>NC_044310.1:52151367-52751581 GCF_007474595.2 Lynx canadensis | reverse complement strand
AGAGGAGAAAAGCGAGAGAAGAGAGAGAAAAGAGAAGAGAGAGAAAAGAGAAGAGAGAGAAAAGAGAAGAGAAGAGAAACAAACTGGTTTAGTCTCCCTGAAAATACAGGAGCTCTCAGACAGAAAGCACTGGGTGTTCTTTGCCTCTCCTACACTCTCCCAGTCTCCAATTCTTCACCGAGACACCCAGTGAATATTTACGGACAGGCTCTTCAGAAGACAAATATGTATATAGTCCACCTTTTCCTCTTCAACTTTCCCCTCTCGCCCACTTACAGCTTATCCTGCCTGTCCCTTTCTCACTCTGGCTTCCTCTGGAAGGGGGAGAGAACAGGAGTAAGGAGAAGATGCAGTCCATAATCCATCAGTCAAATACATATGCATAGACAATATACAGAGGCCACAAAGAAAGCAAGGATCCTCACAGCCTTGTGCAGAAAGCCAGACAGGAAAAACGGGGGCCAAACAGCTTGTGTAAGAAAGGGGGGGGAAAGGTCCCAGAGGAGTCCCCTCACCCCAAAAGAAGCTTGCACAGGACTTCCAGAAGACTATAGAGGTTGCCAGGGAAAGATACAGGCTATTTATAAAGAGCTAGGGGGACACAGCAATGGTTTTGGTCAAAAACTCAGGCATGTCACCATAAAATAAGTTTATACCCTCCAAATAGTTGTCTTTATTTGTAGATTATAAGCTCAACATACTAGTATACCATTATGTATATTACAAAACATTTTAAAATATAGAAATTAAGGATGCAATTTAAAATATTATGGATGAAATTAGGGGATATTTGGACTTTGCTTCAAAATATTCTCCAGTTATTTTGGCACAGGCAGAGATAAAAGTGGCCTGACCAGGAGCTGCTGTTTAAGCTGGTGTAAGCCAGTGAAGGGTACATGAGTATTGTTATACTATTTTTTCCCCCTCCAAATCTTTGTAATGAAAAATTTTAAAGTCAATATTGATGGGACATCTGGGTGGCTCATTTGGTTAAGCGTTCGACTTCGGCTTGGGTCATGATCTCACGGTTCAGGAGTTCAAGCTCTGTGTGGGGCTCCTCACTGACCGTGCAGAGCCTGCTTGGGATTCTGTGTCTGCCGTTCTCTGCCCATCCCTGCTTGCTCTCTCTCAAAATAAATAAACGTTAAAAAGAAAAGTAAACATTGACTATTAACGACGGGGTTAATATTTTCTCCATAAACCCCAAAGGATGGTTTTGCACCATATCCCTAGGTCTGTGCACCTCACTTCAGTAAACCCCGGAACAAAGGACTGACCACACTGAAATCTGCAGGTTCTAAAGATTTGATTTTTATTTCATTCAGGATTCAGGAGCTGTTCACTGCCTTCTAGGTTCCGTGCCCTGGCACTAAAAAGATCGTCCCGGGGCGCCTGGGTGGCGCAGTCGGTTAAGCGTCCGACTTCAGCCAGGTCACGATCTCGCGGTCCGGGAGTTCGAGCCCCGCGTCGGGCTCTGGGCTGATGGCTCAGAGCCTGGAGCCTGTTTCCGATTCTGTGTCTCCCTCTCTCTCTGCCCCTCCCCCATTCATGCTCTGTCTCTCTCTGTCCGAAAAATAAATAAACGTTGAAAAAAAATTAAAAAAAAAAAATAAAAAAAAAAATAAAAAGATCGTCCCATACTTCTGCTTACTGACTACTGCTACATTGGACCTTGTGCTAGACACTTATCTTTTAAAATCTATTCCCCTTCATTAACACAGTCAAGCCCGAAAGACCCTAACATTCAGAGCAATTTTAACAATATGCTGCAAGTTAACAGTTAATAACTTAGCTGTGTCAAAATTGTTGCCTCTGTTGTCCCTTCCTATTTTGAATTTCAGTATTCTTACACCCGGTCCAAGGAGTTCCAAAGTAAATCCCACTGCACATAATACCCAACTTCCAGAGTTCTTTCAGGTTCCTGTCTGCTCATCCACTTAAGCTCAAGGAAGGAACTCCTCAAGCAGCAACCAGAAATAGCACCAAGTTACAAAGTGTGAAACCATCTCCTTCCCCTCCCCCAGACACCTCCAGACTCCAGCAGGACTGGCAGAAAAAAAAACAGAAGCACAGGCGCCAATGCCAACTAAGACAGGTATTAGTGGACAGGAAGTGGAGGGAGTATGAAGCACAACAGGGAGAGTCCACCAGAAGTCATTCAACATGCTTTTCTTTGGCTCACTCTTACCAAGTTCAACTCAGAGTTATCCATCAATGGGCAATTTTCTTCTGCTCCAAATACTTTATTTCAGAAGAGAGCAAGGCAGCAATTTTTCCCACTAGGACTTACATTGTATACAGGGTACAGAATAAAATCACATTTTTTGCAAATATGGGGGAGGGGGAATCACCCCTAACACATTCGTTATTGCTTCAGTACACAAATTATCCTAAAACATGCCATTGCTAGTATGCTAGATCTGATTTAGGAGAAAATACAAACCTTACCTAAACGTAACTGCAAATCAGCATGCACTTACGATAGAGCTACCAAGCTGTTGGTGTGCATAACCACAAAAGCCCCAGAGTGATGGCCATGGAGAGAAGACTTGAGGCCATGTGAAGAAGTACAAGAGTCACAGCCACATCCCTACCAAGGGCTTGAAGATATACTATTTTGTCCAGTGCCACCAAAGGGGATTAGAAATGTTCAATGAACTACTGATTTGGTCAGACTTTGGGTTTGAGGCTGTTGCTGCTTCCAGGATTGACCTGTGTTCACAGTTCACTAAAAAAACGGAGGAAGGAGTAACCAACTTCCAGGACAGACCTCCCCACATGGGCTTGGGCAGCCCTCCTTATCCTCCCATAATGCCCTGCTCCGGGTTCCACCACCACACCACCCACTGCATTCTACTGCTGCTTGCCAGCCCCCTGGGTTATACCTCTTTTTGTACCTGTTTCCATCAAAAGTTCAGAGCTTAAGGCCACAGACCAGGCTTTATTCACCTTGTATTCAGGCCAAATCTAACCAAAGCCCTTGGCCACATAGAAGCACCCCCCTGCCCAACCCTTGCTGAATGTATGCAAAATGAACAATGAACTTCCAAGGCTGTTCTGGTGCATACAAAAGAGGCCT
Organism: Lynx canadensis; assembly: GCF_007474595.2. Lineage (NCBI taxonomy): Eukaryota > Metazoa > Chordata > Mammalia > Carnivora > Felidae > Lynx > Lynx canadensis. Next base: position 52,748,502 of record NC_044310.1, on the reverse strand, counting down.
CCCCTCTCACTTTCAGCAGCAGCCACTCATTTACAACTTTGCTCTAGATTTTCAGCCAGCACCTCATCCCAGTTGAGCCCTTCCGTTCCTCAAGTCACATCTTTCCTGGCTGCTGCTCTTGCCTGAACTGGAGCTGAAGCTCTCGCTTGGGCTTCTGGTACTTCTTCTGCCTCTACTGGAAGGACCCTCCCCAGCCCCCTTCCAGGCCCCAAACAGCAGCTGTCTGACCAACCTGCTGGTGTGTCTGCCAAGTTCACAGTGACTATGCCCAGCCCGGCAGAGCTGTGTTAGAGCTAACTTCAAGGCGGGCACGCTGGCCATGTGCCAGGCCCTTGCTGTTAAAGAGCCTGTATTGTCATATAATGTTAAATGGGCCTTATAAGTGCTTGGTGAAATGGCTGCCAGACCCAGATATGCCTTCTAAGAGGCAGACATGGTTATTTAAGCCATTTTACCTGTGCAATCTTCCCTCCTCTTCCAGATTATAAACTTGAGGGGCTATGCTGGAATACCTCCTTGTAAATCCCCTCAACACCTAGCAAAGGGTTCTGTGCACAGTAAGCTTTTCAATTACTATTTTTCCATTTAAGAACCACCATATCCACCAACATTTCCCCAGCCATAGCTTCACATTAACAAGTGCCTTCACATATACTATTTCCATCAAGTCCACAGAGCCAACCTCCAAGAAGAACCAGCACCCTCCAACTTGCAAATAAAGACCACTCAACCTATAAGTGGCAGGGCTGGAACCCAGGTCTCCAAACACTCAATGTCAAAGTTCTTTCCACTCCACAAGTCTGCTTGATATTAAATAAATAAACAAACCAAAACAAACCAAAAAATAAATTTCTTGCACGAATTAAATAGGCAGAAACAAGTCTTCTGGCCACAGCTACTCTCTGCTCCCCACCTCTCAATGTTGTCGAAGGTTTCACTCTACCAGACCCCTGAGGAGACCATGATTAGGTTTTTGACTTTTACGCATGAAGTAGGAGGTCGGCTGCCAGGTGGGGGAGGGGATGGGATGGGGGAGGGGGGCAGTATTCAGTGGCAGCTTTCCCAGGGCACTGGCAAAATTCATTGGTGCAAATCATTTAAAGATTTTTTTTTTAATTTTGTTACTAAAAACAAAGGACAAAAAAGAAAAAAAAAAAACTACGAGGAGGCAGCCTCCATGAGAAAACCTTTGCAAGAAAATCTTTAGGAGAGCTTTTCAAACCGTCTTGATTTCCAAGCACAGAAAACAAAACCTGTGCATGGGAAACGACAGTGCTGCAGGAAGGCCTGGTTTTTGTTTTTGTGAAATTAGCCCTTGCAACCTTCTGTGTGCCGCATGTGCTGCCATTTGAAATGCTGCAACAGGCAAATTGTCTTTGGAGAATTTCTGCAGCAGAAAGGATTTAGAAGTCTGAAAATGGGCTTTTTACGTATAAACTGACGTACAGAAACTTTCTCATCAATAAGGTGCTCTCCTGAAAGCAGTGCTCTGCACAGAGCTCAAAATGCCAAGGTCAAATCAAGAGTCCATCCTTAACAGAGGGGGAATCTTTTTTTTCTCTCAAAGACACAGAACCTTTCCCCCAACCCCCTCACATCTGCATATGGAAGTCTGACCTTGCTCACCCTAACACCCACAAGGCTACCTACATCTGAATGGCAGGATAACTCTACAGCTATAAAATCCAATATTCCATAAGGGAGGACTATATAATCTACACTTTAACTAAACCCCCATCATTTCAGACCCACTGAACAAATCCCAGAGGTTTGCAGAGGAAAATATGAGGCTCGAAAGCTTTGTACTAAGGGCCAAAAATCTAGCCTGCCTTAGATTTTATTTTACAAGTATCCCCCCCCCCAAAAGCTGGCAGTGTAACAAAATTAAGAAGAGACTCTTTCCCCAATTTTCCCAGATGGAGGCAAGTGGCAGATCAATGTACAGCTCAAGGAGAGGAATTTAAATACAGTATGTGCTTCTCCTTTCAAAAAAGCAGAGAAGCCACTTCACATTTTGCCAGACAAAACCCTGTCCCCAGGAGGCCAGTTTCCACAATGAGATTGCAAAGGTGCTAGAAAGAGGCCAGTTGGGAGGAGATACAGGGCCATTTGGGCACAAACCCCCCACAGATCAGAGCTTTTTTTCCAAAGTGTCTCCTTTTCAACAGGGAAGCCTTTTAAAAACTACATTTGCTTTGGATCCCTACCTGAATGACAATGTGTTGGGATCCGATTTCACCTTTTGTCAAGGATCGGGTGAGAAACAGTAAAACTGCTGTCAGCATCTTAGAAAAAGCCAAGTCCTTAGCTTATATGGGGAAGGGGGTGGGGAAGAAACTTAAGATCTCTAGCCCAGCCCTTGGAAGGTGATAAATGCCTACTAATCTTACCAACACAGCCCAAAACTGCAACATCTTAAATGTCTCTATGCAAAAACACAATTGTTTGTGCTCTGAACTGAAACATTCACCACTGGGGGGGGGGGGGGGAACCTAGTTCCTTCCTAACATTTTAGTTCCATTTCCTCTAAAAGTCACTTCACTTCTAAGAACTCTGCCAACAACCATCAGAAATAAGAAAACGCATGCGGAAAAAGTATAACGGAATCTGAACCTGAAAGATCTGCACAGAAAAGGACAACTAAATGATGTATCTTAAAAGCTTGTCTATTGTTAAGCAAATGAGGAAATATCCGACTCTATTGCATTTCACGGCCGGGTGTCTGCAAATAAATACAGAATTACCTTTCAAGCAAACCACCCACTCCTCAATCTCATCTAAAAAACCAAACCAAAACAACAAAACCCCAGCGTCTTTCCACTACAGTGTTAAAGGTCTGCGGGAGTGGCTGTAGGAAAACTATCATCCAGGGTGAAGACTTGGGGTTGGAAGGAGGCGTGGTAGGGCAGAAGATTTTCGGGGGGGGGGGGGGGGGTGGGGAGACGTCGGTAACCTGAATCCCAAAGTGACTCAAAACACCTCCCCACGGTGGGAGGTGGAAGGGTGGTCACAGTAGAATAGAAATCAGAAACCTATTCCAAGATCACATTCCTGGAAACTTCGCTCTTTCGAAAACCACATTTATCACCATTATTGCTAGAATGCATAAGGGAATGAGGTTATTTTACGGAAGAATGTTATAGCAAAGGTTTCAGACTCTTAATGTCACCTCAACCTCTCCTAATTGACTGGGCCTTCCTGACCAAGAAGATAAAATAATGGCAGGGTAGAATCTCCAGGTGGTTGCTGTTTAGCAATTTTTACTACTGTTATCAGGAACACCTTCGGGATTCCTTATACGCCGCCGGCAATCCTTTCATAAGCCCCTTCCTCCACTGAGGAGGACCAACACGGTAAACAATCTAGAGAAATGGGAACCTTATTCACGGTTTCCCCGTTTTTCTCCCCTAAAAAGGCATACACAAAACAAAAATACAGTGGACGGTGCGCTAAAGGACAACAGCAACAGCGGAAAGCAATAAAAAAGTCCCCCACGCCGGACCAGAGTCGGGAATCTACAAGGCCAGCCCCTCCCCCAATGCACCCTGGAGGGGAAAGGGAGCGCAGAGTCCACTCCTCCCGCCCCTCTCCGCCGGGACCCAGGTGGCCCAGGAGCAGCTGGGCACGCTGTGGTGGTGCCTTCCTTTCCGGCGCCCATCCGTGCGCCTCGGTCTGGGGGACACAGGAAGGTGGTCAAGGGGGTGGGGTAGGGGAGGAAAATCGTCCGAGCCAGGCGGGGCCGTCTGCCCCGGGATGGGTACACAAAGAGCAAAGGGGAGTTTGCAGGGGTGGCGGGGTGAAAACAAGACTGCGGGGGAAACTACGTGCAAATTAGGAAAGGAGATTCGAGGGAACCGCAGATTCCTTGCTAAGATAAAGGAGCTGCGGGGGGGGGGGGTGTAAAGGGGGGGTAAAGAGGGTTCCGCGCAAGGGGCAGGAGCCTCTGCGGAAGAGAAAGGGAGAGTACCTGTGTGCATGGAAGAGTTGGTGTGTAGTCGGAGAGGGAGGGGGTCTGTGCAGAGGGCAGAGCTGTCTCGCGGAAAAGGGGGCTCCGTATATGCCAGAGAGGTCTGCCTAGCCAGTGGGACTTGTACTGGGGAACGGGACCGGGCTCTGCGCATAGGAGAGGGGCAGGATGCCTGGCAAGTTCGGGGGGGCGCAAAAGGGGCCACTTACCTGCATGGTGACGACCCCCAGTTCCTCGGCCGCCAGCCTCCGCATCTGGCTCGCCAGCACTTGCGCTTCGTCCAGGATGGAGAAGTCGGCGTCGGCCACGGCGCCCAGCAGCCAGCACGCGCCCAGGCAGAGCAGCCAGAGGGGCGGCCGCCGCGCCCCGGCCCCGGCCGGGCCAGACGAGCCCCGGCAGCGGCGGGCCAGGGCGGCCGCCCCCGCCGTCTCCTCCTCCTCCGGCTCCCGGGCCATGCTGCCTCCCCCCACTCCCCGCCGACGGGCTCAAGGCGCCGAGAAGCGGGGAGGGAGCAACGGGAGGTGCGCCCAGGGCCCGCTCGGCGCACCCCGCAAAACTTTCTTGCCCTTCTTCAGGCGCCTCTGCGCGCCGCGGCAGCGGCGGCGACTCCCAAACTTAGGGGGCGCCCGGCTACAGCGCGGGAGCGCGGGCGGCCACCATCGCCGGGCTCCGGCGGCGGGCGGGAGAGGAAGCGGCCGCCCGTTCGCTCCCAGGGACCCCGGCGCCGGCGCGGCCCCCGCGGCGCGGCGGGCGTCTCGAAGGGTGGCGGCGCTCGCACCGGGTGCGCGGGCCGCGGGGCTGACAGTCGGAGCCGCGGAGCTTTCGCTTCTCCCAAGTCGCGGCGAGGCGGAGGCGGCGAGGGCGGGCGGGCGGGCGGCGGCACCGGCAGAGGAGGAGCGGCGCTCGGCTGCGAGGCTGCAGCAGCCACCCGAGCGAGGAGGGAGAGAGGAAGGTTTAAAAAAAAAAAAAAAAAAACAAAAAAAACGGAGGGGGGACTGACTGAGAGAAAGAAAGAAAGCGGCGGGGGGAAAGGGAGGTGTCTGGTGCCACCACGCTGCACTCCGACTCCGTGCACTTCCCGGCGCGGCCGCCGCCGCGGCTGCGGTGATTTATGGAAGGAGGGAGAGAGGCGGGGAAATTCCCCCAGTCGCCCCTCCTCTTTTCCCCTCGCTCCCGCCTCGGAGTCGGCCCCCCCAGGCGCTGGGGGCTGGAGAGCAGGCTCTCTTTTCGGGTTCTAGCCCTGCAGGGATTGGGGTCACTAGGCCCTTCTTGTGGCCGGCGACAGCGACCCACCCCAGCTCTCCCCGCCTCCTCCAACGCGACGGACCCCGGGATCCCACCCTTTCTAGGTTCCACCCATCCAATGTCCCTTTAAGTTATGGGAGGCAGGCTTTCTGCCTGGCAGAGTTTGGGGGAGGAGGGGACCACTGCTTCTCTTCGGTGTTATTAATAACAATAGCACTCGTAGGATCAACAGGTTTCTTTCATTAACCAGCTACTGTGTGCCCAGCACTGTGCTCTGGGACTTGTGTACATTATTATCCTTTAATCCCACCACATCCCTATGAGGTACGTATCTTTATCCTAAATTTTTAGGTAACAGACTGAGAGGCCTAGGTAGAATAAATTGTCGAAGGTCACCCAGGGGACAAGAGGCAGATCCGGAATTTAAGGCCCTTGCTCTTAAATGTGACATAGTTCTGTCTCTGTTTGGAAATGAACCATCTGATCCCATCAAAAGCAAAACAAAACCCACAAAACTACTGAACGGGAGTTCTCTCCACACATCTGCCAAGCATGGGGAGGCAAGGTTAACCTTCCTCTTTATTCCTGGCTTAGGGTCTCTGAGAAATCACCTGCTGGAAGCACCTGGAACAAGTGGATGGCTGGGGTGGGGGAGGGGTATGGTAAGGCCGCCCTTCGTCCTTCCAAGTGTTGCTAGGTTCCTAGAGAACAGAGCCATGCCCCAGAAGGTGAAGGGCCTTGCCTAGGGGTACCTAGCAGGGGTGGTAGTAGGACTGTGACCTGTACTTAGTGCTCTCTGGACTTTATAGTAAAACCTTCTGTTGTACTTCTTTGACTACACTGTGTTAAACACCCACCTATTATAAGCTTTCCTTGGCCCAATTCCTCCTTGTGATTATTTCTCTGTTCTGAATTTCCCGATCAGTGTTGTCTCCTATACTATATGTTTTCATTTTGTGACATTCTGCTCTCTATGTCCCCTTGAAACAGGCACATCAGACTCTTGCTGCTTCATCATACCTGTGATGTTTGTTGTATGTAACTCGCACAGGCTACAATGAAGGGAAGTTTGTTGAGGGCAGAGGCCAATCCACCTCCCCATCATCCACACGTAGCTCAGTACCAAGCCCAAAGTAGGTGCTGTAAAAATGAGGCTTTAATTAACGATGGGATAAAAAAAAAAAAAAATCTACCTGTTGTCTTCCATCCCCAGAGTTGGACTGACATTTGGCAGAGAGATGATCCTACAACTTCTTTTTAATTATATATTATTTCACATGACAGTGAAACAAAACATTTTAGCCCACTTGGTAAACAGAAGAGAAAAAAACAAAAATAGTGGCAGCTAGCATTATTAATGTTTTGTACTGGATTCTTCAAGATTACTGTCATCAAAGTTGTCACACATCTTTAAGCCATCCTTCTGAAACTCCTTCAAAATGGCTTTTCTTTCCTTGCCCATCCCTTGTATATTGGTATTTCCTGGGTCCTGTTTCTTGAAATTCTAATCGTATGTCCCCCCCTTTTTACTCTAAGGTTCTTCTTGAGGAGTCTCATGTATGCTCATGCCTTCAATTATCTCCAAGACATCAGAATTTTGCAAACTTCTAAACAAAGCTTAATCTCTTTTTTGAGCTGGATTTCCATTTTCCCAACTGTTCACTAACTTTTCTAACAACTATACCTAACTAAAACTCATTACTGATTTCTGTCATTCTCCATCTAAATCTGCATCTGATTGCATACTTGGGTGGATGTCACCTGCTCTGTGAGTTAGGCCTCTTACTCCCTGCCTCCGCTGTAGCTCCCTGCACATGTCTGCTGCCCCCCCCAACCCCGCTTTCCATCTGTATTACTGCATTATGACCACAGTCTCCTCCCCAGTCTCCGTGCAGTCCTTCTTACATCCCATCATTCTGTTCTCCAGGCTGAAACCAAAGTCATCTTTCTAAAAGTCAAATCTGAACTTGTCACTGTAACCTAATCATTTCTGTTGCTTCATCACAGAGAAATAAAGTTAACGCAATAAGCACGGCTCTTTGTGCTCTGGTATGTCTTTCTATGCTTATTGAAGCCACTCTGCTCCCTTCCCCCCAACATATGCCTCACCTCTGCTAGAAAACACCTTTGCTAGCAGTCTTGAAAGCCTTCCCCTTCTTTCCACCTGGCAAGCCCTTATTCAACTGAGATGTCACCTCTGTGAAGCCTTCTCTCACCTCCCAACAGAATTTATTGCTCCTTCTGTCCTGCTCCAAAGCTCTCTCCTGAAATGTCCTCCCACATGTAACAAGCAGCATCGTGATTATCCATTTGAAAGTCTTGTTTTCTCCATCCTAATGTTTCTCATTAGGTCCATAGCCACCTGTAGCCTTGGGGCACTCTTAAACTGTGAATCCTGTGCTCCACCCCAGGTCTACCGATACTGAAGCAGAATTAGTGGAGGGGGCTGTGTCCTGCAGTAAGCATTTTACAGACCCCCCACCCACCCCCACCACCACCAAATGAGTCTTAGGAACTGTTTGCTGTTAGACTGCAAACAGAGCTCCCCAGGATGGCAAGTTATTCATCCTGGAGCTCTAGCATTTAGCCCAGTGTCTACACCCAAGGGATTTTTTTTTAAGTTTATTTATTTATTTTGAGACAGAAGGGGAGATGCAGAGAGAGGGAGAGAGAGAGAATCCCAAGCAGGCTATGCATTGTCAGTGAGGAGCCCAATGCAGGGCTCGAACTCACAAACCTGAAGATCATGACGTGATCTGAAATCAAGAATCAGAAATTTAACTGACTGAGCCACCCAGGACCCCTCCACCCCCCAAGAGATTCTTAATACTCAGAAAGTGTCACGTGATATATTCTACGTTGCCAATGGGGAAAAGTCTCAGAGAAATAAAGTCATTTGCCTAGGGTACTACAACTTTTAAATAGTGGTACCAGTATGCAAACCTGGGTCTTTAAACACCGAATAGCAAGCTCTGAGGTACTAGTCTGGTGTCAGAGAATTTCACACATGGACACTTGTACGTGATAAACCAGTGAAAGGTTTTTTCCTGATAAACTACTAATCCTTAATGTCCCCAGCCCATATAAGTGAAATTGCCCCACCATTGACCCCTGCACAGCATTAGTTGACTGTCTTGGGGGGGAGGGGGGAGTAGGGGAGGGCGACTGATTGGACCAGGGTAGGTATGTGACATGAAGATAGCCAATGTATCACATGGCAAGGAATGACAAAAAGATTAGCTGGGTCAAACAAAGTTTTACTCTCAAAAATTTTAGGAAATACTAAGAGGAAAAAGCAGTTAGAAAAAGCAGTTAAAACTAAACGGACATAGGAGTCATAGAAGCCTTGAGTTCCATAATACATATTGCAGGAAATATATAGCCATATATACATACAGAACCATCTGTGTGTGTGTGTGTGTGTGTGTGTGTGTGTGTGTGTGTGTGTGTGTGTGTAAGCGCACAACCATATAGCATGATAGCTAACAGCATGGGTCTTGGAATCAGAAAACCTGGGTTCAGATCCCAACGATAATACTTGCTAGTTTAGCTGTGTCATATCTGTAAAGCTTAACTTCTTTAAGCCTCAGTTTCTTCATTTGTACGATACAAACAATAATACCCCGAGTTTTCATGAAAAGACACTTACCTAGCACCTAGTACTACCTACTAGTACTACCTTAGTACTATCACCCAATAAATAGTGGGTACGATTTTGCATACTGAAGCTAGGAAGGAGCAAACATCACAAATGAGTTAATAAAGCCAACCAGAGAGAAAAGAGAGTGGAGTACATAGAACACATGCCTTGTGAGAGACATCACCAAGAGCTAGAACTTTCTGGTTCCAATTCCAGTCCACATGTTCTATTAATAAGAGACTCCTTTTTCCTCCCCTTTGTCTTCTTTTTTAAATTTTATTTATTTACTTTTGAGAGAGAGAGACTGAGAGAGAGTGAGCATGCCCACTCGTGCAAGCAGGGGAGGCGCAGACAGAGGGGGGGAATCCCAAGCAGGGTCTGCACTGTCGCTTTCTCCCTCTCTCTGTTCCTCCCCCACTCATGTGTGCATGTGCTCTCTTGCTCTCTCAAAATAAATAAACTTAAAGGATACACTTAAAAAAAATCGGATGCTTAACGAGCTGAGTCACCCAGGCACTCCACCTCCCCTTTGTCTTGATGTAACTCTGAAGATCAAGTTCAATCATCTATATAGTGAAGACACTACTGACTGTGTAGCTATTTGAACTAAAAATGTGATGAAAAGAGTGGCCAGTGGGCCACAGCTGTCCCTAGAAGACCGTAGACCACCATGAAACTTGCCTGACGGCTTTACCTTCTTCCCAGAGCCCCCCTGTACTCTTTGCTTGTCACCAAGTTGGATACCTGTTCATTACCTGTTTCCTTCCCGGAAGTTCCAGCACTTAACATGTGACCTTCCAATCGCTCATTTGTAAGTCTGTATTCTTCATCTTAATGTTTCTCAAAGTGTGGTCTACAACCACCTAAAGCAGAATCATCTGTCAGGACCGTGTTGGCTTCATTCACGCCACAGAGTCTAGCATGAGTCCAGACCCAGAGTAGAAACCCAAATGATGTTGAAACAAAGAATTGGGGAAAGATTTTAAAGAAAATCCATGAATCATTAACTCTCTTCAAAGAGGGGCACAAACCATTTTGTTCTTTGCTGAAAAAGAACAGACCAAGACTCCTCATCAAACTTGCTGCTCTTCCACACTTGGGGAGGTACAAAGCCACTTCAGTGATAGACCAGCTCATGGTACTCATTGGCCAAGATTCTCACCACAGAAAAACTCCATGTCAAACTGCTTTGAGGAACTCTTGGTCACATTTCCAAAACTGTGGCATGGAGTTTCTAAGCCACCACAATTCCCCTTTGCATGCTCTAAAGTGGAAACAAAACCCAACATAGCAATAAATTCTCAACCTAATGCTACTGGCACTCCTCCCACTCAAAACAATAATTGGCTGCAAACAGCATGGAACCTGTGAACTCAGGGGGCTCAGGAGAATAGGATAGGTAACTCCAAGCGCAGATTCTAGCACTTGCTCATTAACTTCTACAGGACTTCAGATCTCGGCAAGTGTACTTTACTGTTAAATGAATGGGAATGGCTAATGGTCTAGGCAGAATCCAGGAATACAGAGCCTCCCTGTTTTTTTCATATTCTTCCACTAATTTTAAAAATTGTCAGATTACCCATTCCTCTTCAAAGGAGGAGCTAGCTGGCAAAGGTAGAATCACAGTAATAGATTTAAGTTTCGGAAAACCTACCCTGGGTGGGGGACTATATATGGCACAATGTATTTCTTGAACTCTTAGAATGTTTATGTTTTTTCAACTTCAGCATCAAAGCAGAGAAGACAAGATTATTATTATGATTTCATACACAGGGAAACTGAGACTCAGAAAGTTTAAGTTGCCCAAGGTTATAGGCTAGTAAGCAGCAGAGCTGGGATAGAAACCCAGCTTGACACCAAATTCAATTCTTTTGCCTCTCTATCATGTGCCTTTCTCTGAATGAGAAAATAAAATAAAATAAGAAAGGAAATAATACCTGGCATTCAAAGATCCCTGCCAAGGAAACATTCTTATTTCCAAAGGACAGCTATTTTTTCCTATTAATTTCAGCAAACGTTTATTTGCTAGGTACTAGTAGTTTTACTAGGGATACAAAGATGAGTAAGATTGGCTGTCCTTTCCCCAAGTTACTGGGGAAGTCAGAGAATTTTAAGACAGATAATATCACATCCAGCAAGTGACTCAGGACCTTTCCACTTGCTGTTCCCTGTGTCTTACATGCCTTTCTTCCACATAACTGCATTTCACTGTCAAGAACTGTGAAGAGGCTGAGACTTTAACCAATTTGCAGGCCAACACGTTGGCCAACCGTAATCGCAAGGATGCTGGCGGAAGACAAAAGACTTTATTACTCAGCAATAGCCAGTAGCTGGAGGGTCAGCATTTGTGCCAGTTCTCCAAGCCTCAGTTCCCTGGAGACATAGAGAGGGCCAGGTGGCACCTGCACACTTCAGGTAGCATTGAAGAGGAGGGATCCCAAGCTTAGATAACCCAAATCTTATTTATAAGGAAATGCAAACAGAGCTGCCCTTTGCCCCAGAGGGAGATATCTCTTAATGTATTGGACAGAAGGAAAACTTTCCCTTTGCTTCAAAGAGAGACATGATCTCTACCTGACAAAGCTGTTCACTAAACAAACATCATTGAAAATACAACAGAATAATAGGGCACTTAGTATCTTGCTCACAAAGCATGCAAAAGGCAAGAAACCCATGAAGAATTGTTTCCTCAAATCACCTTTATCTAGTCTAGATTCAAATATGAAGGGAGGCCTACCCTCACCCTTCCATTTAGGACTGTAACCCCTATATCCCTCCTTCCAGGAACTCCCTATACCTTACCTCTCTATTGCATTTACGCCCTCTAACATCATGTATGTTTGCTTACTTTCTGTGTCTACTGTCAGCTCCATGAAGGTGATGATCTTTTTTTTTTTTTTTTGTCAACATATCCTCGGTATCTGAAATAATAACTGGCACGTAATGAGTACTCAAGAAATAGCTACTGAATTAATGAATGGAATATGGAATACTCTAGAGAAGGAGGTTATATATCAGGTACAATGGAAAAGGCACTTAATCTAACCTGGAAGGAATTCAGAGAAGGCTCCCTACAGGAGATGTTGCCTAAGGAGTATCAGCAAGGATAGGTACAGGTTACTCAGGACAAAAGAAAGCATCCTTGGAAGAGAAATAACCACTTAAAAATGTACAAAGACCAGGGCGCCTGGGTGGCCAGTTGGTTAAGTGTATAACTTCGGCTCAGGTCATGATCTCACAGTTCATGGGTTTGAGCCCTACATCAGGCTCTGTGTTGACAGCTCAGAGCCTGGAGCCTGCTTTGGATTCTGTGTCTCCCTCTCTCTCTGCCCCTCCCCTGCTTGTGCTCTGTCTTTCAGTGTCTCTCAAAAATAAACAAATGTTAAAAAGAATTTTTAAAAAATGTACAAAGACCAGGGGTGCCTGGGTGGCTCAGTCGGTTGAGCATCCGACTTTGGCTCAGGTCATCACCTGACAGTTTGTGAGTTCGAGCCCCACATCGGGCTCTGTGCTAAGAGCTCAGAGCCTGGAGCCTGCTTCAGATTCTGTTTCCTTCTCTTTGCCCCTCCCCCACTCACACTCTGTCTCTCTCTCTCTCTCTAAAAAAATAAACATTAAAAAATAAATAAAATAAAAATGTACAACACCAAAACAAAATATAAGAAAAAAAGGAACATAGAAGTTGGGGGTTTCTTTTCTTTTCTTTTTTTTTTTTTTTTTTTTTTAAGTAGGCTTCATGCCCAATGAGGAGCCCAATGCTGAGCTTAAACTCAGGATCCCGATATCAAGACCTGAGCTTAGATAAGACTCAGAGGCTTAAATGACTGAGCAACCCAGGCACCCCTAGAAGTTAGGGATTTCTATAGCATAGCAGCTAGTGGGAAGGGGCAGCAGACAACACTGTTGGCAAAGACACAGGCCTTGATCCTTGGCCAAGGATTTGGACTTTCTCCCGTGAAGAATGAGGAATCACCAAAAATTTTTAAGTAGAGGAATCACATTTTAGGAAGATTACACTGGAGTCGTGTGAAGGATGGATTTAAAGCAAGGACAGATTCATTGAACTTTACTCAGATTCATTGAACTAAGTAGCAGCTGAAAAGTACCTAATATTTCTAATGAGGATGTTGAAATTTCTTAAGGAAAAGTGTGATCAAAGTTTTTAGTTTAAAAAACGAGAAGGGGTACCTGGGTGACTCGGTTGGTTAAGCATCCAACTCTTGGTTTTGGCTCAGGTCATGAGCTCACGGTTTGTGAGATTAAGCCCCTCAGGCATGGAGCCTGCTTGGGATTCTCGATCCCTCTCTCTGCCCCTCTCCTGCCTGTGCACTCTCTGTCTCTCAAAATAAATAAATATTTTTTAATTTAAAAAAATTTTAAAAAGACAAAAAATAAAGAATATCCAGAGCTTTGGAGCACCTAGGTGGCTCAGTCAGTTAAGCGTCCGACTCTTGGTTTCAGCTCAGGCCAAGATCTTGAGGTTCATGAGATTGAGCCCCACATCAGGCTCTGCACTGTCAGTGCAGATCCTGCTTAGGATTCCCTCTCCCTCTCTCTCTGCCCCTCCATCACTCATGCTCTCTTTCTCTCAAAATAAATAAATAATTGAAAAAAAAGAATATCTAGAGCTTTAACAAGATCCCTCATGGCTTTTTATAAGCATAATAGTAAATAATATAAACTTAGGGAGTCTTAGAAAACGAGTAAGAGTTGATTCTTAGCCAGTCATTTCTGTGTGCTGAAATTGGATGACTCCATGGGCATGGTGACGCTTTGATTGGACATAATAAGCAATTTAGTTCTTTCCATCTTACCAAAAGTCTAACATTTTTCTAAAACCTATTTAAGAGTAATAGAATTATGTATAAACCAAATCAAAATAACTATAAGGCAAGCATCTTCTATATGCAAGGGACTGTGCTGCTGCTAAGTTTATACTCTAGCTAGGGAGCCAAGACTTGGAAACATACAAAGTGAAATAACAATGAGAGATTTAAACTCCAGATCAAGGCTACAGTAGAAGAAATGAATTGCACAAACAATAGTTTGCTTAGTGAAGCAATGACTATATATGGAGATGATATTAATAGCTGAAACTCTTTGTGTGCTTACAAGGTTCTAAGCATGGTGCTGTGTTTTAAATGGAATTATCTCATTTAATCCCTAAAGCTATAAGACAAAATAATAAGAACTAACATTTGAGCTCTCACTAGGTTCCAGGCACTGTCGCCTTTTCAATGGTTTATTTTATTTCATTCTTATACCCTATTTAGTAGGTATAATCATCCCTGTATTACAGATTAGGAAACTGAGGTTTACCAAGATTGAGTTTCTTGCCAAAGGTTTCACAAGTATTACATGATGTCGTCATTAATTAAATCCAGGCCATCAGTCCTCATTACAGTGCTCACCTGCTTTGTAATAACAGGTGAGTATTATTATCAAATCCGTTTCACAGTGGAGGAAACTAATGCTCAGAAAAGTACAGCCATGAACACATGTCTTCATGAAAGCCAAAACACGGGAACTTAACCATAAAACATCTTGAATGATCAGAAGTGTGAATGGCAGAGATTTCATATTTTATCAACGTCATCCAGCTGACTTGCACTTGAACGACTCTATAAGCAACCTAGTGGTAAATGGGGCAAACCAGATTCTGATTTTTAAAATCTTTATCGTTCACTCACACCAGGCACTTCAGTATCTTTCAGAGAGCAGGGATGTGACGGGTATGCTTCATACCCTTATGAGTTTTTACAGCTTGGTGGCAAACACAGATAGTGAACTAGAAACTGCAAGAACAAGTAACTGCAAGCGAGGAATTTTACAAAAGGCAGACACTTTCGGATCAGTGCTCCTTTTGTACTGATGTTCTCACAAATTCTCCAGAATTTTAGGATTCCTACTGCAGTGGATGTGTATACTAAGCATTGTAACTTCACCCTCTAGCCCCAGGAGTCAGGAATAGGGGAAGGAAAGGAAAGTGCCTATTTGTACGTTATCCCCCCCTCAAATGCCCAAAAGGGCCCTTGCTAGCACTGTACTCAAAACTTGTAATGGAAACTTCTAAGAAAAGCTTGAAGACCTCTCTTTCACCTGCCACTGGTCACTCCAGTGTCTCCTGGTCCATGTGAGTCCACTCTTGATCCCAGATTCTCACCTTCAGTGTCTCAGGGTTTGATAAGTTGTGTTGGACCCACTACTTCTGTATGCCACCTCAGTCACATTTGGATCATTTACTCTCTGGCACTAGGGCATCTTAAAGTTGGGTATCCTTGCCCTCAGCTCACAGCACTGACCAGGCAGACCTGCTTCCTGCCTGACCTTAAGGGAGAGGATCACACATGTACACCTGTGGGTGTCAAGGTTGAAAGGAGAAAGTCATCCTTGAAGCCTTCTTTTAATCTAGTTAAATCATTTCCTTCCCCCAATATGTGTTTATCAATGATCCCACATGAACTTCATTCAGGATGACGTGGAAATTCTTAGCACACAAGGACTTGCATGATCAGGATCTAGACATAGCTTCCTGCTCCCCCACTCCCAACGCACACCTATACACCCGCCAAAACAAGCCACTTGTATCTCTGACTATAGTTCCTCACTGTTCTCCTCTTCTCGGCCTTTGCTCGTTTGATTTCATCTGCTTGGAATATCTTTCTTCACCAGTCCAACTGGCTAAGGGATTCTTATTTTTAGAAATTCAGTTGGAATCCCCTCCCCGTAGGAAACCTTTCTTGATCATTCTGCCCTCTACCCTAGGTGGAGGGAGATGTCTCTTTCCCTTGTTCCCCACCCAGCCTGTTGTAGTGATCGCCTTTGCATCACAACTGTTAGCTCTTGAAGGTCTTTCTCAGAGGGTGGTCACTTACTTGAGGGGGAAAGCAACTTGCCTTTAGCCTTTTAATTTCTTATTTCTGAGCAGCAAATGGCATATAGTGGGGACTTACTAAACATTTATTGAATTAATGAATACTTGGATCAACCACTTTCTACTTAGCCTTCTTACTGATTTGGAGAATATGAAGTGTTTGCAGAAATATCGCATGCTTATAGTGACCAGGCAGGTAACATAAATGCATTAACTGGCCACGTGGGACACACGTCCTATCTATAGGGACCTCTGGTGTAGGCACATGACGTTTCTTGGAGATGAAGAAGAAACCTTGGCAAGTTATCTACTTTCTCCTTCTGACAATACATGAAGGTTTATCTTTTTCCATATTTCTAAATAAATAGGTTTCACAACTTTCTCTGAAACTACTGTGTCAATAAGATTAATATTACACATCAAATTTACCTTCATCCTTCCTATTGGGTTGTCTGCCAAGTTTCTCTGCCCATCACCATGAGAGCAGAAACACTATTGCTCACGTGTTCTCTCTACCATTTAGCACATGGTGGGTGTTTAATTAGTGTTAGAAGAGTAATCATTGTGTGCAGAAGGTGAAAGAAAAAGTTCTGTATATTTAGTGAAAGAGTGTGACAATTATTTTCCTTTTGAAAATACGTTCAACCTAAATGTGATTTGTTATTTATATAATCTTGTCTTTTCTATGCCACATCAGCAACAGGAAAAAAAAAGTTTATGTGATAGTCAAAAAATTACTTAGCTCACATCTTCTCTATTTTGGTCATTCACTCATTCATTCATCCAACAAATAATCTAGGCCCATTATGTGCCAGGCCCTGTGCCTATTACTCCAATTCCACTTGAATCCGGAGAATTGTTTTTAGTTCACTCCAATTTTCTTCTGAGACATCCAAACGATAGCTGTTTGCCAGAATGTGGCTCTGAGTATGGAGAACAAGCTTGTTACATAACAGTGGCTTTGGAAACATAAGATCTTGATGAAGGTCTTCCCTTACCAGGTCCCGAAGCCCTTCTTGGAGGATTCTAAGTACTAAAACCTACCTCTTTTTGTGGGTGACAGCCTGCTGCTGGTCAGGGAAGAGCCCAAAGTCAAGTTCTGCTGAACAGTCTGCTGTTCTCTACTGTTTCTCATTGCTGGCTAATATCCCATTCCTGGGCCAGGTCCCATCCGCTGCTATGAACTAGAGGTGATTTACCATGAATTTAGCACTTGCTTCAACAGCAGAATGGATGTTGGCTGGAAACAGCTCACCACCACACCAATGCCCTCCCACATACTCTGCTTATGGGCTCTAGTGCTGATATCTACACCCAACGGCCCTGAGCTCTCTACAGGTACCACACACTCTGCCAAGCTGTTGATGCTCGTCCTTATTCAGTCTTTCCAAAAACTTAATGAGAGATACACATTATCATCCTCATTTTATTTTTTTTTTTAATTTTTTTTCCAACGTTTATTTATTTTTGGGACAGAGAGAGACAGAGCATGAACGGGGGAGGGGCAGAGAGAGAGGGAGACACAGAATGGGAAACAGGCTCCAGGCTCTGAGCCATCAGCCCAGAGCCTGACGCGGGGTTCGAACTCACGGACCGCGAGATCGTGACCTGGCTGAAGTCGGACGCTCAACCGACTGCGCCACCCAGGCGCCCCTATCATCCTCATTTTATAGATGAGAAACCTAATGACAAAGCAGGACTCACACACAAACTGTGAGGGTCCAGGCACTAAAACACGTCATCACTAAACTTCCAATAATCACCCTCTGAGCAAGATGGCTCTTTCAGTCAATAATAACAGTCAATATGGGACACCCGGGTGGCTCAGTCAGTTAAGCGTCTGACTTTGGCTCAGGTCATGATCTTGCAGTCCGTGAGTTCAAGCCCAGCATCGGGCTCTGTGTTGACAGCTCAGAGCCTGGAGCCTGCTTCAGATTCTGTGTCTCCCTCTCTCTCTGCCCTCCATCCCCACCCCTGCTCGTGCTTTATCTCTCTCTCTCTCTCAAAAATAAACATTAAAAAAATTAAAAAAACCAATAAGTCAATAGTAACAGTAATAGCAGACAGTAATAATAATGATTCTGTATGTGGTAGATTCCTAGCTGTCTCTATTCAAGCTCCCTTTCTTTTATAATAATAAAATCCTTAACTTTAGCCAGTACATTATTGTACTAGCTAATAAGAAAGCATATATTTTTGGGGTGCCTGGGTGGCTTAGTTGGTTAAGCATCCGACTCTTGATCTCAGCTCTGGTCTTGATCTCAGAGTCATGAGTTCAAGCCCCGTGTTGGGCTCCATGCTAGGCGTGAAGCCTACTAAGGAAGGAAGGAAGGAAGGAAGGAAGGAAGGAAGGAAGGAAGGAAGGAAGGAAGGAAGGAAGGAAGGAAGAAAGAAAGAAAGAAAGAAAGAAAGAAAGAAAGAAAGAGAATTTTTCCAGTGCTTCTTGTGATTCTCTACAGCCATGTGACTAAGTTCTGGCCAATGAGATGAAACCAAAGTGGAGCAGGAACTTTATAAAAATGCTTTGAACTTTTTTGGCAGTATCCTACATAAGAAATACACTTTATATTTTATTATGTTATGTTTTGCTAGGTTATATGTATATAAACATATACACTCACATATATATTTCTGAAACAAAGTTTTATGCGAGAAATACTAACTTTTACTGTGTAGTAAACATGATGATACCATTTATTCTATTTCGTCTTTAAAGTTATCCATTGTACTGATTCTATGACCCACTAGTGAGTCATGACCCACAGTTCAAAATACATTGCTCTACCAGACAATGTGTATGGGTTCCTCTTTCTCTTTTTGTTTGTCCATTCTACCACCTTGATGCCTGAAACACAGATGCCTCCACTTTGGACCATGAGATCAAGGCCACACACAAAGGAGTATCAAGATGAAAGATGCAGAATACTGGGTCTCTGATGTTATAAAATGTCATAACAGCCCTAAATTACCTACCTGGGCTTTTACATGAGAGAGACACAAGCTTCTATCCTATTTAAGCCATCATTATTTTGAATCTTTTGTCCCTCATGGCCAAAACGGATCCTAACTGATTGTGGTAATGAATTGAGTGTTTGCTTTCAGACTCCTCTGTGTTTCCCTGCTTTGCTTTTTATTACAAAGGGGCTGGGTTCAGACAGTGGGGCGTGCTGGTGAGAGACAGGAGGGCAGAGAGAAAACAAGCCGGTATTTCTGCTCGGGCTCTCTGCCTTAGATGTGTCTTCTCCAGCAACAGCTGTGTCTCCTCCGTATTTCTGGTTCCTGTTGGACATGGTTTCATCTTCTGTTGGGTGACCTCAGCTCTTGGTCTCTGGTAACACTATCTTCTCCCTTTATCTCTGTGGCAGCTCCCTGCTGTGGTTGATCTCTGGATTTCCTCACCTTCCCTCTTTGGCTTTCAGCTCTTTCATTCCCCATTTAACTAAGTCTCTGCACTAAATTTCCTCTATTCTAAGTACTTGAAATAGTTGCAGTTTTCCTGGCCAGCCCTTGACTTGCACACTAATATATCACACAGAATACTTCAGGTAAAATTCCCTCACCCTGTAAGATAGGTGCTGTTCAGGCCCCCACCCCCTGCTGTCTCCTTACAAATGATGAAACTAAGGGGGCGCCTGGGTGGCTCAGTCGGTTGAGTGTCCGACTTCAGCTCAGGTCATGATCTCACAGCTCGTGGGTTCGAGCCCTGCATCGGGCTCTGTGCTGACAGCTCGGAGCCTGGAGCCTGCTTTGGATTCTGTGTCTTCCTCTCTCTCTGCCCCTAGGCCACTCGCATTCTGTCTCTGTCTCTCTCAAAAATAAATAAACATTAAAAAATAAAAAAGAATTTTTTTAACAAATGATGAAACTA
Source organism: Lynx canadensis (assembly GCF_007474595.2). NCBI lineage: Eukaryota > Metazoa > Chordata > Mammalia > Carnivora > Felidae > Lynx > Lynx canadensis. Next base: position 52,728,908 of record NC_044310.1, on the reverse strand, counting down.
AGGCCCAGAAACATTATATGACCTGCTAAAGTCAGTCACATGGTAAATGGAGGGGTGTCGAAGTCCAAAGCCACTACCTACATGTCTAACACTTGATGAACTTGATATTCTTTTGGATTTTTCTGACTTGCAAGAAGTAATCACATTTTATCATGTTAGTTTTCAAAGGTCTAGACACAAACCTATTTGTATGACATCACTCCATGTTACCCAAGTAGGTGGTCTCCATTCTCCAAGCACCTCCCCAAAGCAGGCCAACGTCCTTTAACTTCTGTCTCAGAAAAAGGTTCCAGCCTTCCTCAAAGTTGTTTCCCAACCTGGGTTAGGGGAGGGCTCTCTGTCCCTTCACATCAAAGTCTTAATTATTATTCAGGAGTTGCATTTACTCATTCATAAAATGTTTATTGAGTGCTTAGTATGTGCCTAAGGGCTAGGGTCTGGGGCAGAGCAAACATGAATGAGACTCTGAATGGGACTCAGTTCCTGACTTAAAGAACTCATTGTCTCGGAGGAGAGACAGGTATGTAACATAATGGAAGCAGACATATAAGAAAGTTTTTAGTGAAATCCAGCACAATAGCAGCATAGTGGACATGTGGATCTCGAGCTGGTTCTTAAAGAATAAGTAGGAGTTTGAGAGGTGAAGGGGATTGAAGAAGCATTTCAAGCTGAAGGAACCAACGCAGGCAGAGGTTCAAGGGCATGAACATTTCATATGCGTCAAATTTGCGTATGTAGCTTATACTTCAATATGAACCTTGGTATTTTATATTTACCCAAATGTATGTATGTATAATATGTTTGTGTATGTGTGTGTAATTTATATTTATATTTCTATATGTCCTTTGTACACACACTATATACCTATATTTTATATAGACATTAAATATGCTACGTGTTTGCATATAAATATACAGACATGTATATAATATATATACTCATATATTGTACTATATATGTAAATATAGACCTATATATCTGTTTTGTTTTTTTTTCTTTTCCTTTCTGCCACTGTATTAACCTAACACTGTATAAAAGAGTAGAGACAAACAGATGAATTAATGTATTACTAAAATAAGGAAACCTTATTGCCTGGATTATATCTGTAACTGTATTCACCATGCTAACAAATACCCAAGGAAAAATGATTGAAATATAAGCCACAGACACAGAGCTTTGTACAAGGACATTCCTTCATAGGGAAAAGCTTAAATGGATCTTGTAGGCTCAAGTTCCTTTCTGGAATACTATTAAAGAACGTGTCCTATACTTGTTATGTTTCAAGTGAAAGTAAGATGTGAGTAATAAGGGATATTTTTGACTGGGCTAGAGTTAGTTCACATTTATCAGTGTGCAAAATGACAGTCTGTCCAAAACTCTTCTTTGCTCAGGGCAGTATGCCTCAGGGAGAAAAAAGAAAAAAAAAGGAATTAACTTAATACAGTGCCGCCCAGAATTCTCTAAGAACCTTTTGCTACCCTACTGAATTCCCACCTAACACTTACCTGGCCCTCCATTATGACAATGTTTAGGGAGGGGGCTTCCCACGCTGCCCTCCCATCAGCCAAGCAGACCTCTGGAGAGACTATGGCCTCTGCAATGCTGGGGTAGATTTGGCATTACGTTATTTTTTACATATTGTCTTACCTTTCCAATGAGCTTGTAAGTTCCCTGAAGACAAGCAACCTCTCATAAACTCAGATCTTTAGGAATAATTATATTGCTATTTAAAGAAATATCTCCCAATGGGTTTCCCCTCTTGGTTTTTCAGTTTTCCTTTGCCATTTTGGTCTCAGAAAACGGTACGTATAATCACGTTGGGGAGGAGGAGAAAATGATGTATGTGAAGGCCCTTTTAGAGAGGAGGAAGAGAAAAATAGTCCTTTTGACACCAAGAGGAGAGTAGATAACAGTAAGGATGTGAAATGAGATACGTGTGGCTGCCATCTCTGTCCTAAAACCCCAGTGCGGGAGGGTGGAGAAGTAACTAGAGAATAAACAGATAGCTTTGACCCAAGTAGCCCTGCATTGATCTGAGTACCAGCAAGCCGCATGCGAGAGATAACATTGCAAGGTGGAAGAAGACAGATCTCCCTAGTTTCATAAGGAGCCCATGTCACAAAGGAGAGAATTCCTAGATTTGCTGTACATACAGAGAAGGCTGTAGAAGACAATAGGGGCATGAGCCATGTCTACCAGCTCCCTAAAAGAGGGTGCAGGATGCACCTGCCACTAGGAATCAGAAGGCCCATGGTTCTGCCTGTGTAGAATTCTTAATGCCTAGAAGTTGGGGAGGAAGGTCCCAAGAAGTGAAAATGGGCCACCTGCTAGAGCTGGCAGCAAGATGGCACCAGACCATATGAGGAAAATAGCAGCTGGGGATACCATAGATGTTTCTTTTTTTTTTTTTTTTTAATTTTTTAAATGTATGTTTATTTCTGAGACAGAGAGAGACACAGCGTGAGTGGGGGAGGAGCAGAGAGAGAGGGAGACACAGGATCGGAAGCAGGCTCCAGGCTCTGAGCTGTCAGCACAGAGCCTGATGCGGGGCTCGAGCTCACGGACGGCAAGATCATGACCTGAGCCGAAGTCGGTCGCTCAACTGACTAAGCCATCCAGGAGCCCCGCATAGATGTTTCTTTAGCTGAAAACCATAGCAGTAGGTGCCAGCCAGGTGACGGGGATGACAGCAGAGCAATCACACTGTATCAGAGGATGACAAAGACCCAGAGGACAGGATAGGTACAAGAGCCCCCATCACCAGAACAGGCAAGTCCTCCAACTAGACTAAGCTTGAGCAAAGGGGGAATGGGGAACACCTCTGACAGGTGAGCAGTTACCCTGAAGAGCAGGTTTAAACCGAAGAAACACACTGAACTGAAAGATATGTTGTTGATTGATACATTTAAGCATATTTTTCCTTTTACCCAATGGGATAAAGTCTACTGAGGAATTTCATTTTATTTTACTTTTAATTTTTTTAATGTTTATTTATTTTTAAGAGAGAGAGAGAGAGAGAGTGAGAGAGAGCACAAGCAGGGGACAGGGACAGACAATCCAAAGCAGGCTGTGAGCTGACAGCAGAGACCCCGATGAGGGGCTCAAACTCATGAACTGTGAGATCATGACCTAAGCAGAAGCTGGATGCTCAACCGACTGAATCACCTAGGTGCCCTAACTGAGAAATTTTAAAATCATCAGAAACAATCAAAAAGTTATAGGTTTCTTGCATATTCTGTGTTTTGTGTTATGAAATATTTGAATTGGCTACATTTACTAGTGAGGATTGGCTCAGAGGACCTTATACACAATATGCATGCAATAATATGCTAGTAATTAACTCGAGTGGATAATTAGGAATCCATAATTCACTTTGTCTAAGTAATTGTTAGATGTATTATCAAATTTACTATCCATAGCGAATGGAAGTTTCTGTAGCTTCTTAAAAAATTTTTTTAGGGGCGCCTGGGTGGCTCAGTCGGTTAAGCGACCGACTTCGGCTCCGGTCATGATTTCACGGTCCGTGAGTTCGAGCCCCGCGTGGGGTTCTGTGCTGACGGCTCAGAGCCTAGAGCCTGTTTCAGATTCTGTGTCTCCCTCTCTCTGCCCCTCCCCCGTTCGTGCTCTCTGTCTCAAAAATAAATAAACGATAAAAAATTAAAAAAAAAAATTTTAATGTTTATTTTTTGAGAGACAGAGACAAAGAGATAGAGTATGAGCGGGGGAGGTGTAAAGAGAGAGGGAGACACAGAATCCGAAGCAGGCTCCAGGCTCTGAGCTGCCAGCACAGAGCCCAATGCGGGGCTTGAACTCACGGACTGTGAGATCATGACCTGAGCTGATGTCACGTGCTTGACCAACTGAGCCACCCAGGTGCCCCAGTGTAGCTTCTTTTATTTTTATGTTTATTTATTTTTGAGAGAGAGAGACAGAGAGAGAGAGCGCACAAGTGAGGGAGGTGCAACGAGAGACGGGGACAGAGGATCCAAAGCAGCAACAGCACTGACAGCAGAGAGCCTGATACAGGGCTTGAACTTGTGAACAGTGAGATCATGACCTGAGTCAAGTTGGACGCTCAACCGACTGAGCCACTCAGGCGCCCCCCTATAACTTCTTAATTCACCACATTTTAATGCCTGAAGATAATGAATCATTGCTTATGTCTGTAGTCGAGCCTACAAATGTGCAAATTCTGCATTTTCTTATCCGTTTCAAAGATCTGCTTTACTTATGTTCACTGCACTTGTCAAAACTACCAGCCACTTCCTAATAAGGTACACAGACCTGGGCCAGAAGGGGAAAAAACAATTTGTTTTTGCATCTTAATGTATCCTTAAGGTATGACTCTGTCATGATCTGCCTGTCATCAAAAGACCATCTTCATCTACTGACCATTTACTTATCCACACCAACAAGCCTGAAGTATTCAGGTTAAGTACCTTTTACCATAATGGTCAGTTGTGACAAAATTATCGTATGTAAGCCACTTTACAGTTCACGGAACTCTTCTAACATTTCGTCTCTTCCAATTTTAACAACTCCAAATCTCGCTATAACCCATTCTAATCAAGTAGCTACTGCCCCACTGATAATGCTCTTGTCAAGGTGGTCAGTGACCTCCATCTTACAAAGTCTGGTGGTGAGTGTTCAGTCCTTATCTTACTGACCTCTTGACACTACTCAAAACACTGTCTGAAAGCATTTTCTTCACTTTGTTTTGGGTCATCTATTGCCTTTGGATCATCTGTATCTTCCTGACATAGTGGTTTTTCCTATCACTTTCCTTTGCTTTTTGAAAAGAAAAGTTGAAAGGCTCCACATTTCAGTCCTTGGCTTCTCTATATTTTCACTTTCTAGAGGAGCTTACTCAGTGCTATGTCTTTCGATACTGTGCTGACAAGTCCTATATTCGTTTCTCCACTTCTAGCCTCTTCAGTCTTGAATATCCAAGTCTACTTGGCATTTCTGTTTGGATATTCAAAAGGCATCACAAACTTCTTATGTTCACCTTAGCCAGCCCTCCAAATGTGTATATCTCAGTTTCCTTCTGTCTCCCTAGTTTTTGACTTAATGACTATCTTGACTCTACTTCTTTTATGTGCCTTGATTTTGGCTTAATCACAGATTCTGACTCTGACCTTAAAATGACCTATGATCTTGTCCCTGCTTCAACCTACTCTAGACCTTGTATTGCCAATTGGCTCTCAGGTTCTGCCTCTTATTTCTTCCTCTGTCATGACAAGTAGCTTCAATTTTCCACAACCACACCAGCTCTTTGCCCTATGTCCAAGGCTCTGGTTGTCAGTAATTCTGGTGTTACTCTCTACCTGACAGCTTACTTTTAATGAAAACCTAATGCCTTTTAATAACCAGTAAATCCTGGTTCCCTTATATGTTTTCCTTTAACAAGAACAAGGGCTGTTGTCGTGGCCCATAGAGTGCACATCATCAGAGCATCATCAGAGAACGTTTATCAAGTACTCACTTGCGTATTACCTTGTTCCTGCCCTTTAGGTGATTATAATCAGGATTGGCTGAGGCGTTCATCTCCATTACCATTTCCAGTTGGTTGATATTAGCTGCCTGGGGTGTGTTTGGGAAGGATTTTGAAGTCAGTAAACTCAACAGAAAAGAATCCTATGATCAAATGGTAATGCTTACCATCTACACTGTGTGAAGTAAATTTATTTTATGTATTTGCCATCTGTGTATAATCTAAGATATTCTTCTCTTTCTCAAACTCTATTGGAAACAATTCATTAATATAATTAATAATTCATTAATAATTATCAACCATACTAATACTACCGTTGATTAATAATAGTTCACTGATAACTGATTCATAGAGTCATAGCAATAGCACTACTAATAAAAAATATTTCTAGGGGTGCCTGGGTGGCTCAGTTGGTTAAGCATTCAACTTTTGGTTTTGGCTCAGGTCATGATCTCACGGTTTGTGAGTTCGAGCCCCACGTGCTGACAATGCAGAGCCTGCTTGGGATTCTCTCTCTCTCTCTTTCTGCCCCTCCCCTGCTCACTCTCTCTGTCTCTCAAAAATAAATAAATAAACTTAAAAAATTTTTTAAAAAATCATTTCTAGAATAATTCACCCTTTGCCCAACAATATACTACCAATTTGGCTCAACTAACTCATTTAATCCTTACAATTACCCCTTAAGCATTACTCTTATCTCCTTTTACATATAAGGAAACTGAGACTTAGAGATACAAAGCAATGGGTACAAGAACTCTTTGCTAGTAAGTGATAAAATTGTTCAAAACAAAGTTTCTCTGCCTCCAAAGCCACATTCTGAAAGACTCTGCTAAACTGTCAATAAAACATTTCTTTAAATTTTCTGAAGAGTTTGATGTAACATACATGCTGTGCCCAAATCTTTTCCCCTCAGTTTTATTGGATATAATTGACACACATCATCATATAAGTTTAAGGTATATAGCACAATGACTTGACTTACATACATTGTGAAATGACCACCACAATAAGTTTAGTTAATATCCATCATCTCACCTTGGTTACAGAAAAAGAAAAACATTTTTTCCTTGTGCTGAGAGCCCTTAGGATTTACTCTTGTAACTTTCATATTTACCACACAGCAGTGTTGACATTATATCCCTAGTGCTTATTTATTGTACTATTGGAATTTTGTAACTTTTGACCACCTTCCTCCAGTTCACCTCAGGTAACCACTGCTCTGATCTCTTTTTCTGTGAGTTTGCTTGTTTGTTTGTTTGTTTAGATCCCCCATAAAAGTGATATCATACAGTATTTGTCTTTCTTTGTTTTATTTAGCATAATGTCTTCAAGGTCCATCTGGGTTGTCATAAATGGCAGAATTTTCTCCTTTTCAATGGCTGGATAATATTCTATTGTATATATATAACACAACTTCTTTATCCATTTTATCCACTGATGGATACTTAGGTGGTTTCCATGGCTTGGATTTTGTAAGTAATGCTTCTATCAACATGGGGGTACAGATATCTCTTCAATACAGTGTTTTTTTCCCCTTTGGGAAGAAAGGAATTAGAAGTGGAATTGCTGGATAATGTATGTTAGTTCTATTTTTAATTTCTTTAAATTTAAATTCAAGTTAGTTAACACACAGTGTAGTCTTGGCTTTAGGAGTAGAACCCAGTGATTCATCACTTACATATAACACCCAGTGCTCATGACGACAAATGCTCTCCTTAATGGCCATCTCCCATTTAACCCATCCCCCCACTTACCTCCCTACAGCAACCCTCAGCTTATTCTCTGTATTTAAGAGTCTGTTATGGTTTACCTCCCTCTTTGTTTTTATCTTATTTTTCCTTCCCTTTCCCTATGTTCATTGGTTGAGTTTTTCAAATTCTACATATGAGTGAAATCATGTACCTGCCTTTCTCTAACTTATTTAGCTTAGCATAATGCATTCTAGTTCCATCCACGTTGTTGCAAATGGCAAGATTTCATTCTTTTTCATTGTTGAGTAATATTACATTGTATATATAGCATATCTTCTTTTAGAAACATCTACATAAAGTGCCCAAATCTGAAGTATATAACTGACTGAATTTTCACTAACACTAACTCTCATGTGGCCACCATCCAAGTCAGGATCTAGAACATTTCTAGCTCCCCAGGAGTCTCCCTCATGTTCTTTCCCAGTTTCTGTCCTTCCCAGCAGCAGCAATTCTGACATTTATCACCAGGAATTAGGTTTTGTCAGCTTTTGAACTTCACCTAAATGGAATGGTACTGTCTATAGTCTTTGTGTTAGGTTTTGATTGCTAATCATTATATCCGTGAGGTTCGTCTGTGGTGGACAGACCCCAAGGTGACTTCCAATGATCCCCACTAAATCCTGCGCCGATGAGATTTCTAAATGGCAGATATCATTCTGGCTGGCACAATCAGAGTTGTAACACTGCAGTTCAGTCTTGAATGCCAAGAAAGATGTGGAGAGGCAGAGCCGGGCAGGGCAACTTGATTTAGGCAGGGCGGGCCAGTTGTCCACAGCACGAAATAGCCACAGTTCTGGCTGAGGTGCAGAAAGCAGCATAAAAGTGTGGAGATACATTGCTTTGTCCCTAGAGGTGCGGCTAACTACATACTGTAGGAGGCAGGCCTACTGCGTGTTCTGCAAAGAGCTTCTCTCCTCCAGCTATTTCAGTGATTCCACTTTCTGGTTTGTGGAATCCAGCATTTGTTTTCATTAATTTTTATTTGCCAGGTTTTAGGGTACTTTTTTTGGCCAGTGTTTTGGTTATATTTCTCTTCTTGTACAGAACACAATGTTTTCTAAGAAATTACCATTATTCTGGTATCTACTAAAGACATATTTCAGTCACATTCAGCCAAGAAGGAAGCAGATGCCTTCCTCTCTGCCTACATTGTTTCCCCTCATACTCTTAGCCCCCTGCTTTCACACATTTCCTCCCAAATTCGTTTCTCTCTCTCTCTCTTTTTTTTTCAACGTTTATTTATTTTTTGGTACAGAGAGAGACAGAGCATGAACGGGGGAGGGGCAGAGAGAGAGGGAGACACAGAATCGGAAACAGGCTCCAGGCTCCGAGCCATCAGCCCAGAGCCTGACGCGGGGCTTGAACTCCCGGACCGCGAGATTGTGACCTGGCTGAAGTCGGACGCTTAACCAACTGTGCCACCCAGGCGCCCCTCTCTCTCTCTTTTTAAAGTTTACTTATGTATTTTGCGAGAGACAGAGAGAAAGAGCATGTGCATACAAGCAGGGGAGGGGCAGAGAGAGAAGGAGAGAGAGAATCCCAAGCAGGCTCTGCACTATCAATTCAGTGCAGAATCTGTCACAGGGCTCAAACCACAAATCTCACGATCATGGCCTGAGCCCGAATCAAGAGTCGGACGCTTAGCCAACTGAGCCACCCAGCCACGCCCCAGATTCATTTAGTTCTGATGGGCATGCACAGTTGTCAACAAATGTATTAAAAATAGATTTCCGGAGCGCCTGGGTGGCTCAGTCGGTTCAGGGTCCGACCTTGTCTCAGGTCATGATCTCACGGTCCATGAGTTCGAGCCACTCATCGGGCTCTGTGCTGACAGCTCAGAGCCTGGAGCCTGCTTCGGATTCTGTGTCTTCCTCTCTCTCTGCCCCTCCCCTCTTGTGCCCTCTCTCTCTCTCTCTCTCTCTTTCAAAATAAATAAGTAAATAAAAATAAAAATAAATAGATGTCTGTATTTCCTAGGCATACCTTGGGACTGCAGATGCAGTATCAAAGGTGTGTTTTCTTTTTTTTAAAATTTTTAATGTTTATTTATGTTTGACAGAGACAGAATGCGAGTGGGTTAGGGGCAGAGAGAGAGGGAGACACAGAATCTGAAACAGGCTCCAGGCTCTGAGCTGTCAGCACAGAGCCCGATGCAGGGCTCGAACTCACGAGCTGTGAGATCATGACCTGAGCCGAAGTCGGACGCTCAACCGACTGAGCCACCCAGGTACCCCCAAAGGTGTGTTTTCAACACAATCTGCTACTGGGGGAACTATGATACACACCAAGCTTTTCAGAAATTCAGGGGGAAAAATCTTTCTGATGGCAAAACTGACTTATAATAACAGAAATGATAAAAAGTGTGCTGAAAAACATGTTTGCATTCATCATTAGTTTAATCAAGTATTTTCTCATTTATCCTAGTCCTAAGATGATCAGAATGCTCAAATCAGGTCCAGTGGAGAACTGGATTGAGCTGGCAAACTCTAACTTTCTGAAGAAAGACAGTTTTAGAGAAAATGGCAAATGTTAGAAGGGAATAGAACTAAGTTTTCTGGCCCAGACACGATGTACCAGATACTGTTTTAGCATTTTTGACCATGTTTTGGAAGATGACCTTTCTGCGGGTTGGGGATTCTTGCTACCTTACTTGTATAAATGTGCCTGCGGTCATATGGTACATGCTTCTGCTTCTCCATGCCTATCTTTCTTTCCTGTTCTCCTGCCTTCTCCAGTCTCCTGGGCCCACCTCCTCTACCCAATAGTATTCCTTCAGTCTTAAGCTCCTACTTGTACAACCTGCCTCATGCTGATCTCTTCACTAATCCCTTCTTCCTTCCCTGCTTCACTCCTGGCTTTACCTAAACCAGACCCCTGAAAGGAATTTATATATTCGATGGCCTCAATGTGTGTTGCCAGTTCTGGCTTCAAGCCAGGCCTTATCTGGGTGGGGTATGAGTTTAATGGCTATGCAGTGTGGGGGGAATCTATTTTTACTCTTAAAACGTGGACAGACTGACTTAAAGACTCATTTCCACCAGATGCATCTCATTGCCAATTTGCAAAAGTTAAAAAGAAAAATAATGGGGAAGAAAACAAACCCCGAAAGACAGAGCAGATAGATGACATTCACCTTTGAATATCACAGGCCCACTTCCACTGTCAGCAGTGCCTTGTCAATGGCACCCCATCCTAACTTTCCATCTACCTCAGGATCAGTTCCATGGGTAGACCCTCCAGCTCTTTACATCACTTTTATAATAGCAGGAGAAACATTTCTATCTTGCCATCAGTCTTCTGCTGCAGCCAGACCATTTGATTCTGACCGCCTCCTCAATAGTCACGCATGTTCCAGTCTGTTTTTATTCGTGTCTTCCTGGGATTCCCTCTCTCTCTTCTCCGTCTCTCCAAATCCTTCCCATTTTTAAAAACTTGTTTGAATCCAAGTTTTCTACAGATCCTCCCCTGACCACCCAGTGAAAATGAGCTCTTCATCCTCTACCATTGCTTGTATAATTTGGCAAGTAAAATTTTTCAATGCAATAAACATTTATTGAGTGTTTACCATGTGCCAATCGCCATATAAGGTACCATATGGGACTCCAAGATAAATAGAACCCTTTTTCTGTAAATAGAGTATAAAACAAGTACTCAGACTTATAACCAAATGCAGAACGTGCTACATACTGTGAAGTACGGCAGACAAAGCTGTAGGGGTTGGAGGAAGAAGGGGAGAAAGGAGTTAGCGTTTGCTGAATGGAGATCACAGGTTAGACTAACAATGCTGGACGCTTCATATTGTCATTTACAATATACTCATTTTATAGAGGCAGAAGCTAGGGTTCAGAAAACTTTAAAAAAATTAACCAGGATTGCATATTTGATTAAGTAGTAGTGTAGAGTCAGAATTCAAATCGAGGCTTATTTGGCTTCTAAGTCCCACTCTTTCCACTACCTCTTATCTAGTTATACATTTAAGAAAGTTTTCATGAAGAAGGAGGCTCTTGAGATGAAGCTTGAATCGTAAGTAAAATTAGATGAATTAGAGAGAAGGAAGTACATCCCCCAGTGTTTAACATTCATAAGCAAGGTGCAGAGCCAAGGAAGAACAGGATGAATTTGGGTAATAGTAAATAGTCAAGTTAGACTGACTCATAGAATATGCGGAATGGGCTAATAATACAGTAATAACTGTCTTTTATTGTGTCAGACACCATTTTACACACTGTGAGATGATATATTAGTTAAACTTTTACTGCTTAACATACCACCCCCAAAACAATACGGCTTCAATTAGCTCACAACTCTGTGGGTTAGTAGTTTGGGCTGGGCTCCCCTGGGGGGAGTTCTCTGGCTAGTCTCACCTGGGCTCACTCATGCAGTTTGTAGTTAGCTCGTGGATTAGATGGAGCTTGATGTCTAAGATGGCCTCAATTATACGTCTAGGGCTTGGCAGTCAGTTGGAGGGCAAGCTGGGGAGCTGTGGTTCTCTTTCCCATGGCCACTCCAGAAAGCTTACTTGAGTTCATTCACCTGGTAATCCTAGGCTTGCAAGCATGAAGAGTGGAATTCTCAAGGCCTGTGGAAAACAAAGTTCATCAACTGCACAAGGTCTGTTATACATATTTTACTGACCAAAACAAGTCACAAAGCCAGACCAAGTTCAAGGGGAAGGACAATAAGGAAGTGTAAAGGATTTTTTGTTATCTACAGTCTGCTTCAGATGAATATTGTTATTATTCCCATTTTTGTAGATTGAAAAAAAAAAAAAGGAGTGTTGAGGAGATTAAACAATTTTCCTAAGTTTGCATGTCAAAACCAGTAATTGAATCCATGCTTGTCATGGTATGAAGCCCAAACTGAAAACGTATGTAGTAGCTGTATGATAGAGTCTAATGTGACTGACAAGGTGATGAGTTTTCATGGAGTTCAGAAAGACAGTAAACTACCACTGATAGGTTTTGAGTAGGAAAGTAAACAAAATAGTCACACTGTCAGAAGGTTTCTCTGGAAATGGGTAGATTGGTGAAGGAAAAGTTAGGGTGATGCCAACACAGGAACTCATGTAATGGTCAGAGTGAGAAGAAAATAGTCGTCAGAACTAGAGGGGCTGCTATTCAAATGGTAAAGCTGAAAATAAAGGCGTCTTCTCTTGGAAAAGAAGGAATGAATTCAAGAGACATTGTGGTATTAAAACTTACAGGATTTAGCAATTGACTGATATAATGGAGGAATGAGGGTGAAGAGGAAGAGGTGCTTCCAAAGTTACAATCCTAAGTGTCAGGAAGAAAAGCGATGCTGTTAACAGAGTTCAGAAAATCAGGAGAAGGTGCACCTGGATGGCTCAGTGGGTTAAGTGTCCAATTCTTGATTTTGGCTCAAGTCATGATCTCATGGTTGTGACTTGGAGCCCTAGGTTGCGCTCTGCACTGGGTGTAGAGCCTGCATAAGAATCTCTCTCTCCCCTTCCCCTGCTCATGCATGTGTGCTCTCTCTCTCTTTCTCTCTCTCTCTCTCAATCTCTCAAAAAAGAGAAGAAAATAAAATCAAGAGAAAGAATTGGATTGGGATTAATGAATGGTCTGGTTTGGGACTTGTTCAGTTAAAGCGTCAGCAGAATAGCCACATGAAAGTGCTTAATAGGCAACTGTCAAAGGAGAGTTAGAAAGGGGGGAAAGACTATTTCTGCAGGGCAGGTTTGGAAGTTATCTACCATGAGGTAGGGCAGGAGCTATAAAAGCAGATGAGTTTGCCATAGGGAGAGATGGCCAAGAGAAGAGGTAGCTGGACTACAAAGATTCTAATGTTATCCACTTTGAGAGGCTATCCAGAGAAAACAAGACCAGATAGAGAGATAGAAGAATGGCCAAAGAAGTACATTGAGGACAAAGGCAAAGGAAAGAGAGAGTCTCAAGATGTCAAGGAAAGACAGGGTGTCAAGGTGGAAGAGGTAATCTGCATACAAATGCTACCAAAAAATCTGATTCTGTTTCTGGGGCAAATGGTTTATGTTATGATGATGATCAGAGTTGGAGGAGCGGTAGGGCAGGTAAGTGACTGGTTATTGGATATAAGACAGAAATTCTTAATACTTTTTGGGTTGGGATCCAAATCAGAATCTGATTAAAACTATATATCCTTCCCCCAAGGAAATCTCCTTCCATAAAATGCTTCACATTCAGTTTCAGGAAGTTTATAAAGTCACACACAACTTCAGGCTGTTTACCAAGTAAATAGGCTACAATGAGCAAGAAATAGATTTCAGATTTTCAACACCTGATCTAAACAGTTGCATTCACATGGGAAGGAAAAGAATAGTAATTTATTGATTTGAATACTGGCATTAAACATAGTGTCTAACTCCTCTAGGTACACATACACCCAATTCAAAAAAGGGCACATGTGGGAGGAGTGGAGAGAGAGAAAGAGAAAGAGAAAGAGACAGAGAGAGAGAGAGAGAGAGAGAGAGAGAATGAATTATGGTCAAATTAAAATAAGAGCAATAATGATGATAACTACCATTATTAAGGTTCTGCTATATACAGAGCATTTTATATATAATATTTGTTTAATATTCACAGAAGTCTTCTAAGGTAGGAATTATTACCTAAGAAGAGAAAACAGACTCAGATCAATTAAATGGCAAATTCAATGGGGTCACTGGCTGAAAAGGGATTCAGTGTAAAATCTCTCTGGCTCCAAGCCCATTCTTTCTCCAATATGCCATACTAGTCAGGAACATAGATTAAAAACAAACAAACAAACAAACAAACATACCCAAAACTACAAAAACTCCCAGCAAAAATGCTAGGAAAAGAAAATAATTTATCTTAGGCATTATGTAATAGAACCATATAATGAAATAAAGTTTAAAATGCCAAAAGAAAACATGAGCCAAAGAAATGTTAACTGAAAATACCATTAGAATCATCTAAGAACCTCAATGTATGTTGAGAAGTCAGCCAGTAAACTTTACCCTTTATTCACGATGAAAAGTTTAAAAACTGGGTTTGGGAAGTTTATTAAAGAGGTTGTACAATCAATATGACATCTCCCAAATGCATCACCTTGGCAAAGATTTTTACTTTTTTTTTTTTTTTTTAATTTAAGAGGGGTGGAGTGGAGGGGCAGAGGGAGAGAGAGAGAGAATCCCAAGCAGGTTCCATGCTCAGTGCAGAGAGCCTGATGCGAGGTTCGATCCCATGACCCTGGGATCATGAGCTGAGCCGAAATCAAGAGTTGGTTGCTCAACTGACTGAGCCACCCAGGCACCCCTACATAGGTTTACTTCTTGTTCACATCACATTTAGCATAGTATGTGTGTGGTGTGGTGGGAAGAGGGATGGGCAGGGCTCTGTTCCACTTAGTCATTCAAGGGACCACTTCCATCCAGTGGTCCACCTTCCATAGGGCCTCAGATTCCTCTGCTGGATCTTTTGTAGTGAGCCAGCTGGCAAGCCAAGGGAGAGAACAAAAGGAAATCACACTAGCCCTGGTCACATTCTATTGGCTGGAGTGAGTCACATGGCTCAATCCAGATGCAAGAGAACTAAGAACTGTAGTTCAGTTGTTTGCTGAGAAAAAGGAAACTGATCTAGAAGGTTTGTGTCATTGAGCTTCTTGTTATACCCTTTAAATGAGACATATTTAAAACTGAGATCAACATTTATAGTTATTGTAGGCCTGACAGGCCTACAGGCATGAAGGTAAGAACAAATTCTATTTCTAGTCCTACTCAACAAACGATGAGACACTGATAATAATTATTTGAGAAGAAAAAAAATGAAAATACAGGAAAAAAAGAAATAAACACATATACAGGTGACATATTTTTTATCCAAAGAATTAAAAAAAAATGATAGTAAATTACAAATAATTCACAAATAATATCATCCTACATTTAGAGTATAAACTACACATCTGTATCAGATCACACCTAGTGCACTTTTTCAGATGTCCTGGATGGCCTCCTTTTGATGATGATGCCCCCTGCTTCCTGCCTGTGCCACCTTTGCTAAACTCTCTAAGTTTACTACAATCAAATTGTAGCCCTCACCTGTCTCTGTCACATACTCCACACAGTGCATTACTGCCTTTAGTCAGTCACCATGTCTAGACTTGGATGTTATGCTGCTTGGTAGTGTCCATTGTAGCTTCCAAATAGGCTCCCACCCACGGGGCTGGATGACACAGCTCAGAAGTACAAGGCAGTTACATTTCTGTGGGATAAACCTTGACCAACAGCGAATGGGAGACCAAAGAGATCTGTTCTAAGTAACTTTCTCCTTTTCTGCCCCTGTGAACCATCTAGAGGTAGGGTTCCTCCTTGCCCGTCTGGAAAGATCCTCAGTACTAAGCAACACTCTTTGCAGCCCATTGTGCAGTGCTGTATTGTATTGCATTACCTCTTTCCTTACTTCACTTCTTCTTTTTGTCTTTATTCTCTAGGTCTGTGCTTCCCCGAATTTCCACATTTTATTCTTATCTAAGTCTTTGCTTCCTAGAGGACTCTGTCAAAGCTCATGTTCACTCACAAGTCAATCACATCACTATATGTTAGTGGCCTATCTAGAAAATAAGATGAAAAATTAGTATCCTTAAAATAATCATTAAATATTGCTTTGGCTCAGATTTATTTAAAAGAAATTATGAAAACACTCTGGGAGAAATAAAGAAAGGAACAATAAAAAGACATATAAGCTATGGTCCTTAGTCAGGACCTTGAGAAAACTGGAAAGAATTTTGGAAAGAATTCTTTCTAAGGTAATATATATTTAATGGAACATCACTTAAATTTCCCCTGAGATACTTTATGTAACAAGATAAGTTGAGCATGAAAATTCCATTGGAAAAATGAAAAGTCAGAAATACATATTTATTTATTTATTTTTTTTTAAATTTTTTTTTCAACGTTTATTTATTTTTGGGACAGAGAGAGACAGAGCATGAACGGGGGAGGGGCAGAGAGAGAGGGAGACACAGAATCGGAAACAGGCTCCAGGCTCTGAGCCATCAGCCCAGAGCCCGACGTGGGGCTCGAACTCACAGACCGCGAGATCGTGACCTGGCTGAAGTCGGACGCTTAACCGACTGCGCCACCCAGGCGCCCCAGATATTTATTTAAATGATAACAAAATCTATTAGATTAAAACCCACCTTATTGGGATATCTGGCTGGCCCAGTAGGAAGAGCCACTGACTTTTGATTTCCAGGTTGTGAGTTTGAGCCCCATTTTGGGTGTAGAGATTGCTAAAAATAAACTAAAAAAAAACTTTCTAAAAATCATCACTAAAAACACTTTTCAGAATGATGATAAAGTCATTTTTGGTTCTTTACTATTCACAAAGTACTTCCATGTATGTTTTCCCATGTATTCTTCATACTAACACTATTAGATTGATCAGAAAAGGATTAGTGTTATCCGTACTTTAGAGATTTTTATTTACTTTTTGGATTTAGTTATAGGTGGCCTCTTTCCACAAAAACCTTGAGATGCTTCCTATTACAGTTGAGATGTTTGATGGTTGGAGAGTTCTCAACTAAAGGACTGGTAAGAGGACGCTGCAGCTCCCACTCAAGCATTTTCACTCCAGAGCCCATGTTTTCTCCCTCTATGCTTGACGGTCTTCTGTGACAATATGACAATGAATAAAAATACATGGATTTATTTTAAAAGCACAAAATTTTCAATGGACTGGACAGAGTCCAGAAACAAATTTAAACTATTATAAGAATTTAGCATACCTCAGCATTATTTTCATGGTTCTATGTGTTCATATCTTGTAAAATTACTTCAAATTATTTTAGGAAGAGGGAAAGGTAAAAACAAAGAATGAAAAAAATTAAATAAATAAATCACACACACACACACACACACACATATATATACATATATATGCATATATATATGTATATATATATATATATATATATATATATATATATATATAACTTGAAACAATATAATACTAGGGAGAGAATACTTAGACACATTTTGTTAGAATAATCAACCAGAGTATAGTACTGAAAATTAACTCACTCTCTTCTCTCTCAAAATAAGTAAATAAACTTAAAAATTTTTTTTAAATTAGAGATCTGGATGGGTTCATAGGTGAATTCTAAATCCAACAATTTATAAAAAGGATTAAACCCCATGACCAGTGAAATTTATTCCAGGTGTGCAAGACTGGTTCAACATTCAAAAAATCAATTAATGTAACCGATCATATCAACAGGCTAATAAAAGAAAAACCACATGATCATACCAATAGATGCAGTAAAAGCATCTGACAAAATCAATACCCATTCATGATAAAAACTCTTGGTAAACTAGAAATAGAGGGGAATTTACTCAACTTGATAAAGATTATCTATAAAAAACCTACAGCTAACAACAGCTGACATTATACTTATGGTGAGAAATTTGAAGCTTTCCTATTAAGGTTAGAAACAAGGCAAGAATGTCCTTTCTCACAATTCCTTTTCAACGTTGTTCCGGAAATCCCAGCTGATGCAATAAGACAAGAAAGGAAATAAAAATACACTGATTGAGAAGGAAGAAATGAAACTGTTTTTGTTCACAGACAACGTAATTGTCTATTTAGAAAATTCCAAAGAATCAACAAAAAACCTCCCTGGAACTAATAAGCAATTGTAGCAAGGCTGCAGGATGCAATTTGAATTTAATTTGAAGTTAAAAACAAAATATCATTTACATTAGCACCCCCAAAATGAAACACTTAGGTATAACTCTAATACAGCGCATATGAGACATATATGAAGAAGACTACAAAACTCTGATGAAAGATATCAAGGAAGGATATCAAGAACTAAATAAATGAAGAGACATTCCATGTTTATGGATAGGAGGAGGCTTTTTAGGGCAGCAAAACTATTCTATAAGATACCATTATGATGAATACGTGTTATTATTGGGCAACACCAAGAGTGAATCTTCATTTTTAAAAAAATGTTTATTTATTTTTGAGAGAGAGAGAGAGAGAGAGAGACCACAAGCTGGGGAGGGACAGATAGTGAGACAGAGGATCCAAAGCGGGCTGCACACTGTCAGCACAGAGCCTGATAAGGGACTCAAACCCATGAGCGTGAGATCATGACCTGAGCCAATGTCAGACACTTAACTGACTGAGCCACCCAGCACCCCAAGAGTGAATCTTAATGTAAACTATGCTTTGGGTGGTAATGATGTGTCACTGGAGGTTCATCAGTTATAACAAATGTGCCACTCTTATGGGGGAAATTGATGAAGGAAGAGGCTATGGCTATGGAGGCAGGGGGTAGATGTGAAATCTGTGTACTTTCTGCTCAATTTTGCTGTGAACCCAAAATTACTCTGAAACAAAAAATAAAATTAAAAAATAATTAAAAAAATTTTAAAATTGTTAGAAGGAAAGTAAGCTATATATACATCAACCTCAAATGTAGAAGAAGGATTCTTGGACGTGATCAGAGACAAGGTGGGTTTGAACATATGTCCATTTCAGCATTTGCACAACAAGATGTCTTCAGCCTTCAGTTTGCCTCCCCTCACTAAATTCTCTCCAGTGGCAGAGGGGTTGCTAATCTTATTGGTTAAATTCTAGGACAGGCACCGAGCAGCATCCAGCCACATTCCCTCACTTTCTTTTCTATTTCCTCTGTGTAACAGGAGGGTCTGCCTTAGCCGGATACATCAGATTCTTCTCTAACTTGCTGCATCTCTGTGCTAAGCTTTCAGTCTCCTGTTCAGGGTTTCAGGCACACTGTGACAGAGCCTGGCCCTTAGTGGCAGACCTAGCTATTTCCTTGCACCACTTCTTGCTTCCAAGATTATATAAAGCACAGGAGCTTTTCTCTCCCCTCTTGTTTTTGAGGGGTCATGGCTTCATCTTTTCTGCCCTCCCTTCTCCCAGGTGGAAGCTGAAGCTCTGCTCTGATTCAGTTATGCAGGTGTGCACACATTTATTCAGACATGGATGTGGGAAGGGAATAAGAAGATGAGTTCTATGTGTGGAGACTGCCTCCACAGCCACATCTGTTCTATCTGTCCACTCTGGTCATAGACCTTCCCCTGGACCAACAGGGTGGACACATGACTCATGCTTGAGTAATGACATGCCTTGGGTAATTTTCTAGGTGTTTTACATAAATTAGCTCATTTAATCTTCACAGTAACCCTATGAGAGAGGTATAGAGAGATTAAGTATCTTCCTCTATGTGGCACAACTAATAAATGAATGAATGTTCTGGGGTCTAAACCCAGGCAGCTTAGTTCTCAATTCTTCCTAGTTTCAGTAAATAAAGCTGGATCATTCAGATTTTTTCCTGGGATTTTTCCAGCTTGTGCTGGGGTAGGAAATACTGTTATATCCTTAAGATGTTAGGGAGTGCCTGGATGGCTCAGTAGATTAAGTGGCCTACTCTTGATCTCAGCTCAGGTCATGATTTCAAAGGTTTGTGACTTAGAGCCCCACATCAGCTATGCACTGTCAGTGTGGAGCCTGCTTGGGATCCTCCTCTCTCTCCCTCTCTCTCTGTCCCTCCCTTGCTCGCGTGCTCTCTTTCTCTCTCAGAATAAATAAACAGACTTAAACAACAACAACAAAAAGATGTTAGGATGTGAATCTAGAGCCATTTGTAGCCATGTTCCCCATCATGTGTCTGCCATAGACGAGAATGATGTTAACAATTGTGGACAAGGAGAATTGCTTGATAGGTCCCTATAAATGTCAAGACAGCTTCTAGTTATCTTCAGCTTTTCTCAGTTTCATTAGTACACGAAATGCATCAATTCACTTTTCTGCTTATGCTTTTTCAAGTTGTGTTTCTTTCATTTGCAACTGAAAGGGTTTTGACTATCAGAGAAATTGGAAACCTGATTCACCAGGTTCATGTGACAAAGTAAGCATGGTCATTAAAATGGGAATAAGGTGGGCTTATTAATAGTCCCTGGTAGAGAAATTGCTAATGGAAGATCTCAGATAAGGTTAATTTATCATAGACTCACAGAAATGAATTTAACAGAAGGCCCACTAAAGTCTTGATCTACATAACCCAAAACACATCAGCTTTGGTAAAAAAGAGGCTTAATGTGAGCCCCTGCACTACAGAGTCACATCTTTTCATCCATTTCCAGACCTAAGTAATTCTCCACACCCTCAGAACGCTTGAATGAAGAGGAGACAGAGTAAGGTAAGAATAAACAGTTAAGGACCCTACTGTGCCTGCTACTCTCCTTTCCTCAAAGTGATATGGCCTATGTGACTATGCATTCAGGAGAGAGAAATATCCAAATTTGGGTGTGTGTGTGGGGGGGTGGGGGGTGGGGGGTGGGTAGAGAACTATTGTATCTGGGCTTTAAATACACACTCCTTTGTGGTGACCTACAAACACCACCATAGGTATTATGGGGTCAGATGGTCTGAAGCTGAATTCTAATCTAAGTTCATCTCATAGATGGTCCGGTGGAACTTGAATACATTTACAAGGTAATTTCCCTAGTCCCTGATCTCAAATGAATCCTTGGCCATTGAATCCCACCTTGGGTCCCTGACCTATGAAATAACACTCATGAGAAGAAAAGCCAAGTCGAAGATGTTAGAGATCTTCCTCCATAACAAAGTAAAAAACCAAAGCAATATGAGTCTCTTGGAGAGTTGCAAAGGGTAGTGACACATTAAGAGAAAAAAATCAGCCTTTGTCACTGGGCTGAAAGTTGATGACATATTTTTCGCTTCTCTACAATCATTCACTCCTTTTATTTTTTTACTTAGATCCTGGGTTTTGAAACCACATTAATTTGTCTTCATTTTGTTTTTGATATTGTTTTAGTGTGTTACTTATGTTTGGTATTTGTTTATGAATTAATGGTTTTAAGATTTCTCTTCTTTTAAACTATATTAAAAAACAAACTAAACATGCAGGGCACCTGGCTGGCTCAGTTGGTAGAGCGTGCAACTCTTGATCTCAGGGTGGTGGGTTCAAGCCTCATGTTGGGTGTGGAGATTGCTTAAACATAAAATTTAAAAAAATAAATAAATAAACTAAATATGCACGATAAAAATCTTACTCCAACATGTAAACAGAAGCCAGCCAAAGAGAAAATGTTAGGGGAAATAATTGTCTTGAATGTTTAATTTCATGAGTCAACACAGACAATGAGAGCTGGCTCATGGGGATGACCTAGCACATATTTCTTACCTCCTGAGCTGTGTATCAGTGAACCTCAGCCTGCTAGTCAGTTTCATTCTGAGAACTGTTTAGAAATAAAGTTTTGAAGTAAGTGCTTAATACAGAATGTGGAGGGGAGATCCTGTCAAACATTTCAGGTTTGGGAAAATCTTACTTATTTAGTTAGTCTATCCATGCAGGTAAGAAATCTCTGTGTTAAAGCTGTCACTTTTTTTTTCCCAAATGATTGTGTGGATTTTATAAAATTATTTTTATTTAATTTTTTTTATGTTCATTTATTTTTGAGAGAGAGAGAGAGAGTGCGAGTGGGAGAGGGGCAGAGAGAAGGAGACACAGAATCCGAAGCAGGCTCCAGGCTCTGAGCTGTCAGCACAGAGCCTGATATGGGGCTCGAATTCATGAGCTGTGAGATCATGACCTGAGCTAAAGTCAGAGATTTAACCGACTGAGACACACAGGAGCCCTGAATTTTATAAAATTCTAGCCAAAATCTTAATTTTGTTTTTTTATAAAAATGTTTTAATGTTTATTTATTTCTGAGAGAGACAGAGTATGAGCAGGGGAGGGGAGAGGCAGAGAGAGAGAGAGACATGGAATACGAAGCAGCTCCAGGCTCTGAGCTGTCAGCACAGAGCCTGATGTGGGTCTCAAACCCACGAGCCGGGAGATCCTGACCTGAGCCAAAGTCGAACGCTTAACTGGCTGAGCCACCCAAGCACCCCTAATTTTACTTTTTAATGACTTACCCAAATAATTCTAGAAATTGTCTGTAAAATGGAAGACATATAAATAACTAGGCAGATATTGAAAAAGATAACTATTTAGTAGAAAATTACCCACTAATATTTATAATGAAATAATTAAAGTAGGATAGTATTAATTCAAAAACAAGTAGAAAGTTAAGACAGAAGAATATGCTCTAAATGAAAGAACAAGACAAAACCCCCAAAAAGGAACTAAATGAAATGAGATAAGCACTATCCTTGATAAAGAGTTTAAAGTAATGATCAAAAATATGCTCCATGGACTGGAGAGAAGGATAGAAGAACTCAATGAAAACTTCAACAAAGAGATAGAAAGTATTTTAAAAGGAACCAGAGTTGAAGAATACGATAACTGAAATAAAAAATATATACTAAAGAGAATCAACGGCAGGTTAGTGGATGCAGAAGAAAGGAGCAGCGACATAGAAGACAGGGTAACAGAAAGCACCCAAGCTGAACATCAACCAGAAAATAGAGTTTTTAAAAAATGAGGACAGGTTAAAGATTCTTGGACAACATCAAGCAAACAAATATTTGTTATAGAGGTCCCCAAAGGAGAAGAGTACAGAGAATTTATTTGAAGAAATAGTAGGTAAAAACGTCCCTAACCTGGGGAGGTAAACAGACATCCAGGTTTAGGAAGCAGAGTTCCAAACAAGATGAAAACCAAGGAAATCCACACCACAACACATAATAATTAAAATGTCAAAAGTTAAAAATAAAGATAAAAGATAAAGATAAAAGTTATCTTTTCTTTATCTTTTCTTCCTACCTCTCTCTTGCTGCAAGAGAGAAGCAAAATGTTATGTCCAAGGGAAACACCCATAAATTTATCAACTGATTTTTCAGCAGAAACTTTGCAGGCCAGAAGGGAGTGACATGAGATATCCAGAGCTGAAAGTAAACAACAACAACAAGAACAAAAAAAACCTTACAGGAAAGAATATTCTATCTGGCTAGGTTATCATTCAGAACTGAAGGAGAGAAAAAGAGTTTCCCAGACAAACAAAAGTCAAAAAGTTCATCACCACTAAACTGACCTTATAAGAAATGCTAAAAGTATTTCTATGCTTTTAAATCAATACATAGGTTTATTTAATCAATGTACAAACTACTACCCAAAACCAAAACATAAGGTTTCCATTTCAGTTAGATATTTCAATGGGGCGCCTGGGTGGCTCAGTCAGTTAAGTGTCTGACTTTGGCTTAGGTCATGATCTCACAGTTTGTGAGTTTGAGCCCTACGTCTGGCTCTGTGCTGACAGCTCACCCTGGAGCCTGCTCTGGATTCTGTTTCTCTCTCTTTCTCTCTCTCTGCCCCTCCCCCACTCACGGTCTGTCTCTCTCTCTCAAAAATAATAAAAACATTAAAAAAAAGATATTTCAACTCAATAATCTCTAAAGAACTTCAAATGTTCCCATGTTATAAAGCAGGGGTTGGCACACATTTTCTGCGAAGGATCATATAGTAAGTATTTTAGGCTTTGCAAGCCTTACAGTCTCTGTTGCAACTACTCAAAGTAGCCATAGACAATATGTAAAGAGGTGAGTATAGCTATGCTCCAACAAAGCTTTATTTGAATTCCATGTAATTTTTACACATCATGAAATATTAGTCTTTGATTCTTTCCCTTAACCATTTAAAACTTCAGAAACCATTCTTAGCTTGTGGAAAAATAAATAACAGGCAGCAGGCCAGATTTGGCCCATGTGCCATAGTTTGCCAACACTGGTTCCGAAATAATCCTTTAAAAATCTAGTCACCTTAGGGGCCCTTGGGTGGCTCAGTTGGTTAAGTGTCCGACTTCGGCTCAGGTCATGATCTCGCAGTTCGTGAGTTTGAGCCCCTCATTGGGCTCTGTGCTGACAGCTCAGAGCCTGGAGCCTGTTTTGGATTCCGTGTCTCCCTCTCTCTCTGCCCTTCCCCCACTCACACTCTGTCTCTCAAAAATAAATAACGTTGAAAAAAAATCTAGTCACCTTAAAATCGTTACTTCCTAGAGATTTAAAGTGATCATTCAAATCTTCATCAGTAACTTCTTTTAGATCCGTTGGTTTCCACTTTGGACTCTGGTCTTTATCTATTAAAACTGCCCTAACACCTTTATGAAAGTCATGGCCTCCCACACAAGCTTGACTCAGCTGATATTCCATAGTTAATGCTTCTTGCAAGGTCTTTGAAGACCCCTCTATGAGTTGTCTTAGTGTGATCTTTAGGGATATCTAAATGTACTTCTTTTTTCCAGCTCTTTAAGGTGTAAGGTTAAGTTGTGTATCTGAGACCTTTCTTCCTTTTTTTAGGAAGGCCCGGATTGCTATATGCTTCCCTCTTATGACCACCTTTGCTGCATCCCAGAGGTTTTGGGCTGTGGTGTTATCATTTTCATTGGCTTCTTTTTCTCTTTTCTTTTCTTTTTAATTTACATCCAAGCTGTTAGCATATAGTGCAACAATGATTTCAGGAGCAGATTCTTCCATGCCCTTACTCATTTAGCCCATCCCCGCTCCCACAACCCCTCCAGCAACCCTCTGTTCTCTATATTTAAGAGTCTCTTATGTTTTGTCTCCCTCCATGTTTTTATATTCTTTTTGCTTCCCTTCCCTTATGTTCATCTGTTTTGTATCTTAAATTCCTCATATGAGTGAAGTCATATGATATTTGTCTTTCTCTGACTGACTAATTTCACTTAGCATAATACCCTCCAGTTCCATCCACGTAGTTGCAAATGGCAAGATTTCATTCTTTTTGATTGTCAAGGAATACTCCATTGTATATATATACCACATCTTCTTTATCCATTCATCCATTGATGGACATTTGGGCTCTTTCCGTACTTTGGCTATTGTCGATAGTTCTGCTATAAACATTGGGGTGCATGTGTCCCTTTGAAACAGCACACCTGTATCCTTGGATAAATACCTAGTAGTGCAATTCCTGGGTCACAGGGTAGTTCTATTTTTAACTTTTTGAGGAACCTCCATACTGTTCTCCATAGTGGCTACACCAGTTTGCATTACCCTAGCAGTGCAAAAGAGATACTCTTTCTCTATATCCTCACCAACATCTGCCATTGACTGGGTTGTTAATTTTAGCCATTCTGACTGTAGTAAGGTGGTATCTCTTTGTGGTTTTGATTTGTTTTTCCCTGATGATGAATGATGTTGAGCATTTTTTCATGTGTCAGTTGGTCATCTGGATGTCTTCTTTGGAGAAGTGTCTTTTCATGTCTTTTGCCCATTTCTTCACTGGATTATTTGTTTTTTGGGTGTTGAGTTTGATAAGTTCTTTACAGATTTTGGATACTAACCCTTTATCTGATATGTCACCTGCAAATATCTTCTCCCATTCTATTGGATGCCTTTTAGTTTTGCTGATTGTTTCCTTTGCTGTGCAGAAGACTTTTATTTTGATGAGGTCCCAATAGTTCATTTTTTATTTTGTTTGCTTTGCCTCCAGGGACATGTTGATTAAGAAGTTGCTGCTGCCAAGGTCAACTAGGTTTTTGCCTGCTTTCTCCTCGAGGATTTTGATGGCTTCCTGTCTTACATGTAGGTCTTTCATTCATTTCAAGTTTATTTTTGTGTATGGTGTAAGAAAGGGTCCAGGTTCATTGTTCTGCATGTCGCTGTCCAGTTTTCCCAGCACCATTTGCTGAAGAGACTGTCTTTATTCAATTGGATATTCTTTCATGCTTTGTCAAAGATTAGTTGGCCATATGTTTGTGGGTCCATTTCTGGGTTCTCTATTCTGTTCCATTGATCTGAGTGTCTGTTTTTGTGCCAGTACCATATTGTCTTGATGATTACAGCTTTGTAATATAGCTTGAAGTCTGGGATTGTGATGCCTCCTGCTTTGTTTTTCTTTTTCAAGATTGCTTTGGCTATTTGGGGTCTTTTGTGGTTCCATACAAATTTTAGGATTGTTTTTTCTAATTCTGTGAAAAATGCTGGTGTTATTTTGATAGGGATAGCCCTGAATATGTAGATTGCTTTGGGTAGTATCAACATTTTAACAATGTTTGTTCTTCCTATCCAGGGGCATGGAATATTCTTCCTTTTTTTTGGTGTCTTCTTCAATTTCTTTCACAAGCTTTCCATAGTTTTCAGTGTATAGATTTTTCACCTCTTTGGTTAGACTTATTCCTAGGTATTTTATCCATGTACTTTTAATTTACTCTTTAACTTCTTGGTTAACCCATTATTTCTTTAGTAGGATGTTCTTTAATCTCCAAGTATTTCTTGTTTTTCAATTTTTTTCTTGTGTTAATTTCGAGTTTCACAGTGTTGTGGCCTGAAAATATGCATAGTCTAATCTAAATCTTTTAATTTTTTATTATTGTTTTTTAAATGTTTATTTATTTTTGACACACAGAGAGAGACAGAGTGTGAGTGGGGGAGGAACAGAGAGGGGGGAGAG
Source organism: Lynx canadensis (assembly GCF_007474595.2). Lineage (NCBI taxonomy): Eukaryota > Metazoa > Chordata > Mammalia > Carnivora > Felidae > Lynx > Lynx canadensis. The sequence goes on along the minus strand of NC_044310.1, from coordinate 52,702,292 downwards.
ACACAGAATCCGAAGCAGGCTCCAGGCTCTGAGCTGTCAGCACAGAGACTGATGCAAGGCTCAAACTCATGAACCGTGAGATCATGACCTAAGCCAAAGTCGGACGCTTAACAACTGAGCCACCCAGGCACCCCCTCAACCTTTTAAATGTACTTCTTTAGGTGGAAAAGAAAGGGCATAATTTGAATTAAGACAATTATGAATAAAAAGTTGTGAAATATGATGACCTGTAGATGAACTATGGCAGAGGTGGGGTAAAAAAATGTGTTCAAATTTAAGTGACCATCAACTTAATATAGACTGCTATATACTTAGAATGTTATATATGAACCTCATGGTAACCACAAACCCAAAACCTATAATAAATACACAAAACATAAAGAGAAAGAAAGCCAAGCATAACACTACAGAAGTTATCAATCACAAGAGAAAAAGAGAAGAGAAGAATTGCAAAAACAAGAAAACAATTAACAAAATGGCAATAAGTACACACTTGTCAACAATTTCTTCAAATGAAAATGTTCTAAATGTTCCAGTTAAAAGACACAGTTCAGTAGAATGTATAAAAAAAACCTAGACCCATCTGTACGCTGTCTACAAAAGTCTCACTTCACATATGAAGACACATACAGACTAGAAGTGAAAGGATGACAAAAGATATTCCATGCAAATGGAAGTTAAAAAAAAAAGCCAGGGGATCAATACTTACGTCAGACAAAATAGACTTTAAAGTAAAGACTGTAACAAGAGAGAAAGAAGGGTATTACATAATGATAAAGGCATCAATCCAACAAAGGATATAACAATTGTAAATATCTATGCATCCAACATTGCAGCACCTAAATAAATAAAGCTAATATTAACAGACATAAAGGGAGAAATTAACAGTAATACAATAATAGTAGAGGACTTTAACACCCCAATTATATCACTGGATGAATCATCCAGGCAGCAAATCAATAAGGAACCAGTATCTTTGAACAACATATTAGACCAGATGGACTTAACATGTACATGTTGAATATTCCATCCCGAAAGAGCAGAATACACATTCTTTTCAAGTCACATGGGATATTTTCCAGAATAGATTACATGTTAGACCACAAAATAAATTCTTCTTAATAAATTTAAGAAGATTAAAATCCTATCAGGCATCCTTTTCAACCACAACAGTAGGAAACTAGAAAGCAATCAAAAGGAAAAAAATGGAAAAAACACAAATTCATAGAGGCTAAACAACATTCTACTAAATAGACAATGGGTCCATGAAGAAATCAAAGAGGAAATAAAAAAAATACATGGAGACAATTAAAGAAATACATGAAGACAAATACAAATGAAAATACAGTGGCCCCAAATCTTTGGGACACAGCAAAAGTAGTTCTAAGAGGGAAATTTGTAGCCTCAAGAAAAAGAAAAATCTCAAATAATGTAGCCTTATACCTAAAGGAACTAGGAGAAGAACAAACAAAGCCCCAAGGTTAAAATAAGGAAGGAAATAATAAAAGTCAGAGCAGAAATAAGTGAAGTAGAGACAAAAAAATAGAAAAGATCAATGAAAGCAAGAGCTGGTTCTTCAAAACGATAAAGAAAATTGATAAACCTTTAGCTACGGTGATCAAGAAAAAAGAGAGAGGACACAAATAAATAAAACCAGAAATGAAAAAGCGTAAGTAACAACTGACATCACAGGAATACAAAGGATTATAAGAGAGTACTATGAAAAATTATATACCAACAAATTGGGCAACACAGAAGAAATGGGATAAATTCCTGGAAACATACAATCTTCCAAAACTGAATCAGAAAGAAATAAAAAATATGAAAAAAATCAATCAATAGTAACAAAGTTGAACCAGTAATCAAAAAACTCTCAACAAACAAAAGTCCAGGATCAGATGGATTCACAGGTAAATTCTACCAAAGGTTTAAGGAAGAGTTAATACCTGTTTACCTCAAAGTATTCCAAAAAATAGAAGAGGAAGCTAAGCTTCCAAGTATATTCTAGGCCAGCATTACTCTGATACCAGAACCAGAAAAAGACACCACAAAAGAGAAAACTACAAAAAAACTACTCTGATGAACATAGATGCAAAAACCCTCAACAAAATATTAGCAAACCCAAACCAACAATACATTAAAAGTTATTTACCATTATTGAGTAGGATTTATTCCTGGGATGCAAGGGTAGTTCAATATTTGCAAATCAACCAATGTGATACATCACATCAACAAGAGAAAGGATAAAAATCATATGTTCATCTCATACATGCAGAAAAAACATTTGACAAAATCAAACATCTGTTCATGGTAAAAACTCTCAACAAAGTGGGCTGAGAGGGAACATATCTACAGCTAATCTCATACTCAATGGTAAAAAACAGAGCTTTTCCTCTAAGATAAGGAACAAGACAAGGATGTCCTCTCATCACTTCTATCCAACATAGTACAGGAAGTCCTAACCACAGCAATCAGATAAGAAAAAAAAAAAGGATCTGGATTGGTAAAGAAGTTAAAGTATCACTATTTGAGTGTCTGACTCTTGGTTTCAGCTCAGGTCATATTCCCAGGGTCATGGGATCAAGCCCTGCATTGGCTTCCACACTGAGCATGGAACCTGCTTGGGATTCTTCCTCTCTCTCTCTCTCTCTCTCAAATAAATAAATAAAATGGGGGGAAAAAAGAATGTTCATAATTCAAACAAAAAACCCCTAAATAATCTGATTAAAAGTTGGGCAGAGGATCTGAATAGACGTTTTTCCAAAGGAGACATTAATGGTGGCCAATAGACACATGAAAAAACACTCAATATCACTAATCATCAGGGAAATGCAAATCAAAACCATAATGAGATGTCACTTCACACCTGTCAGAATGGCTAGAATCAGAACGACAAGAAATAATAAATGTTGATGAGGATGTGGAGAAAAAGAAGCCCTGGTGCTTTGTTGCTAGGAATGCAAATTAGTGCAGCCACTGTGAAAATAGCATGGAGGTTCCTCAAAGACTTAAAAATACAAATACCATATGATCCAGTAATTCCACTACAGGGTTTTATCACAAGAAAACAAAAACAGTAAATTGAGAAGGTAGATGCATCCCTATGTTTATTGCAGCATTATTTATGATAGCCAAGGTATGGGAGCAAACCAAGTGTCTAGTGATAGATGAAGAGATAAAGATATGGTGTATGTACACACACACACACACACACACACACACACACACACACACAATGGGATATTACATGACCATAACAAAGGATGAGATCTTGTCATTTGCCACAACATGGATGAACCTAGAGTTTATTATATTAAGTGAAATAAGTTAGACAAAGAAAGACAAATACCATATGATTTCACTTACATGTGGAATATAAAAAGAAAACAAATGAATAAACAAACAAACAAAAAGCAGAAAGGGGTGCCTGGGTGGCTCAGTCAGTTAAGCGTCCAATTTCGGCTCAGGTCATGATCTCATGGCTCATGAGTTTGAGCTGGCATCAGGCTCCGGGTCAACAGCTCAGAGCCTGAAACCTGCTTCAGAGTCTCCCTCTCTCTCTGCCTCTCTCTCTGCCCCTCCCCCCACTCATGCTCTGTCTCTTTCTGTCTCTCTCTCCTTCAAAAATAAATACACTTAAAATTTTTTTTTTTTTAATATTTAAAAAAAAGCAGAAGCAGACTCATAGATACATAGAACAAATTGGTAGTTACCAGAGAGGAAGGAGGTAAGGGATTGGCAAAACGGGTGAAGGGGAGTGGGAGATACAGGCCTCCAGTTATGGAATGAATGTTATAGGGATAAAAGATACAGCATAGGGAAAATAGTTAATCGTGCTGTAAGAATGTTCAATAGTGACAAATGATAGTTAAAATTGTGATAAACATAGCATAATGTCGTGAATTGTTAAATCACTATGTTGTACATTTGAAAGTAATATAACATTGTGTATCAACTATACTTAAATTTAAAAAAAAGATAGAGGGGCGCCTGGGTGGCGCAGTCGGTTGAGCGTCCGACTTCAGCCAGGTCACGATCTCGCGGTCCGTGGGTTCGAGCCCCGCGTCGGGCTCTGGGCCGACGGCTCGGAGCCTGGAGCCTGTTTCCGATTCTGTGTCTCCCTCTCTCTCTGCCCCTCCCCCGTTCATGCTCTGTCTCTCTCTGTCCCAAAAATAAATTAAAAAATGTTGAAAAAAAAATTTAAAAAAAAAAAAAAATAAAAAAAAGATAGAAAGTCAATTAAATAGATAAAAAACCCAGAAGCTGAAATTGGAATGTATAAAAACTTAATACAAAAAGAAAAGTAAGGAAGTAAAGAGTGTTACAGAAATTGGCTACTCTGAAAAAGAAAAAAGTACATTCTTACCTCATGCCGTTTATCAAAATAAATTAGTTATATTACATTTAACTATTTTATTATTACTATTTATTTTATTTTAGAGAGAAAGAGAGAGTGTGAGTAGGGGAGAGCAGTAGGAGGAAAGAGAGAGAGAAGAGAGAATCTTGAGCAGGATTCATGCTCAGTGCAGAGCCTGACATGGCTTTCAATCCCATGACCCTGGGATCATGACCTGAGTTGAAATCAAGAGTCAGACATTCAATTGACTGAGCCACCCAAGCACCCCCTACATTTAACTATTTTAAACAAACACAGGAATATTTTAATGTATAGCCTTTTAGTCTCTGAGAAAAAGTTGAACATACTCAACTAAAAAACAATAGAGAATTAAAAAAAAACCCATAAATTGAAAGATTTGATATGATGCTTATGTAAATCAAAAGCAATCATAAATATAATTTGAAAACCAGTAACAAACTGGGGAACACGGTTTCCAAAAATATGGCAGCTAAAAGATCAGTGTCCATAGGGGTACCTGGGTGGCTCAGTCCGTTGAGTGTCTGCCTCTTGATTCCAGCTTAGGTCATGATCTCACAGTTCATGAGATCAAGCCCCCCACATTGGACTCTGTGCTGACAGCCCATAGCCTGCTTGGGATTCTCTCTTTCCTCCCCCCTCTGCCCATTCCCAACATTCTCTCTCTCTCTCTCTCTCTCTCTCTCTCTCTCTCAATAAATAAATAAACCTAAAAAAAGGATCAGTGTCCATAGATATACAGAGTTCATGGATGTTGATGAAAACATGCATGAACTCCCAATTAAAAGATGGGACCAAAACAACAACAGATATATATACATACACACAAAAAAAGAAAAATGAAAAGACAAATGCTTAACAGTATATAAAAATATTTAATGTTATGAGTTATGGCAGATATGGGTTAACAGACCATCAGAATTTATGCTCCTTCTCCATAGAAGCTTTTTAGTTAGGAACTACATTTCTCAGCCACCCTTTTATCCATGCAAGACCATATGACTGGTCTCTGTCAACGGATGTATGAGAAAAGTGATGTGTGTCCCTTTTAGGGGAAGGCTTCTAACAGTGGGATTGAGCCTTTTTCACATTTTGTATTCCCCTTCCAGGTATGGGATTTTGACTTAGCTGAAATTGACTGGCATTTTCATCTTATAAAGTAGGGTGGTCTCTTTTCTCCTAATAAGATTCTTAAAATAGGTAATTCTCTAAACAGAGCAGCATTCAGAAAATGGGTATAAAACAAGTAATGCTACTATGCAAATATTAAGTATTAAGAAAGTATTAAGACTATACTCAGAAAAGCAAGGAAGAAGATGTGGAATATTGGAAACTGTGAATCCATATCAGATAGAATTAGGTTTCTGTATGTAACAGACAAAAAAAGTAATGGTTATTTAAACGGGATAGAGACTTACTGCTTTCCCACATAAAAGATGTTCAAAGACAGGCAATGTAGTACTAATATGATGTCTACACATTATCATTTAAGACCTAGGCACTTATCTTTCTGTTCTATCATCTTAGCATTTTGTTCCCTTACTCAAGCTCACACAATGATACAAGATGGTGGCATGCCAGCTGCCATAGCTACAGGCTGGAGAAAGAAGACAATGCAGAGAGAAAAAGCCTGTTGAGTCAGTTTCCTTAAAAAGCTTTATGAGGAGTACCAAACGACACTACTGGTTCCATTTCATTGGCCAGAATTGCTGCATAGTCACACGAAACTATGAGGAAATTTTATATCAGGTGACAAAATGTCCAGTTAAAACTTGGGCTTCTCTTCCAAAGGGAAATGATGAAGATGATAGGCAACTGGCAGATCTGGCAGATCTCCCATAGGGCCCATCCTACAGTGTGGTGAAGGGAAGTTCTAAGATGGCCGTTGCCAGCAACTGTAGAAAAAGCTAGGTCACATTGAAAGAGGATGTATCTTTTGGGGGGAAGTTCTTTGGGGGAAAAGGGGGGCTCCCTGCTTTAGAGGATATGATTGAGAGGGCAGGACAACTTAAGAATCTATAAGGACTTTTTTTTTAATGAATGAGAAAATAATGGTAACTGCAAACTCCAGGTAAAACAAAAGCTGTGCAATAAAATAATGTTGAAATAGAAAATAAAATACTGGTGTAAGAAAATAGAGTTCACTGACTATTTTTAATAAAGAATATTTTCTTCTAAGTGGCCAGGGGGTCAGATGGGGACCATGTAAAGAAAGACATAATCCTAGCATACCACTTCAACCAATGTGAGAAAAAATATTTACATAGGTTTAAATATAAAAATTATACATATGGGTTTTTAACATTTAGAGTCATTGCTCAGACAAGATATGGATCTGTTGTAGCTGCAAAACAAAATAACTGTTAATGTTATAGTGTAAAAATGTAACTGACAGAAGGTGGAAAGCGGGAGGCAGGAGAAACATAAAGAAAAGGGTTTTCTCATTTCTCATTTACAGAACTTAGTCAGGATACTGATTAATGTTGATAGAAAGAGAAGTAGGATTTTAAATATTTTTTAAAGCTATAATGATAACCAATAAAAGAACTAAAAATAATATATTGGGAGGAGGAGGGAACAGACAAAAGTATTATGTGTTCCCACAATTTGGGTCTTTAAAGTTAATAATTTTAATGAAGTTTACATTTTTTATAAAAATAATGTTTTAATTGTGAGTTAAGTACCAAATAAATTCCATGAACAATATGTCAGGGACGCAAAGAAAGACTTGATAAATTTACATATTAATTAAAAAACTTATTTGTATTACAAATGGATATATTTTCATTGATATTATTTATTTTTCAATGGTTCTAATGTAATAAATATTATTACAGATCTTCTTTAATTTGTGATGTGGTTAAGTCTCCATAATCCCATTATAAATTGAAAATATATTTAATACAACTAACCTACTGAACATTATAGTTTAGCCCAGCATACTTTAAACAACCTCAGAAACTTACATCAGCCTACAGTTGGGCAAAATCATCTAACACAAAGCCTATTTTATTCTTTTTTTAATTAAAAAATGTTTATTTATTTTGAGAAAGGGAGGATGCGAGCAAGGGAGGGGCACCCAGTTGCCCCTAGCACAAAGCCTATTTTATAATCAGGTATTCAATATCTCATGTAATTTATTGAATACCATACTGAAAGTGAAAAACGGAATGCTTATTTGGGTACAGAATGGTTGTAAGTGTATCAGTGGTTTATTCTCCTGGTCAAGTGGCTGATTGAGAGCTGTGGCTCAGTGCCATTACCCAACATCACAAGAGAGTATCAGGCCACATTATCACTAGCCCAGGAAAAGATCAAAATTCAAAATTTAAAGTATAGTTTCTATTGAATGTATATTGGTTTTACAGCATCATAAAGTAAAAAAAATAAGTGGAACCATCATTAGTCAGGGACTGTTGGTGCTAGTTAGAAGGCAGACCTGTACATGCTTTAAAAATATATGAATTAGACATTTTTAGCTATTAATTTGCTTGCTATCTTAGAATTTGGAAGATATATTAGTAGCTTTGGATGGTTCACTTATATTCAGGAACTGTTTCCAGAAAGATGAAGATTATGATTTTTCTTTATATATAAATTTGCTGATAACAAGAGAAGACTTCAAGGTAATTTTGCCAACCTTATAGCAACTGTTAATTTGAGATTGCTGTTTTCATTAAGACGTTTTGAAGTCTCTAAATATTTGTGAACACCATTGTGGACTTTGTGAGATTCTGGAGTCCAGAATTCCCTTGAGGCAGCTATCATTTACCTTCTCTTCATTTGTTTCTCTTCCCAGACCCATCTTGATCAACATAAAACAGACTTGAAGAGAAAACAATTCATTAAAAGATGGAATTGGGAGATGATAGAAAAGACAAAGCATTGACTTGGATGGTCAGAATTCCTTCCTTTTTTGGGGGGGATACGGATGGGTGGTAAGTGGGGGAAGTTGAGTTATTCTCAGGTTGATAAGATTGAATGTTTTATACATCCTCTGACAGATAAATCTGTATACTTTCCTGAACCAGTGCCAGCAGGGGCTCTACTCAAAGCTGCTAAAAAGTAAAAAAAAAAAAAAAGAAGATACAGAAACTAACAAAATAAAGTACAGAGAATCCATGATTTTCCTGTACGTCAAGTTTTACCTCCCTGGAAGTTATGTATCCATGTATTAATGGTTTCTAGGTAGTATGATTAAGGGTGACTTTCTTTTCCTTTTTTATATTCGCATTTTCTCATTTTTCTATAATAGATACGTAAGATAACTATATAAATACAAAGGGGGAAAGAATGCTGAATATAAAAAGTGAAAATCATTTGAATGTATTTCCTTCTTTTATTTATTTTATTTTCTTAATCGTGTTGTCATCCTTTAAATATCCCTGCTGCAAGGCAATCTATAAACCAGCTGACCCACAAATCAAAATTTCAGGTTCTGTACTACTGTGCCACAAACTAAGTTGGCTATTCTCAGTTCTGAAATATGTGAAGAAGTTCAGGTTAGTCTTCCTCACACTGATTCTATTAATAGGAGAAATGTTTCAGATATCTACGTTATATTTTTAAAGAGCAAGACTCCAATTATATGGACAATAAATCTATATTGATAAGAAAAGTCATGAGAAAGAAATATACCAATATATAAATAATTTTAGTTAAAAATTTTTTTAATGTTTGTTTATTTTGAGCGAGAGTGAGAGAGAGAGAGAGAGAGAGAGAGAGAGAGAGAAAATGAGCAGGGTAGGGGCAGAGAGAGAGGGAGACACAGAATCTGAAGCAGCCTCCAAGCTCTGAGCTGTCAGCACAGAGCCCGATGCAGGGCTCAAACTCCTAAACCCTGAGAGCATAACCTGAGCTGAAGTCAGACGCTTAACTGACTGAGCCACCCAGGCGCCCCAATAATTTTAGTTTTTAACATAATGTATGAAAAAGCACCACAAGTTGGCCTTTGTAGGTGGTCAATTAATGTTAGTTGAATTTCAATTTGTAATCTCACTTTTAAGGAATTTCTCATAAGGACATAATCCAAAGGGGGTGTAATTTACATAAAAATGTATTCAGCATACTCCTAAATGAATGAAAAATTGGAAATGAGCTAAATAGTGAAAAATAAGAGGAGCACCTGTGGGGCTCAGTCGGTTGAGCGTCCAACTTCGGCTCAGGTCATGATCTCGCGGTTTGTGAGTTCAGCCCCGGAATGGGCTCTGTGCTGACAGCTCGGAGCCTGGAGCCTGCTTCGGATTCTGTGTCTCCTTCTCTCTCTGACCCTCCCTGCTTGCACTCTGTCTCTCTGTGTCTCTCTGAAAAATAAATAAACATAAATAAATATAAATAAATAAATATTGAAAAATAGGTATATGGTAAATAAACACATTTGGAAGTATTCTCATTGGAATTTAGCTTCTGGGCTGGTAACAGTTTTGCCTTTCATTAATTGTATAAAAGTTTCCTGTTTTCCAAGACAATGTTTGACAATAGTTATACATAAAAAATGACATGTAGATATGCATATAACATTCATTGAAAAAAGAAAAGAAAAAGATGTACACAATGATTGCCAATATGAACCAATCTATATCCAGATTGAGGCTAATCAATAATTTATAAGAGATGAAAACGAGTTTAATATTAAATGGATTCCTATGTCCCTTACAATCTGTGAAATCATCTACACGTATACTAATAATTTTCAATGTGTCAACAAAGGAACATTTATTGAAGGCTTTCTGAATAAAGTACATTGAGAGATTACTGGGCCTGTCCTGTTGAGCAGTTTATAGCTACTAGATAAGTAAGGATACTTGAAAGAAATGAAAAATCTGCTTTTGCTTTCCAGTCTTGGACACATTTTCAGAATTCCCGGAATTTCCTATAACACGGCTTAGAGCTTCACAAAGTTCTGGAATAACCACTGGAATTCCTTTTTTTCACTTGATTTTAGTATTAAAAATCCATTAATCCATGATAGGGGGTTTTATTATGAGATCTGGGCTACCACAGGGCCTCAGTAAATTGGTTCTGGAAGTCGTGGTCTGTGGCAAAGACTTAGATATAGATAACATTTTTTTCTTAATTCATTACATCTTAAATATGTTTATGCTATAAATTCAGAAAATATGCAACTTTCTATGGCAATTTCCATTTGAAAACAAATAGGACACATTTCCATGCATTGAGAGCACAACAGAAGTGACATTTTTTATTATGAGCCAAAGAAAAATTGTAAACCAATTTTTGTTAGTAACTGCCTTAAAGATTATTTCAAGTTGCAAGTATTTTTTCTACAAATGCTTATATTAACCTGTAACTAAAAATGCATTAATTTTTTAAAAACCCAATCGTTAACATCTCTGCATTTTTTCTGATCCTCATAAAAGGCTTTTATACATTTCATAACTTTCAATCAGTGAATACATTTGATTGTTTCCTTTTTCTATTTATTGTTATGTCAAATGTATATTTCTGTACATGAATATTTTTCCTGTTTGCTTTAAATCAATGTTTTTAACCATATATGAGTATTAATTATTTTTGAAAACTAAGTGAATTATACATTTAATTGAAAATTCACCTTTTACATCTCAAAAATGCAGAGATAAGACATTTATTTTTATCTATGAGAGATACTTTTATAGAAAAATCTACACAACCAGGAACATCTTCTCTCCCCTTCTCTCCTACTAATTTTTCTTTTCTTTTTTCTTTTTTAAAATGTTTATGTATTTTTGAGAAAGAGACAGAGTGTGAACAAGGGAGGGGCAGAGAGAGGGAGACACAGAATCTGAAGCAGGCTCCAGGCTCTGAGCTGTCAGCACGGATCCTGATGTGGGGCTCGAACCTATGACCTGTGAGGTCACGACCTGACCCAAAGTCAGATCCTTAATTGACTGAGCCACCCAGGCACCCCTCCTACTCATTTTTCTTCTTCAACTATAAATTCAGTAAAGATATTCACCAGACTTTCTCTGCAGCTCTGGTCTCATTAAGGGAGTCCAGTCTTGAATCCCAAACTGCCTCCTTGACATGTCATTGAAATGTCTTGATATAAATTAATTTTCTTGATTAATAAATAATATAGGCTCTTAACAAATGCCTATTTGTTTGTCAATGTTTGTGTTTTATATGTAGCCAAAAGGAATTCTTGATTACCTTCATACCAATACATTTTCATCCTTAGAGGGGAGAAAACGTCTTTTGGAGAGAGATTTTTAGCAAAACATGCCTAAAAGTAACAGTAGAAAAGGCAATCAGTATTAACAAGAGAGAGGTTTGTTGTCTTGTGGGTATTCCCACTGAAAAATGTCAAGATCTGTCATCATCCTCCAGGACAGAGTCAAGAATATAAAGTCCTTGCCATGGTGATAGGAGGTAGCAGCAAGTGCAATGGAACTTGGAATCTGAGGGGAGGGTAGAAGATAAAAAAGGAAGACTAAAGAAAAGGGACTTCCAGGTCTTCCCTTTTCCTTACAAAATATGATCTAATTTCTTGACATGACAGAAAAGACTAACTTTCCTGTGATTCCACTCCAGTCTTCCAGGACTAATCAGTACTGAAACAATAGAGCATGTGCATTGGAGTCAGACCGACATGGATTTGAAATCTATTATTTACATTTGCCAGCTGTGTGACCATGGACAAATAACTTTACCTCTCTGAGCTTCCACGTCTTCATCTGCTAGTGGAGTTTATGGGAACATCAAGTACAATAATTATTTGAGACACAAACCTCAGCACTTGACACACATCAGATGTGTAATAAATAATAACTGTTCTCTATTCTCCTGCTCTAGACAAGTAAGCAACCTGACAGGAAAAAACCTATTGATATTGACATTTGGCAGAAAAATTGTCAAAGGAAGTATTAGGACAATGCCAAGAGAGCATCCAGGGTAGATAAGAGCAGGAGGACAGAGAGATACAAGACAGATGTCCTGCTATGAGAAAAATGACCCAAGAGATTATCTCCTGTGTTTGAAAATATGGAGAGAAGACTTAGTTCTGTCAGAAAATTTAGGGATAATTAAGACAAGTCTGAATACTTTTATTAAGAGAATCTTTATGGCTTAGCTGAAAATAGTATTTTATAGTCTTAATAATGAAAACATTGAGTAATAATTTAGCCACAAATGGTGATGTAACTATTTTGAAAAGATGAAGAAAAAGGAAATGTGTTTTCCGTGGGGATTAGAGATCTGAGAGTCTTCCATGGCAGGAAGTTGGCAGGCAATATTTAAAGTGGAAAAAAAAATCAAGAAATAGCACTTAACATGTAATTTACAAATACAGAGGTAAATGCCAGAAGAAATGGCTAAAAGGAGTTGGAAATCCTTGCTTATGCGGAGGGATAGTAGGAGTGGAGTCTGGCAGGACGGACATCTGTTTTTAAAATTCTTGCAGCATTACCTGACTTTTTAAACTATTATTTGAATTACTTGAATTCTAAGAGGGAGGGAGGGAGGAAGGGAGAGAGAGAGAGAGAGAGAGAGAGAGAGAGAGAGAGAGAGAGAGAATTGCAGCAGAGAGTCTGAACTCATGAACTGTGAGATCATGACCTGAGCCAAAATTGGACACTTAACCGACAGAGCCACCCAAGCATGCCTGTATTTGATTATTTGAAGGCAAATCGAGGTCGGAGGGTGTTGTGATTTAAGTATCACTCATATGATGGGATTTTAAAGTGACACAGGCAGAGTGATAGAAGAGTCTGGTTTAGAAGGCTGGAGCTGACATTTTCTAACCCAGTTCTTACACAAAGCACCACTCTGCCTTCTGAATTCACAATGCAATGGTGTTTGAGAACTTTTTCAGCTTTTTCTTCTAGAACATCAGCTCCTTTGAGCTTAGGCACCAGGTTTTCTAGATATACGCACCCTATGCAAAGCCTGACACAGTTCTTGGCATGTAGATTGTAGTAAGGGAACATTCAGGAAAAGTAGTATTACACTAATTTCTTGTAAAATTTTGTAGAATTTGTTTACAAATTCCCTGTAAAATTCATTTAATGTTTTTATATAAATATTTTCATTAGAAAATGTATATGTAAAAGTAGCATATTAATTGCTTCATCCTCTTTTCTCATTTCTCCCTCTTTTTAAAAAAAAATACTGAGTTTATATTAGTTTCTTACCTACTATTTGCTATACCAGACAAGTACTTGGAGTACTTTTATATACTCAATCTCTTTAAAAAATTGTTCTTTTGATTCTTCAACAAATATTTGTTGAGGATTTTTGCCATCATAGGTTCTATGCCAGAGGCTGATAGCAGTGAAAAAGAGATAGCTACCTAGGAAAAGAAAGATTTCAAATAAAAAGTCACGCAACTAATATATAATTATGAATTGTGCTTAAAGAGTTTTAAGTGAGAATTAAAAGAGAGGTTTTCTTATATATCCTTGGGTTCAGAATTCTGGATCCATTCTTTTCATCTTAGACAATTCAATTTCAAAAAAGTGGGTATACAGACTGGCTTTCTTTAATAAAAGCATAATAGTGTGCCAAGAGGTAACAGACACCCATTATCCACATAGCTTTTTAATCTTTTCTATATTAATTCTTCTATTTATAGTCACTCATTGTGTAAAATGCAGCTGCCTGTAGTATTTCTCCTGGTTGTAAACAACACAACAAAGTCTTAGCTTAATTAAAATACTATAAATAGGGGGAAAAAATCCCAATTCCTTTCCCTTTTCTTCTGCTATCAATAGGATTAGAATATTTCTCCATCCAACTCTGCCTTCAGATGCTTATCACAGGCATTCTCAGAACCAGCAGCTAATGAGAGGTATCAGCAAGTCAGGGGGAGAGAGAAAGAGGCTTATTTTCCAATTATGAATGTACCGATTCATTAACACTGACTCAGGCATTCATTTTAGATTCAGGTTGTCATGCACTTGCATTTAAACAATAGTGGCATTGGATCTATGCCATGTTTCATCAACGGAGTATGGGGATGCCATTTACGAACCAGCAGAAAAGGGAGCTGAAAGGAGTAAAATACTCACGGCCAAGTTCAAAATTATGTAAACTTGCTGGAGAATCATGATTATTTTTACTCATCATTGGCAAATCTCAAAATACCTTACAATAATGGCTTATTCTACAAATTTTAAACTAGACACTAAGAAATTCAAAGTGGAGAGGTCATTATCTGGTCTAATATTACAACCTACCTCAAGACATGGAAGAATTAACAGCAGTGTTAGTTAAAGCGGCAAGTTACAATAGTTTAAATATTAACTCTTACTATTATTCCTCAAAATCTATGAATGTACTCAATATTTTTCTAAAACTATGCCCCCCTTAAGTTACACCACTAGAGTCAGTTTTTAATAAAAAGGATCATATTACCTTAATTGTTTGTTATTGTTCAAGTAACCATCTCAAACAAACTCTTCTCTAAATTTCTAACCTAAATGTGCTTTGGACTTAGGAGAATAATTTATGCTACTATTTATCATATATCAGTAACTTGGATACCACCCTCAGGAATTCTGTCCGTTTACAGACATCATTTGTACTATTATTTTTTTTTCATATTTTTCTTCAAATTGACAAATTTTATGTTAATTAAACAATAATTGATTAAAATCAAGGGATTGGTGTGATAGCTGTATTTTTTTTTCAAATAAATACTGAAGAAAAGCCCAGAGTCTACAGCCCATAACTGTTATCAACTGGAGTGTTAGTTGGAGGCAAGCTACAACTCTCATTCCTTTTAAAGCTACTGAATTTTTTAGTTGTTCATTACAGATCAACTCAGCCCTGAGTGATGAGGAACATACCTTTTCTATTCATAGGCATGTGCTACCCCTCAAATTCTTCATTCAAATTCCCTTCAAATCTTTTAGTGATTCCAAAACTATAAAAGTACAGAGTGAGAATCCAAGAAGCCTAGCAAAAAGCAGCAGCCAGGAGGCAAAGATTTCCACGGCTGTGAGGCGCTGGGGAGAAAGAGTGAAATTCAAATTCTGCCAATTAAGAAGGTTTGAGAGGCACCTGGGTGGTGGAGTCGGTTGAGCATCTGGCTCTTGATTTTGGCTTATGTCACGACCTGCACTGGGCTTCACACTGACAATGTGGAGCCTGCTTGGGATTCTCTCTCTCTCTGCCCCGACCCCTGCTCAAAATAAATAATTAAACTTAAAAAAATAAAAAAATAAATAAAAGAGAAGGGTTTGAAGGGCACCTGGGTGGCTCAGTTGTCAAGTGTCTGACTCTTGATTTCTCCTCAGGTCATGATCTCATGGTCTTGAGATTGAGCGCCACGTTGGGCTCTGTGTTTGACATGGAGCTTGCTTAGGATTCTGTCTCTCCCTCTTCCTCTGCCCCTCCTCCAGTCTCTCTCTCTCAAATTAAAAAAAAAAAAAAGGTTTGATAAACATCGTGGACTTTTCTCTAAAACCTCATGAGTAAGTTTAGGACTAAGGGATCCAGTCTAGAATTAAATGCAAAATGGAAATAAATCCACTATAACAAAATCTAAAACAAGCTTCTATTTAAGATTAATAGAATACAGACACGTGGTTATCAGAAGAAGAGGGTGGGAGGAGAAAAAAAGTGGAGGAAAATTGGATGGTCAAAATGTATACATTTCTAGTTAAAATGTAAATGAATACTAGAAATGTAATATACAACATAATGACTCCAATTAACAGTGCTAGATGATATATAGGAAAGTTTTCAAGATAGGAAATCCCAAAAGTTCTCCTCACAAGGAGAAAATATTTCTTTTTTTCTTTCTTTTTTGAATATTGTATCTATAGGAGATGATGGAGGTTACCTGAACCTATTGTGATAATCATTTCACAATTAATGTAAGTCAAACTGTCATGGTATACATCTTAAAATTATATAGTATATCAATTATTTCTCAATAAAACTTTAAAAAATAGAATTGATGTGATCTGCCAATAGCTAACTGTTAGTACAAAATCAACTTTCTTTGGAGGAAAGATATAAGAATACATTATCTCAATAATGTATCATCCACAATGTCCAGGATAAAATATTACTAGACATTTGGAGAAATAGGAAAATATAAACTATTAGTCAAAGGAAAAACATAGTCAAGAAAAGTAACCCCACAGATGACCCTTATGTTAGCATTAAGACAGGGATTTTATTTTATTTTAAAATTAAAAAAAAAATTTTTTTTTAACATTTATTTATGAGACAGGGAGAGACAGCATGAACGGGGGAGGGTCAGAGAGAGAGGGAGACACAGAATTTGAAACAGGCTGCAGGCTCTGAGCTGTCAGCACAGAGCCTGATGCGGGGCTTGAACTCACGGACCGCGAGATCATGACCTGAGCCAAAGTCAGATGCTTAACCGACTGAGCCACCCAGGCGCCCCAAGACAGGGATTTTAAAACAGCTCTTCTAAATATGTTAAAGGACCATAACTGAAAGATGAACAAGGTGGATAAAGAGGGAATCCCAAAAGAGAAATGGGAACTGTAAAATAATCAACTTGAGATGCTAGAGCTGAAAAATACAATATCAAAAAAGAAAGGGCACCTGGGTGGCTCAGTCAGGTAAGCGCCCGACTCTTGGTTTTGGGTCAGGTCATGATTTCTTGAGACTGAGCCCCACATCAGATTCTGCACTGATAGTGCACAGCCTGCTTAAGATCCTCTCTCTCTGTCTCTCTCTGTCCCTCTCCTGCTCTCTCTCTCTCTCTCTCTCATAATGAGTAAACATAAAAAAAAGTAAAATTCACTAGATAGATTTTGAAAGATTAGACACTATAGAAAAAAAAAAGAACAATTTGTGTTTTTTATTGTTTTTTTTTAAAAATTTTTCTTAATGTTTATTTATTGAGAAAGAGAGAGAGAGAGAGAGCAAGCAGGGGAGGGGCAGAGAGAGAGGGAGACAGAATCGGAAGCAGGCTCCAGGCTCTGAGCCGTTAGCACAGAGGCCAACACAGGGATTGAACCCACAAACTGTGAGATCATGACCTGAGCTGAAGTCGGACAGATGCTCAACCAACTGAGCCACCCAGGTGCCCCCAAAAGAGACAATTTGAAGAGAAGTAAATAGAAATTACCCAAGCTGAAGAAAAGAGAAAAAAAATGTTGAAAAAAGTAGTCAAACTGCAGTAACGTGTGGGACAGTAGGCTGACATATGTGTAATTAATTAAAGGTCCAGAAAGAAAGGAGGGGGAGAGAGTATAGGGTAGAAATTTTCTTTTTAGAACAACAACAACAAAAAAAAGAATTTTTCTTTTTGAGAAATGTGATAAAAAACTTCCTTAATTTAATGTAAATACATAAACCCACAACTCCAAGTAGTTAGAGAATTCCTAAATGGATAAATACAAATACCAAATCTTTTATTTATTTATTTATTAAAAAAAATTTTTTTTGCATTTATTTATTTTTGAGAGACAGAGACAGAGCACGAGCAGGGGAGGGGCAGAGAGAGAAGGAGACACAGAATCCGAAGCAGACTCCAAACTCTGAGCTGTCAGAGCCCAACATGTTGAGCACAGAGCCCAACGTGGAGCTCGAATCCATGAACTGTGAGATCATGAACTGAGCCAAAGTCAGACAGTCAACCTACTGAGCCACCCAGGTGCTCCACAAATACCAAATCTAAGCGAATGATAGTCTAACTAAGAAAACCAAAGATAAAGATAAAAGTTTTAGAAAAGAAAAATACAGGGGCGCCTGGGTGGCGCAGTCGGTTAAGCGTCCGACTTCAGCCAGGTCACGATCTCGCGGTCCGTGAGTTCGAGCCCGCGTCGGGCTCTGGGCTGATGGCTAGGAGCCTGGAGCCTGTTTCCGATTCTGTGTCTCCCTCTCTCTCTGCCCCTCCCCCGTTCATGCTCTGTCTCTCTCTGTCCCAAAAATAAATAAACGTTGAAAAAAAAAATTAAAAAAAAAAAAAGAAAAGAAAAATACATAATAATTTTATTTTTCATTACAAAATAAGAGAGCTACCAATTAGCTCCATTACCAATATCAAGAATGAGTTAAAATTTTTTTAATGTTTATTTATTTTTGACAAAGAGAGAGAGAGAGAGCAAGCGAGCATGAACAGGGGAGGGGCAGAGAGAGTGGGAGACACAGAACTGGAAGTGGGATCCAGGTTCCGGGCTGTCAGTACAGAGCCAGATGCAGGGTTTGAACTCACGAACTGTGAGACCATGACCTGACCCAAAGTCAGAAGCTTAACCGACTAAGCCACCCAGGTGACCTGAGAATGATTTTTTAAAAAAGGGCATAACTTCAGATTCTACAGACATTAAAATGGTATAATAAAAGAATGCTATAAATAACTTCACGTTAGTAAATTCACCATCTGTTAGGAAATGGACACATTTCTTAAGAATCACCAATTACGAAAACCTACAACTTACAAAAGAAGAAATAAAAAAACATGCAGTGTCCTACATCTATTTAGAAATTGAATATGTAATTTAAAAATTTCCTACAGAGAAAACTTGGGCTCAGATGGCTGTAATAGTGAACTCAATCACACATCTAAGGAATAAATAAAATGCCAATTTTAGACAAATTATTTCTGACAATAGAGGGAAGGGGAACTTTTTTCCAACCCATTTTATGAGGTCAGTAAATCCTGATAGCAAACATTGACAAAGATAGTACCAAAACAGAAAACTAAAGATCAATATCCTTCGTGCAAAATAGATGCAAAAATTCTTAGCAAAAATTAACAAATTCATTCTTGCAATATATAAAAAGAGTGATACATTATGACCACAAGGGTGCTTCCAGGAATGCAAGGTTGTTTTAACACTTAAAAATTAATTAATGTGGGGCACCTGGGTGGCTTAGTCAGTTTGTGAGATTGAGCTCAGTGTGGAGCCTACCTGGGATTCTCTCATCCTTCTCTCTCTGTCCCTCCCCTGCTCACGCTCTCTCTCTTTAAAAGTAAATACATAAACATTGAAAAATAATCAATTATGGGCACTGGGTAGCTCAGTCAGTTCAGCATCTGACTTTGGCTCAGGTCATGATTTAATGGTTTGTGAGTTCAAGCCCTGCATCAGACTCTGTGCTGACAGCTTGGAGCCTGGAGCCGGCTTCATATTCTGTGTCTCCCTCTTTCTCTGCCCCTCCCCTGCTCGCCCTCTGTCTGTCTCTCTCTCAAAAATAAATAAATTTTTTTAATTAAAAAAGTAATAAATTAATGTGATTCACCACATTAATAATAAAAGAGAAATATATAAATAAAAGAGAAAAATAATATAATCATTTTGATAGTTGCAGAAAAAGCATTTGAAAAAAATTCACCATCTTTTCTCGAGAAGAGTTTCAGCAAAGTGGGACTAGAAGGGAACTTCCTCAATCTAATAAGAATACCTCTGAAAAACCTATGTCTAACATTCATCCTTAATGAAAGAATGAATCCTTTCCTTCTGAGATTGGACAAGCCCATATGTTCTCACTATTTAAATGTATTGTAGATTTAAATGTAAATGTTAAAACTATAAAGCTCACAGAAGAAAACATAGGAGAATATCTATACATAATTTGCGTAGCCAAAATTTCTTAGCTATGACATTAAGGAAAACTTAAAAAGTGAAAATGTAAGCTATAGAAAGAAAGAAAGCATTCCCAATACATTACCAGCAAATCACTACTGAAAACACACACACACACAAATTTAAATAGGTTAAAAACCTGCAGAGTCAGTTCATAGAAGAGGATATATATATATATATATATATATATATATATATATGATCAATAAATAAATAAAAAGATTCTCAACATCATTAGTCATCAGATAAATGCAAATTACAGCCACAGTTAAATACTACCTCATAATCACTAAAATGTAAAAGATTACAAGACTGATAGCACTAGATGTTGGGAAGGATACTGTTATGGGTTGGACTGTGTCCCACCAAAAAAGATGTTGAAGTCCTAACCCCTAGTACCTCAGAATGTGACCTTATTTGGAAACAGGATCATTGCAGATGTAACTAGGTATGTGGTGAATCACAACATGGACCCCTAATCCAGTATGACTGCTGTCCTTATAAGAAGATGGCCATTAAAGACAGATACAAAGAGGAAGTCATGTAAAGATGGAGGCAGAGATTAGAGTGATAGAAGCCAAGGAACATCTGGGGCTACCAGGAAAAAAAGATCCTCTCCTGAAGCCTTTACGGGGGAGCACAGCCTTCCTAATATCTTGATTTTGGACGTCTAGCCTCTAGAACTGGGAGACAATAGATTTAGTTGTTTTAAGCGACCCAGTTTGTGATACTTTATTGTGGCCACCCTAGGAAATGTATACAGTTATTTTTTTTTAGTTTATTTATGTATTTTGAGAAAGAGAGAGAGAGCAAGCAAGCACACACACGGACAATTGGGGGAGGGGCAGAGAGGGAGAGAGAGAGAGAATCCCAAACAGGCTCCACACTGTCAGCACAGAGCCACACATGGGGCCTGAACTCGGGAACTGTGAGATCATGACCTGAGCCAAAATCAAGAGTCAGACGCTTAACTGATTGAGCCACCCTGGCACCTCAGAAATGTGTATAGTGATAAAACAACTGGAACTTCTAGATATTCCATATATTTCTTATTAAGTTAAACATACACTCACTATATGACTCAGTAATTCTGCTCTTAGGGTATATATCTAAAAGAAATGAGACTATATGTCCACAGAAAACTTGTACATGAATGTTCATAGCAACTTTCATTATAGTAATCACAAATCGACATATATAGAAGGTACATGAACGGGAGATTAGATAGAGAATATGGTATATTCATAATATTTAACGCTACTCAGAAACATAAATGAACTGCTCATAAATGCAACAATACAGATGAATCTCAAAAACATGCTTAGTAAAAGATGCCAGACACAATATTGAACATATTGGCTAATTCCATTTATCTGAAAGTCAAGATAAGCAAAATTAAGCTATTATGATAGAAATCAGAACAATGGTTCCTTCTGTAGGTTTACAGAGAAAGGTTCAGGAAGAATGTTCAGATGTGATGGAAATAGTCTATATCATGATTAAGGTGCTGGTTATGTGGATGTAAATATTCATCAAAACTTTTGTCACTCTCTTTTCTGCCTGCTCTCTCTTCTCCCCAAGGGCTGCTCTGGGAGAACCACGCTCCCTCAGAGCTCCCAGCTCCTGCTGAGCTAGTGCCTCCATTATCTCTCTTCAGCCACGGTCATGATCACATAACCAGACCTCATCAGCCATGATGAGATGTTCTACAATATCTATAAGATCCGGAAGATGGGCCATGGGCTGTGCCTACAGGTGGAGGGAAAAGGGTGAGTAGGACAGAGGGTAACATTGATGACCTGCTCATTGGGGGAAATGATGGCGCTAAAAACTCTACTGAAAACACAGTAGTCACTGGTGTTCGTGTCGTCATGAACCATTACTTGCAGGAAACCAGCTTCACAAAAGAAGCCTATAAGAAGTACCTCAGGGGCGCCTGGGTGGCTCAGTCGGTTAAGCTTCTGACTTCAGCTCAGGTCATGATCTTGCGGTCCGTGAGTTCGAGCCCCGCGTCGGGCTCTGTGCTGACAGCTCAGAACCTGGAACCTGCTTCAGATTCTGTGTCTCCCTCTCTCTCTGACCCTCCCCTGTTCATGCTCTGTCTCTCTCTGTCTCAAAAATAAACATTAAAAAAAAAAAAAAAGAAGTACCTCAAAGACTACATGAAATCAATCAAAGGCAAACTTGAAGAACAGAGGCCGGAAAGAGTAAAACCTTTTACAACAGGGGCTATGGAACACATTAAGCACATCTTTGCTAATTTCAAAAAAAAAAAAATACTGGTTCTTCATTGGTCAACACGTGACTCCAGATGGCATGGCTGCTAGGCTGGACTACCATGAGGATGGTGTGACCCTATTTAAGATTTTCTTTAAGGATGGTTTAGAAATGGAAAACAGTTAACAAATTTGGCTGTGACTTTGTTGTCATAACCGGCCGCTACCCTTCATCCTCACAACACCTCGCAACTTAGGCAAAGGGGACTGATGCCATCTTGAACCCTTCAGTTATTTTTGACCTTGACTTATTTGGAGCAGAGGCATTGCTTTTAAGAAAAAAAAAAACAATGTCATGTAGGTTGTCTAAAAGTAAAATGCATTTAAACTCATTTGAGAGAATGCCTCTTAGCTTAATACATATTTAAGTCCATCCTGTGTAGTGTCCTGGAGAAGCTAGTGCCTGGTTGTAGAGTACTACGAGAAAGCATAAGGCTGCCAGCAGATAACTTCTACAGTGAAAGCTACTTCTGGGACTGGAACCTAAAAAACGAGAACCAAAAAAATCTTAATTCTGAGTT
This sequence comes from Lynx canadensis, assembly GCF_007474595.2. NCBI lineage: Eukaryota > Metazoa > Chordata > Mammalia > Carnivora > Felidae > Lynx > Lynx canadensis. The sequence goes on along the minus strand of NC_044310.1, from coordinate 52,679,605 downwards.
CAAGTAAAGGGAAAGACCATGCTGGTAGCTGTGCCAACATTTGGAGTGGATTCCTTACACATTTCATCCCCTACAAACGGAAGTAGTTAACTCTGGAAGAGATTACCAAGAGAATAAAAAGAGATGAATAAAGTTGGAAGCAAAATAGCAACAAAACAAATCTCACTCTATACTTAAGATTTTTGTATTTATTGTATATAAATTATATCTCTATAAGAGTAATTATCGAAAAAAACCCTCTCAGTAGAAACATAAAAAGCAAAGTTTGACTTGCACTCCTGGTTAGAATGGAGAAATACAGGGTGGGTCGAATTTCCTGTCAAGGACGATGAGAAAAGCTAGCTAAAATACAAAAGCCATCAATGTCAAACTTTGGAGAACTGTAGGAGCAATGAAGATTAGAAGGATTAAGATTCCAAAGACAGAAAACCATGGGATCTGAGGGGAGGGTCTGCAGATGCTTTCTCTTTAGGAGTTTTGGCCAGATTTTTGGCAAGCAAGAGGGTGACAAGCCAGACTTTGCCCAGAGTGAAGTGGCTGCTGGAGTCAGAGAAACAGCTGAGGTTTTGGGGCCTTCACACGGCTACAGAGACAAAAGTGTAGACTTGATGAGTCTCAATACCAATTTTCTGTTCCAGATTTGCCGAATCCCACATGGCTGGAGGCTAAAGAGCAAGGGAAAAAAATTCTCATATTTACTTAGGAAATTCTACAGCCTGGTCCTCAATTTACCTTTTTTTTTTTTTTTTTTGAATTTTTGTAATGTTTATTTTTGAGAGAAAGACAGAGCACAAGCAGGGGAGGGGCAGAGAGAGAGGGAGATGCAGAATCCAAAGCAGGCTCCAGGCTCTGAGCTGTCAGCACAGAGGCCAACATGGGGCTTGAACCCACGAACTGTGAGATCATGACCTGAGCCGAAGTTGGAAGCTTAACCCACTGAGCCACTCAGGTGCCCCTTGATTTACCTTTTTGACTTTATTTTTCAATGTATCATAACATGTAGATGCTAATCAGAAGGAATATTTCTTCTTCCCTTCCCTGCCCTTCCCTGCCTTTTTTGCCTTGTTAATGACAGTTTCTATGCCTAGATGGCCTTTTCCATTACTTGTCTTGAAGTATGAAAACCAATCTATTCTTCAAAACCAACTCAAATACTTTTTGTGTGACATTAGGAACATATCTTACTTATTCTGAACCTCAGTGTTCTGTAACAAATGATGATGAAATATACCTGCAAGATTGTGGTAAATGTTAAAAGAGATAATATAAGTGAAAATATCATATTGAGTACCTAGCACATAAAAGTTCTTCAAAAAATTATTCTTCACAAAGGAAATATACAATAAACTATATTTTTATCTACTAACGAAAGAGAAAATGAAAGTTAAAAAAATATCATTTATAAAGCATAAAAACACAAACTACATAAGAATATATTATAGCAAAAATTTTGCCAGAGCTCTATACTGAAAGCTAGAAAACATTACTGAAAATAAAGAACTAAATAAAGAGATATATATCATGGTTATGAATTAGAAAATTAAATATTTTAAAGATATAAATTTCCCCAAAAGATAATACATAAATTCAAAACTCATCCAATCAAAATTCCAGGTTTGCTTGTTTTTTTGCAGAAATTGTGAACTGATTTTACTTATTTGTTTTAATTTCAGATTTATTGAGGTATAATTGACATATAAAATTATGAAGATGATTTTAATTTTATGTGGAAATACAAAGGGTTCAGGATTTCTAAGGAATTCTTGAAAATTCTCCCTCTTCCCTTCTTTCCCACTTGCATCAGCTCTCTCTCTCTCTCAAATTAAAAAAAAAAAAAGAGAGAGAGAGAGAAGGGGTGCCTGGGTGGCTCAGTCGGTTAAGTGTCCGACTTCAGCTCAGGTCATGATCTCACGGTTCGTGAGTTCAAGCCCCGCATCCAGCTCTGTGCTGACAGCTCAGAGCCTGGAGCCTGCTTCAGATTCTGAGTCTCCCTCTGTCTCTGCTCCTGCCCTGCTCACGCTCTGTCTCTCAAAAAGTGAACAAACGTTAAAAAAATAAAAAATAAAAACAAAACAAAAGGAAAGATCTATGACAACATGAATGAATCTAATAAAGAAAATGTTGAGCAAAAAAAGACACAAAAGAATACATAGTGTAGGATTCTATTTATATAAAATACAAAAAGCCAAAATTCATCTACGCTATCAGAAGTCAGGATAGTAGTTTCCTGAGGGAGAAGGAGTGACTGAGTGGGATCCCAAAGGAGTTTTCAGGGGGAGGGTGTGGTGGTTATAGTTTGATCTGAATGCTGGTTGCATGCATGTGTTCAGTTTGTGAAAATTTGTCAAGCTGTATAATTGGGATAAATGTACTTTCTGTATGTGTATTACATTTTAACATAAAATTAAAAAATAATTTTTCTCATCCCTTTTCTTTCCTTCCCTTCACAGATGCCCTCAGCTAGAATTATAACTGGTTTTATTGAATGAACCATCACTAGATAGATATACTCAGACAGCAACAATTTTCTTTCTCTCCTCCTATTCCTTAGTTTAAACTCTTCCTGGATAAAATACTGTGCAGGTCCCATGGCTTTTCCAGTCACGCTTAGATAATAAATAGTCCCTTTGTTTTGGCATTAAAAAGTCCACTCTAGCCTAATAATCACATAACTTAAGCCTGGTCCAGGGTAACCATCATAACTTCAAACTCCTGTCCAATATAAAGCTTCTCTTTTCTCCCAGTGGGGGCCTGACCTAGGCGGGGAAGCCCACAGAGGAGGCGGCGATGTTCCTGCTCGGCTTTTTCATCAGTTCCCAGCTACCCCTTCTGCTCACTGGCTGCTGGCTTGTCTAAGCCCTTAGATTCAGGCCAAGGCACAGGGGATTAGGGGAAATGGCACTGTTTTATATGGCCGGAGCAGCTGCAGTGTACTTTGCTCCCCCGGATGCTGGCTCTCATGAAGTGCTTTTGTGGGTTTTCTGGAGAGCATCCCACTGAGACCTCAGATGGCAGTCCCCACCCCCCCACTCCCATTTACACGATGCTTGTCCTCCAGCAGCTGCTCTATGAGCTGCTCCCAGGCCTGGGCTTCCAAACACACCCTACACAGACCCTCTCAGTTGGGTCCTTTCTCCTTGCTGGGTAGTCTCCTTGAGCATGATCCATTTTGAGAAGATTTCAGATGAGCTCCTTCTCATGGGATGTACATCTTTCCTTCCTGGGAAACACAAATGTTTGCCCTGCTGTTTCTGGAACTGCAGCTTGTTGCCAATACATTCCTCCTTCTGTACTCTGCTGTGGGCTAGTCGCTCACCTTTAGATGACTGGATTGGGTTAATGTGCAGGTCTTCATGTCCCCCAAACTTCCGGGGTGCCCTGAGAACTCCCTCACCTGGCTTGAGCTGAAGGAAAGCAACTCCTTTTCTTCTATCTACAGAGTCAGTGGGCAGGCAATTCATAGCACACTGACTATTCTGTCCAAAGAAATCCCCTCCTACCTGGCCTTTGGGACATCGTCTCTTCTCTGCTCTCTAGGTGGATCTCTTAGAATCTTGCTCTAGGGCAGTGGAGATACAGTTGGGAACTGGGCTCCTATTGGATTGTTCTCAAAGTGAGACAGCAAGTCTCATTTTAACATCCTCTTACATAATTAATCTCTTTCCTCTTCTCATCTATCAGTTTTTCTCTCTTGACCTTTGTCACTTTCAATCTTGTGTTCCTGTTATTGATGTGTGTATCAAACTTCCTCCACTAAACTATAGGTTTTTGGAGAATAGGGTTCAAAGATGATTTAACTTTGTATCCCCTGTAAAACTTAGTGGAGCACTGGTACAGAGTTGGAGCTTAATGCATATGAAGGTAATGAAGAGCTAAATAATTAGAACTGCCTCCTGCAGGACTGGATACTTTGAGCAGGGCTAAACCTGATCTTTTGTTTAGTACCCCAAGGATTTTCTGATTCTGTAAGCCATGTTTAAAATTTTTTTTAACGTTTATTCATTTTTGAGAGACCGAGAGAGACAGAGCATGAGTGGGGGAGGAGCAGAGAGAGAGGGAGACACAGAATCCGAAGCAGCCCCCAGGCTCTGAGCTGTCAGCACAGAGCTCCATGTGGCGCTTGTACTCACAGCCCGTGGGATCATGACCTGAGCTGAAGTCAGACACTTAACCAACTGAGCCATCCAAGCGCCCCTCTGTAGGCCATGTTTAAAACACACTCATTCATTTGCTGTTCACTCAACAAATACTTTTTGAGAATTTATTATGTGCCAGGTACTGGGTAAATGATTGGAAATAAAAGAGACATGGCCTGTACCCTTTTGGAGTTTAGAATTGAACTGGTAGGAATTTGACATGAGACAGGAGTAAGCTTTGGCTAGGAGGATAGGAAGAAGAACCAATCCCTGAAGGGAAAAACTGCCAAGTACTCTTGACTCAGAAGTGAGAATGTGTAGATATGTCCAGAGAGAGAGTGTAGGCAAGCCAAGCCATAACAGAGCAGCCTGGAACAAGCATAGTCCAGGCTTGGTCAGTGTTGTTGTGGAGGATGAAGTGATTCTACAGAACAGACACAGATAGGCTTGGGCAAACAACAGCTGTCTCTGAGGGTGGCTCTGAAACCTGGTTTACTTCAGCATGGGAAGTCATATTCCTTAAAAATATGATTTACAGTGTCCTCTAAATCCTTTGTAAGTGTACTCATCTTGGTTAATGAATATAAGCACTTAGGTATCTTTTTGAAGCCTGTTTGTGGTAGTGTCTGTCTCTCAATTGATAACTGTCAATTTTATATGATATTTATATGTTCTTGTTTCATGATGTCATTGTTATCTCCCTACTGCACTGGCTTTCTCTCTGTCTCTCTCTCTGTCTCTCTGTCTCTCTCTCTCTTTCTCCCACACACATACACACACACACACACACACACACACACACACACACACACACATCTCAAGAAACTCACGCTATTTAGCTGCTCTGAAGCCAGGTACTTACCTTTCATTAAACTGCCTGGCAAGGAATTTGAAAAGTGACCTTGGGGAAAGAATATGGATTATCCCAACTGAACCTTAAACAAAATCATGCCAAGTTTGCCTGAGGGAACAAAGGAATTCTGCAAAAATAGGCTGAATGGGTCACATTTTCTCACCATGAGAATATCATGCACAATCATCTCAGCAGCAAAACTCAAAGCCACATGAAGAACCAAGCATGTGTGGTCTGGAATATTAACAATACATTTTAATTTGAAGGCATTTTTGCCTGTAGGGCTTTGGGCACTTAAACAGAAAAAATAACTAAAAACAAAAGAAGATCAAACAAAATGACAGGCCAATCATAATCTCTAGTTTACAAGCAAAGAACTGTCATGACTCCTAATAACATGTGAATAAGGAAGATTTAAGGAGTATTGTAAAACGGAATAAAAGGTATTAAAAACAGAGAAGAAACAAGTTTCATAATGCCATTACTTATTGGTGCAAAATGACTCTAAGTTACCCATTGACTAATGCAGTATAACTTGCAAACCATGGGGAACTCAAACAGGATCCAAGCACTAACATTGAGCCTTAGCATTCAAGGTGCACTCTGGTAGCTGGGTTTATATTTTATGTGGCAAGAAAAGTCCTTCCAACATTTTGTGGTCCTGGAAAGCATCAGTAGTCAGAGTTACATCATGGCTGTGGTCCATGCCACAGGTGAAGGTCAAGGACATGGCTAGAATAAGCATTGACAGGGAAGTTGGAAAGGATGTGTAAGGAGAGAGAAGCAAGCGGTCACCAGTGGCTAAGATTAGGTGGACAGGAATGGGAACATACTATTTGGTGCAGGAAGTGGAATTCTAAAACACAGTGCAGGAGCCAGGTCTTATAGCCAGAAAGAGAATGGGTTCTTGGAAATATCAACACCAACCAAAAGGCCAAGGCACAGAGCCCAGTGGAGATAGCAAGTCATGAAGGGTGAAAGCCAAATTGGGTGAGTGAAGACATGAGGAGAAGATTCCAGGAACAGGGCTGGGTTGGAGTTGTCTTGGGAAACCAAATGGGGAAACAGGGACGTCTGTGCTTGCTCAGAGTGGTCAGACAAAATACTTTGTGACAACGAACATCTCTTTCAGATGGCTGCGACAGAGTTATTTCAGTTGACAGATGAAAAATCAACACCAGATGGCTCCAACAGAGAGGTTTCTCATGGGATTGCTGTTTTTTGCTTCCTCAGGAGGAAGAAAGTCGAGCAATAAGGCAATGGCTACCCTCCAACAAGGTTTTCAAGTGTTTTTCGTGGAATACATCTTATAAGAAGCTCAAATACAAACATGGAATGCCTCTTGTCAAAGGCTCAACCTACTCTGTGGTCAAATACATTTGAAAATGCTACACATAATCTTCTTTATGATTGCAATGTGCAATTAGTATATCTGAAAAGTCTTGCAGTAAAGAAGCCTATTTAACTTTGTTAACCATGTTTAATGCAACATTTCTCAAACTTGCTTGACTGTGGAACACTTTTATCTGGCACTTAATTTTCTGAGGTATCCTTGTTCTGAGCACATACTTTGAGAAATGCTTTTCTAGAACATTTGTTATATTCATCCTTTGCGCTCAGTGTAAAGACAAAAACCCACCTTGATCCAACTACATGGAGATCACAGGAAACACTTACTTTCATAGTATAAATAAATTAACACTAGGTGTGGATACAATACTACTCAGAGAAAGCCCTTGTTATTTATTTATTTTAAATATCTATTTCCAAAAAGGATTTGAAATGGTATGTGTGTGCTGTGAGTTGTTATCACTTGGTCTGGTGAGAGATGGCCGGGACAATCATTTAATTACATTTACTTCTGTTTTGAAAAAAGGAATGGCATGAGCAGTCATGATAAACCAGGAAGAAGGCACTGGGTACTTTAAGGATGAGCACATTATTCTGCAAGTCTAGTCATTAGAAGTAATGAGGCAACGTGGTAGCTGCTCATGCAAAGGTGGACAGCATTTCTTACTACAAATCCATCAAACTCAACATATAAAAATAGACGAGACCAGGGGTGCCTGACTGGCCCAGCCGGTAGAAAACACGACCCTTGAAACTCTTGATATTGGTGTCATGATTTCAAGCCCTACATTGGATGTAGAACTTACTTTAAAAAAAAATGGAGATCATACTTTCGGTGTCTGGTCAACTTTGTGTTGCATACAACTAGTGTGGTGTTGTGATTGCTGTGACAGAGTTGGATATGGAACCAGTAGTTTTTAAGGCCCTATTAACTGGGGATGAGTGTACCTTTTCCAGAGATGGTCCAAGGGAGCCCTTGGAGCAAGACAGCTAATGAGATTGCTTAGGTCTAACTGAAGATTCATTTAAAAAAAATTTTTTTTAACATTTATTTACTTCTGAAAGAGAGAGAGAGAGAGGCAGAAAGAGGTAGACAGAGGATCTGAAGCAGGGTCTGTGCTGTGAGCACAGGGCCTGATGCGGGGCTTGAACTCATGAAATGTGAGACCATGACCTGAGCCAAAATCAAGAGTTGGCCACTTAACCAACTAAGCCACTGAGGTGCCCCTGAAGATTCAGCTTTTGCACTGTGACAGAACAATGTTTGGTTACTTCCAACTCCCTTTCTTTTTTAGTTTTTATTTTTTAAATGTTTGTTTGTTTGTTTAGAGAGCATGTGCACATGTGGGTAAGCAGGAAAGGGGCAGAGAGAGAGGGACAAAGAGAATCCCAAGCAAGCTCCTTGCTGTTAGCATGGAGCCTGATGCGGGGCTTAATCCCACAGCCATGAGATCATGACCCAAGCCGAGATCAAGAATCGGAGGCTTAACTGACTGAGCCACCCAGGTGCCCCCCAACTCCCTTTCTGGAGCTTGTACTTCTAATTATATTTATCTAGAGGTAGATTTTTTTTTTAATGCTACCAAAGTTTATAAAGGATACACTCTTTTAGCATAAAATTAAGGGAAAAGGCAGATTAAGAGACACTGAAAACAGGCACGTTCTAACATATTTTTACTTGGAATCTCAGTAGGAAATAATAAAGAGACTGCAGAAGAAGGAATAGTTCAGGAGAAAATAGCCAAAAGTTTCCAGAAATTAACACACACACACACACACACACACACACACACACACACACGTAATGCTCAGATTTGGGAAGTCCAAAAAGTTTCAGGCAAAGATAAGGAGAAAGAAATTATCATCTAGATATAGCTCATAGTGAAACTACAAAATATCAAAGATAAAGAGAAGACCTGAAAAGCAACTAGAGTCAAGACTTTCTACAAAGACATTGCACAAAGCCCAAATGAGTGACTTTCCAACGACAATAGTGAAAACCAGAAGACAATGAATGATATTCTAAAAGCACTGAGTGAAAATAATTGTCCACCTACAATGGAACGTGTGGTGAAATAATCTTTCAAGAAGGGGAGGGAAAGATTAACATATCCAGGCTAAAAGAAAACAAGATAACAGAGTTTATCAATAGATTCTTATGAAAGATAGTTGTCAAGGATGAGCTTTGGGTGGAAGTAACACCAAATGGAAAGTCTCAGATGCAGAAAAAAATGACCAGCAAAGATTTCTGTAAATCTGTAGGTAAATCTAAACAAATACTGACTACATAAAGTAATATCTAGTTTGCCAAATAAAAAAAAATATATATAAAAGCAAATACTGGGTAACAATGGTATATCCTTTGAGAGAAGATTGCTTAGGTCTGAAGCACTACTATCATGTATTTGGAAAGAAATGGAAAGAAAGATTTTTAATATTTAACTTTTTAAAGTATCCATGTTAAAATATTTGGGCTAACTACTGAAAGAATATGGAAAATATAAGCTGAAAACTCACAGGAGGCAAATAAAAAAGGGGGAAAAAAGGGTGAGATAAGTCACCAAGAATAAAAGACCTCAATATAAAGTCTTTAAGTTAATATATATATACATACAATGTATATATATGTATATGTATGTATAAAATATATGTGTTTCAAATAAAGTCCATATCATTATGAGAAATTCTTTCTCATTTCTTCCCAGTTTCCTCAGGTCCCCACGTTCATCTTCCTATTTCATCAGTGGCACCTGACAGTGGAGCAGATAACTCAGAGTCAGGATACCAAAGGAGGCAGGACTTTTGTGGAAAGGAGCAGGAGTTACAAGAACTGAAAAACTATGGAATTCTAAGGGAGAGAGGGAACAGATGCACAGAGAAGGCTTGCTGCTGGTTGTGATGTAAGAACACATAGATAGTGGTGGTCGTATAGTTCAAAGACATGAGACAAAGAGGTTTCCTAATATTGAAACTGCATGAGAACATGTTGTGAGGTAAATTGGGATCCATGGTGGTGAAAGAATCAAGTGAATGCCTGAAATAGCTACCTGAGCCATTGAGCAAAAGAAGCTGTAAGCAATGAAAAGGACCCAGTACTGCAGGGAGGTGGCATGGGATAGGAGGGCTTCTTTCTCATGTTTCCGTACGAACACCTGTTTGCTGAAAGGCAGCTTATTATGCGTACAACCCCACGGTGAGTACTACATCCCCATGATCACCTGATGTAGCCCTTGCTCTCTTGAAAAAATTCAAGTGCATAAAAGGTTGCATAAAATGTAGTGAAGAAAAGGGTGGCTGTGGAAAGGGAGGTGGGCCTGGAAGCGTTTGGGGAATGGGCCACTGGGATGGACATGACCACTGAGTGTCACTTGAGGGCAGAACAGATCAGCGGTGACTATGCAGAGCTGAACCCTGATGTTAGCATCTCAGCGGACTTTTTTTTTTTTTTTTTTTAGTTGTGCTCTGCAAGTTTAATGTCAAAGATTGTAAAGACGCCCAAAACACACACACATCCATGTATACATCCACACACCCTATTAAGACACAGTACTTTTTGGGATCATGGAACTTCTTGTTTCTGCAATAAGATGCAGCGAACATTTGTCATCTCGCTCGTCTCCTCGTGTCTGAACCTCCTTCCTATGTTTGGGAATTTCTCACATTATAGGGTATAGATCTTATTCCTCATAGACACTAAAATGGCAGACATTTTCTCCTCCAGCCTCCATTGTAGCACTGGCCAGATGACCCAGGTTCTGCCAAACAGATCACTGAATTGAAAGCTAGCAAGGTGAAGAAGCGGGGTCTACTGAGGTTCCACGTGGGTAGCAGCAGCGGCAGTGAGGACAGGGTGCAGGGGTGGTGACTGGGCAGTGGAGGCTCTGGTGGCAGCAGCAACGATGGTGGTGAAGAGCTGCAGCTTTCTAGAGGCAGCGGGGACAGTGGTTCTAGGGGCAGCTCTACCGCCCGGTGTCCAGTGGTGCTGCCATTGCGAGCTGTGGCACTGGGTGCCCAGAGGTGACAGCAGTTCCGTGTCGTGATTTCGATCATTGTAGCTGGCACTGCAGCCTACAAACCTGGTGCTCTGACTCTCCAGAAGACACTGCAAACACCTCAATACGCTTTTTTTTTTTTTTTTTTTTGCTTAAATTAGCCTATATTTCTGTTGCATACACCTAACTATCCTGACCAATGAATAAAGCCTTTGTTTTTTAAAAAAGGTGGGTGTAATTCCACAAGATACTGTTCTTGTGTATCAAGCCAACAATGCCTCATGGTTAGTTTTTCATTCATCCAACAAATATTTATCAGGCTTCTATCTTATGTCAGACATTGTGGCAAACGCTCTGGATGTGTGTGACCAACACAAATACTGTCCTCATCACTATGTAACTTACAGCTTAGCAGAAAATACAGCTATTGCATAAATAATGAAGAGTGTAATGACTGATTTCTAGAAAATGCTAGGTATAGTTATATGCTATAGGAAGTCTAACAAATGGGGAGGCTTAACCTGGTTTTAGGTACCAGGAAAAACTGACTGTGAGACATGAATGATTTGCAGAAGTTAACAAGGGAAAGAGAAGCAGAATGACAGCATTTCATAAGTGGGAACATTTTGGAGACCCAGAGGTGAGAGACACAGTGTGGATTTTGAAAATTTAAAAGAAGTTTTGTATGGGGCCCCTGGGTGGCTCAGTCAGTTGAGTGTCCGACTTTGACTCAGGTCACGATCTTGTAGTTCACAAGTTCAAGCCCCACACTGGGCTCTGTGCTGACAGCTCAGAGCCTGGAGCCTGCTTCAGATTCTGTGTCTCCCTCTCTCTCTGCCCCTCCCCTCCTCACACACACTCTCTCTCTCTCTCAAAAATAAGTAAACATAAAGAAATTTTGCTGGCTAGAGGAGAGAAAGTGAAATATGGGGATAACTGAGAGAAGAGATTGGAAATGATTGTGAAAGATTGGGAGGGGCTCTGTAAACCATGATAATTGTGTAGATTTCTACAACCCTCCATCTACAGAGTCAATTGCCACAATCTGTATTCATTTTCCCCAGAGAAAAGAGGTTACAAAAGAACCCAAAGGGAACTTAGAAGTCAACTGAGTTTCTAAACAGATTATTTGGGGGGCACCTGGGTGGCTCAGTCGGTTGAGCAACCGACTGTGGCTCAGGTCATGATCTCGTGATTTGTGGGTTCGAGACCCATGTCAGGCTCTGGGCTGCAGCTTGGAGCTGTTTCAGATTCTGTGTCTCCCTCTCTCTCTGCCCCTCCCCCTCTCATGCTCTGTCTCTCTCTCTCTCTCAAAAATAAATAAACATGAACACATTTAAAAAAAGATTATTTTGTACTGTGGGCTGAATTATGACCCTCCTCTCCAAATCCATATGTTGAAGTCTTAACACCCAGTCTAACTCTTAACACTTAGAGTGTGACTTTATTTGGAGATAGCACCTTAAAAGAGAATTAAGGTAAAATGAGGTCATATGAGTGGGCTCAAACCAACACGACTGGTTCCTTTGATAGCACACAGACTGAGGAGTGACATGTGAGGACACAGCAAGAAGGTGGCCATCTGGAAGTCACAGAGAGAGGCCTTACGAGAAGCCAACCTTACGGACACCTTGATCATGGACTTCCGGCCACCAGAAATGTCAGAAAATAAATTGTTATTTAAGCCACCCAGTTCATGGTCTTTTGTTATGGCAGCCCTAGAAAAACCAAAACATTCTGAAACCTAAACAGAGATAACAGTCTTGAAAATCAAAGGGCTTTTGAGTTGTAAGACCTGGGATCTTGAAAGAGAAAAGATTTTCCACATGCTCAAAGCCTGGTTTTGAAACTCCAGAGGTAAATGGGTAAGAGCTAGTATATAAATTTAATATTATAAATACAGAAGTTGGAAAGAATGCATAAAGATTTTAAAATATAATAATATTTTTTAAGATAACATAGACATATAGGAGGAGCAGAGAATAAACAGAAGGTAGATATCAGAAATCATCTCAGAGAAGGAAGGGATCATGTGCTCCTATTCTGTGCTGGGCCAGTGGAAACCCCAGAGAAAATGGGGAATAGCTCAAAACACAGGGAATCTCATCTTCACCTCTTAGAATGTGTTTGGAAGAACCATACCTCATAGATAAACCTGTCTTCAGCCTGGAGCTAAGCACCGGGACAGCAGTGGGAGTAAAGCAACACTGGGATGAGGTTAAGGGAAGTTTGAGAAAATGTCAAGTGTACAGTGTGAAGCAGGAAGCCAGCTCTGTGCCTAGCAAAGTGCTATGGATTTGTCTAAGAGAGGCCAATAGACTCAAAGGAGCCTTGAAATCGGGATAAGGAGTATAGGGACCTGCTAGCCATAGGCTGTGGGGAGACAAAGGTAATCTTTACAGATGCAGGTGGATATTTTTATATCCAAGGACCAAAAGCTGCTAGGGGAAGAGATGCACCCCATCAGGCACCAGCAGGAGATAGACGATGACTATGGCCCATAGTCATCACCTCAGAGCAACCAGACAAAAGTTAAGGCAGGGGTAAGGAGGCAGAAGAAGGAAGGGTAAAACAAGAAGAAAATACACTGAATTTGGCTGAGAAAGCAATCATTTATTTGAGTCAGAATAATAAATTACACAGTGATATAAAAAACAAAGGAGGTCTGTGACCCATGACATTAATATTTATTGTTCTTACAGATAAGGATAGCTCTAGGTCCATAGTGTGAGGAGGTATTGGTTATAAGAAACAGAAGCTTATGGGGCACCTGGGTGGCTCAGTCGGTTGAGCATCTGACTTCGGCTCAGGTTATGATCTCATGGTTCATGAGTTTGAGCCCTGCATCAGGCTCTGCATTGATAGTGTGGAGCCTGCCTGGGATTCTCTCTCTCTCCCTCCCTCTCTCTATTCCCCTCCCCCACTCATTCTCTCTGTCTCTCTCAAAATAAATAAATAAACTTAAAAAAAAAAAAGAAGAAATAGAAGCATACGTTTATTTTAACATCCAGCACAGACTCAAAAGACTACAACCATCTGACATTCTGAGAAAGTGTCTTCAAGAGAGTGACTGCAACTCCACACACTTCTTCTTTATAAACCAATTAAATGACTCAGCAATAGCTCTTTTAGGTGCAACAAGAACATAATATATATTGGGCAGTCCTACAAAAGTCTGAGAAACTGATGTGGTTGGATTAGATCATGGTGTATTGCAAATACCTTGCGTTTGGTAGGACAAAAATGAAGAATATTGATGTAATAGCCTGGAAATTGGTAGCCCTGAGTTTACATTTCAAGTTTTTTTCTGCTTGAATATAAAGTTGCAAAACAATGTGGGAAATTTTTCTGTGAGCTTATCTCCTATTGATTCCTAGAACATGGTATCACAGAACCATAGAACTATACTGGGGAGTCTAAAAACAACAGTCTGAAAGCATCGGAAAATTCCAGTATGAAAGAAACTGAGAGCTAATAGGGGTGGGTAATTTAGATATTGTGATGAGTTTCTAAGTTTGGAAGAGATCGAATTTTGCACAGCAAGTTCAGTAAGTTGCAGATTTGGGGCAAATATTAGAAATGAACTCCATATTAACAGTTCTCCAGCGATTTCTCAAAAGTCTTTTCTCAATTTGGGATTACAGAATTGGCATAATTTTGTTTAAAACATTATAAATATTTAAGCTCTACCTCTGTTCTTTTCTTTAGTGCCAAAGGTACATTTCAAGCTTTCAAATAAATTTGTGTGAAATTCAGAAAAGACATCTTGTTTTTTGGATATATTTAGCTGTGCATTAGGGTGCAGGGCTCAGATCTTTCTAGTGGGCTCTCTGGTATGGCCAACAACCGTACAATTCTCCATGGTTGGGGAATTTTGTTGGTATTTTTTGTGGTGCACTAATGAGATGAAGATCTCAGATACTGATTCCTAATGATATGAATCATTTTCATCCTAAGATATTTGTGATGACAGTCTTCAGTGATCCCCAATTCCTGGTATTTATGCCCTTGTGTAGTCCTACATTGAACAGGGCTTATTCTGTAACCAAAAGAATATCCCAGGAACAACAGGCCTCTAAATCTAGGCCATACGAGACATTGCAACTTCTTTCTGGCTCTCCTGGATCACTTGCTCACTCTGGGGGAAGTGAGTTCTCATGTTATGAGGCCTCTCAAGCAGCACTAAAGAGAGCTCCTACCAGCAGCCATGTGAGTGAACCATCTGGAAGCAGATCCTCCAGCTCCAGTCAAGCCTTCAGATGATTTTGGTCCTGATTTCAGGGCTGCAACTTCATGAAAGATCCCAAGCCAATGGAATCCCAATGAAGCCATTTTCTAAAGGCTTGATCCACAGAAACTATGTAAAATAATATGTTTATTGCTTGTTTTAAGTTGCTACGTTTGGGAGTAATTTATTGCACACTAGTAGATAAACAGTACAACCTCGGTACTATTTTGTCTTTTGCCTTTAGGAAAAGTCTCAGACATATACAAGGTTTGTGTTTGTAGTGCTCTGGGGCAACTGAAGACTTGTGGGATGAAATGGGCTGGTGAGAGAAAGACTAAGGCAGTAATGGAGAATGTCAGGAGTGGTTAATAGTGGGAAAAAAGGCTATAGCACATATTGACATGGAAATTATGAACCCCGTGGAAAAATTCAGGCTGAGGAGAATTTCCCCTCTTCTATAGGATGGAGACTTTAGCATCTTATTTAGACTTTTAAGAGTACTGGAGTTATTCCTTTGTAAAAGAGAATAAATCAGCTATAATTGGTATGAAGAAATAACTCCAAAACTTAGTACATTAACCACCCCTCCTCCAAATTTATTATGTCTCATAAGTCTGTGATTGACTAGGATATTCTACGATTCTGCCTGTGCTCACTCATGCAGTTGTAGTCACCTGGCAATTCAGCTGGGGTAAGTTGGTCTAACTCACATGTCTAGGGTCTCATCTAGGACGGTTGGAAAAGCTGGGGTTGCTGGGACTATCTCCTCATGTGGTCTTTCAGCTGGCACTCTTACAGCCTAGGTGTCTCAGGCTTCCAAGAGGGTAAGCCTGGTAATCTCAGTGTATTCTTCTATTGAGTCCTATTGGTCAGTGCCAGCCGCAAGTCCAGATAAGATTCAAGGGGTGGGAGATAGACTCCATTTCTTGATGAAAATATCTATACAGAATTTGTGGCCAATTTTAATCCACTACGGTGATGATGTTTACTTCTTGAAAATTCAAGCAATACAGAGGAATGAAAGGAGCTATAAATCACCCCAAACCTCATCATCCAGAGATAAGAAATGTTAATATTTGATAAACACCATTATTTAAAATGTATCTATATGGGGGTGCCTGGCTGGCTCAGTCAGTAGAGCATGCGACTCTTGATCTCAGGGTCAGGAATTCAAGCCCCACCTTGGGCACAGGGCTTACTTAAAACAAAGAAACAAACAACAAATCTATATGCGTATAGGTAAGAGGAGGAACAGATGGAATAATGGATGGATGAATGGTTGGATAGCTTGAAAGAAATAACCACTAAGAACTGAAGAGAGCAGAAGTACTAGACTTTCGTGTAGACTGATTATAGCCTTTCTGTGAGGTCTAAAATCTCCTTTTTTTCTGAGATTACATTAATTATTCTGCACTAGGGCCCCCTTTACCCTGCCAGACATGTGTCTCTTTTCAATGCCCAAAAGACAGCACAATCCCTGAAAGATAAAATCCTGATGGACTTGCTTAATCCATTACTGTCCCAAGGTCATATTAAGATAGTGAAAATAAAATAATATAAATCCCTGTTTTGAGAATGAAAGTATTAAATCAGGAATGTAATGTCTCTCTTCAAGAATAAAATTGGCCTTAATTGAAGGAAAACTCTGTAGCGAATCACATATATAAAAATACTTGTTTATAAAGGTACTGTGGTATAAATTGGCTTTTCTGTGCTGATAGAAAAATGAAGAATATAGAATGTTTTATATCCAATTTGCTAAAAAACAAAAACAAAAACACCTCAACTGCTGACTAGTCAGATTGAAGAAGCTCTAAACTAAAATTAAAATTGACTTTTTTTTAAATTGCATATAACAAAGACTCTCCATTGACTTTCTTGATGTTCAATATTAAGCGATAAGAACTTTTTGTTGGCAAGTTGTTTTTCTATTGATCTTATTATTTATCTGACATTTAACCCCCTAGCCTCAGTGTTTGAATACACCTCAAGATTTTGATAAATGTTTTATCTAACTGTATGAAGTCATAAAATATGGCTGGTGAAAAAGTTAATGTTGTTTCACAAAATATACATATTATTAATCATTTCAGGTGTGAATAAACTCTTGATGGATTCACTATGATTTCACTGTCCTGTTTCTTTTTTTCCCATAGCTCTGTGGGTCTTTGTTTTCAGATATAATAATCATAGAATATTTTCTTCTGTTGAGACATTAATTTACTCAGCTGATTCTCCTGGAGTAGTGTTTTATAACAAGCTTGTTAAAAGTGTTTTTGACAGGTTCTAAACCTAACCCCAACATGAAGTCAAGAGGGATCAAAACAGATACAGTGTTTGAAGAGACAAAGACTGTCACATAAAAGATAACTTTGATTCTTCTACAATTAAATGGTGGTATGGGTTGGATTAAACACACACTACCCTATAGCCAGTCAAACTCTGGACTGAAACTTAACTGATCTCATGTGGTGCGATGTCAGTCAGAATCCCCTAGTTAAAAAAAAAAAAAAAAGAAATGCATAACATGCACGGTATTGGTGAAGAAATAGTCAATTTGATGTCAACAAATGGACTTGCCTATGCTTCAGATAATTGAGCCATGTGAAATTTGTTCTTTTCTCAAAAACTGTGTGTTTTGTAATAGTGATGGATTTTAATTCAGATTAACTTGTGTCTGAATAGATACAGCTAGTCTGTGAATGTCCACCCCCACCTTTTCTTATGATAATGAAGATCTGGTATCAGTCACCCTGGGCTCGTGTTTCCTACTAGGCAGTTATGAGTACTGTGATCTTGGGCAACTTATTGACCTC
The DNA here is from genome assembly GCF_007474595.2 of Lynx canadensis. Taxonomy (NCBI): domain Eukaryota; kingdom Metazoa; phylum Chordata; class Mammalia; order Carnivora; family Felidae; genus Lynx; species Lynx canadensis. Next base: position 52,662,230 of record NC_044310.1, on the reverse strand, counting down.
TTTTGAGCCTTGGTGTCCTCTAGTAAAATAGGCTATAGTGAGAAATACATACAATAAAAATTTTAGTAACAATTTGTTCATATACTACTGAGTTTCTTTCTTTTCAGCATATTTTGCAGACACAAGTAACATAGAAGTTGGAAAGGCTTAGGGGTTTATACATATAAATAAGACATGGACACTACTTCAATGAGCTTACTATCTGAAAGGTAAGAGAACAATGGTGACCAACAGGTAAGAAAACATGATAGTCAACTATCTATATAACTATATAACTTGTCTTTTATCCAAAATTAATAGCTCTGCCTAAAGTAATAAGGATTCTTTTTCCTATGAATAATTTACATAATGATAAAAGATTACTGGATGTGACAAAATGGTAATCGAAAGAGGTGAGTATAGATTAAAAATACAGGGACACCTGGCTGGTTCAGTCTGTAGAGCATGAAACTCTTGATCTCAGGTTTGTGAGTTCAAGCCCCACATTGGGTGTAGAGCTTACTGTAAAAAAAAAAAAAAAAAAAAAAAAAAAAAAACAGGACAAATTAAAAATATGGAGGGCTTATTGGTGTGGTGGAAAAAGCCCAAAGAGCTGACATTAACTCAATGTCAGAGACAAAAAACCTCATTCTTTGCAGAGTATATTTGTGAGACTCTGGGCAAATGAAATTCTCTTTGGATCTCAGCTTTCCAAAATAATAATAAAAACAAGCTTTTACTGGGTGCTTACTCTGTGCCAAGCTCAGTGATAAGGGTTTTTCATTCATGAAAAAAAATTCCTCATAGCTACTCTAATTGATAGATACTATTACTTTCCTTATTTTACATCTGAAAAATCTGAGGCTCAGGAAGGTTAAATAACCTAAGATCACATAGCCAGTAACTACGTTTGCTGTTATTTTCATGAAAGTGACATGACTCCAGATTCTCAGCTCCTACTCCAAACAATAGAGAGTTCAAGATTTCTTTTCCTCTAAATTCCATGTTTCTGAGTGAGGTGAAATGCAATTGGCTCAAGGATTTTCATAACAGTATTTTGGAAATTGTGTTGACTTAAGTTTGTGCCCTGGGTCTAAACAGTGGAATGTTCAAATCAGAGATCCCTCTCCTGGTTTCTGTACCCTTTGAACTTGAAACCACATTATTGTCAGGATGGGATCTCAACATGGGTAACTTTGCCCTCAGGTACTTTAAACAACGATGTGTTAATTATGCTCATCTGGATTCTCCAAGGCACTAAATTACTCCCATAGGAAAAATTACTTTCTTTTTAAGGTTATTGAATTACTTACTAGTTCTCTGGCACAAAAATCTACTGAATGATACCCAGATGATTTTCCATAGTCACATCTTGTTGTTATTTTGATCACCATTAATAAAATGTTTCTTCCTAGACAGTATTTCAGTGATCCTCACGGGAGTCCCATTAGTGTAGGTGTTGTTAATATTATCCCTATTTTCAGATGAGTAAACTGAGGCCCAGTTTAACAAAGATGACTAAAGACATAATGCCTCCATGAGGAAATTCACATTGTATGAAAATATTTGAGTTGCCACTAGACTTCCACTCATGCTCACTGCTTTATCTCCCTCCTTTTCCCATGACCCCTTATCACTGTTGGTATAGGAAGTACAGACATATTTGTAACGTCCTATCTGTCAGCTTATCCACAAATGCGAAGGGAGTGTGCAGGTGATGTAAATTACATATGCCTGCACACATAAAGCAACGACATAAAGGACATTTAGGTGAGAAAGTGGGGAAATGTCATTAAGAATTTAGTGAAAAAAATAATGAAAATTCTTCAACTCCCTATAGACCAAACAGGCAGTGAGTTAAAATGTTTTCATTTTCAACTGGTTGTTCTGGACTTATTACAGACAGCTAAAGTCTCATGAAAACATAAAATGAGTTTATTACATTTTTTGAAAAGTCTCTATCAGATTTCCTTCAGGCTCTAGGCACATGCTAATGATACGGACAAAACCGATTTTGAGCAGAGTTCCCACTAAACAAATGAATGGTGGAGACTAGAAAGTTACATGAAAGACAGCCAACTCTTTCTGCAAAACCACAGCACTACAAAAGCCACAGTGGTAAAAATTGCATGCATCTGGGAGAAAGGTATAAACTAGCATGTTATGGGCAAATCAAGGGGGCTTGAGAAAGGGAGGTGGGTCAGAGATTAAAAGAACTCAAAGGGTGGAGGCAGAACCCGAAAAGAAACCAAAGGAAAAATAAAAGCAAATTCTAAACAGCTCTCCTTACAAATGACTTTCATATGCATGGTAAGAAGTGAACGGAAAGAAAACAAATACCAAGAGATATAATAGACACATTATGTAACAAGGATTACCAAGGGGAGGCTAAAACCAGAAACAGATTCCGAATCATTTGGAGATGGAAAGTTTATATAAGAGATAGACACAACAGGCTAGGGGAATTATGCCAACATGGGTCAAGGAGGATAGTGTGTCTGAAGGGAGAAAGAATGTCACATAATAAATAAGTTGGCAGTGGGACAAGATATATTTGGATGGAAATAAAAGATAAAAGGAACATAGGACTAATCATAGGAAATTATTATAGACCATCTGGGTCAGATAAAAAGGCAGTTCGGAATGTTTATGCAGATAAGGATGCCCAAGAAAACCAGTATGGTGTGGGACGGCTATGCTAGTATTGTATTACAGCAGCATGATGGATGTACCGGAGTCAGTGGATTCAATTAGAGTTTAGTTTTCGCATACCTTTTGGAGGCCAGAAACCTAGAAAACGGCAAATAGACAAGGATCCAGAATAATTCGGGACAGGCTGTCACCAGATGGCATGCTTTGTAATGTTCAGTGGGGTCTGTGAAGGCTTGGTGATTCCACCTTTCTGGTCACGCCAGCACCCTGGTGACCTGCTATAATTTGGCACTGGGCTCATCAACCCCTTGTCCCTTGTCCCATCAGTCTCCTCACAGACCTCTTCCTGCTGCAGCTGCACTTGCTCCTACCCCATTCTTCAAGTCCATGCAGCTGAGTGCCTTCATAAAAACACCACTGGCCACCCCAGCAGCCCCTGGCCACTTGCCTAGTCAGAGGACTTTGGCCTGGTGGTGCTAGCCAGGCAGTTGTGGAGAAAGGGAGCAAAAAAGAGCCAACAGTTGGGATTCCAGCCCACTTACCCTTGGACCCTCTAACTTCAGTGACAACAGCATCAAGCAAATTGCATTGTTTTGTGTGCAGTGACAGTCCTGCTGACTTCCTTCCAACATGACCAGCATTTTGAAGACTTTAACAGCAGGCTGATAGATTTTTGTTTCTTGATTTAACCTCTTCTGGGCTCCAAAGCCTCTTCTCTAAGTACATATCATACTGTATTATAGATGAATAGGACTGCATTCCACACGGACTTGAACTCCCTAAGGACAGAGACCGAGTCTCTCTCATCTCCCACTTGCCAGAGATTAGCATCCTGTCTCATAATTATGGATGCTCAGTTACCATGTAGAATGAATGAAATGATTAGGGAGTGACTCAAAGGAATTAATTTTTAAGTACAGGATTTTAGGCAGTTATATTGGCAGTAGGAAAGCTCATTTGCCAAAGTGCTGGCTGGTGGGAGGGAATAAGAAGGTAACGTACTTACTTGGTGTCTTTCAGTTCATACTGTCCTCCTCTGCTCACATGAACACCAGTCCTGGGCATGCCTTTCTGATCCAAGAGTTAAAAGTTCAATCTGTGAAGATTGGAAAGCAAAATATCCCTAAATAGAGCTCCTTGTATATTTTTCTCATCACTTCCACGAGAGTGTCAAGATACTTGTGAATCAACTCCTTTGGGTCCCTTGCAACACATAACGGTCTTGCATAGAATTCTGTAGCATTTGTCTCGGTGAAAATGAGTGTATGTATTACAACGATCTCAGCCCTGCTAACAATGTCTTTTAGGCTAGTGGTACCAAAAGGCTAATGTATTAAAATCACTTAAGGAATTAAAAAATGAAAAATAAAGAGAAAACCCTAAATTCCTGGTTCCAGCCCTGGCCTTACAGTGTCCAGCTTTCTATGGTATAAAGGAAGCTGCATTTTCAATCTTCACCAGTTTCCAAAGCACAGCTTGATTTAGGAGTTACTGTTTTGACCAAATGAATTTCTTAAATAAATAGAAAGCCACTTATTTGGTTTTAAAATATCCCTAGTTAACTTCTATACTATTTTTAGAGACACCAAAAGTCATACATGATAGTTGGAGTTAGTTTTAGTTTAGGGCAATATGTAATAACCTCTCCTCACTGGAACCTTCACCCTTGAAGGAGTAATGAGCCTAATTAGTAACTACAGTTCTTTTAAATGATAATTTTGTCTGTTATGTGGGCAATTACCGAATAAAATTCATTAATATTTAGCTATATCTTCATTCATCCTGTATAATGATAATGATCTATTAGTTCATCTTGCAATAGTGCCAGTGGGTAGGGAGGATGTGTACAGGGCGATGTGCCGAACAAATTACCCTCGATAGTAATTGCCAATTCTTTATGTTGTCTGCTTAAGGAATTGCTGGATGTGACAGGACGGTGATTGAGGAAAAAGAGAAACAGGGGAGACAGAGTAGCTGCTTCCAGGTTCTGGATATTCAGAAAGGAGGAGGAGAATATGACCAGTTCCAGAGTTGGTTCCAACTGAAACCACTTGCTCTCAGTTGAGACCCCTTCACTATATTCTGTGAATAAGTAAGTGTGGTACAGAAAGGGGGACGTTAAAAAAAAAAAGAAGAAGATTTAAAAATTTCCAACTCCAACGACTTTCTGTTTCTTCAGGGAGATGTTATGTAGCCATAATTTAAGATAAAATATAGTTGGTGCTATAGCAGAGGTGAAGACCAAAATTGTTCTAAAAAGGTAAAATTAGCTTACAAGTATACCAAAAAAACTAATGACATAGACTTGCTCCACCAGATACCAAAACATACAAATCAGTATTTGTAGTACATGCTCTAAAATTAGATGAATGGAACAGAAAGAGAGTCCAGAAAAAAACTCTAGCATATATAGTTATTTAACAAAGAAGGAGATGAAATAAATCGGTGGTAAAGGGCAACTTTATTCAACAAATAGTTCTTAACACTTTGCAAAGCAGATTGGGATCAAAATGAAGTAGATCTTTCTCTCATATCACCACTATGATCAAATTATTAAAAATGATAATAATGCTAGTAGGACTGTGGTGAGATGGGTGTTGTCCTATACAGCTAGAACAAACGAGACCAATCTTTCTGGAAAGCATTTTGTAATACGAATTAACAGAGTTTAAAATTTCATAATCTTTTGATTCAGTAGTTTCACTTCTAGTTTTATACACACACACACACACACACATACACACATGTATACACATGTATACAAACATCTACACAGATGTATATATATATGTATATATATGTGTATATACGTATATATATATACACACATATATCCCTAAGAATGTGACATTTTAGTTAAAATTTATTTATAAAATGTTCATTATAGTATTATTTATAATAGTAATGAAAGTGGGAAAATAGTGACCAATCAGGAGATTATTAAGTTAGTTATGTTACAAATTATGTTACTTTCATGTAAAGGAATAGAAAGCACTTGCTAAAACACATTTGTTCAAAGTGATTGATTGGTATGGGAACTTGCTTTTTTTGATATATTAGAGATAAAAGGTAGGGTACTATCATCTCAATTATATTTAAAACACATAGAAGAAGGTCTGGAAATACATATTCCAAAATGTTAATTTTGTTATTTGGGGATAATAGGCTTATGGTATGCCTCTCCCTTTTAGTGTATTTCCTTTCCAAATTTTTTACAATCTGCACATTTTACAGTAGATTCTTGACCTTCACAGGGAGCATATCCTAAAACGGTTGCTAATCCTCAAAATCCAAATACCTTCACTTTCTTAGACGTTAGTTTCGCTTTATTGCCATCATCAACACTATCAGTCTGCTTTTTTCTCACAAAGAGCATTTTTGTTATATCACTAGAGTTACTATATCCTTGATAATGAAAAGAGAACAACAAAGCCACACTGAGCTCTGATTCTGGGTGGTCTGCTAGCTGTAACAGTGGCAACGAATAAATTCTCTCTCCTCCTTTCTGAAAGCCCCCTTCTAAGACACCCAATTAATAACAATAATAATGATGGGATTCTTTAGTATGGACAAGTGATATTCTCTGATTCTCATATGAAGACTAAACAAATGCATCTTTAGAAAGTGTTGCTATTTTTCTTTATTAAAGTTAATGTAATGTTGGCCAGGCAAGCTCCCCAAATAGACTATAGCCCCTAAGCAAGTCCTAGAGAAAAACTGGGGAGGCACCAGTTTGCTAGGCTGACTCACCAATAAGCCATTTTGGTCTCACACTGTCTTCAAAGCACTCATGATTAAAATTCCCATAAGAACAAAATTACCAACTACCAGGTCACATAACTTGGGTATTTTCCTTGAGGAAATAAACCTGGGAACAATGAACTATCAAATGCCAGAGACTATATTAAAACTGGAGGGTGGGGTAAAGCAGTAGAAACAAAAGAAAGAGATTAATTTGATGTAGGATAGAATAAGTATGATTTTCATTAAGTATTGACAGGTACAAAATGTAATTCTCTTTATTATTCTATGACTGAAAATAAGTATTTCCTCACCCACCACCTGACCGACAAATTTCTTCACCTAATGATAAAACTCTTAATAACTTGAGGTGTTTTCCATTGCAATGTAAAATATCATGACAAATTTAGCAGCTTTAAAAAATTTTAAGTTTATTTATTTATTTTGAGAGAGAGCGAGAGAGCACAAGTGGGGTAGGGGCAGAGAGAGAGGGAGAGAGAATCCCAAGCAGGCTCCATGCTGTCAGTGCAGAGCCCAACGTGGGGCTTGAATCCACAAACTGACATTACAACTTGAGCTGAGATCAAGAGTTGGATGCTTAACTGACTGAGACACCCAGGCGGCCCCCCCCCTTTTTTTTAATTTTATCAAAACACCACATCTTTAAATTATTGCCCAGTCTCCGTGGGTCAGGAATCTGGGTGCAGTTTAGCTGAGCCTTTAGCCAGGCTGCATTCAGGGTGTTGGCCAGGGCTTGGTTTTCATTTGGAGGCTCAGTTGGTGATGAATCTACTTTCTAGCTTACTCCAGTTGTTGTCAGAATTCATTTCCTTGCGCTTGTAAGACTAAGAACCCCAGCTTCTTTCCGGCTGTCATTTTCAGTTTATAGAAGTTTCTTGCTTGTAACCCTCTCCATAAGCTTTTTTACAACATGGTACCTTACTTCTTCAAAGCCAGCAAGAGACAAAGAGTGAGTCTACCAGTGAGATGGAGTCTTCTATAAATAACATAACCACAGGAGTGATATCCCATTACCTTTGCCATATTCTATTGGTTAGAAGCAAGTGACAGATCCTGCCCACACTCAAGAGGCAGACATTGCAAAGGCATTGCCAGGATGTAAGGACTATGGGGACCATGTTACAGCCTGTTTGACAAACAGGACAACTCAGTGTCTTGGTCCTCTTCAGTCAAATTTGAATTTCTTCTACTTCCATTCTCCCAAGGGTTTTATATACATAGTGTTATGGCTTGAATTATGTCCCTACCCCCCAAACTTCATATGTTGAAGTCCTACTATTCACTACCTCAATATATGATGTTAATTGGAGTTAGGTTCTATATAGAGATAATCAAGTTAAAATGAAGTCATTAGGGTGGTCCCTCAACCAAAAAGACTGGTGTCCTTATGAAAAAGGAAAATTTGGAGACAGACATACACACAAAGAGAACACCATTTGAAGATGAAGACAAAAATCCAGGGTGACATTATTCCAAGCCAAGGAATGCCAAAGATTGCCAACAAATCACCAGAAGCTAGGGGAAAGGCAAATTCTCCTTCACAAGTCTCAAAAGGAACCAATGGCTGTCAACATCTCTAGCTTCTGTAACTGTGAAACAATACATTTTTGGTGTTTAAGCCATCCAGTTTGTGATATTTTGTTTCACTAGTCCTAGCAAACTATTATACATTGGATTGGGGGAGGGGCACCTAGGGTCTTATGACATCTCTGGGTCTTATGACTCCCCTGAAGTCTAGGTTTCTTGTCTAGTCTTTAAATGCTGTCCTCTCTACTGCATCTGTTGTTGATATATGAGGCCTTGCCATGTTCCTATAACTTGCATAAACCACATATTATTTATTGATTGGGTTTGCATCTGGTGTCCATGAGGCCTCTTTCCTCCTGTAGCCCTCTCTGCCTTTGGAGCATGGACCACTGTACCATGCTCCATGTACTTTGGAGCATGGACCACCTCCTGTACCACTCAGGAGTATCCAGGAATCTCTGAGAATTCCCAAGTCCATTTCTCAGCTTTTGCTGCTTTCCTGGATCCTTCTCTGAGAAGCTTGAAGCCTCCTTAGGGAGGAGGTGAGGGACAGGCTCTCTGCTCTGAGATCTCTTTACACTTACTTGTGGTAGATGACATGGTCACCTGCAGGACTGATCCCAAAAAGGGTGAGGGACCAGAGCTCTCTCTCTCACCTCTAAGTTTACTTCCTCCCATGTTTTCCTGTCTCTCAGTCCATCCCCACATCCCTAGCTCAGAAAGTATTTTTATATTCTGTCTGTGATGCTATGTTCACAGCACAGATCATACAATCACACAATCTTCCCATCTCTTGATTTATGGCATAAACTACTTTATATGAATCCTCCAGGTTTTACCATTGATATTTTGGAACTCAAAGCCAAGATTTTGACTCTTTGTTCTTACTGGGACAATAAACTTAGTCAAAAGGTAGAGTTTTAATAGTGGAAGTTTGGTATAATAAAAAGGAATTACTAAGATGAAAAAAAAAGAGTCAATATCATAATATCATCTCAATATATGTAATGGTTGACAATGACTTATTGAAGAGGTAATTTATTTAATTGGTGTTAAAGAATGGATAAGGTTTTAACACATTATCTAAAAAAGTCCCCTACTCCTAGTCATAGCCACATTCTCTTTGTTTAAATTATTTTTCTTCATAGAACTTATTACTGCCAAAAATTATATTATTTATTATCTCTCTCTTCTAATAAGGTATAAGCTCCATGAGGGACCTCATCTTTTTTTTTCAATGCTGTGTCCCCCAGTGCCTAGGATAGTATCTGCCATATAATAAATGCTCAACTAATGGGCATTGAATGAATGAATAAACACGCAGTGAAAGACAAAATATGTTCTAAGGGCAAGAAATGCTATAAATAAACAAAGAGGTAGAAAAGTGGTCAGGTAAGAACTGAAATTAATGTAACTTCCCTCTGGGAAACAAAATATGAACCATGTACACTTCCCTGCCCCTCTGCTAAACAATACAAAGATCAAGCAAAATAACAGTTCTAGAAACTACTCATTTCTGAAAGATGATACTGAATCAACTTAACAAAGTCACTTTAAGGCTCCCATCTCACTATGGCTTAGTATCCAAAGTCTTTGGGTTAGAAAATCTGTCCAATCCTAATAAGTTCCTTGTCTTACAAGCTCTTTCTTAAGATCACCTTGTTCAAGCCCTCAAAGCCTAAATTGTTTCTTCCCTAACTTGCCCTCTGAGATGTTACTAAAATTCCAGCAAGGTAGTGTTCTCTTTTCCTATAGGAACTCTAATAAACTTAGTTTTGCTTGATCAAAGTTGTATCTGATGGTCTTTTTCAAGAGATAGCCATATGCCCTTAGAGAAAAAGGAGCAAATGGAGTATGACTGGAGCATACGAGTTATGGAGTTATACGAGCCAGGGTGGGAGGTACTATGTGGTTTTAGTGGTAAGCAGGAGATAAGACTAGAAAGACATGTTGGGGTCTGTATTAATAAGAGTCCAAGTTGAGAAAACACTGGCGGAAGACAGAGTGAGAGAGAGAGAGAGCGAAAGCACCAGCACAAAGGGGGTGGTTAGTAACTCACAATTTAAGTAACTATATGAAGCAGCAGCTGTAAGTAATGCTAGAGCTGGGGACAGAGGGATGAAGATGATGTTACCAGAGCCTTGATGTACAGAGAAGGGCTATGTGGCTTTGCTGGAACCATGGCGGAGAAGTCTCATGGTTGATATGGTTCCTAACAGAGAAGGTGGGGATTGCCAGAGGGATGCAGCCACTTCCAAGAGAAGGTGCTAGAAGCACAGAGGGAGGAAGAATGGCTTTTCTAACTTCTTACTTTCTATGTCCTGCCAGTGACCCCTACTGGCAGAATTAACAGGAAGCCAGACATCAAGGAATCCTGGGACAAGAAGTATGCAGACCCTGGGATTCAGAATTGTAGAGCAGAATGGAGAAAAGCAGGTGTGGGCTGAAAGATGACAGGTAAATAGCCAGCACCGAGCCAAACTGAGAAATGTAGGTAAGGAGTTTGGACCTTTAGAGAGATTATAAGGGCCTGTAATAAGTGGAATTACACAAAGTCTTGGGAGAGAAGTAGGCTAGCTTTCTGCCCCACCCCGTCCCACTCAACCCACCAGGCTACTATGAGATTTTTCTTCTCCCTCTACACACATGTATTGGAAAGAACTTAGCTTTTTCCTACCTGACCCTTTAATTGCCTTCATGGTCAGAGAAGAAATCTAGGGACTAGAAATAAGAAATTTTATCATGGCGCTATTCACTGTCAGTGAACATGAGGAAGATCTGTCACAGAACCCAGGATAGGGAAAGGGAGGGAGAAGCGTATCATTTTAGCATGATAATGGCCAGGGTTATTACTTCACAAGAAATACGGTCAACATCTTTAATATTAGCCACATTAATTTCTCATGTTGTGATGTCATCTTCAGAAAGTAAAGGAATATTTGTGGTTGCCTATTGTGTTGGTTCTAGGTATTTTGGGAGAAAACCAGTTCCAGCCTGGTGAAAGTCCCATTATTTTGCCCTTCTTCCTATTGGTCATATTTGGGATGTACCTCTTAACTGTGCCTTGAATGTTATTACCAAAGTTCTGTGATTAGTTGAATCTCTTTCCCTTTGTCTCTGGAAGGACATGAATTTATTAGGATGCATCACCTTGTTGACCCTTCTCTTGGTCTCTGCCTCTATTTTTTATATGTTGGTTGTGACAAAACTGTGCTATCTTCCATAAGATGGTTACTTTAGACTTTTCTGGGAGCTCCAAATTTTGTAACAGAACCCAGTCTCTGGGCTTAAGTATGGAGTGGATACATTCATATCCACCATGCTCTGGGTCTCATTACAAAGTTTCTTCAAATCACTTTAGTATGAAGAGCACTAAGTTCAAAAAGCTTCTCTCATAGCACCAGGTTTCTCTTTCAACCATTGAGGGAGGGGCAGGGTTTTAGGTTATCTTACCACATATATCTTTATATATTAGCTAGAGAGACATGGAGGTATGGAGGCAGGCAAACAGCCCATCACTCTGCAGAGATTGTGGGTACACATCTCCCACTTTTGCAACCATACAAACAACACAGCTGGGCTACTGTATATAAAGGTTTGCCCAGAGGTCTGGCAACGAAGGGGATAGAGTCATCCAAGGCTAAGAGAAAGACTATTGTTCCCCTTAGAATATTGACCTCGAAACTCAGAATGTTCCATTAAGATGAATGGACGGGGACAGCTGATCAGATGAAAAGATCAAGGATTTCCTAGGTCCCAAGTTAGCCACCTCCACTTGGGGGAATTTCCAGGGTTAGAGAAATGTCAGGCCAATAGTCCCTTAGAACACAGAAGCCATATTGGGGGGGCAGGGTGGGCATTAAGGAACAGCAGTAGGAAAATTGATGAATGTTCCCTTGAGTTTCTTGGCCCTTTGTTTAGAAGAGAACTTAGAACTGCCTGACAGAATAAAAGAAAAACACTCTTCTGGAGTAGAGGGAGTAAAATCAGCAAGAAAGGAAGTGTAGTTGATGCTACTGGTGCTTTTCTCCAACCCCCTTTTTTGGATTTTCCTCCATGTTCCTGAGAATCACTCATTCCCATCTGGGAATACCTGCAAGATCATCCATGTTTACTTGTGCTTTCCATAGCCAATGACTACCACAAGGTACCGAAGGCTGATCCCCTTGCCTCAAGGTAGGGCGGCTCTTGGTGCCATTCATACTTCAGAGCTTCCTGTGGAATCAGGCTGAGGCAAGACATTGGCTGAACCCACATCTTTGCTCAGCTTCTTCCCAGAACGTTCCCATTTCCCTTGCTCCATTACTAGTTTCATCTAGAGAAGTCCCTGACTAAATTATGTGCACAAGAATTCCTGCCTTAGACTCTGCCCTTAGGGAACTCAATCTAAGACAGGCACAGTCTGTGATTCCATTGTTCTGGGAGGCAGGTGAGAGGACTAGAAGAAGTATCAATTTTAAAAGAGTCCAGCAGGATCAGCAGAATATAAGCCTCTGGGAATGGAAGGAGGTCTCCACCTAACAGGGCTCTGGATGGGAAATGTTCTGTGTCCTTGAAGATTTTCTGCTATTCCTTTTGTATGTCTCCCAGCTCCACACTGTAGTGGGAGAGGCTACTGGTCCAGTGGCTCTTCTGTGTTGTACAAGTACTGCTTCTGGTTGGTATAAGCCAAGATGTCCTTCTCTGTGATTTGAATTAAAGATCAACATCCATGCCAGTGAGTTCTGGGTGTTGAAGTCTCTCGTTCACTCATTCTAACTTGCACTTATTCAAAGTTCCTATTATATCCCCGCTATGAACCATAAACTGCGCTAAAGCCCAAGGCAAAGAAAGGAACTTATAGTCAAGCAAGCAGACAAGTCCAAGAGAGTGTGATGTGTGCTGTGATGGGGAAGGGAAGAAAGAGCATGTTACCTGAGGAGTGAATGTGGTTATAGGACTGCAACTCATAGTGCTTATATAGGGAGTACCATAGATTTTGCCCTGATTTAAAAAACAGTGACTTTCATATGGAATCTCAAGAGACCTTGATTAACCAAAACAATTTTGAAAAAGGACAAAGCTGGGGCACCTGGGTGGCTCAGCTGGTTAAGTGTCTGACTTCATCTCAGGTCATGATCTAACAGTTTGTGACTTTGAGCCCCACATTAGGCTCTGTGCTGACAGCTCAGAGCCTGGAGCCTGCTTCAGATTTGGTGACTCCCTCTCTCTCTGTCCCTCCCCTGCTCGCTCTCTCTCTCTCTCTCTCCCTCTCTCTCAAAAACACATAAACATTTTTTAAAAAAAAGAAGAGATGGGGCGCCTGGGTGGCGCAGTCAGTTGAGCGTCTGACTTCAGCCAGGTCACGATCTCGCGGTCCGTGAGTTCGAGCCCCGCGTCAGGCTCTGGGCTGATGGCTCAGAGCCTGGAGCCTGTTTCCGATTCTGTGTCTCCCTCTCTCTCTACCCCTCCCCCGTTCATGCTCTGTCTCTCTCTGTCCCACAAATAAATAAACGTTGAAAAAAAAAAAGAAGAGAAAGGACAAAGCTGGAAGACTCACACTTCCTGTTTTTAAAATATATTACAAAGTTACTGTAATAAAAAAATGTGGCACTGGCATAAAGAGACATACAGACCAATGGAATAGAATAGAAAGCCCCCAAATAAATCTTTACATATGTGGTCAAATGATCTTTGACCAGGATACCAAGACTACTTAATGGGGGCAGAACAGTCTCTTCAACAAATGGTGCTGGGGTAACTGGATATCTACACGTTAAAAAACAAACAAACAAACAAAAAACAAAGAAAGAAATTGGACCCTATTCCATACTACATACAAAAATTTACTCAAGATGGATTAAAGATTCCAAACTATAAAACTTCTAAAAGAAAATACAGGGAGAAAGCTTACTGACATTGGACTTGGCAATGATTTCTTGAACATTATACCAAAAGCACAGGCAACAAAGACAAAAATAGATGAATGAGACTACATCAAACTTAAAAACTTTTGTGTATCAAAGGAAACAATCAATGGGGCGCCTGGGTGGCGCAGTCGGTTAAGCGTCCGACTTCAGCCAGGTCACGATCTCGCGGTCCGTGAGTTCGAGCCCCACGTCAGGCTCTGGGCTGATGGCTCAGAGCCTGGAGCCTGTTTCCGATTCTGTGTCTCCCTCTCTCTCTGCTCCTCCCCCGTTCATGCTCTGTCTCTCTCTGTCCCAAAAATAAATAAACTTTGAAAAAAAAAATTTTAAAAAGGAAACAATCAACAGAGTAAAAAGGCAATCTACAGAATGAAATATTTACAAATCATATATCTGATAAAGGGTTAATATCCACAATATATAAAGAGCTCCTATAACTCAACAACAAAAAAATCAAATAACCCTGATGTACAAACGCACAAAGAAATTGAATAGACATTTCTCCAGCGACAATACACAAATGGCCAATAAGCATATGAAAAGATGCTCAACATCACTAATAAGCAGAGAAGTGTAAATCAAAACCACATTGAGATATCACCTCACAGTCATCAGGACAGCTACTATGTAAAAAAAGGAAAAAGAAGAATAGAAAATAATAACTGTTGGTAAGAAACTGCAACCCTTGTGCACTATTGATAGAACTATAAAATGGAAAACAGTATAGCAGGTCCTCAAAAAGTTAAAAAATTAAACTACCATATGCTCCAACAATCCCACTTTTTTTTTTTTGTAAATATTTATTTATTTATTTTGAGAGAGACCACATGCGAGCAAGGGAAGGGCAGAGACAGAAGGAGACAGAGAATCCCAGGCAGGTTCCATGCTGTCACTGCAGACCCCAATGTGGGGCTCAAACCCATGAATGTGAGATCATGTTCTGAGCCCAAACCAAGAGTCAAACGCTTAGCTGACCAGGCACCCCTCAGCAATCCCACTTTTAGTATATTCCCTAAGTAATTGAAAGGAGAGTCTTGAAGACTATTTGCACACACATGTTAAGAGCAGCACTATTCATAACAGCCAAGAAGCAGAAGCAACTTAAATGTCTATCAATGGATAAAGAAAATATGGTATATACATATAATAAAATATTGTTCATCCTTAAAAAAAGGAAATCCTGTCATTTGCTACAACATGGAGAAACCTTTAATATATAATGCTAATTGAAAGAAACCAGTCACAAAAGACAAATATTATATGATTCTACAGTATTATATGAGGTATCTCATTCATAGAAACGGGAAGTAGAATGGTAGTTATGAGTAAGGGGTGGAAGGGAGAAAAGGGGAGCTGTTGTTTAATGACTCTAGTTCCATATTTGCAAAATTCTGGAGATCTGTTTCACAGTGAATATACTTAACACTACTGTGTTATACTTAATTCACACAGTGAATATACTTAGTATAAGTGAATATACTTAACACTACTGAACTGTAGTTCAGTAAAGTGTAGTTCTTTAAAAAAATTTTTTTAATGCTTATTCATTTTTGAAAGACAGAGAGAGACAGAGCACAAGCAAGGGTGGGGCAGAGAGAGAGGGGGACACAGAATCTGAAGCAGGCTCCAGGCTCTGAGTTGTCAGCACAGAGCCCGATGTGTGGCTCAGACTCATGAATCACGAGATCATGACCTGAGCCTAAGTCAGATGCTTAACTGACTGAGCCACCCAGTTGCCCTAGTAAAGTGTAGTTCTTAAAAATGGTTAAGAT
This sequence comes from Lynx canadensis, assembly GCF_007474595.2. Classification (NCBI taxonomy): domain Eukaryota; kingdom Metazoa; phylum Chordata; class Mammalia; order Carnivora; family Felidae; genus Lynx; species Lynx canadensis. The sequence goes on along the minus strand of NC_044310.1, from coordinate 52,646,632 downwards.
GGTAAATTTTATGTTACATATTTTTTACCATAATGGTGGTAATAATAGTAATAATAATAATAATAATAATAATAATAATAAACAGTGCCCTTCCCTCCTCTTCCTATATCCAGAATAGGCTGTTTTTCAATGCATATCATCACAAGAGATTTTCTCAACAAGAGGACTTCATGCTAAAAGCCTCTTTCTCCACCTCCGGACCATCTAACCCAGCCTATGGGAAAATCCCTTTCTATTACTGTGGGTTAAATTGGGACTACACACATATAAAGACTATTCCTCTAGGGCTGGCATCTATGGTTCCTGTCTAAAAGCTCAAACTTCTAGGAACATTTATAGTAACTTTACTTCAGGAGATAAATAGGGTTATATAGAGATTGAACCTGGCAAGGGCATTAGACTTCATCTGGCGCATTCTCAACACCGTACAGATAATGAGATTTGAGAGGGTGAATGACTGAATCAAGATCACACAACTAAAAACAAAGCTGGTGTGCTGTTTAGGGATTTTGAGATGACATACAAACTCAGGAAGGAAGAGAATGCCGTTCTAGTCCTGGGTGTCATGCTCTAGATAGGCCACATTTCTCTAGCCTTGGTTTTTTCATCTGTTACCTGGGCAGTGGTGCTGTGGTGTGGGCGACTTAGATGATTGCTGCCCTTTCTGGGACAAAAGTGGCTGATGCGTAATAGGCGCTTGAGTATTTGTTCAATGAATGAGGTTCAATTTATTACTATGACATCTATCAATTAGATATCTATCAATTTATTATTACTCATTAATCATGAGCATTCTCTTCATCAAATGCTCTCATTCTCCCCCATTGTGAGATTTCTCCTGTCAGAATACTCATTCATCTGTTAATGGTTAAACTTGGATGTAGGTAATTATGAAATAAGTTATCTGATTAACTAACCAAGTAACATCAGACATGGCTTTTAGCAATCTGCTGCTTTAGAATAGAGAATGCAAAGTTCACTTGATACTGACGAGTGTTGAGGGCCACGTGACCTGACACACCTCTATCCTCAACAACTTGTCTTTTTTCTTCATCTCCCCTTTAAGGAGTAGTTCTTGATTACCCAAGGATTTAAAGGAGATTTTCTTCTAAATCCAATCAACCAGTCTGTCTGCAAGTATTTATTGAACATCTATCCAGCGTCTTTCTAGGTGGTCTAGGAATGACAGCGAAGTTTAAAACAAGGTCCATCCTCCCTTTTTGGTAAGTCAGCTAGGACTGCTAGGTGCGACGCTCCATATGATCTTCTTCAAGGAGACGAGATTAGGTTTCTTCCTATGGTGGAGGTGGGATTCCAAGGGAGCAAGTCCCAATGTTTTCTCAATCTTCTGCTTGCTGATGTCTCATTGTCAAAGCCATTCTCATGGTCAAGCTGAGTCTATACAAGGGCATGGATACTTGAGGCTCGATTCATTGGGGGTCATTAATGTAACAACCTTAAGGATGGATTGACCTGTGTGAGCCAGTTACAATATAAATAGAATGGTCCCATAAGCTGAGTTATATTCCCCCAAATATTCTTACACAAACTGTCTCATTGCAGTATAGCCACACTTCTAGATTTCCATGCATAATATGGCAGACATAAGATGCTGAGGTGGAGGGAAGTGGAAGGTGGCTGTCTTCCTTTGGGTTTCCCATAAAGATTTGCGTGCAAGTGGTTTGTGTGAGAAGTAACCTGAGGAAGTGCTGATAGACACATGGGAAAGTGAGACAGAAAAAGGAAGGACTCTAACACAGGGTACATTCAGAAGCCAGTTACTGCTGTGGGCAGCTGGTGCTCACTACCTTTGGAGAACTCTGGGCGACAGCTTAGAACATACTTCAGAGTTACCCACCCACTCATTTGTTACTGCAGGTAACCTAGCCTATTCTAATATAGATACAAAGAGCAATATTTGCTCCTTTTTTACAAATGCAAGTCAACAAAGTTCCACATGGGCTATGAAATACTTCTGAGGTTCTAATTTTATGGGTTGTTTTTTTTTTTTTGAGAGTGAGTATGAACAGGGGAGGGGCATGGGGGGGGCAGAGGCTCTGATGTGGGCTCTGTGCTGACAGGCTGACAGTGGCGAGCCCGATGTGGGGCTCAAACTCACGAACTATGAGATCATGAGCTGAAGTCAGTTGCTCAACTGACTGAGCTACCCAGGTGCCCCTGAGGTCCTAATTTTAAATGGTGACAATGCTCCAGAGGCCGCCTAGGTCAGCTCCTCCAAAATCCTTTCTGCTTTCACAGTTAAGCTGGGAAATATGGGGGGCCAGCTCTCTTAGGAGCTTCAAGTTATCCCCTACCATGTGGTTTCAAGTGGTTTCACACTAGTGAATTGATTTGCAAGAAAACCTTTTCCTGTAGGCAGTTTTTTTGGGCCCGTCTAAACCTATATGCCTGGATAATAGGCTCTTGGCCCCAGATCACAAAACATTCCTAAAAGATTTTTCCCCCCTGAGGCTATTTCCATTCCTTTAACTTTTATTCTTTTACTAATAATCTAAAATGCTCAAACCAGGGAGCTAGGCTAGACCACAGATAAAACATTGTTGGCCTATGGACCCCATCTGATTAGCTGCCAACATTTAATCAGTTACTGATATTTCATTAGTTGCCTGTGGCTCCCCGTCAAATTAGTTGTCAACATTTGAAAAGCACGAGATTTTTACCACCAAAAAAAAAAAGACAGTAAGAAATCCAAAATCTGGATATCCTGCTTTTCTTGAAACATTGGGTCTTGCAGGGCAAAGACTGATCAGAAGCTTTGCAGCAACTACTACATTTTGGCAATTCATGCATTCCCTCAGTTGGCAATGCTCCCCACCTTGACCATTTCACTTAGTTCTGTGACTGGAAAAGTCTTTGAAAGAACACATTTCAGGAAGGCCACTTAGAACATCAACATCATGGAGCATACTTAAAGAGTACACGCGATTTCAGCCACGCTGGCTTTAATGCCAGAGTTCTGGGAAAATCATGGGACAGATACAAACCTACTTTTCTGTGTCAGGATTTGAGTTGATAAGCGGTATACTCCCAGTTCAGTGGTTACTGGACCATGAGGATCCAAGACTAGCTATAACTTTGGGGGAAGAGAGTTCTATCAGTCAGTCTCTGAGACATGTTACTAAAAAGAAACAAATGCACAAAAACTTGTAGCCTGGGACAAGAAAATAGCATCGGCAATCTCAAAGAAGTTTCTCTGTAGGTAAGCTACAATACTACATAACATTCACTGAGCATTTACCGTGTGCTAAGCATGGTTCTAAGTGATTTATGTGAATTTTCATATTTAAAACACGCAGAACTTAATGACCAATTCTTGTTTCTGCTTTGTACATGAAAACACGGAGGACAGAGAGGTAACTTGCCCAAAGTCACCTGGATACTAAGTTGTGGAGTCACCATTTAAATATAAACTAGTTGGATTGCAGAGGCCACTACAACCCTCTCACTACTGCCTCCAGCCTTATAACCTATCCTGTAGTTCTACGGGCTGGTACAGTTTCTGAAATTATTTGGTGCTCTTAAATTCCCCAATATATTGATGAGATTAGCTTTCAGGATGAAAACTGCTAGAACATGGAAAATACATGACTGATGTTCAATTCAAGGCTCAGTGAACATTAAGATGTAATGATCAGAGCCAACGCCTGTAACAAAAGTTAGCAGGGGAGCATTGCCGGGAGAAATCCCAGCTCCGTACTTCCTAGCTGTGTGTCCTTAGGCCAGTCAGGCTCACTTCCTCCTCTGAAAAACCAGGATGGCCTGTCTTTCAAGGTCATTGTGAGGGAACATATGCGGGTACCTGGTAGGCAATGGGCAGTCCAGAAATGGTAAGTGCCACCCCCCGTGCTGCCCATCAACAGTTAAAAATTGTAGTTTTGTTACTAAAAATTATATTTGGTGGTATAAATGTGTTTTTCTCTTGGACAGAGTGCCTGCTGGGGCTCTAGAATCATCATTGAGTCTCAACCTGTTTCACAAGAATATTATTGGATGCCTGATGGGGCTCCTACCAACCTCTGCCAGTGGATTTCCAGGGGGTGGCATGGATGGTGAATTATACTCTTTTAATCCCTTTATTTGAGGGACAACGCCTTGTCACGGCACATCCGACTTGACATGTGAGTACATGGAGCGAGATTAGAGAGATTGGACTGTCTGTAAAACCACTCACTCCCTAAGCAATAGGATCTTGTCTTATTTGGGGTTCAATTCTGTTCTGTTCATTTGCATTGGGAAAATTCAGTGGTTCATATCTCTCAGTCTTTTAGGCTCTAGGCTGCCTATAGATTCAACACAGGGGTTTCTTAATGCTATCAATTTGCCTGTAATTGCTTTTTAATTTTGCTGAAGGCCAAACTCAGCAGTTTCCTTTTTTTTTTTTTCCCTCTCTTACAAGCAATGATCAAGCTTAAATGAACAGTAATCTAACTGTTCATTTGTCCTAAATCCACCTTCTACTGACAGGCCATGAAACTGTCATTTTAGATGTAGAGAGAACTAAGTCTGTTTAACTGCTTTGCCTCTTACCTCCCCACTAACTTGGTGAAATCCAGACTAGGACCTGGTTTCCTGGCTTCTTAGTCTAGAGCTCTTGTGATTAAAGTCTGCTGATGAAGAAACTGAAACACTAATATTTTGCTTCTGAAAATGAAAGCAAGAAGTGGCCATCTCCTTACCTCTACCTGTAACCCCCTCTAAACCTATTAGCTCTTAACTGGACTCCCTACATCCAGTCTTGCCTGTCCTACTAATCTCTCTTCACACAGAAGCCAGAGGAACACATTCAAACATCAGTTAGGTCAAGGCATTGCTCAGTTCAAAACCCTGCAGGGACTCCCCCCTTGGATTCAGGATATGAGAAAGCAAACCTTGTTGCAGTGACCGACGGTAAGCCTTCATGTTCTTCTCCCCACTCTCCACATACATTTTTGTACCAAACACGATGAAACGTGTCCCTTGGAAAGCATGCTCCCCAGTCTCAAGGTCTGACTAGCTGTCCCCTTTGCCTGAAACTCTTTTCCATATTTGCCTGGCTCACTCCTTCGTCTCCTATGAGCTTGAGATGTCACCTCCTGAGGCCTACCCTGACCACCCATATTAAAATGCCAAACTCTTTCTCAGCATGATGCTGTTTTATTTCTCTCCATGGCACTTACCACCATCTGTGTTAGTCTTCTCAGCCTGGCATAACAAAATACCACAGATGGGGCGGCTTAAACAACAGAAACTTATTTTCTCACAGTTCTGGAGGCTATTAGTTTGTGATCAAGTTGCCAACAAATTCTGTTTCTGAGGAATCTCTCTTCCTGGCTAGTAGACAGTTGTCACTATGTCCTCACAGGGCCTTTCCTCAGGGCTTGCACATGAATGCCAGGTGGGGTGGACAGAGTGCAAGTGCTCTGGTGTCTCTTCTTCTAAGGACACTAATCCTATCAGATCAGGGCCATACACTTAAGATGTCATGTAACCTTATTACTTCCTTAGTGGCCCCATCTCCAAATTTAGCCACACTGGTGATTAGAACTTCAACATACGAATTTGGGGGAACACAAGTATTTAGTCTCTAATACCATCTGATCGTCTATATTGATTCTTTGTTTATTGTCTATCTTCTTTCACGAGAATGAGGGCAGGGATTTTTGTCTGCTCTGTTTACTGCCTACAGTGGTGCCTGATCTACAGTGGGTGCTCCATAAATGTTTGTTAAATGAATAAAACACCTAGTCTATATTTGGTAGGCAGTCTCTAAAATGGCTCCCCACAATTCCTGGTACCTGGCTAAGGGAGTGCTAATCTGCAGAATCTATAAATAATAATGCCATCTTAAGCTACACTGGGCACTTGGGTGGCTCAGTAGGTTAAGCGTCTGACTTTGGCTCAGGTCATGATCTCACAGTTTGTGAGTTCAAGTCCCATGTCGGGCTCTGTGCTGACAGCTCAGAGCCTGGAGCCTGCTTCAGATTCTGTATCTCCCTCTCTCTCTGTCCCTCCCCTGCTCACGCCCTGTCTCTCTCTCTCTCTCTCTCTCAAAAATAAATAAACATTAAAAAAAATTAAAAAACTACAAAGTTATGGGGTAAATTTTTCATGCAGCAATGCATAACTAATACACCTAAAAACATAGGAATGATGATTATGTCTTCAGAAACAGAAATCTAAACACTTAATTTGGGAATGATCATTTGAAATTGGAGCTGTCCTCATAATTTGGGGCCATTCAATTGCTACAGGCTTAGACTATGCCAATTCAGGTACTTCCTTTTTCTAAGGCTCTAAAGCCAGGGGTCAGGAAACTATGGCTCACAGTTCAGCTCTCTGTTTTTGTAAATAAAGTTTTATTGCAATACAGACACACTTATTCATTTACATATTGTCTATGGCGGCTTTTGTAGAATTAAGTAGTGATGATAGAGCCCACCTGGCTAGTTAGCCTCAAGTTTTCACTCTTTGGCCCTTCAAGAAAAAGTTTGTTGACTCCAGCTCTAAAGGGAATGACTAACAGAGTTCTCTACTTTTAGTGCTTTCTGAGGAGTACATCCTTTGTTCTCTCTCCACAAATTTTTTAAAGTCCAATTAGAGAGTCTGCTTTCTCCCACCTACACAGGGAAGCAGAATTGCTGAGTGGTTTAGTATAGTGGCCTTTTTTTTTTTTTAGTTTACTTATTTATTTCGAGAGAGAGACAGGGTGCAAGTTGGGAGGAGCAGAGAGAGAGAGACAGAGAGACAGAAAATCCCAAGCAGACTCTGCGTTGTCAGCACAGAGCCTGATGTGGGGCTCGAACTCACAAACCGTGAGATGATGACCTGAGCAGAAACCAAGAGCTGGATGCTCAACCAACTGAACCACCCAGCTTCCCTGGTACAGTAGCCTTAAAACTCTTTTGACCATGATCCACCATGAGAAACCAATTTTGTATCAAGAACACCATGTACAAATCATATCAAGAACACATATACATGTATACATATATATGTATAATTAAAATAAATGTATCACAATCATACTTACTCTTTATGTAAGACATCCTTTATATTTTCTATTTTATTCATGTTATTACAAAGTGCTGGTTTTCCAACTGAATTGATCTTTCTAACAGTTCTGCTCAGTGGTTGTGACCTACTGGGTGAGCATTTTGCTCAGGGTTTGGTGTGAGGTCAGGTCAACCTGTCTTCTTGTCTTGGCTCTGACTCTTGCTATCTCTGGAATCTTGGACTGGAGACCTGACTTGTCCAAGCCTCACTCTTCTCAGTGGGAATGGGGAGACTATGGGGGCGGGGAGGGCATACATGAGAAAGTCCATGTAAAGTGCTATGTGTCCAGCACAACAACAAAAATCACAGATGCTTTTTCTCCCAGTTGAATATGAAATTAGTTTTCTGGTCCTTTGACCTGGGTGAAAGAGACACCCCCAAAAGAGCCTCCCAGGAAAGGGCTGACAAGTCTATGGAAGCATTGTTCCTTTTCTGAGGTTCAGATAGGAGTCTGTCGGCCAGACCAAAAAGGCTGTGTATCAACTGGCTTGGAAAGCCCGCAGGCCTATAAACAGCCGCTCTTTGCCAATGGGCTTAAGGAACCTCCCTTCCTTTCATTCAATCCCACAGTTATTACATTTGCCAATCATTGAATTCTGAGGGAAGGTAAATGCTTAACTCAAAAAGCAAACCATACTTAGACCCAGCTAGATCTGTACGTTTTTCTACCCGACCCTCTTTTGGGAAGGAAAATTTGGTCTTGCCATCCAGAGTCTTTCCCATTTTTCTCCCCCAGTTGCTTCTACTTCTCTCTCAGTGCCTCCGACTGCTGCCTTTAAGTCCCTTTCTTTCCACAAAGGTCTAGTGGCACTTTTTAGGGGCAAGTAAGCCTGGATAAAAAAGGAATTACATTCAAAATTGGCCTTTGCCCCATTTCTGCCTTTCCTTCTAGTCCTTTAAAAGCACCCAAGACCTTGATTTCAAGTCCCCATGGCTCTCTGAGAATGCTTTGTTGCACACCAACTTTTGCTCTCAATTACAGAGACCACAACCCCCACCCAGAGTTCAAAGGGAGAGGCAGGAGAAACTCAATCAGCTGCAGCTCATTTGCTGCCAAACTCACTTGGCACCTTCCCTTCACAATCAGACCTACTTCAGGATCTCCAGAGCTGGTGCAGCAGCCTGGGATCTCTTTTTCCAGAAACAACTTAACAGCCAGCCAGCCCCCTCATCTTGGTGACTTCTATCCAATTCCCCAAGTCCGATCAAAGTGTCTCCCAACAATCATTTCATTACCACCTAACTCTAGTCTAGACAGTGAAAATGTTTTCTAGAAAGTGAAGTGTTTCTGCAGAGATTCCAAACCTAGCTGTGGGAAACCTGGACAAGGAATGGAGTTGGGCGCCCCTATCTTGTGGACCATTGCTTGAAACAGGACACCTTCCTTCTTTCCCTGCTACCTGGTGGGACAGTTTCAAGAATACTGCAGTTGTTATAATCCCCACAGTTATTAAGGCTGGGGAAAAATTTAGTTTTCCTCCTTTTAATCTCCAACCCTCTTCCTGGGATAGGAGGAACAGTAATGTCCCGTTGGGGTACCTTGATGCCATAGGAACTTGTCTGTCTTCTCAGATAGAAATGATTCATCCTATACAGATTCTTGTGTGGCTTTGCTGGGTTCTGTGGATATCTCATAAGAAAATGGATTTTTACATGATACGGAATAGGACTAGTCTATCAGCCACTGAGTGACCTTGGGCCAGCACCTTTATGGGCTCCATGTCCTCATAATGTAGAATGATTAGGTAGGACCTCACTGGAAACTCAAATTACTTGGTAATGGCTGCCAGGGGCCTTGTGCAGAAAACATTCGTTGGGCCACATTTAGGCTTAGTAATTGATTAGTGATGTCTGCCATGGATGGAGAGTAAGGAAGCTACATCATTCATGGCATATGCTATCCCTAAGCTAAATGCTCCACCAGTTATTCCCAATTCTAGATTTCTTTGATTCTATAATCTTGTATGGCTACTATTGAGATCTGTTTCAATTTAATCTCACTGATTTATATTTTTGCCTTTCTGCCAATGGGAATGGAGGAAAAAAAAAAACAGAAAAAGATTGATCCTTCAAACTGATGTTGCCCTTTGAGTAATGAAGACCTAGTAATCTGGTCTACTGCTGCTGTTTGAACCAAAACATTTTAATTAGTTACAGAAACTGGAAAAGTTGGATTCTTTTGCTAAAGCATAGCCCTGTTTTCCTTGTCCTAAAATGGGGAAAATAATGCTTATCTTCTTTTTAGCTCACCAGGCCATTATGGACAAAATTCTGACTTAACGAATGGCCTTAAAATATTATTGAATGAAATATTAAATTAAAAAAACAATTTAGAGAATCTCATTTGAAATGAGGACAATGGATAAACTAAAATTAAAGAAAGTGATAAAACATATTTCTGTATATTGTCAAAAGAATAAAACTAATAGTAACATGGATCATGGAAATTTTTGGTTTCAGTGATGTGTATCTGAGAAGATGGTTCGAAGATTAACACCTAAATAGAAATAAAATAAACATTCCTCTATCAAAAATGGTAGGGAAAAGGTACACATTCAGTTCAACTGAGAGTTAATATTCATGCCATCCATGAATTACTAACTTTCAAAAATCTGGAATATGTGTAGATAAGCCCCATAACAACTATTCAGAATAAAATTTAATCTTGCTTTGATGGTTTGAAGATACTTCAAAAATTTGTAGTGCTTCTGGGCTATAAAGTGAAACACCACTGATCCTTACTCTCTAACAGAAGGTGTGGATTGTTGGACTGAATCTTTTCTGACTCTATTACCTTGATACAGAGTATAAGGGACATTTTTTTTTTGTCATTTTTAAAAAAAACTGTTACTGATTTGAAGTTACTTAGATTTCTTGTGACAAGTTTATTGTACCTTTTATTAATAGAATGTTCACATACTCAATTCGATTTTTTCTGGGACTGTCCCATCATATAGATTTAGAACTGTATCATGCCCAAACAATAAGTGCACATTACATTGCCTTCATGTGGACAAGATATTTTCTCCATTTCCCTCCACTAAAAAATGATCCATTAAGCAGGAGTATTCTCTAGGTGTGTAAGACAAGACTGGAGCAGATTCAGGTTTATGAGGCTAGAAGATGGGAGCTTTCCCCAATAGCATCTCATCCATCGCGTAATTCACTGGCTGCCTCTACTGACATCTTTGGTCCAGACCTTTCTTTGAGTTCTAGAATCTCACATCCACTGCACGATGATTTAACATAACTTATTAATTTATAAGCCTGGCACGTGCCAGAAATTAGGGGTGCTGAGATAAATAAGATTATGGCTGAGATGGACATATAATTAGACAATTAAAAGTATTGGTATGAAAGAGGTAATTAAACACACACTCTGGTAGGCAGCACAGAGGAGTGGTACCCAGTCTGTGTAGACTCCAATTACTACAATATGTCTCAACTTGAACCTCATTAAGTCTGTCCCCACCCAAACTCCTACTTCAAGAAACTAAAAGCAGATGACATGCAAACTATGGGGGGCCTGACATGACTTGTGAGAACAAGTCAACTCTGTACTCCAGAAGCTGTTTTCAAGGCGGCCCTATACTATACAGTCCCTGGAGAGCCCTCAGAAAGCCAGGGTGAAGTGGGAAAGTCCTACAATGAAGTTCAGAAAAACCAATTTTTGCTCTGATTCTACCTCTATATAGCCTTAGGCAAGTCGCTTCAACTCTTTGTTCTATAAAATGAGCACTTGGAAGGAAAAAGTGGGCGATGGTCACCCACAAAACAAGAGTCTCTGAGGCAGATGTTGGCTGTATCAAGCACAATTCAGAGAGGAGACCTTCACCCGAAGACATCTGGCAGCCATTCCTTAGCTTTTGTGGTACATTGGCATATACTACTCCAGTGGTTTACAGTTTAGATTGTACATTAAAATCAACCGGGCAGTTTTGAAGCTACACCTGGCAGCCAGGGTGAAACCAGCACAATTAATCAAACTCTTTGGGGCTTGAGAACACTGCTGTAGCTGATGTTGATGTGAATACTGAATATCTGACTTCTGATTTCATGTTCGCCAAGCAATCTTCTCTGATTAATATTTGGCTTCCTACACAGATTTAACAGGGAGAAAAATTGTACTGGTTAAAATGACTATTTCTGGTCCTGTGACATTTATAAATCTCTGTGAATTCATGAATTGGCCTTCTCTTTTCCATACATCCAACCCATGAATGACATTAATGTGAGTCAGCTCCTGAGAGCTTGGCCTGGTGTCAGTGTGGGGACACATCACGTGTCTAAGCTGGCAAGGCTGGGGCCAGAAAGCTCATCCTTGGAGACCTTACCAGCTAATGAATGCCAAAAATCCAGGCCCCTCAGGAGGTGGGCTGCTTACCTGTTCCCACGAGAAAAAGTGTGTGCCCATGAATTGCTTTGTGTGTGGGGCAAAGCTAGTGAATGTGCGTTGCCCTTGCCCATACCTTAAGGCAGGATTTCCTGCTTTATTCTTCTTATTCTTTATATGAACAATTTTTTTATTTTAAAAAAAAAGGCAGACTTGGACTCTTTATTATTTGTAAGATTCTTCTCTACAATCATCAGCTATTATTGGCTTTAGTATTCTAGTATTGTAGTAAGAAGAGTTTTGCTCCTATAAGGAGTGATTTTCTCCAGAATTTCTCTATGTGTTTTCTAGTAAACCCTGTATTAAGAGAGAGAAAGAAAGAAAGGAAGGAGGGAGGGGAAGGAAGGAAGGAAGGAAGGAAGGGAAGGAAGGAAGGAAGGAAGGAAGGGAAAGAAAGAAGGAAGGAAGAAAGAAGAAAGAAAGAAGAATGAAAGAATGATAAGGAATGAAAGAAAGAAAGAAAGAAAGAAAGGAAGGAAGACAGACAGGCAGACTCTACCTGTTCTCAATCTGGTCCATCCACTATCCTACCTAGTCAAAATAAAACTCATTAAGTGCAGTTGCTATTTTTTAAAGGCATGATTCACATATTCTCAGGGACACGATATATCTGGGAATTGTGTCCCAAGATAAAATTCAAATTTCGCATTATTCTCAGAATCTGTTCTTGTCCATGAATAGCCAGAGCTTGAGCAGGTTTTCCTTCCAGATGATAAATGTTGTCTTTTTCATAATTATGATAAAATACATAAAATTTTGCCTTCAGACCACCTTTAAGTGTTCTATTCAGTAGCATTAAGTACATTCACAATGGTTGTGTAACCATCACCACCATCCATCTCCAAATATTTTCATCCTCCTCAACTGATCCTCTGTACCCATTAAGCAATAATGTCCCATCCCCATCTTCCCCTGCCCCCAGTCATCACCATTCTACTTTCTGTCTCCATGAATTTGACTACCCTGGTTACTTCATACAAGTGGAATCATATAGTATTTGCCATTTTGTGACTAGTTTATTTCACTTAGCATAATGTCTTCACGGTTCATCCATATTGTAGCATGTGTCAGAATTTTTTTCCTTTTTGGACTAAATAAATTCAGTGTGTATGTGTGTATAATTTTGTTTATCTATCTATCTATCTATCTATTGCTTCCACCTAATTTGGTTATTGTGAATAATGCTGTTATGAACATTGGTGTAAAAAAATCTGAGTCCCTGCTCTCAATTCTTTTGGTATATACCCAGAAGTGGAATTGCTGGGTCGTATATTAATTATATGTTTAATTTTTAAGAAGCTGTCATACTGTTTCTCCATGATGGCTGCACCACTTTACATTTCCACCGGCAATACACAAGTATTCCAGTTTCCACATGCTAACACTTTTTATTTTCTGTTGTTGTTAACAGCCATTCTAATGGGTATGAAGCGCTATGTCATTGTGGTTTTGATTTGCATTCCCCCAATTATTAGTGATGTTGAACATTTTTTTATATGCTTTTTAGCTATTTGTGTGTCTTCTTTGGAGAAATGTCTATTCAAGTCCTTTGCCCATTTTTTAATCAGGCTATTTGCCTTTCTATTGTCAAATTGTATGTGTTCTTTATATATTCTTGTTATTAATCCCTCATCAGATACATGATTTGCAAATATTTTCTCCCATTCTTGTGAGTTTTCTTTTCACTGTGTTGGTAGTGTTCTTTGATGCACAATAGTTTTTTATTTTGATGAAGTCTAATTTATCAATTTTTTTCTTTTGTTGCCTTTGTTTTAGTGTCATAGGCAAGAAATCATAAGCAAATCCAATGCCATGAAAAGTTTTAGCTTTTTCTAAAATGTTGATTTATATTTAGGAGAGAGAGAGCGAGAGAGAGCAGAGGAGGGACAGAGAAAGACTGGGAGACAGAGGATCAGATATGGGCTCTGTGCTGACAGCAGAGAGTTTGAACTCACAAAACTGCATGATTGTAACCTGAGCTGAAGTTGGATGCTTAACCAACTGAGCCACCCAGGCACCCCACAGTTTTAGCTTTTATATTTAGATCTTAAATCCATCTTGAGCTAATTTTTGTATATGGCATAAGGTATGGGTCCAACTTCATTCTTTTGCAAGTGGATATCCAGTTTTCCCAGCACCATTTGGGAAAGACTGCTCTTCTCATTGAATGGTACCCTTGTTGAAAATCATTTGATCATTGTTCAAGGATGTTTTCCTGGGCTCTCTATTCTATTCCATTGGTTTATATGTCTGACTTTATGGCAATATCACAGTTGTTTTTTAAGTTTTTATTTTGAGAGAGAGAGAGAGCAAGCACATGCACAAGCAGGGGGGAGGCAAAGAGAGAGAGAGGGAGAGCAAAAATTCTAAGCAGGCTCTGCACTGCCAGTGGGGCTCGAACTCATGAACTGTGAGATCACCTGAGCTGAAATCAAGAGTCTGATGCCTAAATGATTAAGTCACCCAGGCACCCTGCCAGTATCAGTTTTGATCACTGTAGCTTTGTAGTAAGATTTTGAAATCAGAAAGTGTGAGACCTTCAATGTTCTTTCTTCCCCCCCCCCCCCAAGATTGTTTTGGAGTCCCTTGAAATTCCGTATGAATTTTAGGCTGGATTTTTCTATTTTTGAAAAAAAATGTTACTAGGATTTTGACAGAGACTGCGTTAGATCTATAGATTGCTTTGGGTAGAATGGGCATCTTAGGAATATTAAGTCTTTCAATCCATGAACATGGATGTCTTTCCATTTATTGCTGTCTTCTTTAATATCTTTTAGTAATGTTTTATAGTTTTTAGTGTACAAGTCTTTTTCCTTTGTGATTAAGTTTATTCCTACATATTTTTTTCCTAAAATATCTGCCTGGGTTGGACCAAGGGCAATCTCAGGGTTGGAATGGAAGAGAACAGTAACCATGATGCAAACCAGGGAAGTCAGGAGGAGGAATACTGTAAGCATTAGAGGTAGAAGTTCTTACATGAACTGCTTGTTCCCAGAAAAGTCACTGCTTGAGACTAGAATGTTCTTGATATGATACATACCAGCAACTGTTAGGCAAATGTGTTAATATCTGGTGCTCCTGGTGATAGAGAATGAGATGGACAATTGATCTTGGCTAGGTTGCTAGATGGTTCTTTAAGTGCAAGCTTTTATTTGATACAGCAGGTGTCTATGATTGTCAGGTGGGATCTATCCTGGAAGCTAGCCTTTACTCCTAGTAGAGAGGAGTGAGATTGCACAGGTTTTTCATTTTTGGATACCTTAGTGGCTTCCTCCCTTCCTCCCTCCCTTCCTTCCTTCCTTCCTGCCTGCCTGCCTGCCTGCTATTAAGATACCAAACTTTTCAAGGATGCCTGATTAGTTTTGCAGAGGAACGAATCCACTGTTATTACCTTTTCATGTCTTGTACTTAATATACCCCCTTGTAGCAAAGCTCCCCTGCCACATATTATGGATCAAAATATGAATTATGAGTCCCCAGCTGAAAATCGGAGTGTGTAACTGCATCACAGTCCATTTCCAACCTGTAGGTCCAATCTCCAAGGAGGCAACTGAAAAACGTCCTTCTGGATTTCAATACAATATAGTGTTGATTTTTTTTTCCTCTTAGAGCTGACAGCAACTAAAGATTACATTGAAACCTCAAAGGAAGAGAGCAGTAAGAAACAGGCAGACAGTTCCTCAGCAGGCATCTGACAGGACTTGGAAGATCTGATTTATTTTCACAGTGATGGTGATGGGGTAGGAGGAGGGGAGAGAGAAGTCATTAAGTACAGATTCAAAAGAGACCTTGGGAATGATACTGCTCATAGGTAGCTTTAAATCTGACTTACGTCTATCACTCTATTCCTAGGCAACACTGTTACTGTTACCCATATTATAAATAATACCAATGAAAGGCTAATAAATACCTATCGCCAGCCTGCCTGGCAAAAAGATGTCTGTTTCATTTGGTCTTATTTGCATAATGAAAACTGCAAAATGATTAACTCACATGACATCTTTTCTGTTTCTGCTGATAGAAAATGGTGTTTTCACCACACTGACTATATTTTAAGGCATAAGAAATGATGGATGGACTGATTAATACTGAATACTGGATCTGGTAACATAGCATCTACTGTTACAAAATGACAGTTACTTGAGTATGTATACGTATCTTGGTTGTAAGTTTCTTGAATTTTGGACACTTTCTTCACTCATCTCTATTATGGCAGGGCGTGTATAGAGTAAGCACTAAATAAACTTATTTATTCAAGTCTTTTTTTTTTTTTTCTTTTTGAGGCCCACTATATACCAGATGTTAAGACAGAGATGAATAAGACAAATCTTTACCCTGGAGAAGTTCTGAGTTAGGGCGGGAGACATCTATCTATAATAGATACCAACAATTGAAATGCACTTCCAGTCATAAATACTATAATAGAGAGCTGGTGTTGATGAATACAAGTAGAATATAAGGTAAGATTAATGAAGCTTAGTCTACAATTCTTTGTGTTTGGAGGTGAGGATGATGGGTAAAGATCAGATCTGTGTCTTCCACTGGCAAACTAAATTAGAAACCTCATTGTGTCCTTGCTTTCCCTGAAATAAGTTTAGAAAGAAAGGCCAATGGAACAGTTCAGCTTTACAGGCTGTGGGAAACATTGGGGAAAGTCTTGTCCTGACCTCTCAGATCTTCCCACACTTGGCTGGAAGACTGTTAAGAGACAGATCCCTGGCTCCACGGGCTTGCTTTGAAAAGTTTTGCTCTTAGCTATTCTGCCAGCTAGGTAAAGATGTCTCCTGCTAAAAATAGGAGCAGGAGGAAGAGGTTCTAAAGCAAGAGGCAGAAAGAGGCTGAAGGAGATGTCACTCTTAAGGGCAGCCAAGGGAGAGAAGGAAGGGAAGGGATTGAGGGAGGTGGGGAGGAAGCAAACCAACTTCTTTTGTTTGTATGTTCTTTCTCTGGTAGGAATTTCCATGTACTGTTATTTCATTTAATCACCTTAACAACATTGCTAGGTATATACTATTATTTCCTATTTTACATAGAGAGTAATTCCTCATTCAATACATATCTATCCTCTCTTCCGTGAGGCACTGTGGGAGGCCAGCACTGTGCTCAAGGCTACTTCTTCCCAGCTAGTTTCCCATGTCTAGCTGAGCTGGCACTGGTGCACTGGGAGACACGTTGGATCCCACCTCCTCTGATTCCAGCTAGAGGCCTACCAGGCTTGGTAAAGTGTCACTGTAGTGACTGAGAATTCCTTCACTTGCATCTCCGAGGCAGCTTGCAAGGGGGAAGCTCAGGCTCCCTGGAGTGAAGACTTTCTCTTCTGCTTGTGAAATTGCTCTGATTGCAGCCACCAAGCAGATTTACAACCTACTGAGGCCTGGCTCTTGAATATCCATGGAGAGGCATATGAAAAGGAATGGAAGTTAAACAGATTCTATGAGATTTTATGACTTAATTTTCATTTCAAAGCTTTGTTATCACTTGAGTAGGGTGGAGGGGCAGAAGCCCCCAGGATCCCCTCCTTCCCCTGTCCATGCAGGAAGTTAAGAGGAGAGGGGTCTGGACCCCAGAGAACTGGGAGGGGTTCACTTTAGGATTTTCTTTTGGAAACTGAATTAAAAAGACAAAACAAACACAAACTCAACAGATCTTTCCAGAAAAATGTACTGTATTAGGTACTGGAAATGAGTGGCCTCGGGGATAGAGAGCGTGGTTACAAAGGAATTTATAAGAGTTGAGCTGTTGTTGAATATGCTAGAGGTTAAGACTCTGGACTCTAAATGTCCATCAACTGACGAATGGATAAAGAAATTGTGGTTTATTACACAATGGAGTACTACGTGGCAGTGAGAAAGAATGAAATATAGCCCTTTGTAGCAACGTGGATGGAACTGGAGAGTGTGATGCTAAGTGAAATAAGCCATACAGAGAAAGACAAATAATATGTGTTCACTCTTATGTGGCAGAAACCCATGGGGGAGGGGAAGGGAAAAAGAAAGAGGTTCGAGTGGGAGAGAGCCAAAGCATAAGAGACTCTTAAAAACTAAGAACAAACTGAGGGTTGATGGGGGGTGGGAGGAAGAGGGTGGGTGATGGGTATTGAGGAGGGCACATTTTGGGATGAGCACTGGGTGTTGTATGGAAACCAACTTGACAATAAATTTCTAAAAAAAAAAAAAAAAAAAGACTCTGGGCTCAAACATGAGACAGATCTGGCTATGAGTTCTAGTACTGATACTTTACTGGAAAAGTTTGTGTGAACCATTTCACTTCTCTGAACCTGTTTCTCATGGCAATGGGGACAATAACACGCATCACAGAGGATGCTGTCTCTGCCTAACCTAAATGCCTCCTAAGTGGATCATTGTATGCTTAAAGCTCTCTGACATTCTTCCATGTAATTGGGATAAAAAAGTATGAAAAAGTGCAAAGCGGCCCTGACTCTTCCAGCTAATATAGGCCACACCCATTCCCAATAGCCTTCCCACCACACCCTACTCTTTCTTTTAATGGAATTATCATCACTTGTCATTATACAGATGCTGGCTTCTTTTAGTTACTCTTTGCCTTCTTTACAAAAATGCAATCTCAGGAGAGCAGGGACTGCTTCTAATTTTGTTCTTTAGTCCACTGTATGCTCACAGATGCTTAGATCTTAGGTGCTCAATAAATATTTTTTGAATGAATTAATGAGTGAACGACAGATGAATGAAAAGTATCTGGCATGCAGTAGGCTGTCAATAGATGGTAGTTCTTATTCCGCTCATTAACAGCAATGAGGTGTTATACCTTTTGGGGAAATAGATGCCCTATCTATTAAACAATCGGAGTGCTGGGTAGCTTTACAGTTTAACATATGCTTGTGCAAGTGGTATCTCACTGTCAGTATCAAACTAATCTTAAGAGATAGGCAGGCCAGCTGTCCTAACCCACATTTTACCAACAAGAAAACTGAACTGGAGTAAAGCAAGATGCTCAGCTTCAAAGTCCCACAGCCAGCTAAGTAAGATCAAAGTGCAGATGTTCAAATGTTCCTGCTTGTGTAGTAGAAAGGGGAGAGAGCTCCAAGCCAGAGCTGAATAGCAGAGAAGCCTTCAGCATAATGTCAGGCAAAGCAATAACCTGGCCTTTCTTCTGAATTGGGAGAAAAGAAGAGGTGTGGAAATTCAAGATGACAAGGGATATTTATGACTTAAGGAAATATCCTTCCAGTCACCTTCTTCCCCAGCTCTGTATAAAATGTTAAAAAAAAAAAGAAAAAAAATTCAGAAAAAATCTAAAGCAGGAACTGCCAAATACTGCCCCACTTGTTCAACTACAGAGTCCCTGCCTAGAAAAGGCACAGAAGGAGGCACACTTACATTGTTAACAGAGTCAGCAGGTCAGAAGTGAGTGAGAGGACTTCCTGAGATGGATTGGAGTCGTGAGGCAAAGCCACCTGGCCTGCACCCCCAGATCTTCTCTGTTCACCAGCTCTGACCTTTCACAGTCTCCCCCACCCTTCTGAATGTACCATCATTTGGTAGATGTATTATTTTGCTATGGCTGCTATGAACAAATTACCACAAACTTGGTGACTTCCAACAACACAATTGTTTTCTCTGGAGGTCAGAGGTCCAAAATCAGTTTCACTGGGCTGAGATGAAGACGCCAGGAGGGCCACACTCCTCTGGAGGATCTATGGGGGAACCTTTTTCTCACCTCTTCAAGCTTCTACTGGTGCCAGCATCCCTTGGCTTCTAGACACATCACTCCAATCTCTGCCTCCATGACTACATTACCTTCTCCTTTTGTGTAGTCAGATCTCCCTTTGCCCTCTCTCCTTATAAAGATACTTGACTACATTAGAGCCCACCTAGGTAACCAGATATACTCTTCCCATCTCAAGTTCTTCACATCTGCAAAGTCTCATTTTTCATATAAGGTAACATGGTAAAAGAATATAGCATTTCAGGAATTGGGCTTTTTGATCTTTGGGGGCATTATTCAATCTACCACAGTGGTTAAGAATTTGGAGTCAGAGGTTCTATGTCAAATCCTGGCTTTGCTCTTATCAGCCATACGATCAGAGACAAGTCATTTTAACTTTCTGTGACTCTAGTTCCTCATCTATGAGACAGAATAATGAATGGTAATAATCCCTATCTCAGAGTTGTTGAGTGGGTTAAAAAATTAAAGCATACATATACTTGGTACATCTTAATACTTAATAATGTTAACTATGATTACTTGAACGAGTGTTTAACTTTCTTTTTCTTTGCTTTCCTTATTTTCCTTCCTTTAGCATAGAAGTCCTTTTTTCATCAGACTTCAACACAAAACCCAATGTATACAGCAGATCAATGTATACACCCTTGATCTCAACCAGCTGTCCTGGTTGAGGAGGTAAGAATAAAGGAGCTGGTCTTGTCACTCCCAGGGCCTCAGCCACTGCCAAGGCTCAGTGAGAACCTTGGGGTTCTTTTCATAGGGCACAGACCAAAAACACTAGTTAGACAATCTGTCCAAATCAATCTATTCAATTGAAATCTATTTACCATTGTGTGTCAGGTATGGGTTAAAAAGGGTTAAGAGGATGACCTCCATCAGATTGCCTGAGAAAAATCCTGGTTCTTCTTCTGGTTGTGTGACTTTGCACAAGTTATTCAGTGCCTTGAATTTTTTCATCTGGAAAATGGTAATGATAATAATATCTGACTCATATAGAATTGTTACAAGGACTAAATGAGTTTATTCTTGCAAAATCCTGAGGATAAGGTCTCGCACATGGCACATGGTAACTATTTTTGTTATGTGCTTGATGCATGGAGAGCACTAAGTTCCATAGACCCAATAGAGTGCTGGGGATGACAGACAAGGGGCTCTGATCCAAGGTCAGGCTTGTGTGTGAATGTGGGGGAAGGGGCATTGGGTAAGGGAAGGGAAGTGTGAGTCACTTTGAAGAAGAGGTATGGTGCCACAGAAGCCAGTTGGCTTTGAAAGAGAGATTGCTCTGTGGCAAGGGTACATGGAATCAGAAAGGCTGGTAGACAAAATCAGTCAGTGGGTAGATGTGGCTGGATGTAGGATGCAAGGGGGTACTGTGAGAGAGATGAAACCATAAGAGGCAGGGCCTCGGGGTGACCAAGGGCCTTGGGTTGATCCAGGGAAGAGTTTCCATATCATTCTCGAGGTCATACAGATTCATGAAAGGAGCTGTAAGCTAAGGGAAGATCACTTACTTCTCTTTACTTTCCCTTTCTTGAAGACCAGTATTCTTGGGTTCCAAGAATTGGAGGGCTAAGAGCGGCTGCGTGGCCCTTACTGCCTCTGGGGTGGTCTATGGCTGAAAACAGGCTCAGTGGGGGATCACTGGGAAGGATTGAATCCTGTCCTCTTGAGGCTTATCTGACATAGGGATTCTGGACTGATCTGGTTCCTGGGCCACCCCATGCAGGCCAAGCCCTCCTTGAGGTGCTAATAAGCTATGGGCACAAAGGCAGCTGCACTCTGGCTTAGGAGAACCAGCCTTCTGCATGCAACTTTTGGATGAAAACTGTCACCCTAACACAAAGAAAGGTAACTATCTTTGGTTTGTCAAATACAGCTCAGCAGCCCACAGCTTATATGAGGTCTAGAACCCCATAGCTGGAAAAGCCTTAGAGTCAGGTCATTTTCAAACTGATTCCCCAGAATTTTAGGGTTCTATAGAGATAGCCCTGAAACTGTTTTGGCCTAAAAGAAGCACTAGTAGTGGGGCCTGAGTCCATCAACCTGTCTAACTAGTGCTTTGTTTTATTTACTGAAGTTCTATGCAGAATTTTGTTGGGAATATGAATTTAGGTTAAAACTAAAAATTGGAAATCACTTTTTTAGCCAACCTCTTCATGTGACAGATGGAAAAATTGATGCTCAGCCTGGAGAAAGTTCAAAGTCATAAGACAGTTGCAGAAAATGCTGGATTTAAAGAGTTGGGCTTTTCACTACATCATATAATTGTGATTCCAGAAAAGTCACCTTGAAACAAGACAGACACTCACACTGGCACTGAACTCCTTCTTGCTCCCCTGTCATGGATCCGCTCTTTTGCCCTTCGTTGTGTCTCCTTGGTTCCCCTTCCCTCCCATCCTCTTCACTCATTTTTTTTAAATCTCTTCTCCCACCATGAAATTCATTTCTTTCAGCATTTTGCCCAGATACAATTGGGAGGGTCCTACACTCCCCTATTTGATCTCCTTATCATCCCAAGCTCCCTTTTCATTTCTGGTCTTTATGAATATTTGTATGGACAGAATTAGAAAAAATGAAATTGACTCCCCTTTCTCTCACCTTCTCCAACTTATCTCCCAAACTCTAAAGAGTTAAATTTCTGGCCTCCCCCAACATTTGTATTTTGTGTATTTGAGGTTCATGCAGCAGAAACAATGGTATTTAATTGCA
Organism: Lynx canadensis; assembly: GCF_007474595.2. Lineage (NCBI taxonomy): Eukaryota > Metazoa > Chordata > Mammalia > Carnivora > Felidae > Lynx > Lynx canadensis. The sequence goes on along the minus strand of NC_044310.1, from coordinate 52,624,770 downwards.
CATACAATGTTTGCTGGGTATATTCATTGTACATTTTATTTAATCTGATTTTTTTTGTGTGTTTGGGAGGTTATTTGGGGGTTGGTTGATTTTGTTTTTAAATATATAAAAAATCTGTTAAAAAAAAGAAAAAGAAAGGAAGGACTGAAAGTAGCCTGATATAGACCACATTATCCATTCAATTGGAATTTTGTTTTATGTTCTGAGGAGAGATGTAGGACAATCAACTACTTCCCCTGAATGCTTTCTGGAAAATTTCCAAAGACAGGAAGCCTTCCCTTGCCCATAGTGGGTAATTAGTCTGGGCTCTTGAAATTGTGTGCATAGTGGCCTACTTGGAGAAGCAGCTAAAAAGCAGCTCTACCTCAAACCTATTCCTGACATTTGCACGCACATGCGCGCGCACACACACACACACACACAACCATCAGCATGGCCAGGGGGTGTCCTATGTTCTCTGCAGGTGCCCTCCCTGTGGGGAACTCTGTTCATCACCAGCTCCAGATGAGGGGAACTAGGTCACCTGCTTCTCCCTGTGAGCAGGAAGGTGAGGGCTGCACACCCATTGGCCTGGGCTGCTGCAGATCAAGACGAGGCCTGGCTACAGACTATTCACTGTCTTTCATCTCTAAGGACCCAAAATGCTTTGGTTAGAGCCAGGGACAAAAGCCTTCACATTTCATATTTCTCTCCCTGTCGCTGTCACCCACACCTCCTCCTTTCCCTTTTTTATTTATTAAAGGTTTTCTGACAGGTAGATGGAGCACCACAGCCTTCAAAGTTCCTACCCATCTCCAGGGCCTCATTTTCTCTCTTCCGGAGGAAATGACTGATTCACATGGAAAGTCACTGCTGTGCATGCAAATGGGGCTCACCAGATGGGGCACAACCTGGAAGTGAGGTAAAATAGACAACTTGCACACTGCCCCCCACCACTAAATACAACCACAGCCACATGTATATGCATACCCCACAAACCACATCATATACATACTCTATACACACAGGACTGGTGTAAGGTCCTAGTTCCAGAATCAGGGGAGGAAAATGCACCACATTGCCTGTCCTGTGTCTAGCATTGTCTATGTTCTGTCCCCTCCCTGTCCAAGACCTTGCTGCAGAGAGCTGTAGAGGGGTCACAGGAACAGACCCTGTCTCAGGCATCTTGCCCAGGACCAGCTTCTCCTTAATTTCCCAACCTGCCATCCTTGTTCTCCTACCTTTGTATTTGGGCTTTTGATACCCAAGTTTGGTTCTTCCTTGGCTTAGGTCTTGGGGTTGAGTTTCCCCAGACACAGCCTGAACCAGTGGTTTATTTGGGAGATACAGACAACCTTGGTAGGAGAATCACAAAGGAAAGGAAAGCAGACAACAAAGTGTGCCTTATGAAGCCAGCCACTCCAGAGGGTGACTGGATCACCGCTCTGTGCAGAAGCTCTTGGAAACAGTGCAAACCACATGCCTCAGAATTATGCTCCCCAAGAAGTGAGGGAAATGGAATATTTATACACCAATTCTAGATAGTGTTTGCCCATTCCTAGGAACAGAATTCTCCACTGCTTCTGCTCTGTCACTTACTAGCAGAGCAGACTTTCATGGTTCTGGGAAAATGAGGCTCTGGGGCACAGGGATGCAGATGCTGGCAGTTGGAATTGAAAGGTGTGAGAGATCTGGATGGGGCAACTGACAGGGCTGGCTACAGGTTGGCAAGCCCGGCCCCTTCTCAGCTTTCCACACCTGTCTCAAGGTTGGCCAATCCCATATCTCCCTTGGAATTTTGGAAGTTGGAAATGAAAAGGCAGAGCACGTGTCATTTCCTTTCTCCTTGTGAGGGGTGCTGTCTGCACCCTCCCCTGCCCCATTTGAATAAATCCAGGTTGCTATGGGAGAAAATAAAGTTGACACACCAAAAGAAGTGAACGTGACTCAAGGAAAGAATGCTACTGGGTTCTAGTCCATGGTTCCAGTTGCCTTGAGATCCAGCTAAGCTCCCATTGTGAACCTTAAGGAATTCTCCCTCTGTGCTTAAACTATCCGAGTTGGGTTTTGTTCACTTGAATTCAAACAAGTTCTGATTAATGTACTCCTGTATAATCTTGAGCTGCCTCTCCCTTGCCACTATCCATAAATAATAACAAACACAGTGATGATAATCATTGCACTGCTATTATGTGTCCCATTTTTCTGGTAAACACTAGAGTATAAAGGGAGAAGTGATTATCCTATGAAGAGAATCTGCCCTTAATTCTAGATATTCTTGCTTTGCCTTCTCTACTGACCCTTATTTGCATCCCAATGCTCCTTACTGAGCTATGTGTTTTATATGCCCAGTTCCCACCCAGCCTGGTTTCTTGCTTAAGTGCTATCTCTTCATGATAGATTTCTTCTCTCAGTCAGTGTGAAATCACTGTGTGAAATCCATCTAAAAAACAGCCTCAATAGTCCTCCACAAATTTAAATTTCTTTTGGCAAAGAGAATAGACTTCCATTTGAAAGTTGAAAAAAATGTCCATGTATGATTTTCAGGAGCCTTTCAATCGCAAAAGGGAAATTTATTGGCTCATGTAGTGATAAGTTCAACAATAACAGCTTCAGGTGCAGCTGGATCTAGGAGCTCAAGCAATGCCATTATACCATAGTGTTGTTACAGCTCTCAGATTTGTTTTCCTTCATACTGGCTTCATTCTCAAATGAACTCTAGCCACATGGTCACTTCTTACTTTACCCCTAACAGCTTTTGCATAATATTGTATTAGCAAAAGCCCTATGGCCAATGTTCATTAGCTCTCACTGGCCAGCTTGGGTCTTGTGTCAATCCCTTGCTTGTCACTGTGGTCATAGGCATTGGTTGTTTTAGGTAATATGCCCACATCTGAATTTGGTGGGAGGAGTTAAATCCCTGATCCACATGGCCTGGGGTTGAGGAAAGGAGGGTCCTCTAAAAGAAAATAGGTATATTCTTCTCAGAGAAGTGCATTGGATGCAGGACCCACGGAAACACTAAGTCCCTGTACCACGCAAACACCTATCAGAGAGAACACCTCAGTGTATGTATTTGTGGCACAATGTCTTCTGTCAATCAACAACATATTGTAATGTCTAATGACAAATTTTTCTCTTTTCTTCTGGAGGAAGGGGATGCAGGGAGCGGGAAGACAGAAGGACTCTGAAGTGCAGTGAGGAGTTTTTGGCATCAGAATGCTAGCACTTTGGGAGAAGTTCTCCACCTAGCACTTCTTCTGGCCTCAGTGCTGAACAGGAGAAAGAACTGAATGCACAAGCTGAAGCAAGCACTGGGAGGGGCTGGTGGTAACTGCCTGGGCTCTAGGGAAAGCCTTGCCAGAGCTAACATTTGAAGATAGTTATCATGACTTTTCTATAATACAATGCTGTGTTCTCCAAACAGAAAGCCAGTTAAATCTTCTCTGATGCCTTGAGGAGAGTTAGTCACTTAGCATTCTGCACACACCCTGCTATCTGACTCACTTAAGCAGCATTGTATTATAATTGTGTTTACATATCGGTCTCCACTAGAATGCCAGCTCCCAGGACTACTGTGTCTTACCTTACAAATCTTTCCCCCATTGGAATAACACCTGGGAAGTTCTTTACTGGAACACTTACTACATACTAATATGCCACAGATTTTACTTACTTATTTTGTTTAGTGTCTTTCTTTCCTTCAACTGAAATGAAAGCTCCTTGAGTGTCTGGACTTTATCTGTTTTGTACAGTAATGTATCCTCAGCACCTAGGACAGTGCCCAGAATGGTGTAGGTGCTCAGTAAATATTTGTTAGGTGAATGACCATTCATGGGACTGGAGGTGGAGTAAGAGGAGGCCCAGGAAGGGAGTTGGTTCACCCAGGTGCTGGTAGTAGAAGAGAGTAACTGGATGCTGACTAGGGAATAGCAAGTGTCCTCAACCATGGTGGGTAAAATGTGAGCCATCTTCATTCTCACTGTCATTTTTCAAGTATCTGTTTTGCAGCCCTCCCTTTCTTTTTTTTAAATGTTTATTTATTTCTGAGAGACAGAGCATGAGCAGGGGAGGGGCAGGAGAGACACAGAATCTGAAGCAGGCTCCAGGCTCTGAGCTGTCAGCACAGAGCCCAATGCGGGGCTCAAACTCACAAACTGAGAGATCATGACCTGAGCCGAAGTCGGATGCTCAACCGACTGAGCCACCCAGGTGCCCCAGCAGTGGCCTCCCTTTCAAACAATGATCAACCATTTTTGATGAACCAGTGAGTTAGAAAATACACCATAAATGCAATATTGAAAAAATTTAACAACAACAAAAACCCCAGCAACTCTTCATTGTATATATTAACGGGATGTTAGATGAGACTGTTCCTGCTTTCTAGGAATTTGTTTGAGGACAACAAGGCTAAGAACAGCCACACAGCCTAAAGACGTGCTAGAACAGTTACACCTGACTTGCTAAGAGGGTCTCCTAGCACTAGCTCATAACCAGATCAGTAGGGAGAACTGTTTTTGAAGAGTTGTAGGTATGCTAATTTTCATCCTTCCTATCTACTCCCATGGCATTTCCCTTTATCTTGAGCCATGTGAAGAGAGAATTTTAAGAGAATCATTCAGAGAGATTTACATGTGTTCTCTGGAATTTGGAGGACCCAGGGACTCTCAAGGGAGAAATCCAAAGGCTACTGCATGTGCCAGAGAAAAATACAGAAAAGACTTTCCCAGTTGCTGTACCTTCCACCTATGGCAAGTGAAGGGGTGTATTTATTTGGACTAAATACAGGCCTCATAGAAGGGCCAGAGTGGGGTCATCTAGAGGGACCCATCCTAAGATGACTGTCTGGAGTAGGTGTAACTCTACAGAGAAGTAGACCACCCTATGGCCAGGGGGAGGAGGAAATGCCTGGACTAGGAGAACTTTAGAAAGGAGGTATCTGGCAAGGAACCTCCAAGGGACCCATTAAATTGCCCCACAGGAGAAAAGGCCAGCAATTGTGCCTCTGCCACATAAGGAGATCTCAAAGCAAGAGCACAACTGTATCAGTAAAGTAAGACCATTTTTTATATGTATATATATTAAGATTATTCATTTTGAGAGAGAGAGAGAGAGAGAGAGAGAGAGAGAGAGAGAGAGAGAGAGAATATCCTGAGTAGGCTCCATATTGCAGTGCAGAGCCTGATGTAATGTGGGGCTTGATCCCACAAATCGTGAGATCATGACCTGACCTGAAACCAAGAGTCAGATGTTTAACTGAGCCACTCAGGTGCTCCAAAGTAATACCATTCTTATCCCTTACTTTTGGTCCTCCTTTCGGATCCTTGAGGGGTCCCAAGCAACTACCAGGTGAAGGGGAAGGAAGTAGAACAAGGAAAGAGGGAAGCACCAGCCATGTGTCTCTCTCCTATTGCAGGCCTCCAGGTCTAGGGCAGGGGAGAGGTTCACAATGGATGACTTGAAACTTTTATTATATACTGGACTGGACTGGACATCATGTTATCTCAGAAGACCTACAAAGCCCTGAGATATGACTGCAGTTCAATCCATCCCCTTGAATCATAGCCCCCACTGGAATAATCATCTGTCTTTGCTTATGCTGCTCCTGCAGGCTGGAGCAGTCTGCCACCTCATCTGAATGATTGAGTCCTACTCATCCTTCAAGACACAGCTTGAGAGACATTTATTCTGTGATGACTTCCCTGGTACCCTCATACTGAGGAAAGTGACTTTCATCTGTGACCCAGTTACATCCTCACTTATCTGGTGGAGAAGGTTAGTTGCCCATGACATCTTTTCTCCTTCTCTAACAATAGAGTGGTGCCTGGAAAAGTGGTATGCAGACAGCCAGAAACTGCATCACTCAGCCCACAGGGCAGTTAGCTGTGTTCATGTGACTAAGTTCACATTAATGTTGTGTCAATGATATGCCCATTTCTATTTCTGGGCCTTAGAATGTCTCACTTATGCTCCTTCATAATCTTTTTCCTTCCTGCTAGTGGGAGCACAGACATGTTACCACCCAGTTTCAACCATCAGATGAGAATAATGTTACAGGGACCAGTAGAATAATAGAATGGAAGGAACCTGGGTCTCTGAATGACAGAGGTAGAAAAATATCTGCCCTCCTGAGATTATTGCATAAGAGAGAAATACTCTTCTTTGTTCCTTAGTCACTGTTTTGTTGGCTCTTTGTTTGGGATGTTCAGGTTTTTGACATACTGCTTTGACTTATGGTTGTAGACCTTGGTATAACTGCTGGTTACCTATCCATCTTCTCCAGTAGACTTGGAGTTCCCTGGGGGCTGGGAACAGACCTAACGAATTTTGTTTCCCCAGAATCTAGCACATGTCTATTCATGTAGGAATTCAATATATACATAAAAGATGAAAGAGGGCAGGTGAATTGAAAAAAAAAAAAATCACAGTGTCCTGTAAATTACCCAGAGGCTTGAAATAGTCCTCAAATGGATTACTGTTGACCACTAAAGCAGAATATTCCCCTGCTGTCTCTGCTACCTTCACCTTGCTGCTATCCTGCTATTGCTTCACTGTGATAGAGCCCTGGTGGGTGGGACTGTTTCAGTCGCTAAGTGGTTTCTGATAATCATGTGTAGGTAAGAAAGCTGAGGCTTTCATTTCTCTATTCTGAAGAGTACAAGCAGAGTGTGGAATGGTCTGTGGGTTGGTGAGAAATGTTTTTCATGTGCCAAAACTATTCCTCATCCTTCTTCCCCAAGAGCAAGTACTTTGAATGTCTGGTGGCAAGAACGAGGAGGAAGGAGGTTTTCCAACAATAAAGTTCACAATTGATTTTGCCTGCCTGATAGAAACACCCTGTTTAGAAACATTAAAAAATTGCTATTTCCTACTGATCCTTTTCTCTTCACCCAAATTGAAAAACATAAAGAGTACTTATTGGATGCTTACATAACTTTCAACTTTTGTAGCCAAATAAGTAGCAATACGTAAAATTTCTGTACAGGCCTAAAACCATTTGTAATGGAAGTTTCTGATAGAACATAATCTCTCTTTCATTGACTCACCGAGTTATTCTACAAATATTTATTGAGCAGCTTCTATGTTTCTGGAATTAGAGATTCAATAGTGAGAAATTTTCCACATGCCTAAATTATTTCCAATTCTCAATTCCTTAGAGTATAACAGGGAAGATCAATAGATAGTCAATAGTAATTTGAGTGTGAGGAGGGTGCTATGGACTGAGTGTTTGTGTCCCCCAGTTCCCTAATAATAACAACAATGTGATGGTATTTGGAGATGTGAAGCTTTGGGGAGGTAATTAGGTTTAGGTGAGGTCATGAGAGTGGGGCCCCCATTATGGGATTAGTGTTCTTATATGAAGAAGAAGGTGGATGAAAGTCTTCTGTCTCTCTCTCCTACTCTCCCTGCCTACGTGAGGGCACTATGAGAAGGTGGCTGTCTGGAAGCCAGGAAGAGGGCTTTCTCCAGGAACTGGATGAGCTACACTTTAATTTTGGTTGGACTTCCCACCTCCAGAATTGTGAGAAATAAATGGCTGCTGTTTAAGCCATCCGTTCTGGGGTGTGTGTGTGTGTGTGTGTGTGTGTGTGTGTGTTTTAGAGCTGACTAATACAGAGCATTATGAAGGGGGATGTATCAGGAGCTCTGGGGACATATAAAAGGGGGAATGAATCTAGTTTAAGATTCATGAGAGCCCTCCCTGAAGAAATGACACTTAAATTGATACAAGTAGGAGGTAGAGAAGGTTGGCAGGTGTAACAGCTTGACTTTGGTCAGGAAAAGAGAACCCCTTTAAACATTACAGGGATGAAGGCTTTAATGTAGACCTCCCATGAATGTGGGAAAAGTTGGAGGAATGAAGATCTGGAAGAAGAGTCAGAGGGTTGGAGAAGCAGGTGCTAAGTACTTCAGCTTGAAGCACAGGTGCGGGTGGAAAAGCTGTAGTTTGCAGGGAAGTCTGATTTGTGTCTATCTGGCTGTCAAAGTTAAACCATGAGACGGGAGCTGTTGTGAGGTCTGAGAAGCCTGTCTGGCCACTTCACATGACCAAGATCTCTGTCTGAACATCACCAGATTCCTGCCATGTTTGACTGCCATGATTTTGGATGAATAAAGGACTCTACTTCATTTTTACTTTCTAAATCTTACATGAATTGCTTTCATTGCCAGTGAGAAAGGGAGTTCTATGAAATGTAGTTCCTAATCTTAGCTAGATGTGGCTCTGCCAAGTTGACCACAGAGAACTTAGTTCAACAGGTAATGGGAGAGAAACTTCTGAGCTAACAAAACAGAATGAGCAGAGATGTGGAGGTAAGAAAGCATGCTATGACTGAGGAAGAGAAAGATAGCTAAGAAAATGTCAGGATGAGGTAGGAACTCAGATGGCCGAAAGCCTTGGGAGCTTTTTATGGATACTGAAACATTTTTCTATGAGGAATAGGAATCCATTAAAGGATATCAAACAAGGCAGGACCTGATCAGATTTCCATTTAGAAGAGGTCACTCTGGCTGCAGTATGGAGAGTAGATTGGAGGGAGAAAGGAGTGAGACAGGGGAGGATATAGCAGCCCTCCAGGCAAAAGTGTATTGATTTAAGCTAGAATGATGGTAATGGGGAGGGAGAAAGGTAGAATGGTAGGAAGTGCATTTTGGAGGTAGAGAAAAGCTTAGCTGTAGCTTTTATTTTTTTATTTTTAAATGTTTATTTATTTTGAGACAGAGAGATGTGAGCAGGGGGAGGGGCAGAGAGAGAGAGAATCCCAAGCAGGCTCTGCACAGTGTGGAGCTGGACACGGGGTTTGAACACACAAACTGTGAGATCATGACCTGAGTCTAAATGAAGAGATGGATGCTTAATCGGCTGAGACACCCAGGCGCCCCTTAGCTCTGGCTGTTAAAAGCACCTGCTTTTACTAATTGATTGAACCACATGAAATCACCATCTTGGAGGTAAAATAACCAAATATTGGCAATGTCATATGATTCAGGATACTAAGTTCACTAAAGCTCTATAACAATTATGTTGCTGCAAAGGAGGTGCCACAAGGACATCTGCTGTGACTTTCCTTAATGGCCAGAGCTGGGAACAGAACAGGCTTTCCACCTACATGCATGCCTGCAAAATAATACTCAACCTAACGGGCCTTGAGCTGCAAGTTAGAGGAAGTCTAATTCACACCAAGTTAACATTAAATCATACTTCGAGGCACATGAAATTGAAATACCCGTGGTATGCAGACTAGGTTTGTTCAGGAATTTGGTTTCATTCCTCAACTCCGATCTTCTCTGTGAGATAGATTTATCCTCAAGCTGACTTCCCTCTCAGTATGAAGATAGCTGCCAGCATCTTCAAAATGAAGGGTCTTGGGGCACCTGGCTGGCTCATTTGGAAGAGAATGCAACTCTTGATCTTGGGGTTGTAAGTTTGAGCCCCACGTTGTGTGTTAAAATTACTAAAAAAAAAAATAAACCTAAAAAAAAATTAAGGGCCTCACTGAGGTCTGAAGAATTTCTTATAGTCATCACATAGTCTAAAGGATTTCTTAGGGCCAGTGGTAGCCTGGTACAGCTGACCATGAGGCATGTGCCCTTGGGTCCTGAGATTCTGTCACCCCACTGCTGAGGTGGTAGTGGGGAAGATTCAGCTTGAACTCATTTCCTGAAATTTGCTCTGGCACAGAATAAAGAGAGACATCTTTTCAACTTTGGGTAATAATTTGTCTCATATAATTACATTAAGATGGTTCCTCAAATGTTGTCTTCCCATCATCTCTTTGAAATGCAGTACAGATATGGGGTTAGAGAAAAGCTGAGTGCCATTTGCAAAGAGCTTGTAAAAAGTTTCCATTGTTATAAATGCAGAATGGAAATATGTTAGACATTAGCTCTGTGTCACAGCCCAGCTCTTCTAGGAATGGTCTCCTTGTAAAGAACTCTCGTTCATCATTGGCCATAATTTTATACTTCTGGATTCTCTGAGAAGTTACTACTGAACTCAGTAATTCTGTCTTAGGTTGATGACCCTTCCTGGAAAATATTGCTGTCCAGGATGCATTGTTGATATTACTAAAGTGACCATGGATCCATGTTTCCCCAGGACAGATTGTCCCTATATTCTAGTTTAGCATTTACTACAGATGGGAACATGCTGATTTGGATGACAAACTGTATGGTCATTCTTGCTGTTAACCACTTGGCTTATGTTGCAAAGCATCCTGGGAGATGGAGGAAAGATGGAAACAGATGGGACCAGCCTTAATGAAGTACTACAATTTCTAATATTTACTATGTGTTAAACCCTAGATTAAGTGTCTCATGTGCCATATCTCAGTTCTCACAACAATCCTTCAAGGGCAGCAGTATCACTATGTTTGTTCTACAGGTAAGAAAACAGAAATAAAACTAAGCAAATTGCCCAAGCAAATTTTCCCAGCAATTAGTGGAAGAGATGGGACTAAAACTTGCATAGATATGGTCTGGGCATCAAATAACAATGCACAACAATGTGGGTATCCCAGTAACTATATCAATGAAGATGCTTTATCTCTGGGCTGCGGAAAATTCAACTCAAAATGGTTTACGCCAACATTAGCTGACAAAGGAAAGGCCCTGAGGCAGGGAGGCTCTCAGGTTGGGTAGACAAGAGGTTCAGTGGCCTTGGCAAGGACCCAGTGCATGCTCTGAGGTCCACAGTGTTAGCTTCATTCCAAAACTACCTTCCTCCATCCTGTGGAATACTGTCATTAGCAATCAAGGGTATGCTTTCTTGTTCTCAGCCAGTACAGAGAAGCTGACTTTCTGTGATTTTTTTTTCTCTTCAGACCGAAAAAATGTTTTTTCCCAAAAACTCCCAGTAAATTTCTCCTCCTGTCTCATTGGCTCAAAATGGCTTAGGCCTGACCCATCCCCAAACCAGTCACTTGCAAGGGGGATTACACGTTCACACTAGGAAAGGGGCAGAATGGCCTCTGGGCACTCAGCCAGTGTTCACTTGATCAACCAAGACAGAACTGGGAATCCTGTGACAGTGGCTTTTGAGATGTATTAACATTTAGAGTCTTGGTTCTGGAGGTACAGTCATATGGGCTTCACACTCTATTTTGTCACTCTCTAGCAAGAAACTTGGGGCAAGTTTCTTAACCTGTCTAAGCCTTGATTTTCTACATTGTAAGAGGGCACCAATAATAGTATCTGCTATGTTTGATTGCTCTGAAGATTCCCTTAAACTGTTTAAACTATGTGAGAGCAGAGAGCTCAATGCCTGACCCATTGTAGATGCCTAAGAACATAGATCCCATTCCCCTTGATGTCAGAGGGGTATAAAAGGAAAAATTTGACCCCATCCCATTCCAAACTCAATAATGTGGACGTAGAGTACAGCTTTTGTATAATGCCGATGTCTCTACATTTTATTTGGATATGGCTTCTCTGTTGAGGACCTAGGATAAGACCAGCCTCCATGGGTATATCAGGAGGCATATCCTGTATAATTTTTGGTAGAGACAGAGCATGAGACAGGAAATCAGAACTTAAGAGGTGGAGTTTTAGACACTCAGGAAGATAAGAAATGGGAATAGTTGATTCTCTGGTTCTTATTCTCCAGGATCTGGATGTTGAAGAGTTTAGAAGTAGTAAGGAAGAGATGGTTTCTGCTCCAAGGAGCAGACTGAAGCCAGGCAGAGGTGGCCACAGAGGTGCCCAACTGTGATGAGAAGGCCACATGTTGTAAGCCAGGTTATAAAGCTATATGCTATCCTCTGTTTTGATTTCTGTCTTGTTCTTACCAGTCCTAAGGAAACATGTGGTTAAATGTGGCAGCCTTTGCTAGTGAGATTTATGGGGTAACTCTTGCCTCGGCCCACATTTGAGCTGAACCATCAAGGAGGCAGCCACACTGACAAATACTGTATGATCTCTCTTATATGTGGAATCTAAACAAACAAACTCATAAAAAAAAAAAAAAAGAGATCAGATTTATGGTTACCAGAGGTGGGGGGGATAGGAGGGGGAATTGGAAGAAAGTGGTCAAAAGGTATGAACTTCCAGTTTTAAGATAAATAAGCACTAGGGATGTGATGTACAAAGTGCTGCCTATAGTTACCACTGCTGTATGATATACAGATTTCCCTTGCTATTTGAAAGCAGAGTGTTCCTGTGAAAACTCTCATAAGCCAAAATGGCTTAAAGTGAAAATATCCTCTGCTTTATGAAAGCTTGTGTTGTGCCACTTCCCCTTTAGGAAAGACCTACGTTAGTACGGTAATGGCATTTTTTCATATAAGTGAAAATCTTCTTCAGATTTCTTTTGGTTAGTGAAAACAGGTACTAATGTAGGTCTTTCCTAAATGAAGTGGCTCAATGAGAACTTTTGGAAAGTGGGGGACACCTGTATAGGAAACTTGTTAAGAGAGTAAATCCCAAGAGTTCTCACCACAGGGAGACAAAAACTTTTTTTCTTCTTATTGTATCTCTATGAGAAGATGGCTGTTAGCTGACACTATTGTGGTAATTATATCACAATTTGTGTAAATCAAACCATCGTGCTATATGCCTTAAATTTATATAGGATGTATGTCAATTATTTTGCAATAAAACTGGAAAAAAATTACCTAGTAAGAGGAAACAGTATATTCTTAGAATGCTCTGGTTAAAAAGTATTCAATGAGAATTCCAGAGCAGCCATGATGTTAAACAGGTATACTATTTTCCAGGCTTAAAGTATGAAGGAACAACAACCATTGTACATATAGAATACCTTGTCTTGGTGTTTATTGTTTTCCCAACAAAAAGATAGAGATTAAAAGAGAGTGGGGAGACAGGGAAACACATGGAACAGAAGGGCAAGGGCAAACAGAGTCAAGGCACTGCCTCTTCCTTTGTTGGGCAGCATCAGCCAGCAGGGAAAATAATGGCCTTGAAGGGGACATGGAGAGGATTTTCTGACTTGAGAGACTCTTGATTTGCCACTGTTGGGTCAACTCCAGGGGTGGGTAGAGCAAAGAGGAGTGGACTGAGTTGAAATCCCAGCTCCACTTCAACTATGAATTGACCTTAAGCAAATTACTTAATCTATTCACACCTCAGTTTCATCTTTTATACAATGGGGTTCCTCTTGTGGTTATTATGAGGATTACATAATAAATTAACATGTATGGCACAGAATAAGTATTCTGTAAGTAGTTTACTTTCTCTTTCCTTTTATATTCTGTCCCCCAGAATACCCCTCCCTAAAATACCCATCTCAAATACTGGCCATGAGGCTGTTTCTAGCGCTGTAATTCCTGGGTTTCCCATTCAAGGCTGGCTGGCTAAGCGGGACCTTTCTGGTTGCCTTCAGGAGTGTTCAACCATATACATGGGAAGGGAGGGTATGATGAAAACTTGAGTCTGCAGAAAACCAGCAAAAGTGGCAGAAAATCAAGATTAGAACTCCTTTAAACTGAAAAAGGAATCAAGATGGGGCTGCGGAAGGTCTACACAAATGATTGGTGGATGAACTGAACAAGGGACAGGAAGAACAGAGATTCACTGGATCTCAACCAAATGGTGTCAGGATTCTTGCCCTCTGTATTCTCTGTCTAGTTTTCTGCATACCGAATCAATACCTTTCCCTATGGATCAGCTTCTGGAGATCCTGGATACAAACAATTTTTAAATTTCACAGCTTGTGGCTTTTTTCCACAACCAGAGAAAGACTGAGCCACCCTCTCTCATTGGTGTCAAGAATAAAAATAGGGAACTCAGCTTGAAAGATTTGTTTACCTTTGGTCCAATTGACTATGACTTGGAAGGGGATTTGTGAGAGCATGGTGATGTGTACTCAAAATAAATGGATAGAGTTGAAACAGGAAGATTTCCCACACACCAAAAAGGGAATTCTGTTCCTAGAATGAAAAGGAAGGGTGCCAGATAGATAAAATAACAGATGTCTTCTATGGAAAGTATAAATCCACAATAGTATGCTAGATTGGTCACATTCAAGCTAGAATTTCTCAAACCAGGAAATGGCTACACTTTATAGGTGAGATGCCCTATATGAATATTTATGTGTTATCCTACAGATAAATCCAAATTCCTGGGGTGCAAGATTCTAAGGGTATATGTTATTTCCATTGAGAGTGTTAATGTAATGTAAGCGATGACTGCACCAGATATATCTGAGGCAGCTTGCCCTATGAGCCACATGGCCTTTTCTCACCATAGCTGAGTGGACCATGGCTGGTGAGCCAACCTGAGGCTAGGCAACATGTTTCCTCATCAATGGTCTGTGAATTCATTCAGTCATTGATCCATCAATTCAACAAATGCTTATCATGTGACAGGCACTGTTCTAGGCACCAGGCATATAGTGTCCCTGCCTTCATGAGCAGGGAAGACAGATAAGACAGATAAGAAATAGATGTCAAGTATCATGAAGAGTATAAAGCAGGGTATGAGACTAGAGAGTGCTTCATTAGCCTGACATAGGAAGAAAAGATGGGTAATCAGATTTCTGGAATTGTGTACTGGGAAGCTGAGTCAGTAAGCTGTAAAACCCTCGGGGCCTTAAGATCTGAAGCCCTCAGGTTGGGCCAAATGTGGCATAAGGAAGCAGAAGAAATCTCGAGAGAAAGGATGTAGAGAAAAGTAGAAGCAAGAGGGATAGGCAGCTCACCAGAACTGGAAGGTGAAGCCTCAGTTCCTGATTTCTCGTCTTCTAGATCCAGCTCCTGGGAGGCCAGTGGGGATGTTCACCAGAAGCGGTGGTGTGCTAGCATGAGCTTGCACTGACTGGCTCATGAGAACTGTTGTGCGTGTCTCTTCCCAACTCTGCATTCCGTGACACGACATCGTAGCTTGGAATGTGCCATGGTGGGAGTATTTACACCATGGAAACTGGCAAATGCTACAGAAGTGACAGTCAGGCTTCACTCCCACCACCCAGTACAGAGTCTGGCACCCAGTAGGCTTGGCACATTTTCATATAGGAATGTTTGTGTTTGGTTATTGAATGATTGACTTGTTCTCCGTGGGTTACTCATCGCTAACACCATAGGCTATAAACTCATGTGTCAGGCATTGTATTAAGCACTTAATATACATTCGCTCATTTAATCCTATAACAACCCTGTGAGGTACAACTATTATCCTCATTTTATAGATAAGAAACAGAGGCAGAGAGAGGTCAAATGAGTTCCTGAAGACCATACAACTAATAGGTGGCAGGACAGGCATGAATAAATAGAGTGAATGGTACCTTGCAGGCGGTCAGTGGTGGTGCCATGGGGAGCTAACTACTTCTCTATGTGGCTTCCTCCCTCAGGTGGACACACTCAGCAGGTTATAGGGATGGTGATGAGGGACAAGTAAACTGGCTGGAACTCACAGTAAATGGTGAAGAAGGGGATCCTGGGGCAGTATGTGGTTGTAGTTCTGTGAACATGCATGATTCTTGCTGGGTCTGAGTTTTCCTTAGACCAGTGTGAGCCTGGCTGTCAGCATTCTCACTGATGAGCTGCACCTTGGGCTGCTGGGTATCTAAAGGGTCTAGATCCCCCTTTATGGCTGGATCCTAGCTACACAGAATAGGCCTTTGCTGGTCATCATGGAGTTGTTTTTATTTGGAAGCAGCTGCAACTGCCAGAGGCATTTCCTGAGGCTGGCCCAAGGCCTAGCTAGGGTTTGAATGTGGCCAGACTTGTAAGCTGAGCAAACCTCAAAAACCTGGTGGTTGGTCACCCCCTGGAACTGGCAGCTGCCAAGGATCTGGCAGCCAGAAAGCCATTAGGCTGGGTCTGGTGTGGGCCTCTAGCCCAGCAAAAAGTCAGGACTGGAAGCTCTCACTTTAACATAGTAAGTTCTCTCTCAGCAACCTGATATGCCACAGTCCTGACAAGTGACCACAGAGCTGTCTTGTTTTCCTAGCTCAGTGAGAAGGTGGTCTGAGCCCAATAAGGCCGCTGTGGGTCTCCAGGGGTGGGCAGACAGAATGGGATTGTTCTGAGCCCAGGTAAGGGCTGTGGCATCAATCAGACCTGAGTTCAAATCTTGCTAGCTGTTGGGTTCCAGAGCCAGAAGTTATCCTTCCAGTTGCTAGTTCTTTCCCTGAAAAACGGGGAGAGTCATATCTATCTCACAGGGTGACTGTGAGGACAAATGAGATAATACATCATAGCCACACAGGTGTGATTATCAGAACAGATCAATTTCCATCACAGAGGAAGGCATGGATGATAATTTAGGAGATCATAGGCTCCTAGAAAGTTAGTGTATGGTGACATCTAAGGAATGTTCAGCCTAATTTTGTCATTTTACAGGGAAAGACATTGAGGCCCAGAAAGATTACACTGCTTATTAGGTCAGGGCTGCAGCTCAGTGTCCCTGGGCTTTCTTGTTCATGCAGGTGTAATTCTCCATTGATGATAAGGCCATAGCTGGGACTGAACATTAGCAAGATTTTGAGAGGGTGCTGATTCTGTGGTGGGAAGGAGATCTAGTGACCAGGACATCTCCAACGATGAAGCTCCCCATTCCTCCACATACCTGGCATAGAGCAGGAGCTCAGGAAATCTTGGTTAAACTGAATCAGTAACTTCTCATATCCCTAAGAATATGCAAGGCTTGCAGCACTAAATACAGCAATGTTTCAGACCCAGCCTACTCTTGTTTTTACTGGGCATGCCCCATGTCCCAAGAATATTTGCTCATGTGGTCATTTAGGATGCAAAAGCCCTCCAGCTGAAGTAAGCATGGAGAAGTGGAAATGGCACTGGGCTGGGCCCAGATGATCTAAGTGCAAACAATGGCTCTGCTATATAGTCTAGCTGGTCGAAATTAACCAAGCCACTCACTTTCTCTGGAGATCAGTTTTCTAATCAGAAAAATGAACCAGAATCCCTGCCTTGCCTACTTTACAGGAAAGGTCTCAAGATTAGATGAGATTATTTCATTCTCTCCAACATAACCAGCATGACTGGCAGTCAGTGCTTGGGAGAGACAAGTCTGGACTCTGGAGTCGCACTGCCTGCGTTCAAATATAGCTCAAATGATTACCTACCAGCCGTGTGACCTGGGGCATAACTTAGTCTTTCTTGTCTCACTTTCCTCATCTTTAAAATGGGGATGATAGGGGCACCTGGGTGGCTCATTTGGTTAAGCATCCGACTTCAGCTCAGGTCACCATCTCGCGGTCCGTGAGTTCAAGCCCCGCGTCGGGCTCTGTGCTGACTGCTCAGAGCCTGGAGCCTGTTTCGGATTCTGTGTCTCCCTCTCTCTCTGACCCTCCCCCGTTCATGCTCTGTCTCTCTCTGTCTCAAAAATAAATAAACGTTAAAAAAAAATTAAAAAAAAAATTAAAAAAATAAAATGGGGATGATATTATTACCTCACAAGATTATGACTGAAGGCATGAAGAATTAATCCACGTGATATGTTCAGGACAGTGCCTAACCTGAAATGCTCAATTAAATGCCAGCTGTTATGACTATTAGCTTAGAGGGTAAGTTTTTTCCAACTTGAATTCTCACATGCCCTCATTTGCAGGACTCTGTTATCTCCCTCAAGGGCCCTTCCTAACGCATGCTTCCACCCAACCCTCAGTCAAGTTGCCCAACGAGCTCAGAATTTCCTCAGGCCAGCCTGCTTCCAGATGCTCAACACAGAGAATGAACAAGACACTCTGACTAGGTATTCATTGCTCTTGCTTCTCACTCTCACCAGATGGTACCTGGTCCTGCACCATCACTCTGATGCTTGTGCACGCCAGTGATGCCCTTGCCAATACTCCAGCAGCACCCCTTGGCTTGGCTCCATAGCCGCACGCTCTTAGTTCACACTCACAAAGCTTCTCATATCAGAACCCCTTGCTGGAAGGCTGGGTCCACAGTCTTGCAGCTTCAAGTCCAGACCACGCAGGGGCCAAGGAAAATAGAGCCCTCATGTTGAACCCAGATACCCCCTGCCCTCCTGGTGAGAAGCCTTGCTGTGTTGTCCTGCCTGCTGGCCTTAGAGTTCTCTAACTTTCACTTGCAGGGATACAGGTTTGGGTTCATAGCAGTCTTCTTCCCCTCAACCCAGCAGGCAAAATCTGTCAGGGAGGGATGGCCTTGCTCCATGTTTCCCTACAGCAAGGAAATGCTCGCCTTGGGCATATCTAAGAGGCCCCAGTGGCTCTTCACAGAGCAGGTGCGGTCTACTCTGAAGTCGTGCCTGGTATAGTGGGTGGAGCATGGCCCCCCCCAACATATGTGTCCATGTGGGATCTTATTTGGCAAAAGCGCATTTGTAGCTGTACTTAATTTAAGGATTTTTGAGATGAAATCATCCTGGATTACCTGAGTGGACCCGAAATCCAATGTCAAGTGACATGCAGAGGAGGTGGCCAGCCACCACCAGAGGGTGGAAGACGCGGGGAGGATTCTTTTCCAGAGCCTCCTGAGAGGTGGTGTCCCTGTCGACAGCTTGATTTATGACTTCTGGTCCTCAGAATTGTGAGAGAAAAATTTCTGTTGTTTTAAGTCACCTCACCGGCAGTAATTTGTTACAGAAGCCCTAGGAGACTAATACCTGGTGTGCACCTACACCGAGAAAAGGCCAGCGGCTTCCTGCATCCTCTTGTGTGGGCATTTATTAGGCCTACTCCCCACTTGCTGGTGTTGGGCTCGAGATGGTAAAAAAAAGGATAAAGCGTGCCTTGTTAACCACAAAGTGCTCTACATACAAATGTGTATCATTAGCTGCTAGGATTGATTTCTTAGAATCCGACTCTTCACTTTGGGCTGTGATTTTAGAAGTTGTCAGGGTTTAACCTTGAATTTCCCAAGTGAGAATACTTAGCTTTAAATTAAGCCCTTTGTGCCAGGTACTGGTCTCTCTGGTTTTCATGTGTTATTTCATGTCACCCTCTTAACGACCGGAAGTACCTGCCACTACAATTGCTGTGTTGGGATGAGGAGTTTCGAGTGCAGAGGAATCAGATAACTTACCCCAAATTGCACAGTGAGTAAGTGCAGAAACCAGGCACCTCACACAGGCCTTGCTTGACTGCTTGGTCATTTGACCACAATGCCTCGTTCATTACTCTGCAGCAAGAGCTTAGAAGCCAGGGACTGAGCTGGGTCCTGGGGCCTCAGGGATAAATACACTACAGTCTGTGCCCAGAAGACAGGGGCAAGAGAAAAATGTAAACAAAGTATAATAATGTAAGTGTCCAAGTTCTACATGGATTAAAGTAAGACAGGAGCCTAGAAATTGGTTGCTGACTGGTGTGGGCAAGCACTTTTACGCTAGGTTGAGGACTTTATTCTGTAGGCAGGGGCAGGCACAGGAGGCTTTTAGGAAGGGCTCTGCAGAGAGCTGGCTGGCAGTCAGGGGCCAGGAGGGCACTTTGACGAGAGCTGGGGGGAGGGAGTGCAGACACACCCCACTGGACTTGGCCGATCAGGATGGTGAGGGATTGATACTCCCACCTCTCTCCTTCCTGGGCTGGCTCACAGTGTGTACTCTACTCTGGGCCCAGGCAACCCACATGCTTTCTCCCAGGCTCCTCCCAGTTTGCCAGCCAGCCTGTAACTGGTCAGCTTGTCCATCAGCTGGTCCCTGAACTCAAGTCTTTTCTGATTGAGCTGGTCTCCCAAAAGGCATTCTCTTTTCTAACCCCCTTTACAGTTCCTTCAGCCTGGACCAAATTAGCATTCCTTCCAGGCTCCAATTTCCTATTCTCTTCTTATCCTTGGTAACCAGCTCTCAGCTGCTGTGCAGCTGTACACAAGAAGTCATGAAATAATTCATCGATTTTTATTGCCCACCCTTGACGTGCAGAGTTCCATGCTAGGTACCACAGAGGATGAACAGATGTGTCTGTCTCCTCCACCTGACAAGGACCTTATCTTCTCCTTGTGTTAGCACAGTGCCTGACTTTTGGAAGATGCTCAATATTTGTCAAATGAATGACTAAACAAATGAAGAGATAGTTTCTGCCTTTAATGAGCTTGTCATCTAGTCAGGCGGATAGGTACAGCAACGTCTTTCTCATCTGACATCACCGGGGGAGTAAAGAAAGTTCCAGATAAATTTTCTAGATAAATGGAACACATTCCCTTGAATACCAAATTGTAATTATCTTAGACATTTTAGATGAGAAAATTTAACTTCTTCCTTTCCTTTTTTCTTCTAGTAGTTATTACTCTTTATGTTGCTAGTAGCAGAATTGAAATTGACTTTGATAACAAGATTTTCTTATCTGAAAACCAGGGGTTCACACTCTCAGCTGTGGCTTGATCCAGGGCTCAGACAATGCAGTCAGGATGTGCTTTTTTTGTCGTTGTTTTTTGTTTTCCTCTCCCCATTTCTGGCCTCTCTCTCCTAAATGTTTGCTTCATTCTCAGACAGATTTTCCCATTGAAGTAAAAATGGGTGCCAGAAGATTCCAGGGCTGCACGTTTCCTTCTGTCAGTCAGGAAGACAAGAGTATCTTTGGTATCTTTTATAGAGGAAGGAGGCTTGTCTTCCTCTGAAGACTCAGGAAATGTCTCTGACTCGGTTATACACCATCTCTGAACCAATGTGTAGCAGGAAATTGGAATTCCATGATATTTTTGGGCCCATTAGGCCCACTGTTTGGAGTGGGGGTCATTCATACCCCAATACCAAGACTGAGCACTGGGAACGGTGGTTCCCTCACAGGAAGTCAGAAAAGTGGCAAATAGATGCTGAGAAGCAACCAACCAGTGTTCAGTACCTCCTTCCCTTCTTTCCTTTCTCCTTCTCACTTTCTTTTATTTTACGTTCTATAGCAAATTCTGTGCCAGGGCAAAGGCTAAAACCATGAAGACATATTTCCTGACCTTGAGGCCCTTCAAGGAGGTCAGGGAGTGATAAACAAGAACAATAATGATAACAATGGGTTAATAATACAGAGGTACGAACCCAGAGGAAGAACATGGACAGTGTTGTTGACCTGGGGAGGACACAGAAAGCTTTCCAGAACTGTTAAAACTTGAGTTGATTTTGTAGGTTGAATAAGAGGTCATCAAATAGTCAAGAAGAGACATAGTATTCCTGTCAGAGGGAACAGAAAATGTGAATGTAAATAGATGCGAAGGGCTGTGTGGCTGGAAGAGAGGTGAAGTGGGCATGGAAGAGAAAGGAGGGAGCTCAGACTGTTTGCCATCTGCTGAACGGGGCATTGCACATGCACCACCTTATTTAATTCTAGCATTAACTCTATATGTTCTATAATGGAATAAACTTATTTACAGCCATCCTTTCTCTTTTTCCACTTAGCATTTCTCTTCTCCTTCCTTTTCTCCTTATCTCTGAAGATAGAAAAGATAAAAATGGCAGAGACATTTTCAGGAGAAAAACAATGAGAACAGAAGAAGTATAATCCCTGAAGGCCTGTCCTCTGTGCAAAGACATGATATGTCAAGAACATGTCATGGGGGGGGGGTGCTGTGGTGAAAAGAAAGGGGATATGGGTTTAACGTGATGGGACAGGGAAAGCTGTTGAGAAGTTCCTATTAAAGGAGAAAGGTAAGAGAGTCCAGGAGGTTTGAATGTTGGAAGGGAGGAGAGGGCAAGAGATTTACTGCATTTCAGTGAATTTTGAATGTTTGAATCTTGAATTTTGGGGCTCTGTATCAGTTATCTATTGCTGTGTAACTCAATGAACTAACTCCAAATTTAGTGGCCTAAAACGACCATAATCATTTATCTCACACAATTTCAGTGGGTCAGGAATTTGGGAATGGCTTAGTAGAGTGGTTTTGGCTGAGTCCATCATGAGGTGTCAGTCAAGGTATCAGCTGAACTGTGGTCATCTAAAGGCATGACTAGGCCCAAAAGATCCACTTACATGATGGCAGGCACATTCATAGAGCTGTGGCAGGAGGTCTCAGTTCCTCACTACATGACCTCTCTACTGAGTGTCCTCATGACATGGTAACTGGCTTCCCCCAGGGTGAGTGATCCAAGAGGGAAAGAGTGGACATTGCAATGTGTCCCACACACAGTCATTTCAGCAGTATCTCATTAGTTACACAGGTTGACCCTATTTGGTGTGGGAAGGGCCTAAACAAGGGTGTGAAAAGTGGAAAATCACTGGGGGCTATCATGGAGGCCCAGCTACCACACACATCCTTTTCTGTTCGAGGGGAACATGAAGAAAAGATAAAACATTCCACTCTGGGCCACATTCATTAAATGTTCTGTGTCGCAGGCAGGAACTGAGCCAAGACAATTTTGAATCTTGCCTTTATGTGCTAGCTTCGGTACTTAAAAAGCCCATTTTACAGATGGAAAGTATTACCCTAGGTCAATAGCAATCTTGGTCCACCCAAATCCAAACCCATGTTGCTTCCACAGGGTGAAACTCAAGTTGGGAAAATGTGTTAAGAGGCTCTTCAGTGACAGTCCTTGGTTGAACAGTAAGTGGATTGCAGAACCCAGATACATCTTGCCCTCGAATTCAAACTCATTTTATTGTTCTATCTATCCTATTGTTCCTAAATTTCTGTCTTTTTCTTATTATTTGTATTTCTTTTTCAATGAATATTCACAAAATATAATAGCATACATTCTTCAAGGGAAAGGATTATTTCTGACTTACATTATTATTCCAACATCAAAAACAGTGTCTTGAACTTAGTGCATAATCAGTATATATTAGTTTATCTATAGCTTTAATTTTACTATTAAAGATTCATTATTGGGGCACCTGGGTGGTTCAGTCAGTTAAGTGTCCGACTTCAGCTCAGGTCATGATCTGGTGGTTCATGGGTTCAAGCCCCGCATCAGGCTCTGTGCTGACAGCTCAGAACCTGAAGCCTGCTTCAGATTCTATGTCTCCCTCTCTCTTTCTGCCCCTCCCCTGCCTGTGCTCTCTCTCAAAAATAAACATTAAGGTTTCATGATCTTGGAAGGTGTATCAGCCAGGGTTCTGGCACGAAAACAGAAGCCACTCTAGGTACTTCAGGTTGAAAGTAGATTTGATATTGGGAGATGGAGGCCTACACAACCACTGGAAGGGCTGGAGGCAAGGGTGGGGAAGGCAGCTACTCACTGTCAAGGACTCTCTGTGTGTAGGAATTCCAGTGAAGCTACTACCAGGATCTCAGCTGCCCGTAACACAAGTGGTCCCTAGGAAATTCACAGCTACTCCAGAAAACAATGTCTGTCCTTCTCATCTGTCTTCCAAATCTCTCATTGGAAGAGTCTAGCCAAACCCCTGCTGACAGGGGGCTCTAGGAAATGTGAATTCTATGTTTTCAACTTCTGTAGTACAAAGTGGGGCTTAGAAGGGTGAGGGGCATACTGGATATCAAAAGACATTATCTGGCATAGGTGTCATTGTTTCAGATGATCATGGCAGATCTTCAGGGGCAATGGCATTTGTTTATTATTATGCAGTGTTCTTTGGAGGGCTGATGACTCAAGAGAGAGATAGGTGAAGTCTAAAAAAGAATTATTAGTCTTAACTCTGAAGGCATTAACTAGTAGCAGTAATTATTATTCATAATGACAGTAACAGCAGAGTCATTATGGTTATGGGTTTCAAAATTCTAAAAACCTCTTTGGGGGCGCCTGGATGGCTCAGTTGGTTAAGCATCTGACTTTTGATTTTGGTTCACGACATGATCCCAGGATCATAAGATTGAGCCCTGTGTCTTAAGCATGTGCTTAAGATTCTCTCTCCGCCTCTCCCTCTGCCCCTCCCCAACTCATATACATACACATGCATGTTCTCTCTCTCTCTCAAAAAAAAAAAAAAATAAAATAAATAAAACCCATGTGAATATCTGGTCTGTGACCTTTAGGAAATCATTTAACCTCCTAACTTCTTAGTTGCTCATCTGTAGGGTGGGGATAATAGACTCTCCCTCATAGTCTTGTGGTGAAAGTTAAATGCAGTTAGACACATGAAATACTCAACACTAGGCTGGGAACTCAGTAGATGCTTACGAAGTGGGAACTATTTATATCTAATATGATGCACAACTCTTCACAAAATACCTCAACACATGTGATCTTATATGACAAACCCAGTTAAAAAGGGACACAGGATGAGGAAGAGAAAGAAAAGTGGGGGACTTGAATTCAGGAGAGGATCCAGAAGGCTATAGGAAAGGCTTGGATGCAAGAGACCAGGATCAAGGACCAGAGAGGAAGGACCCTCTGGGGGATGAGGAGTGAGGGGGATGCTGGGCTCAGAGTTGCCACACACACCATCTTGTTAACAATCTTTTCCCAATAGTTCTGTTTAAACAGAGGATAGGAAATACAAACAAGTGTTAAGAGTCTATAAAGCCTATAAATGATGACCATGGATTTAGATACTTTTTTCCTGCCAAATATTAAAACAGAAAATGTACACACTGTGTTTTTCTTTTGCCCTAGCTCCAGCCCCTAAGGGCTGTGTGGCTCCATTTATAACAAACAGATGAAGAGCAGAGACTGTGGGCTTTGCTGTACCCATTAACTTAGTCTAATTATCTTGAGATTTTTTTTTTTTACCTAGAAATTAATCACAGATGAACTCTTTAACTGATTTTATGATTTTTCCCTTTACTAATTCTGCAGGAGGCATGTTCAGACCTTCATAGATTTCTCTGTTCCTATCCTTTTCTTTGGGGACAGCAGCTACATCATGCACAGCTCAGGCAGGGTTGGAGAAGCACTGTGCTGCCTCTAGGAGAGCAGGAATTCATGGCCACGCTCCTAAGAGGGACATTCCTTGGTCATCAGCACCCCTAAAGCTACCACTTTGGGTGCCCTTAGCTTTTGATTATGGGCACCTGATTTTTTTCTTTATCTATAAAGATCAATGAAAGCACTTGCAGAATTTGTTTTTTGCTATTTCTATTAATATGTAACACATTCTAACTTAGAGTAATGTGTTTGTTCTGCAAAGATTTATGTGAATCAAGTTTATAAGCACCTTTCACAAACTGGCTACAACCCCTCATCCTGAATAGAAACTGTGGCACTGCTACTGTTAACTACAGCCCTGCCTCTTGTTGACCATGGACTGGAGTTATCTTCATCATTTCTGCCAACCTCAGTTTCTTCTGTAAACACAGAATAACCACCCTATTCCAGGAATTTCTGTGAGTACTCTATAGGTAACATATAAAGCACACAGCACACTATCGGGCACATAGTGAGTACTCAGTAAATAATTATCACCATCATTAAGTAGCATTAGTCCCAAGGTCATACAATTGGTAAAAGGCAGAGTCAAGATTTGACCCTGGATAAGACTAAAATGCCCTTTGCCCTTTCCACTCTAGAACTCTGCCTTCCAGCTGAGTAAAAAAAGCTCAAGACTTGGTTATTTCCTAACAGGAAGGTCAGGGAGATAAATGAAACATGAAAGACCAATGAAAGGAAGCAGGTGCTAAGTGGCCAAATCAGAAGAAAAGAAAGGATGTACTGGACTGGCAGAGATTCGGGGAGGCTTCAATTAGGCTTAACTGAGACTTGATGAGATGATAGGAGAAGGGAAGCTTCTTATCTGCCTTTATCCTCATGGTTGACACTCAGGTTTTTCTCTGGAATTACTTCAGTCTTAGGTTGAAGTCCTGGCTCTGCACTTAGCAGCTGTGTAAGCTTAGGGACATCACTTCACCTTAATCTGCATCTTAGTCTCTAGTTGTATGAAACAAGGCAGTGAGGCTCCATAAGGCTCCTCTCAACACCAATTTGTCCTACAAGAATGCTGTGGTCTGTTCTCATGTGTCCAGGACATTTTGTACAGTTATCTTGTTTTAGTTTGGATGGTTGATTTTTTTGTAAGTTTTTTAAAAACGTTTATTTATTTTTGAGGGAGAGAGACAGAGTGTGAGCAGGGGAGGGGTAGAGAGAGAAGGAGACACAGAAGCTGAAGCAGGCTTCAGGCTCTGAGCTGTCAGCACAGAGCCTGACACGGAGCTTGAACTCACCTACTGCCAGATCATGACCTGAGCCAAAGTCAGACGCTCAACCGACTGGGCCACCCAGGCACCCTGGCTTGTTGATTTTAACAGAAACCCAATCAAAATCCATTGAGAGGGGAGATGGGAAAGTAGGGGAGGGATGTAAGACTCTAGGAATGCCTCACTTTGACCAAGAGTAAGAAGGCATTCAGACCTCATGACGGTAAAGACCAAAGGGGTTCTCTCTCTTTCTGTCTCATCTGCTTGTCTTTTTCTCGCTACACAACTACTCCCTTCTCTTATTTCTCTTTGCAAACAAGTTCTCTGCTTACTATTTAGTGCATAAAGCCTCAAACTGTGCAGCCTCCACCAAAATGTCTGCCTTGGCTCCCGAGTTTATAGGACTTCACAGGCACAGCCCCTATAGCCCAGTAACTCAATTTATGGCTAATTCCAAAATCTTGGGAAGGAAATCTGACCAGCTGTGGTCAGGGGATGTTCTTTGGTCTTCTTAGCAGTAAGGATCCTACAGTGGAGGCCAGCTCCTCTCCTTAGGTAAGGGCGGGATAGGAAATCTATTCTGGTCTTCATCCTTTCCTGGCATTGGGTCAAATGAGTTACCTGTCTCCCACACCAATCTGTGAGTTCCTCATCCTTCTTTGCATCCCCTTAACCAACAGAAGTTTCTCAAAGATTCACAATATTTGTGGAACTGAGAGGACACAGAATAAAAACAATAGCTAATGTCCACATGGATCTTTACAACTTACAACATAGTTTTCCCACACGTGATCTCATCTGACCCTCACAACAACAGTAGTATTATTCCTTCCATTTTATAATTGAGGAAAATGAGGCTATCCCAAGGTCACACTGCTGTTACATGGTGGAATCAGGATTCAAATTTAATTATTCTGGCTGAAATACCAGCACCTAACAGGATGGTTGCTAAGGATCCTTCTGGTCCTAATATTAACCAGTCCAAGAATATTAATATCATTGTGTTTTCAAAAACTCCCACATCCTTGTGCTTCTTGGTAATTATTTCCATCTCCTTCCCAATTTTAGCTTTGAATTGTGATATGGCAAGTAAGATACTGCACTTTTAAAAAGCCACAACACATAGGGTCTCATCTTATCTGTCAAAAAAGCATTTTATTTGGAAGCAGGGAGAGTAGAGAGGAACTAGGAAGTTCACAATGAAAAGAGGAAGGCTTGTAAAGTGCCTCCTGGCTGTGTCTTTAATGAGAAGCACCAGGCTCAGCTCTTGAGGCCACCTGGGAGGGGGTCTGGAGATGTGGTTGAGCTTTCCAGGTCGCCTCTAGTCACTGGCTGCCTCAGGCACCTGCATGAACCATCCTCTGTAGTTGAAATGTCAGGAATGTCTTTTCTTTCTTTTACTGGCTTGGGCCATGCTCTTGGTTGACTTGCTAGTGTTATTGTTTGTGGAAAGCCCATTCTAGGCTTTCCGTTTTCATCCCTGGGGGACATTCCCTTGAGAATCGACCTCTTGTAGAGGTACCTCCTTCTAAGAGCAATGATAAACATATTATCATTGACTGATCACCCTACAATGTGTCAGGCAGGAAGCAAATAATATACATAACACTACTCATGTAATTCTCCCCAAACCCTGTGAGATAAGTAATATAATCTTGCCTTTTTATAGATAGTATTACTGAGGCTCAGAAAAGTAAAGTAATATCCCATAGCTAATAAAAGGCAGAACTGGCATATAACCTACATCTGGTTGGCTGCAAAGTGCACGCTCCTTATTTGTTTGTTTGTTTGTTTAGAGAGAGAGGGAGAGAGATAGAAAACGTGAGTGGGGGAGGGGGCAAAGAGAGAGAGAGAGGGAGAGAAAGAGAATCCCAAGCAGGCTCTGGGCTATCAGAGCAGAACCCACTGCAGGTCTCAAACGCATTAAGCATGAGATCATGACCTAAGCCAAAACCAAGAGTTGAACACTTAACTGACGGAACCACCCAGGTGCCACTGCATGCTTTTAATCACTGGGCTTGGGGTCTCCTAAGCCTTGGTTGGACACCAAGTGGCTAAAGCTAGAGATGAACACAATTTTACCTTGTTCCAAAGTCTGCACTTCAAAAAGGGCACTCTGCTTTTATATGCTGTATACATTTGGGTTCCAAGTAATACATCTCCAATACTAAACACATAATAAGAATCATAATAACTTTGGAATACATTGAACTCTGTTGTCATTCACCTTTCTCCAATTATCTTCTTATAACAACCCCTTCCTCCTAGGCATTCAGCTAGATCCCCTTTCCTAGCTCTCCTTGCACTTCTGTGAGACCATATGACTGAGTTCTGGCCAACACGAAGCAGGCACAAGTGGAGGGCACTACATCCTAGCCTCCTTTACTTTCTCTCTCAGTCTTTGGTCTGAACCAGGCCTTGCTTCAAAGGGAGATTCACATCATAATATTCTGATGCTTGGTCTGTGACTTCATTTACCTGTACAGCAAGATTGGGACTTTTTTTTTAAAACATTTATTTTTGAGAGAGAATGAAAGAGTGCAAGCAGGAGAGGGGCAGAAAGAATGCAAGACAGAGGATTTGAAGCAGGCTCCCTGCTATCAGCACAAAGCCCAACACTGGGCTTGAATCCAGGAACTGTGAGATTGTGACCTGAGCCGAAATCAAGAGTTGGATGCTTAACCGACTGAGCCAGCCAGGCACCCTGAGATTTGGGGACATTTTGACTGACACTATCTCAACTCTGCTATCAGAACAATTATTTGTTTTCTACTCACAGCCAACATCAGTAACTATAAGGGCCTCTCTCCACTCTTGCTTAGAAGAGACTCTTGAGCCATTTTCTTCTGCCTTTTGGGCCACATGCTTTATTCTCCTTTGTATATATCTAATTTTCCACCATCAGAGCTCTTGAGTCAGACTATGGCAAAGAGGACCTCATTATTTAAAAAATTTCTCAAAGAACTTTAAGGTTCTCTAGCCCAAGTTCCTCATTTTACCAAGAACAAAGGAGAGTCCCAGGTATTCAGTCACATGCCTAGGGACGCACTGTGATTAGTGGCAGAGGTGGTACTAGGACCGAGGGCCAGGACTAGGGCAAGGAACCTGGAGTGCACAATTTAAAGGGGGACTCACTTTCAGATGCTGGCCCTGTGTTTATAAGGGAGGCCTCTGAGGCATTTTTTCTTTGCTTTTCTTTAAGAAATAGCCACATTTTTGGCTGGGCAGCTTTCTCAGCCTGTTTCCTACTTCTAGATACTCAAGAACAAAGAGACTTCTTTTCATTTTAAATTTTCTCAGTCTGGTTTAGCTCATGCTCATCCAACTCCCTTAAAGTCTTTGTACTGGTCCACTCCATTACCCATCCTTCTTTTCCAGACAGGTCTCTCTTTCCTGACTTACAGATTAGGTTTTTGTGGGATGACAACCTGCAGATCTATAAAAGTTCTTTTGTCTAGCTGGGCGGGTTTACTAGGTTTAAAGACAACCTCAATATTCCTCCTGCATTGCTCCCTTCCTCTCACATGATTGACTACACTCCAGCACTTCTGACACCAGATGGGTGGGGGTTCCCCACATCAAGCAACTCTGTGACAGCAGCTGGGTGTCCTACAATTTAAGTCAGTTCTGACATTGTCTACCTGAAGACAGCATCAGATCCCACAGGTTAAGGGCTCAGTCCCACAAGACTAACCCCCACCCTCCAACACACATACTTTACATGCCAATCACTAGTAGGTCCCTAGGTTACCCACGACTTCTGTCTGACCTGGCCACAAATCGCAGGTTCTCATGACCTCCTCCCCTCAGATTCAAGTATTGCAACAACAGCTTACAGAACTCAGGGAAGCACCTACTTAGGGTTATCAGTTTATTAAAGAATGTAAGGACACAGATGAACTGCCAGGGGAAGAGACACATAGGGCAAGGTCTGGGAGGGTCCTGAGCAGAGGAGCTTTTGTCTCCGTGGAATTGGGGTACTTGGACTTCCCATTATGTGCTCACAAACCTGGAAGCTCTCTGATCTCTCTACTTTGGGGATTTTTATGGAGACTTCATTATGTAGCCATGATTGAACATTAACTTCATTTCCAGCCCCTCTCCCCTCTTGGGAGGATGAGAGGTAGGGTTGAGAATTCCAAGCTTCTAATCCTGGTGTGGTCTTTCTGGTGACCAGCCTACATCCAGGAGCCCAGCAAAAGTCACCTCATTAGAACAAAAGACCCTGCTATCACCCAGGAAATTCCAAGGGACTTAGAAACTCCATGTCAGGAACTGGGGTCAAAGGGCAAATATTAGAACAAAAGAAGCTCCTAGTACTCTTATCACTTAGGAAATAACAAGAGGTGTAGGAGCTCAGTGCCAAGACTGAGGGGTAGATGCCAATATATGTATGTTTTCTATTATTTCACACTAGTACCACCTTAAACATTTCAAAAGTCTTAACAAAGGGTCATACAGCCATATCTTTGATTTGTCCTTTGCTCTGAGTTATTTTTTTTAATGTTCATTTTTTTGAGAGAGTGCATACATGCATGTGGGGGAGGAGCAGAGAGAGGGAGGGAGAGAATCCCAAGCAGTCTCCACACTGTCAGCAGAGAGCCTGACATGGAGCTCGAACTCACAAACCATGAGACCATGACCTGAGTCAAAACCAAGAGTCGGACGCTTAACCAACTGAGCCATCCAGGGGCCCCTGAACTATTTCTTACTTTAAGTCTCTTTGGCTCTCTGGAGAGACCAAAATGTGAAACCTTTCTATTTTGCAATCTAACAAGTCCCAGGGCCTCTAAATTTCTTTTAAATTCTGCTTGCAGGGGCGCCTGGGTGGCGCAGTCGGTTAAGCGTCCGACTTCAGCCAGGTCATGATCTCGCGGTCCGTGAGTTCGAGCCCCGCATCGGGCTCTGGGCTGATGGCTCAGAGCCTGGAGCCTGTTTCCGATTCTGTGTCTCCCTCTCTCTCTGCCCCTCCCCCGTTCATGCTCTGTCTCTCTCTGTCCCAAAAATAAAAAATAAAAAATAAAAAATAAAATAATAAATAAATAAATAAATAAACGTTGAAAAAAAATTTTAAAAAAATAAATTCTGCTTGCAAATACAATAGTTCTTTCTTCAGCTCATCTCTCTGCAGCAGCTGTAAGTACCCAATGTACTTTTCTAACGTGTGTTTGGAAATCTCTTTAGCCAGGCCCAGAAGCTTACTAGTTATTTCCATCCTTTTGGTTGCTGTAGACAATGCCTTGTCAATTGTTTTGGTACTGATAACACGGGTCATCATTCTTCCAGCCTGCCATCCTAGTCTCCACTAAGGCCAGTCCTATGGCCAACGCCTAACTTTGTTCTTCTAAGTTTTGGGTACAGAAACCCTATCTCTGGTACCATTTTATGCATCAGTTAATTATTGTTGCATAGCAAACCACCCAGAAAACTTACTGGCTTAAAAATGCCTTTTTTTTTTTCCTTTTTATTTCCTAAGATTCTGTGGTTTGGCTGAGTGGGTTTTTCTAATCTGGGCTGGCTGGACTAGGGCTGGAAGATTACTGATGACCCAGGCACATTATCTGATGTTGAGCTGGAACAACAGGACACCTGGGTCACTCTTCTCTAGCAGCTAGCATGCTAGCCCAGGCTTCTTCACATGAAGGCTGGGTTCTAAAAGCAGTGATGGAGAGCAAGCCTTTTTCCGTTATCTGTTTGCATTTCACTTGTTAATTGTCAAGTGACCAAAGCAAGTCATGTGGCCAAACCCAGATTCACCCAGTGTATAAATAGAATTGATGATAAGAATTCTAAAATATGTGGCCATTCTCAAAATGTGTAACATAAAGTATGCATTTTTTTTGTGGGATTATTTCATTCATCTCAGGGGACTGCTTGTTGTCCAGTGTGATGGATATTTTTAGGTGTCAACTTGACTAGGCCACAGAATGCTCAGATAGTCTGTCAAACATCATTCTGGGTATGTCTGTGACCGTATATCTGAGGAGATTAATATCTGAATTGGTATAATTGGTATACTGAGTCAAGTTGGTTGACTTCCATCATGTGAGTGGACTTCATCCAATCTACTGAAGACCTACATAGAAAAATAAAGTTGGGTAAGAGGGATTCTGTCTGATTGCTTGAATAGGGACATTGGTCTTCTTCTGCCTCAACTAGAATGTATACTCTTGGCTTTCCTGGTTCTTGGGCCTTCAGATTGGGACTAGAACTTCACTACTGGTTCTCCTAGGTCTCAAGCACACCAACTGTAGATTTTGGGACTTCTCAACCTTCATCATTGTGTGAGTCAACTCCTGACAATAGATCTCTTTATAAATAACACATTCAAAAGATATCTGTCTATATCTATATGTCTACTATTGGTTCTGTTTCTCTGGACAACCCTGACTAAATACAGCTAGTATTCCTGGAATTATGGGATGGGTATCGGGAATCATCATCGTATATCATACGTAACACTGATCAAGTGACTGTTATATTTCAGGCACTGTTCTAAGTGCTTTACTTCTATTAATTCACTTAATTATCATAGCAATCCTATGAGAGAGGCATTTTTATTGTACTCATTTATAAAAGATAAATAGGAGATACAGAGAAGGTAAAAACTTGCCCAAGGACATGCAGCCACCAATGACAAGACTGGGCTTACAACCAGCCAGTCTGGCTGTAGAGCTTGTGACCTAACCGCTATATTTTAGTAACTTTCTAAGAAGAAAGGGAAGTGGTAGAGGAAGGAGTGAGAGATGGAGGAGAGGTCAAAAGAGGAAAGGAGCTAAGGGATGATGTAACAGAGGTCTCAGGGCCTAGATCATAACAAATCTTGTGTGACAAAGTAGGTACTTTGGGGGTGTCTGTACAGGTCACGTATCCTTTTCAAATGCTTCTTCCAACCAGACACTCTCAGGAACTATGTGTAGACTCATTTTACCCCTTTCCTCTGACCTCTGTTGGTTGAACTTGATCCAACTTGGGTCAATAATAATCTTTCAAGAGTTTGGAAATAGGACTGAGAGATGTCATATTGGTCTGCACTTGACTGTTGTAATTGGAAGAAGCAAACTCAAGAGGTGTGGGGGCCAAGTCCTGCCTACCATGTGGCCTTGAGAGACTGAGGAAAAGGAATTCTAGATGCAAGTGAGAGCAGACAAGATGAATGGTGGGTCCTTGAGCTACCCTCTGTTCTCAGTCCCAGGAGCTCCCTTCACTCCTGCTCCTCCTCACAAGGTTACCCCACTTCTACTGTGCCCTGCTTCTGTTAGAGCCCACTGACCTGTGGTACTTATAACCCAAGGTCTGAGGGATTTTATACACCCAGGAAAGAAGAGTTTAAACTTATTTGAAGGTGATGGAAACCCTCCCAACAACTTAAACACAGCAAAAAGGAAGGGGGAGTAGAATCGTCCCATGTGTACCAAAGTGCGGAAATTCAAGGGTGACCAATTTGAGCTCAGAAGAATGAAGAGCTTCCCAACATTAGCACTGCCTGAAATCAAAGCAGTTTGAACCCTAAAGTGGGGCTGGCACTTGGGTAGCACAAGCCCAGAATAACCCACCACATGACAGAGTGAATTCAAGCTTCAGGAAGGGCAGGAGTTAGGCCAGACGATGACTTTCAGGGTCCCTTCTGCCCTGCAATTTGTGATTCTGTGACTCTGTTTTGGGGCCTAGATGTGTTTCTGTCAGGACTTTGTTTCTGTGAGGAGGCATTCCTGGTTTAGAACACACAGTTGTATCAGCCGCCTCAGGGAACATTCGCTTCAGCAGGAGATGAGACGAGACAGCTGGCTTCCTAAGCCCCTGCACTGTGAAGGTGGAGGCAGGAACTAGGACCTTTCTCGTCTTGGTAAACAATGTTTCTTCCCCTCACCTGCCCGGATGGGCCAGCCAGCTCCTTAGGCATGTTAACGAGCCTCTCTCTGGTGAAGGCTCTAGGCACCGAGCCCCTGAAAACAATTAAAAGTCAGGCTGTGTCTGAAAGCTACTGACTGGCTTCTGCTGCTCCATACACCCTCGTCTACGCCTTTCTGTCCCCATCCTGCCACAAACAGAACTGGTGTTTCAGGTTTGAAAAACAATAATTACTTATTAGTAAAGAAATCCAGAAAGCCTAAAGAAAATAGGAATAATTCAAAATCCTATCACTCAGAAGTAATCAGCACTCACTTTTTTTGGTGAACATCTATCAAATCTCTTACATACACACACCAGAATATAATGACCTCAACCTTTGAGCCATTCTGTAAACAGTGTTTTCATGTACTCACCTCTCCTGGACATGTTTTCACGTTGATAAACATGGACTGACCTCACTAGGCCCCCTCTTCTCCCTTCCTGGAGCTTTCCCCGCTTCATTTGGGTCTCGGCAGCCATCTCAGCCCAGTCAGCCCAGGCTTCCTTCCCCAGACCTCGATAATTGAACAAAAGCCTCTGCAGACTCAGGGCTGGACACCATGGCTGCTGCCCCCGGCCCAGAGGCCGCTGTGCTCTCTGCTCAGCCACAACCTTCCTGCTGAGGCTGTGGAAAGAGCAGCTGCTGGGGAAATC
Source organism: Lynx canadensis (assembly GCF_007474595.2). Taxonomy (NCBI): domain Eukaryota; kingdom Metazoa; phylum Chordata; class Mammalia; order Carnivora; family Felidae; genus Lynx; species Lynx canadensis. The sequence continues at coordinate 52,590,352 of NC_044310.1, read as the reverse complement.
ACACTGAAAGAAAGCGACAACAGAAATTTCTCTTGGCTCGTTGGCTGGCTTGTCTCATTCCTTCTTTAAGAAATTCTTGGTTTGTCTCTAATTATCCAGTACCCAGAGCTTCAGAGCAAGGTTGTGGCTGAGAGGATGCCACACTTCAAACAATCTGTCAAGGAAGATTTGGATCTTTGGCACAAGAGACACTATAGAAAAGTTGAATGCGGCTGTGGATCCATAGACTCTTGCCAAATGAGACTTGTGGCTTCTCAGGCAACAGGATGGTGCCTGATTCACAGGGATGATGTCAGGTGATGGGTGGGCCTGCCACTGGCTTCTCCACTGGAATGTTCATCCTGATGGGAGCCTGCCCCCCTCCTCTGGGGTTTATCCTAAAACAAGCAATCAATGCTTATGAATACAAGCTTCATCTTTAGATTTTTGTTTTTCCTCTAGCTAGAGGCATTAAATACAGGACGTGGTTTTTCAACTTGGGCACTATTGACATTTGGGCCGGATAATACTTTGCCTTAAAGGACTGTCTGTCATGTGCATTGTAGAATATTTAGAAACATCCCTGGTCTCTACCCACTAGAAGCTGGTAGCATCCCCCTCAGTTGTAACAACCAGAAATATCTCTAGATATTGCCAGATATTCCTGGGGAGGGAGATTAAAATCACCCCTGATTGAGAACCACAGGCATAGAGGTTGAAAGGGTGAGCACTGCAACCAGACCAAGTCCTGGCACTGACTCTAACTTTACTGTGTCACCTTAATAAAGTTATTTTTAATATTTTTGGCCCTTGGTTTTCTCATCCTTACAATGGGAAAAGTAACAGTACCTACCACAAGCAGTTTAGTGAGGGGAATAAATGAAATGAGGGAAATAAGGTAGACAGCAAAGGGCTCAGTGAATTATCTGATTCTATTTTTCACAATAATTATTTGAAGTAGATAATATCAATAAACTAATTTCTCAGGACTGAAAATTGTGATGGAGGGATGTTGGGCAACTTCCTTGATTAGGAAGTGGCTCATGTTGTTAATTCCTGGGGCAAGGGAACTTTCCAACCATGCCTGGAACAGGTCATGGCACCAGCTCCCTCAAGTCAGGAGAAGCAAGGAGGTTTGGGGGTTCCAAACTCATGGACCTGTTGTCTTGGTTTACCCCAATGTGCTTCACAGAAGTCATCATTCTTCTCTGTGACCAGGTTGTACAAGAAAGCCTTTTTTAAAAAAAATTTTTAAAGTGTTTTTTTTTTTTTTTTTGAGAGACAGTGAGTTGGGGGTTGGGGCAGAGAGAGCGGAAGACAGAGAATCCCAAGCGGGCTCCACACTGTCAGCACAGAGCCCGACACAGGGCTTGAACTCATGAAACTGCGAGATCATGACCTGAGCTGAAACCAGGAGTGGGGCACTTAACCTATGGAGCCACCCAGATGCCCCTACAAGAAAGCCTTTTTGTAACTCCAAGCCATCATGCAAATGAAAGCTGCTATTATTACACAGAACTTATCCCTCTGAGGATGTAAATGTCCAAGGGAGAGGTTTATTTACTCCATAGGAGTTGGACCTCACTGGCCTTTGAAATCCCTTTCCCTACTTAAGTTTTTATGGAGTCAACATCTTATGAATGAAGACACTGAGAACTGGTGTCAATGGTGAGAGAAGAAAGAAAGAGAATAGCCAGAGCTAGGGACCTGAGGAGGGGATAAACAAGTAATCGGGAAGATTCCATCACAAGATGGCCCCATGGAAGGCTGCTTCATTTCTGAGGATGCCCCTCTTCTGCTCCAGCCTGAACTTCCAGATTCAAGGCTCAATCAGGGGTGAATAGAAGGATGAACAGATAGGTAACAAGCAAGTGTAGTGAAATGTAAATGTAGTGAAATGTAAATTGTAGGTGTGTGGGTGTTCACTGTAAAATTATTTCACTTTGCTGTATGTTTTGAAAATTTTCATAATATAAGATAATTAATCTCTGGAAGAATGGAAGAAAAAAATGTCCTAAGGCCAGAGACCCCAGCTGCAGGGGTGGACAGACCTCAAGGCTTTTTCTTTTTGCTCTGACCCTCTGGAAGCCTCCTTCTCCGGGCAGATGCTACTGGGCTGTGGCCACTTTGGCACCATGTTATTCCCTGATGAATGGGGATGCCCTGTAGAGAAGCAAGACTCACTGAGTCACACTCCTGAAGGCTACAATTTGATTTTAGTGCTACCTAATTTTTCCTTCCCCATGTCTGTCTCTCATTTGTGCAGAAGTCTCCTGGAAGAAGCAGGCATCCCAGACACGGTCCCCTGCTCTGGGCCTCTTTCTTCACCCCTAAGTTCAGTGGCCACCTCACTGGGCTCCAGAGCCTTAGAGGCCCCATCCGGCTTCTGACACTGACAATTAACAAAATACCAGGGATGTGGTAAGTAGTCTATTACAATTCCTGAATTTACAGTTTTACCAGGAGCACATTAGAATATATCTCTTTCCTTTTGAATTTCAAACTTGAAAATACGTTTTGTATTTTGTATTTGTATGTATGAAATTAAGCAATTTAATTAAGAAATTTTTAAAGTCTTTCTAAAGAGCAAATAAATTCTTACAGCTCCTTCATTCTAACCTGTTATTTTCCTGTCAGAAGTAGTTATTGGTTGAGATCACCAGTAACTTTTGGACAGGCACGGGTTTGAATCCCAGCTCTGCCACTTGCTAGCTCTATCTATGATCATGGGCCAATTCCACCACCTTTCCAAGCCTCACCTTTCCTTACCTATAAGGTGACAATTCCAGCTTAGTGTTGTTTGGAAATTAGAAAATATGTTTAAAGGTCTTCGTGTGATGCTTGGCACAGAGTATGTTCTCAATTAATGGTAGCTATTAATACCATTATCATTATTATAGTTTTCTTTTAGCCCTTGCTTACAGACATCCAAATTTTTATACAGTTAAAGGAACAGTTTACTTACATTTCCAATTTTTGACACCAGAAGGCCCTGGCTGTCTGGCTGCCAAGTATCAGGGTTACATTTTCTGTCTCGGGAATTTATTTATATTAATCAAACTCATAGAAGGCTGAAATACAAATCCAAGTGTCAATGTTTTGACTTACTGAGGTATATACAACTACCTTAATTGTTAAAAAAAAAAAAGGAGAAAATGTATGAAATGATTGTCACTTATGATTCTAGAGATTTTGCTACCTACTTTTTCTTCTAACCTTTTGCTTCTGACATGATAATGTTGACTAGAAGTAGGAATTGCAGACATCATTGTCTCATGCTAATCTCAGGGTAAAGTTTACAGATTGCAGGAGGTAGTTTTGGGGGGCGTTGTTTCTTGTTGTTGTTTTTTTAAGTTGTATGAGATTAATTAAGCAATATTAAACCACCCTTGCCATCCTGGAATAAATCCAATTTGGTAATAATGTATTATCCTTTTAATGTATTTGCTGGATATTTTATATTAAACTTTTCAGAGCGATTGGTCTGAATTTTCCTTTCTTACAATGTAATGTTTTTTGTCAGTTTTTTTTTTTTTAAGGATAGGTTTTTTTTTTTAAGTTTATTTAAGTTTAAGAGAGAGAGAGAGAGAGAGAGAGAGAGGCTGAGAGAGGGAGACAGAGAATTCCAAGAAGGCACTGCACATGTCAGAGCCTGACATGGGGCTCTCCCATTAAGTGGGAGATTGTGACCTCAGCCAAAATCCGAAGTCGGATGCTTAACTGGCTGAGCCACCCAGGCACTCTTCTTCTTATCAGTTTTTAATCTCAAGACAATGCTACCATCTTCTTCTTCTTCTTTTTTTTAAGTAAATAAATGGGAGAGTTTGTACAAGATTGATATAATTCCTTTCTTAAAAGATTGGAGAATTCACCAGTTAAATCATCTGGGCTTAGAGATTTTCTTACGGGAAGATTTCTAATTAGAAAATGAATTCCTTTAAAAAGTTGTTTTCCTATTATATTGAAACACAATAGTTTTTTTCTGTTAGAAAATTAATTTTTTTGTTGTTAGGAATAGGACAATTCAGACTTTTTATTTCCTCTTGTGTCAGTTTACTAAGTTAGGTTTTTCAAAGACTGGCCACTTTAAAGTTTCATATTTGTCGGTATCAAGTTACTCATAATATCTTATTACCTTTTTAATGTCTGTTGGACCTGTAATGATCCCCTTTTTATTTCAGATTTTGGTGATTTGTCTTTTTCTTTTCTTTATTATATCACTGAAGGTTTTCTAAGAGCAACATTTGGTTTTCCTGGTTTTCTCTATTTTGCATTTATTTCTCTATTTCATTTGTTCATTCTCTTATGACATTATTGTCTTCTGTTTTCTTTGGGTTTATTTTGTTATATTTTCATATTCTTGAAATCGACACTTAAGATCATGGATTTCTTTTCAGCCTTTATTTCTAATACATGCATTTAAGGCTCTAATAATGTATCTTCTATGGCTGCATCCAACAAATGTTGATAGGTCACATTTTCATTATCACTCAGTTCAAAATATATCCTGATTTAATTGAGTATATTCTTTCACTCACAGCTTACTTAGAAATGTATTGCCTAATTTCCCAACATTTGGATAATTCAAATGTTTTATAGCTTAATTCTACTGTAGTCAAAAGACAGTTACAATGAATAAATCACATTCTTTGGAAATCATTGAAATTTATTTCATGGCCCTGCATGGCCAATTTGGGTAATGTTTTATATGCATTTGAAAAAATATATATTGTCCTTGTTGCAGTGTTTCATATATATCAATTAGCTGAAGTTGGTTTACTGTGTTGTTCAGATCTTCTATGTCTTTATTGATTTTTTTTTGAATGCTGTTTAATCAGTTCCTGAGAGTGGTATCTTAAAGCAATACTATTCCCCCAACATACTTAACCACCCATCCTATGATTATGGGTTGGCCTATTTCTTGTTGATCTGCCAATTTTTGCTTCTTAAATTTTGAAGCTCTAATAATCTACGCAAGTTTAGAATTGTTTTATCATCCTGGAAGACTGACTTTATCCTTGTGAAATATCTTCCTTTTCTGTGGTAAGTCTTCTTGACTAAAAGTCTCTGTCTCCTGCTATTAGTATGATGAAATCATCTTTTTGTCAGTTTACATCTACATGCATTTGATTTTTTTAATGGGACACATTTAAAAAACAAAATTCTCATGATGTCTGGGTGGCTCAGTTCATAAAGCATCTGACTCTTGATCTCAGGGTTGTGAGTTCAAGCCCCACATTGGCCATAGAATCCACTTAAAACAATAAAATAAATAAAAATGAAATTCTCCATATTGTCATCAATTTCTTGGACCATAATAATTACCAATTTAAATTTTTTTTTCAACGTTTATTTATTTTTGGGACAGAGAGAGACAGAGCATGAACGGGGGAGGGGCAGAGAGAGAGGGAGACACAGAATCGGAAACAGGCTCCAGGCTCTGAGCCATCAGCCCAGAGCCTGACGCGGGGCTTGAACTCCCGGACCGCGAGATCGTGACCTGGCTGAAGTCGGACGCTTAACGGACTGCGCCACCCAGGCGCCCCAATAATTACCAATTTAAAACTCTGTGCCTGATAATGCTTATGTTTATATTGCCTATGAGTCTGTTTTTATCCTCTGCTTTTCCTCTTTGTTCTATTTCTTGGCGTGCCTGTTAATTTTGAATGCTATAAAATGTGTAAGAAAAACTGTGACACTCTGATGATGTTATATTTCTCTAGAGAAAATTTACCTTATCCTCTGACAGGCAGCTAGGATGGAGGCAAAATGTCTTAATCTATTCAGGGATTGAGCTCACTTAAAGTTGGGGGGCAGGCTTTGTAAGACTCAGTTGCAGAATTTGCATGATTTGCTCTCCCTCTGATTTGCCCCAAGCTCTAAGGTAGAATCTCACCCAAGAGACTGGAGTACTTACCAGGGCGCCTTCCCTTGGCATATCCTAAATTCTAATTTTATCTCCCCAGCATCACAAAACTTTCCAAATTTGTTGTTGGATTTCTAGCTATGTTCTTCTCATTTTTTTAGTCTTTCATTTCATCAGGCCTATGAAACAACAAATTCCTTGAAGTAAAACTGGAGTAGAGCATTGGTCTCATTTCTTTGTATCTCTTTTCTCTTTGGAGTTTAGTCCCTCAATTCATGGCTTCTATAACACATCCAAACCCAACTTTTGCCTCCCCTGTCTCATGAGGTTGCTGACAGCTCTGTTGTCTTCTCTATTATCAGCTGTCTTTCACCCATCTTCTCAGTCTCTCATTTCACCCTGTAATATTTGACAAATGCTCCAGAGGAGAAAGTCATTATCCATTTGTCAGGCTTAAATCAGTAACATTTCGTTCTAAAATCTTGATTTCTCACATCCTGGTTGCCTCCGTATCTCTGTGGCTTCCTGCAGATTTTTGTTGCTTATTTTGTTATTGTTGTTGTATTTTATCTAGCTTTTCTACTTACTCTGTTGTTCTGCTACAAGTTACTCCAACATAGCTGCAGTTAATTGTAAGTGACCTCACATACAGAACTGATACCTTTTCTCATAAGGTCATATGTTAGTTCTGTTTTATAATAAAGTCTGTTATACATATAAAAATCATAGATTCTAAGGTTACTACAATGAACTTTGATGTAACCAAAGATGCTTGAAGAACTAGGCTTATAAATGGAAAGCACAATGGGAAATCTATCAGTGCTATAGCTCCAAAAATGGCTCTATGACTTTATTATAATCTTTAAAAAATTCCCTAAGATGTAAATTTTTACCCATGTAAATTAAACTTCCCACTTTACAGAGCAATAAGGAAAGAAAAAGAGCTCTGAGATGGGTGTGCCTGAGACACTTAATAAATACGAAAATATTTATAAAATAAATAAAAGAAAAGGGGTTGAAGCTGACAAGGTTATAAAGGGGATTCTTTTACTGAAAAAACATAATGCTTGAGTTCTACAAAAATAAAACAAGAAATTAATAAAGACTGTGAAGATGATGGTTCTTTTGAGTGAAGAGACAGCTACTTTGATCTTTCATGCAGTGAATAATTTTACAGAAAGATGGTCATATTACTCTACTCAGGAGGTCATGCAACTGAAATATTTTCTCTCTTCTTTCATTTGAAAAAAGAAAAATGGGAAGATAGCAACCAGATGGTAAGAAAATCGGTTTAACAGGTTTCAGGTTAGCACTTAAATAACTTAGAATATAGATCCAGCTGTTCTGACAGACTTAAAATAACATGCTTTTAATTATATAGATCAGGAGTCCTCAAAATATGGACTTGGGGTCAAATCTGGCCTGTTGCCTATTTTTTGCAAATAAAGTTTTATTGGAACATAGACATACCCATGCATTTATGAATTGTCTATGGCTGCTTTTGAGCTACAACAGCAGAGTTAGTAGTTATAACATGATGGATCATATGGCTTGCAAAGTCTAAAATATTTATCATCTGATTCTTTACAGAGAAAAACTTGCCAACCTCTGCTATCAAAATTTCTTTTGTGTGTGTATATATATATATATATATATACACACACACATATATATACATATATATATATATATATACATATATATACATATATGTATACATATATATACACACATATACACATATATATATATATGAGCAGTTCTGATGGCTCTGCACCGTGAGGCCTTCAAGAGTTCAGGAGCTTTCGGTCTTATCACTTGACCTTCCCTAGATGTTGATCCTGTCTGCATATGACAGTATGGCTCACCATGAGGGCCACATCACAGCCACTGGGAAGGGATTATGTAAATTCCAACCTACATCTATAGCATAATAAGTGAATTATTATATCATGGTCTTGTATTTCCAAAAAGGGTGAAGCTGTGTTCAGAATATCCTGTTTTTTTTTTTAAGGTAGCAAAACAACATATTTTAGAAACATTTCCATTTTAAATTCTCTACACCTGAAGTGAAAACATTAGTTATCTTGTGTACCTCTGCTCCCAAACATGATGGATACATGAGGTATTGCTGTATAAAAGCTGAATGGTGAAGTGGAAGAAGGATGTTCTTTGGAGTCAGACAGATCATATTTAATCTCAACTTTCCCTCAATAGCTTGGGCAAATTCTTTAATCCTTCTGAGCCTCAGTTCCTTCATCTCTCAAAATGGGTAGCTGAGCAAGTAGTTGTGAAGAATGAATTAGATGTATGTACTGTGCGGACAGCTAGTAGGTACCCAGTAGCTGTTGATCTTTTCCTTTCCATGGGTTTTTCAGTCATGTCAATAGGAACTTGATACTTGGAAATATCAAGCAGACTGGAACCTCATGGTTTCCCTCCCATAAAACGTACCAAGCCCTACACACATTGTTTATCTCTTATACCAACTTTATGTAGTTAAGTCCCATTCATGTATAAATAATTTGTGAAGAGCCTAACTAGGAAGCACATCTTTCTGCAGGAAGCCAATGACCATTCTTGGGCAGTGGGGGCATTTGGATTGAAGAGCATCTTTGTCTACTCTGCTTCTGAAACTGATAATTGATGCCTTAAACTACAGTATGTAATTTAGTGTGACAGACTTCTTTTGTGTTAATAAGAAGTTACTCAATAATTCATTTCCTAGACCTCACTGTAAATCATGATAAACTAATGTGGTTTTAATGAGGCTGTAATATGCTTTTCTGAAGGAATTCTGCTGTAACGATTAGTGTACCATGATTTTAAGGCATAATTGCCTCAAGAAAGAGTCCAGTCAATACCAAAGGAGGTGACACTTGCAGGGCAAGTGATGGGAAGTGCCCCAAAACACTTTCCACACAGTCGTGGAAGATAGAGATTGAATGATGAGTGCTTAGACCAAAACTATGGGATGCTGGCATGTAAAATGAAACAATGTTCTTCCCCTGAGAACTACTGTCTGCTAAGGAAGAAATAAAGAAAAGAGTCCCGTTGAAGCTTTCAGCACTAATTGTCTTAAGTGCCGTAACTAACCAATTTCAGGTGCTGGATAATATTTGTCTGCTCTTTGAATTCCTTTGCTCATTTTGCTTTTTTAATTTTGGAGAGAGAGAGAGAGAAAGCGCGAGCATGCGTGACTGGGGGGAGAGGGAGAGAGAGGGAGGGGGAGAAAGAGGGAGGGGAAGAAGGAATATTAAGCAGGCTCCATGCTCAGTGCAGAAACCCGAGGTGAAGTTCGATTCCACAGCCCTGGAATCATGACCTAAGCCGAAATCAAGAGCCGTTCACTCAACTGACTGAGACACCCAGGCTCCCCACTTTGTTCATTTTAATGGGATTAATTTTGTTTCGATGTTCATTGTCCTTTAACATTTTGCTCAGTTGTGCAAGATGCTTCATGTGTTTTTTGAAAATAGGGAGGGAGAGGACCATTTCCAAACAGAAAGCCAAACAAACAAATGCATAGGACTTGTTTCCCCTGAAAATATCCAAGAACTGTTGCATATGCTACTTCTTAGATTCATCCTTTGATACACTAGGTGTTTTTCATAATGCACTTACATTTATCAACAAGGAAGATAAGTGACCACCAACATCAATTCAATCAACATCATTTAAGCACCTATACAGGTGCTTAATACAAACAAAATGAGACATATTATGAGTACATAAAGATGAATAAATGCTTCTAGGCTCTCATGGTATAACAAAGACCAAGGTATATACATATAGCATGGATATAGGGGATTATATGAAAGTTACTATTATAGAGTATTATGTATTAAGAAAATATAATAACTTTCATTTGAATTGTATTTCTGTGGCTTACAAAAGGCTTTCATGTACATTATTATTCATTTGGATCCCACAAAAATTCCATAAAATGTATGAAGATTATTATCTCAGTTTTACAGATGAGGGAATTATGCTTCAGAGTAGTTGACTAGCCCAAATTCATATGGCAAACAGGAAAAGGAGTCAGGCTCTAAGTTCTTTGCTTGATTGGCAGTATTATTCTGCTTTTCATATATAATATGAAGACGTGGGGCACTAGTGGGTTCTCTTTTTTTTGAGAGAGAGAGAGAGAGAGAGAGAGAGAGAGAGAGAGAAAGAGAGAGACAGCAAGCCAGTGCGGGAAGGGCAGAGGGACAGAGAGAACCTTAAGCAAGTTCCAAGCAGGCTCCATGTCCAGTGTGAAGCCCAACAACAGGCTTGATCTCACAACTGTGAGGTCATGACCTGAGCTGAAATCAAGAGTCAGATGCTTAACTGACTGAGCCACCCAGGCACTCCAGCGTGTTCCCTTTAAATAATGTTAAGGCCAATAACTGTCAAGAAATGCTGACCTATCCATGTCATATCCAAATCCTTCACTGGCTTCCCAAGCCAGTTGAAGTCTAAGCTCCTGGACCTGGTATAAGAGGCCCTTCATCACTGGTGGCTGCTGTTTGGGTCTTTAGCCTCATTGCTTACCATTCTTGGCTTTGAACTCCAGCAACACAGTGGCACCTGTAGTTAATTTCCCATGCACTCATGTGGTTTTTTCACCTCTGTCCAAGTGGTCTCCTCTACCTAGAATAGAGTTTCTCCCCATTTAACCTGACAACCTCCTATAACCTTTAAGTCTTGGCTATTCTGCTTCCCATTGGAAGTTTTCCAAACTCTATCAACATCAGGTTTTTATTCTCTGTGTTCCTATAATATCTTTAGTTGCATGTTCCTCATTTTATTGTTGTTATGTTCATGAATCTTTTTTCTCTATTGAAGTGTGAACAGAGTAAGTGCAGGAACTAGGTCATAATCTTTTCTGGTGTCTGATACACAGAAAGTGCTCAATAAATGAGAACTGTGAATGACTCACTTTGTTTAATACATAATTGTCCCTGCAGTGAGGCTCAATACAAACCACCAAGGGCTACAGTGGCTGGCTACTGTAGGTGCCTTCTCTCACTTCTATAGGATGCCATTAGAGAACCTGTTCCCTTGTCACCGCTGCCCTGTCCACAGTGCTTCTTAGCCTTGACCAGAGGCTGTGCTAAGGGCAAAATGCATACACCACACACAAAAATAAACTCAAAATGGATGAAAGACCTGAATGTGAGACAGGAAACCATCAAAACCCTAGAGGAGAAAGCAGGCAACAAGCTCTTTGACCTCAGACGCAGCCACCTCGACACATCTCTTAAAGCAAGGGAATTAAAAGCAAAAATGAACTATTGTGACCTCATCAAGATTAAAAGCTTCTGCGCTGCACAGGAAACAATCGACAAAACTAAAAGACAACTGACAGAATGGGAAAACATATTTGAAAATGATATATTGGATAAAGGACTAGTATCCAAAATCTATAAAGAAGTCATCAAACTCAACACCCAAAAAACAAATAATCTTGTGAAGAAATGGGCAGAAGACATGAATAGACACTTTTCCAAAGAAGGCATCCAGATGGCTAACAGACACATTAAACAATGCTCAACGTCACTCATCATCAGGGAAATACAAATCAAAGCCACACTGAGATACCACCTCACACTGGTCAGAGTGGCTAAAATGAACAAATCAGGAGACTATAGATGCTGGAGAGGATGTAGAGAAACGGGAATCCTCTTGGACTGTTGGTGGGAAGGCAAACATTCACAGCTCTCAGAGTGGTGCAGCTGCTCTGGAAAACAGCGTGGAGGTTCCTCAAAAAACTAAAAATAGATCTACCCTATGACCCAGCAATAGCACTGCTAGGAATCTACCCAAGGGATACAGGAGTGCTGATGCATAGGGGCACATGTACCCCGATGTTTAGAGCAGTGCTTTCAAAAATAGCCAAATTATGGAAAGAGCCTAAATGTCCATCAACTGATGAATGGATAAAGAAGATGTGGTTTATTTTTTTTTTTTTTATTTATTTTTTTTTTTTAAATTTTTTTTTTTTCAACGTTTATTTATTTTTGGGACAGAGAGAGACAGAGCATGAACGGGGGAGGGGCAGAGAGAGAGGGAGACACAGAATCGGAAACAGGCTCCAGGCTCTGAGCCATCAGCCCAGAGCCCGACGCGGGGCTCGAACTCCCGGACCGCGAGATCGTGACCTGGCTGAAGTCGGACGCTTAACCGACTGCGCCACCCAGGCGCCCCGAAGATGTGGTTTATATATACAATGGAACACTACTTGGCAATGAGGAAGAAGGAAATCTTGCCATTTGCAGCAATGTGGATGGAACTGGAGGATATTATGCTAAGTGAAATAAGTCAGAGAAAGACAGATACCATATATTTTCACTCACATGTGGATCTTGAGAAACTTAAGAGAAGACCATGGTGGGAGGGAAGGGGAAAAAATAGTTACTAACAGAGAGGGAGGGAGGCAAACCATAAGAGACTCTTAAATACAGAGAACAAACTGAGGGTTGATGGGGGGTGGGGGAGAGGGAAAAGTGGGTGATGGGCATTGAGGAAGGCACCTGTTGGGATGAGCACTGGGTGTTGTATGGAAGCCAATTTGACAATAAATTATACTAAATAAATAAAGGCAAAATGCAGTAAAATTTTCTTAGTAAAGAGTTGACAATATAGTTTAAAATGTTGAAATAATTGACTTATACTTTCATTAAATGAAAGCAGAAATATTATAAAAAGTTTGACTCAAAGATGCTTTATTCTTAGAAGTAGATCATTAGAGGTAGATGGAACCCAGAGGGTTGTGTAGGCCAGTGCTAATGGGTACTCATCACACACACACAAAGCTAAACTTCACTACTAATGAAAATAAGGTAAGAAAGCAATCCTCCTACCCCATCTCTCACTCCAGTTACTTTCCCACTCTTCTAGATGGCCAGTTAACACTTTCTTTTCCTTTTATTGTTTCTTGCCTCATTGAGAAAAGGGGTGTTGCACTAGCACTGGGAACCCTGACCCTCCTGGTCAGCTCATCTCCTGGCAACCCAGAGAGAACCTCTGTGGTCATCTGGCAGACTGTCTTGTCTCTTCACAAACATACCATGACCAAAACTAATCTCACGAATTCTCCCCCAAATCCAGACCTGCTCCTCTCACAATCACCCCTAGTTCAGTGAATGGCAGTTCTATGTTTTTAGTTGTGCAGGCTGAAAAACTTGTGGGCATGACTTGACTTCCCTAGTTTTCTCACACCCTACATCCAAACCATTAGCAAATCCTGGAAACTCTATATTCAAAGTTACCTGTCAGTTGGCCTCTCCTTCCCTGTTACCCATCTTGCTCTATGCAACCCCATGCTTCCCTTAGAGTTCTGTGCTGGTCTCCCAGACTCATCTCCCAGCTTCCCCTTTTGCCTCAATAGTCTATTCACCACCCAGCAGCTGGGGCAGGGGGATTCTTTAAAACATCCCCACATAGGCTCAAAATGCTCCAAAGGTTTTCATTTCTTTCAGAGTTAAAACCAAAGAGTTTACGGGGCTTTTACATGACTGGTCCCCCATTATCTCTGGCCACTCCTCATCTTCTGCTCTGCGCCAGCCATATGGGCCTGCTCTGTTCTCAAACATACCAAGTAGGTTCCTACCCCTTTGGTAGCATTTGCTCTGCTCTGAGCCAGGGAGGCTCTTTCCTTAGACAAATGCTTGGTTTGTTACCAAGCATTTCATTCGGGTTTCTGCTTAGACACCTCTGATAAGAGAAGCCTTCTCAGTGCACACTCTACTAAATTCTAACCCTCTCTCCTGCATGCTCTATCACCCTTACCCAGCTGTGTTTTTCTCTACACTTAATATCACCTGACCTGTTCTATACATCGCATACGTTTGTTATTACATGTGCTACCTCTTTTACCTCTAAAACAGAGTTAATTTTTGTGTGGACAGAGACCTCATGTCTTACACTGAGATACCTCCAGGAACTAGAATGGTATCTAGCACAGAGTAGGCACTCAGTACATATGTCTTGATTGGAGGAATGAATGGATGAAAGAACCACCCTGGGAAAACCGAAAAGACTAATAATATTTAGTGGTGGTGAGGATATGGAGCAATAGCATCATATTCTGTTTGCAGAGTGGGAGGAATAAATTGAGACAATCATTTCCAAATGCCTATTTGGTACTTGGAAATATCAATGAAAATAAAAAATACATATTCCTTTTGCTCCAGCAACTCAATTGCTAGGAATTTCCCCATAACAGTATTACTTCACAAAGATACATGGCCAAAAATAGCTTAAGTATTTTTTTAGGGGCACCTGAGTGGCTCAGTCAGTTGAGCATCAAACTCTTGATTTCAGCCCAGGTCATGATCTCACAGTTGAGAGATCGAGCCCACATGGGGCTCTGTGATGGGTGTGGAGCCTACTTAAGATTGTCTCTCCCTCTCCCTCTGCCCTTCCCTCGCTCATGCTTCCCCCAAAATATTTTTTTAATAAAATAAATCAAAACAACCTTAATGGCCATCAATAGGGAATTAATTAAATAGGTTTTGGTACCTTGGAAGACAGCTTTGAATGCAAACAAAGAAGACCCATATGTTAAAGCTGCCTGGGAGGTATTTTCAGGGGGAAAAAAGTAGGTTACAGAATTGTATGAATTGAATGAGCCTGCTTACTTTCTCAAAGAAGACATGATACAGATTTACATGTACATATGCTTATATGCACTAGCAGGTACCCAGCAGGATGTTATCAGACTGGAGCGGGATTATCTCTGAGGGGAGTAGGAAGGTGACTTTGCTTATTTACGTACTACTGTGCTATTTTATATATAAAAAAAATTTTTTTTAGAGGCACCTGGGTGGCTCAGTCGGTTAAGCATCTGACCTTGGCTCAGGTCACAATTTCAGGGTTCATGAGTTCAAACCCTGAGTCGGGCTCTGTGCTGATAGCCCAGAGTCTGGTGCCTGCCTCAGATTCTGTCTCCCTCTCTCTGCCCCTCCCCCACTCATTCTCTCTCTCTCTCTCTCTCTCTCTCTCTCTCAGAAATAAATAAACAGTAAAAATTTTTTTAAAATTATTTTTAAATGCCACATTTCTCAGAAAGTCTAAAGGAGCAATGAAGACAGATATGAAGACTTGTTTGCACATTGGCTCTGCCATTTACTAGCTATGTGACCTTCAGCAATCAGTTTAATCTTTTCAGAAATCAAATCCATTACTTGACAAAGAAGCAGGCAGCCTATGACTCCCACCTGGCTGTATGATAGGGGACCTTCTTGGACAAAGAACCACACTAAGAAGCAGTAGATAATGGAATAGATGGGATTTGGGAAAGAGGTTAGCATAACGTTGTTTCATGTCATTTAATATTGACATTAATGGCCTCCATAAAGCTTTTCCCTCTTTTTACCCAGGATGTGAACCAGACGTCTTTAAGATTGCAGCAGTTAATTTTATCCATCCAGGCTTCCCAATCAATGCTTTTACTTGGAAGATATTTATGTTTAGGATGCTGAAAAGCTTTCCTCATAGTCAGGTCCGTAGGGCATTCCAATACCACTTTCTAGAGTTAAGTACTGAGACCTTGGGCCCTTGAT
The DNA here is from genome assembly GCF_007474595.2 of Lynx canadensis. NCBI lineage: Eukaryota > Metazoa > Chordata > Mammalia > Carnivora > Felidae > Lynx > Lynx canadensis. The sequence goes on along the minus strand of NC_044310.1, from coordinate 52,574,956 downwards.
GTGAGAAACAGTAAATAATAACGACTGCAGCTCTTGGCAAATACAATGTTCTGTGCAAAGTCGTAGAAAGCATGCTCAAGCATGCGGAATGAACAAGAGAAACAGAATGCAATGCTCCCAGCTTTTGATCCTAGCAATTAGAAGTGAAAACAGTGGCTACAAATTTGAATGTTGGACTGTCCCCTTGCAAGTATTTTCTATGCCAATTGTCACTGCTTGTTAGGGCGCATTTCCTTTTCTTTTCAGTTTTGGTACCTCTGTTCCTCCTTCACACACCAACCTTACTCAGCTAAGGTTCTGTTTACCCACAAAGTACAGTAGTTAGTGCTCTCTCTCTTCCAGCCCTCACTGGTGTCCATTTTCCATCTCCACGAGAACATTCTAGTTTCCATTACATTATTTCCAACATGTCCATCCTCTGCTTAAATGCTTCCGTATATGCTCAGAATTAAGCCTTTCTTAAATTGGTCCTCAAGGACTCCTCTGTAATCTGATTCCCTCATTTTGCCATAAGAGAATAGATTACGTGTTGTGAAGAGACTTGGGTTCGAGTTAAGGCTAATTAGCTCGTTTGAATTCCTTGACCTCTATTCGCTTCAGTTTTCTTAATAATAACACATACCTCTCAAAATTGTTGTGGGGATCAAATGAATTAGTGCTTGTGAAAGCACTCTGTAAGTAAAAAGCACTGTAAAATAGGATGACAGCACAAATATTGATTGAATACTTGTGTGAAATGCCAGGTAGTATACTTACTCAGATCTCACAGCACCTAGAAAGCCTATCAGGATTTTCATGTCGGCGATAACAGAACTGAGGCGCATGGAGCTTAAAAACTGCATCCCGGTTACACAGCAGCCCATGGCGGAGCGGGAAGTCCAACACAGGGCGTATGGCCCTACAGCTCCTGCTTTTACCACTGTGCAGCGCTACCGCTGCACAGAGAGGCGTCCATTCGGACTTCACGCCAGCTCACGCTGGCGCTTCAGAACACGCCACGCTTAATCCCTGCCTCCTGCCTATACGACCTCCCCTTCCTTCCCTTCCAAAGAGTCAAATCCTTCCCTGCTCGGTCCCACCCTTTTCAACAACTCTTCCGTTACTGCAGGACCCGTTAAAACCTCCACCATTTCTTGTCAGCAAATCTCACTCAGTCCTTGACTGCACCTACCGTGCGTGCCTTTGTGTTCTCAGCGGGCTTCGGCAGGCCAGAAGGATCTAATCCCTGCGTTTTGTCAGCATGCAGCATGATAGAAGTTGCTCAACGAATATTTCTTGAATAAATAAGTATTCTCTAACTTACTATTCTCCAAACTACTCCCCAGACCTATTTATACGAATCACTTGGAGCAAGTGTGAAAAATATATTTCTCTACCCTACGCTGGCCCTGCTAAATCAGCAACTCTGATGGTGGGCGTGGCCAGGAAACATACCATTTAACAAGCTCCTCAGGTGATTGTTAATGCCAGGGAAGGCTGGGAAATACTGGTCTAATTCAATGGCTGGTAACCAGGGTATACACCTGGCTCTCCCGGGAAGCTTTTCAAAGCAAGCAACACCATTTCCACCTCCCCCTGTTTCAGGGATTCTGACTCATGAAATCTAGGATACGTTTGGAAAAGTTTCTTAGGTGATTCTTATGTTTCCTTTTCCTATCCCTGCCTCAGTTAAGAACCCATTTCTGGGGTGCCTGGGTGGCTTAGTAGGTTAAGCGTCTGACTCTTGATTTCCCCTCAGGGTCACAATCTCAGGGTCGTGATATAGAGCTCCATGTCGGGCTCTGCGCTGAGGGCAAAGCCTGCTTAAGATTCTCCCTCTTTCTCTCTCTGTCCTTACACCGCCTGAGTGTGCATGGGTGTGCAATCTCTCTCTCTCTCTCTCTCTCTCTCTCTCTCTTAAAAATAAACAAACCATTTCTATTGCTTCATGTATATGCACTGTGATCTGCAACACTCACCCCAACCAGAAACGAGACTAAAGTATTGGTGGTAAGCATCTCTTCCTATAGTTTTGAATCCAACACAATGCCAAGGACATAATGGTCTTCAATGAGAAATTATTCAGTTGAGTTAAAAGTTCTATTCCACTCCTGAGCCATATTCCATCTCCCACCTAACTAGTTTTTGACTCTACCACATATCCAAACCTACTTTTGGTTTAATTTACTGTGTCTTTTCATTTGCTCACTTAGCTATCTTCTTACTGGAATCCATGTTAAGTTACTCCAAAGTCTATCTTCATTGGGACCCCACATCACTTCAATCAGTACATTCTGATTTATTCAGGCCATTGACATAAGCCCTGCATCACATTTGAGGCATGCCCTGACTGCCAATGGACCTCTTCCCTTGCCCTTGGCAATGATATATGTCCACGAGACCAATTCTACTACAAATGAATCATGGGTCTCCCTGCAACGTGACTGATTGGACCCATGAGGACCGCTCACCCAGAAAACATCTCCCCAACAGACCTGCCCAGGTGCTTAGAATTACTAATATGACAACTACACATTTTCTTACCATTGGAACAATGCGTGTTAATATCTGTAAACACTTACTAGTTTGTCTAGTTAACTCAGAAGAAGACCATGACAGTAGAACATGGGTTGAGTCAGCTTTCAATAGATGGGAAAGAAGAAGGGCTGGTTGGTCTAGCACTGAGGGCTAAGGGACTCTATTAAGGCTCTCTGAGATCCATGTATTTGTGACACAAGACAAGTGTAGACAAGGGCAGAAGCTGTTTGATGAAGCTGGGAACTCATCACGTAACGCTTTGAGAACACAGGAATGAATCAGGATACTCTGATTACTCGATTCATGTAATTTCTAATCTCATATTCTTTCTCAATATGATAATTTTAACAGGCTGATATTTGCTACTTGTTTAGTGTTTCCATCCTCTCAATTGTCCCCTCTCTCACTCTTGTTTCTCTTCCTGTCTCTAAGATCCTTTAAACATGCTACTTTCCCTCAGGCCTTGATTTTCACTCCTCCACTTCTCGAATGTGAGATGTGTTGGTAAAGAAGAGGAAAACAGAGAAAAGAGACTTCAACAAAGAATGCATTTGTCTATTCTACAGTTGTGTTTGTGTGTGTGTGTGTGTGTGTGTGAGAGAGAGAGAGAGAGAGAGAGTGAGAGAGCAGGAGAGGGAGAGAGACTGACTCATTAATTCTGTATTTTCATTAAGGAGAATTGGGAATCCACTGTGTTATGTAATTATATATGAGGTTTGGATTTATTTCTTTTCTTTCTTGTCTTTCCCCTCCCTTTTCCTTAAGTTGCTTTGGGTTGCAATAAAGGCCACACAATCTGCCATTGTATACAATTTGCACACAGGCTGCCAAGCGGGCTGCCAGGTTTAGTCCTGATGTGACCAAGAATGGTTGGGTTACAAAGCCACTGAGAAAACCGGTTTTCTACAGGAAATAGAAATTTATTAAAATCAGGCCTCTGCAAATGCCCTGGCTGTTCGGCTGGCAGCCTGCCAAATCAGCTGGGCGAGAAGGGAAGGAGACCTGCAGATGTGATCTTCCAGGCCTGACTCAGGCCAGGCTGGGGCTCTGCAGGGGCCTGGAGACGGGGCTGCCTTGCATACAAAAAAGCCTCCCTGTGATGCCACCTAGGACGCCAGAATTTTGGTCTTCTGGCTTTCATGCTCAAGTTTTCCAGGCGCCACCATTTGTAGATTCTGGACATTCGTGGGCTCCCAAACTATATTGTAGCTTTTTCCCAGCAGAATGAAATGTTAAGACCTTTATGGGATCTTGGGTTCTAATCTCAACAGAGTTCCTTACCTTCTGAGCCTCAGTTACACCATCCGTACAATGAGAAAAACGTCCACGCCATGAATTGTGAACTTACGTGAAATAATGCCCAATAATGGATAAATTTTGCTATTGTTGTCTTCCCCCCACCCCAGCACGGGGGGCCCAGGACGACTGGCCCTCTCTAGTTACCCACCGTGTTTGGACACTGCTTCAGTCCAGGGCCCACGGGCCCGAGGTCGCCCTGGCCTGGCTGCCCAGCTTCTCCTCTAACCCTATAACAATGGCTAACACTTACTGAAGGTTTACTTGGATCAGCAATCAGTCCATTCACTTTTAAAATATTAATTCATTTAATCCTCACAAACGCCCTCGGCGCTGGTTACTACTCTTATCTTCACCTCACAGGTTAGGAAACCAGGGCAGAGAGGTTTGGTGGGGGTGAGACGTGAGTGCAGGAGGTTGGGCTTCAGAGCCGGGCACCCAAGTGCAGTGCTACCTTTACGGGACCCTTTAAGGAAGGGAGTTTTGCTTTTTCTTGTTGAAGGAATATGTTTTTGAAGATATACATTTCAGAACATTAGCATCGTATGTGCTAGGAATTTGGGAAACAGATGGAAGATGGTTACCAAGAAGTCCTAAGAAACAGGGAGAAGCAGCTCAGACTGTTTTTCTGGGGTGGGGAGCAGGTACATCTCACGGTCAGCGTCTCCTGGGGATGAAGTGTCCCAGCAGAGATTAAGACAGAAGTCTTGGAGCCTGAGACCACTACAATTCCTCACATGCTGCATTTTCCCCACTTCCCTGAGCTCTCTGCCTAGTTCTGACTCCTCCCGAGTTTTTTTTTTTTTTTTTTTTTTTTTTTTTTTTTTTTTAACAGACTTTGGGTCTAATTCTCTTGCTTTCTCTTTCTATCATTTTTGGACACCATAATTATAGTTAGCCTTTACTGAACTCAACACTGTGCAATGCCCTTTATATACATGTTACTGTTTAACCCCAACAACAACCCTGTAAATATGCACTATTATTTTCTCCACTTGCTGATCAGGGAGCTGAGGCTCGGAGAGGTTATGTGATTTGCCTGAGGTCACATCTCATAGCTTGCAGGTGGTGGAACTCAGGTTTGAACTGAGGCCTGCTCACTCCAGAACCCAGCTGTAACCATTCGAAATCAGAATAAAATGGGTATTAAGTTTGACCCTGGAAGGAAAAAAAAAAAAAAAGGCAGAGAGCCTGTGGGGGTTACCGGCAACATTCCATTTTATCCCGTCCACATTCTTAATCCCTTGTCTCAATAAGTGGCCCCACCATCCTCAGGGCCACCAGAGTCCCCATGCTTCTCCCCAAATCCTATTCATGACCCAGTCTTGTCAATCCCATCTCCTATATAACTGTCAAGTCCACTTCTTTGCCTTCTTTCTGCTCTGCCCTTGTCAGCTCAGTATCTCTTCTCACTTGAGTCCCTGCCTCTTGCCTCCTTTTTCTCAACTCTTGACCATCAACTCTATACAGTTATAGTGAACTATTTCAAGATTTTCTCAGGAGTTGTGTCCTGTCACCTGTTCCGTGCAGGTCACTGGACATACTTTTCCCTCCGTCCACTCACTCTTGCATAAATCTGATTGCCTGGCTAACTCTACTTATTCTGCAGGGCTCAGATTAAATGCTACTTCCTCCAGGAAATCTTTCCTGAGCCCCCAAGGCTTGGGTCCCTGCAACATCCAGTCCAGCTTGAACTTCACCCATCATGCCATTCCCATTTATTCATTTACACTATCTTTTAAAATATAAGCTCATGAGGCACCTGGGTATCTCAGTCTGTTAAGCACCAACTCTTGATTTTGACTTGGGTCATGATCTCATGGTTCATGAGTTTGAGCCCTGCATTGGGCTCTGTGCTGACAGCACGGAGCCTGCTTCAGATCTTCTGTCTCCCTCTTTCTGCTCGTCCCCTGCTCTCTCTCTCTCAGTAATAAGTTAACGTTAAAAAATAAAATAAAATATAAGCTCATGAGGGCAGGGTTTATCACTATCTCCAGAAGTTAACTCAATAAATATTTGCTAAATGAATATGTACACGAATTAGGGTTCTCTAAAGAAACAGAACCAATAGAATGTGTATACACAGAAAGAAGCTTATTACACAGAAATGGTTCATGTGATTAAGGGGGCTGGCTCGTCTAAGATTTGCAGGATGAGTCAGCAAGCTGGAGACCCAGGAGAGCTGATGGCGTAGTTCCAGTTTGAAGGCCAGCAGGCTCAAAACCCAGGAACAACTGATATTTCAATTAAAGTCCAAAAGCAGGAATAATAGTCTTTCTGAGGGGAGAATCAATGTTTTAAATTTATTTAGGCCTTCAACTAATAGGATATGGCCCACCCACATGGGGGGAAATTTGCTTTATTTGGTCTACCAATTTAAAGATTAATCTCAAAAAACTAAAAAATATAAAAACCTATTAGTCTGATCCAAAAGTACTCTCACAGAGGGGCACCTGGGTGGCTCAGTCGATAAGTGTCCGACTTCAGCTCAGGTCATGATCTCATAGTTTGTGAGTTCGAGGCCTGCATCAGGCTCTGTCCTGACAGCTCAGAGCCTGGAGCCTGCTTCAGACTCTGTGTCTCATTCTCTCTCTGCCCCTCCCCAATTTGTTCTCTGTCTCTCAAAAATAAATTTTAAAAATGTAAAAAAAAAACAAAAAACAAAAACAAAAGTTCTCTCACAGAAACACCCAGAATGTCTGACCAAATATCTGGGCACCCTGTGACCTAGTCAAGTTGACACGTAAAACTAACCACCAAAATACACAAATATGTGAATGAACGAATAAACAAAAAATGAGTCAATGCTCCCACTCTTCTCTCCTGGTTCCCAGGCAACTATATGCAAGTTTCTCTTCCTCCCACTCCAAAGTCACTGCCATTGGTCAGCAGTGGGAAAAGAAAGATCTACACTTTTAGTCTCTGAAGGATAGCCTTTAGTCTGCTCTTCTGATTGCTCTCTGCTATGGCTGCCATATTCTCTTTCATTTGCAAACACGTGGATTCAAATTCCAAAAAACAGATGAAGCCAACACTCTAGTCTCAGCTCAGTTCCCCCCTCCCACCCAACCCCCCCCCACTTCCAACCACAGCTGGGAATGGTGTTCACTGTACCAGCTGGGCAACATCCACTCTGCCACACTTCTTATTAAATAACAAAAGAAATGGTTAAATAGGTAACAAAAAGAATGGAGCTATGTGCACCATGTCCCCATGACAAAAGCTCCATTGTTACCTGCCTTCTTCTTGGACTTCTGACCACATAGCTAAATTACCAAGGGGTTTTAAATCAACATTTCAATATTTATTGAATGTCTATTGTATGTCAGACACTGTTCAAGGCACAGGCGATAAAACAATGAAGAAACTAGACAAAATCCAAGTCTTTATGGAACATAAGGGTAAGGTAACTCTCGTGACCTGGTTATTCTGATTGAGTTTTCAAAAATTAATCTCCTTGTATTAACATGGAAGTGCTTACCTCTTACCAAATAAACAAAGAACATGCTTCTGGCATAAAAACTTGGGGCAAGTTGCTTCCACTTATCTAGCACAGGCCTACTTTACGTAGCAGAGTATAATTATTTATTTATTTTTTCAACGTTTATTTTTGGGACAGAGAGAGACAGAGCATGAACGGGGGAGGGGCAGAGAGAGACGGAGACACAGAATCGGAAACAGGCTCCAGGCTCTGAGCCATCAGCCCAGAGCCTGACGCGGGGCTCGAACTCACGGACCGCGAGATCGTGACCTGGCTGAAGTCGGACGCTTAACTGACTGCACCACCCAGGCGCTCCCAGAGTATAATTATTAGAGTAGCTCCTACACTATCCCTATTATCAGTCACAATGCCTGGCATATGAATAAACAAATGGAGACTTCTTTTTTGCAGTAATACTAGAGAGGTTTGTATTTATTCATCTACCTTTCTGTGACATATTGTGAAAATCACCATAATATTTCACCCCACCCTGTATTCCTACCCTCTGTTATATGGCTTTTCAGCTCTTCCCATTAAGAGATGGAATCAATTTTCTCTCCCCTCAAATCTGGGCTGAACTTTTGACCTGTTTTGGCTGATAGGATTCAGCAGAAGTAATGGTATGCCAATTCGAAACCCAAGCCTCAAGAGACCTTGAACACTTTCGCACACTCACTGGAACCCTGTCCAGCTGCCATGTAAATAAGCTAAAAGATCAAAGACCAAAATGAACAAAAACAAGCTGTCATAGTTGGGGCTCTCTAGATCAGATACACCTCAACTAAGCTGGATACTGACTACAGATACAGGTGGCTATACCCACTGCTACCAGAACTGAGAAACTAAGCCCTACACCAATTGCTGATATGAAGAATTGTGAACTAAATAAATAGCTGTTGGTTTGAGACCCAGAGTTTTTACGTAGTTTGTTACACAGCAAAAGCTAACTGATACATTATTTGATCCCTTCCTTTTGTGAGCAACAAATTAACTACCACAATCTTGTAGATGTTAGGATACACACAATAGGGATACCATTTGTATGCAAAAATAGATAACCCTAGTCCATAGAAACATTGTATGTATGACTTGACTTTAGAACAAACTGAACTAACAGATTTTGGTAAAATCATCAGCTGATGTTTTAAAGTGCAGAGATTCATATTTTTCTTAAGGTTCACATAATTCTTTTTAAATTAGAAGACAAAGTGAATTTGGAAGATTGTATCTATCTGGATCTGAATTTCCCAAGCTGTTTGGTAAAATTCAGACTTTTTTCCCCATTTCCAAATCTTTCACCTTAGTAGGAATCGTGTGTTTACTATTTCTGGCAAAGTGAGATAGGGTATCTTTTAGATGCTCTGACCAAAACAAGATAGCACGTTCCAGGGTTTTGCTTCTTTGTAAGGTAAATAAACATTCATTTCCATGTAGCTATCTTGAGAGTCTGAACATTCTTTACATATTCTTTGAAAAGATTCTCTTTTGGGGCATCTGGGTGGCTCAGTCGGTTGAGCGTCTGACTTCAGCTCAGGTCATGATCTCACGGTTCGTGGGTTCAAGCCCCGCATCAGGCTCTGTGCTGACAGCTCGGAGCCTGGAGCCTGCTTCTGATTCTGTGTCTCCCTCTCTCTCTCTCTCTGCCCCTCCCCTGCTCACACTGTCTCTGTCTCTCAAAAATAAATGAATGTAAAAAAATTCTTAAAAAAAAGAGAAAAGGTTCTCTTTTAACTTTTTTGACAAAATTAACATAATTAAAGGTAAAAAAGAATTCTTGAGCTTTTCTGGTTCTCTCTTTGTACAAATCAGATTTCTTTTTTTAAAATTTTTTTAATGTTTATTTATTTTTGAGAAAAAGAGACAGAGCATGAGTGGGGGAGGGCAGAGAGAGCAAAGAAGACAGAGAATCTGAAACAGGCTCCAGGCTTTGAGCTGTCAGCAAAGAGCCAGATGCAGAGCCTGAACTCCAGAATGGCGAGATTGTGACCTGAGCCAAAGTCGGATGCCCAATTGACTGGGCCACCCAGGAGCCCCCACTGCTTCAAAGTGAGCTGGACATTTTTGCAAGTATAAAAATATAAAATACAAATTGATATATATATATATATATGTATTTATATAATTATGTATATCTATTCTCTCCCCTATCAATTATTAAATGCATTTTAAAATGTGGCAAAAGATACTGAAAACTACCAACTGAATCAGCAATGAATGAAAACAATGAATGTAAGGATAAATTCTATTATTAGCAGAACTGACTTTACATTTGCTAGCAGTTTTGGTTTCTAGAACTGAAGACATTGACTCTCTCTGAGGTAACCATTTGCTCTGGAACAGAGGACTAGCAGCCAGTATCACTCCTTTTTCCTTTTCTCTCCTTCTTCCACACAGAGGTGAAACACAGGGGTGAAGTCTGGAGCTTTAGCAGCTATATTGTAATCATGAAGCAGAAGGTCTGAGGGCAAAAGTCAATACTCTAATAAAAATGTCAGAGTGGAAATACACAAAAAGCTTGGTCTTTGATAGCATCATTGCATAACTACCTGGACCGATGCCAGTAACTTCCCAGTCAGGGCTCCTTGTTCTGTGAGGAAAAATAAATCTCTATTTCTTTAATCCTCCATAGGTTTTCTGTTATTCATAGCTGAATGTGGAAAAAAGTGTACTTCTAGTGGTCACACAATATGAGAACTCAGTTATAATCTGAACATTTTTGAACGTCAAAGTAATAGCTTATTAATAGCCTTTATTGGTGACATAGACTGAGGTTTAAGACTTATGATAAATTAGTTATTATATATACACTTAACCAGAACAGTATCTTAATTATGTAGTTTGACTTCAAATGGATAGCAGCTTGTGGACACATCTGGTATCCATGACTTTTTCTCTAGAGAAAACACTTGTCTCTATCAGTAGAGCATCGTTAACATGAGCGAGTTGTTGAGACACATAAAAAGCCTCAGGAGATCAGATTGGATATCACAACTGTATTGTTGAAACAGAATTCAACTTGCAAATATAATTATCCTTGGTCATTAGAGTGATCACTTTTCATTTGAATTCTAGTCTGGTCTCTAGAACTTAAAAGTGAGGTGAAGAGTCAGAAAGAGGGTTTGGACATTCAAATCATGACATAAAGCAAAAAAGGCTGGGCTTGGTTAGTACAAATAGTAGGAGAGTATGGAATACTTGAAATTAGCTTTCAGATCTATTAAGGGATACTGTTGAGAAAATGAAAGCCAGCTGTTCGCCATCTTTTATGATGAAAACCTCAAGTCAAGTGGGTTTATGCTTTTGCATCTGGGAATCAGATTAGCCAAAAAGAACTCCCTCTTGGAAGGTGAATATTGACTATTCTTCCTGGGATTGAATATTTGGAAAAGACTTAGATCTCAGCCTCTGGAGATAGTGGCTTAAATTGAATTCTGGGACTCCAAAAAACAAAACAAAACAAAACAAAACAAAACAAAAAGATAATCAAATTCTGGGCTTCCTTATACCCTTTGTTGACAGAGATACACAGGATAGGGTCTCCTATGGTTCCCCCACCTCACCCAATACTGCTTGGCATTTACTCTTTAGGGACAACCATGGCCTGTAGGTGAGAAGCCAGAAGGCAAAGGGCTGTCTAGAGGGAGGACAGGCCCTGCAGCCTTCTGGCTTTCTGCCAGCCTCTAGAGAACTTCCTCCCTCCCTCAGGTAGGAGGCAAAGCAGCTCTCAGTGGATGCACTGATGTCTGGAAGTCATTAAACAAAAACCTGAGTTTTTCTGTTCTCTCTTTGTACTCATTCTCATCTACAAGAGGGTGGTGTCTGTGTGGTCCTGCCTGAAGGCAGTGGTGAGGACTGACTGATTTCTCCAGGAGGTTGGTTCTATGATTTTATCAAATGTGCATAATTTGTAAGCTCTGGGTTATTCTCCTCTTAGTAAGCCTTGCTGAGCACTGAGTAACCATCTTCTTGGGAAGAGACAGCAAAATATTCCTGTTCTTATAAAATGTTCATGTGCCATGCAAATCTTTAAAAGCCTAACAAGACAGTGCCTGACATTTCTAGGCACCTTGACTACTGCACAGAAAATAGCAGCCAACTGGCGCCATCTGGAGGGGAAGAGGAGTCTAAACAATTAAGCAAATTTAAAAACCTAACTCTAAGGTTCTAAGGACATAAGCCCAAACATTATAGGAAATTTTAAAAAAATAGAATTTCCTGCTCCTTTTACCCTCTCTTCTCTGTATGCATCTGGGCTTATCACAATGAGGTTGGGATTCATGTTCACATAGGACCTCAAATTTAGACTTGATTTCTCTCTCCAAATTAGGCTATGCACTCAGTCATGAGGCTTCATTATAAAAGGACACTCTCCTCATTACCTAATGGCACCTCTTGTGCCATGTTAAATAAATCTTAGAATTATGTTGTATCCCAAAGTGTCACCCACTGATGGTTTCCATCAAAACTACCTGGGGTATTTCATAAAACCGCAGATTTATTAGGCTTTCTGAATATGAATTTCTTTCATACACCATTAGAAAGTAATGTAAAGTAAGATGTGTTTTTTATTTTATCAAACACATACATGGCACTTATTATGGATTAGGTACCGTCCTGAGCACTTTACAAATATTAATGTACTGATGTATTAGGTCTTCTCAACAACTGTAGAAAACTTGGTGCCATTATTCATCCTTGACTGATTAAGAAACCAAGATGCAGGAACTTGACCAAGGTCACATGGCTAGTATGCACATAACAGGTTCAAGCATTGTTAAAAAAATTTTTTTTAATGCTTATTTATTTTTGACAGAGAAACAGAGTGTGAGCGGGTGAGAGGCAGAGAGAAAGGGAGACAGAATCTGAAGCAGGCTCCAGGCTCTGAGCAAGCTGTCAGCACAGAGCTTGACGCGGGATCATGACCTGAGCCGAAGTCGGATGCTTAACTGACTGAGCCACCCAGGTGCCCCAGTCATGTTTTTGTTTTTGTTTTTTTTTTTAAAGAAAATACTTCTATTTTGCCTTTCATGTACTTTCAGTATATTTTTTCTATTTATATCCCAAAATAGAAGATATCAATATAACTATAGCTGGGCAATGAGCACAGTCTGATATGTTAGGAAATGTTCTCACTGCCTTGAATAAAGAGAAATAGTCAATAGTCACAGTAACTAACAGACACTAAATATTCACTATGTTCTATGTTCTAAATAATACATCTTATTTAATTTTTTGGAAAACTCTAGAGATAGATAAAACTGTAACAGATTAAAAAAAAGAATAGAAAAAGACATACCATGTTAATATTAATTAAAAGAAAAACTGGACTGGCTATATGATTATCAGACAAAGTAGATTTCAAAGCAAAGAAGGTAATTTCATGATAAATGGACCCATTCATCAAGAAGACAAAATAATCTTATATGTTTTCAAACCTAACAACATAGATTCAAAAAACATGAAACAAAAAGTGGTAGACCTGATGGGAGAAATAGGCTAACCCACAGTTTCAGAGACGTCAACACATCTGTCTCAATTACTGATAGAACAAGCAGACAGAAAATCAGTGAAGGTAGAGAAAACTTGAACAACACAATCAACCAACTAATGGACATTTATAGAACAATCCATTCAACAGTAGCAGAATATACATGTTTTTCAAATGTATATGGAATATGTGCTTAGGGAGATTATACTATGAACCGTTAAACAAGTATCGATAAGTTTAAAAAAATTCAAATCATACACAGCATATTCTCTTTCCACATGAATTACAGTAGAAATCAATGGTAGAAAGGTATCTTCTTTTAAAGTAAATAATAATTTAAAAACAAAGTAGATAACATACGGTCAAAGAAGAATCTAGAAGGAAATTAGAAGTGTTTTGAGTTCGGGGCACCTGGGTGGCTCAGTTGGTTGAGTGTCCGACTTCGGCTCGGGTGATCTCACGGTTGGTGAGTTTGAGCCCCGCGTTGGGCTCTGTGCTGACAACTCGGAGCCTGGAGCCTGCTTTGGATTCTGTATCTCCCTCTCTCTCTGCCCCTCCCCTGCTCATGCTCTGTCTCTCTCTCAAAAATAAATAAACTTAAAAAAATTTTTTTAAAAGGGATTCATAATATAAAGTGATGGTAAGAACAGGGATGAGAAAATGGATCTGAGACATCTGAAAGATAATATTCCAAGTCCTGGTGATCAATCTGCCATAGTGAAAGAAGTCTGTAGTGATCCCCAAGTTTTTATCTTTTGATTGTTCCATTAACTGAAAAAGAAACACAAGAGGCAGAAGGAGGTCTGGTGGAGGGGGAGAAATGAGTTTAAATTGGGCATGTTGAGGTTCCGATGCATGGGGGACGTTGAAGTGAAGATGTCTTTTAAGCAGGAAGAAAAAAGTTCAGAGAATGACAATGTGCGTGGGAGGTAAAACTCTTGACAGTGGCAACATTTTCCAAGAAAAATGCATAGAGGAGAGCATTGGGCTGGAACCCAAAGGAACCTTTTACCAAGGGCCAGAGATGGAAGGGAGATTCCTACTGAAGAGTCAGAAAGAATGGCCAGAGATATAGTGAAGGTAATTACATATACTATCCTGGGGGTGCCTGGGTGGCTCAGTCGAGCATCTGACCCTTGGTTTTGGCACAGATCATGATCTCACAGTTCATGGAATCGGGCCCTGTGTTGGGCTCTGCACTGATGGCGTGGGGCCTGCGTGGGATTCTCTCTCTCTGTGCCACTTCCCCTGCTCATGCGTACTTGCACTTTCTCTCTCAAAATAAATAAATAAACTTAAAAAAAAAAAAACTATCCTGTTCTACTAACTAATGTCTCTGTTCCAAAGATGTGTTCCCTACCCTTCCTTTCCCTATCACCCACTTTTACCCCCACGTTTTCTGGTAGCAGGAAAAGAAAGCAACAAGCAAGTGTAACTTCTTTGTCCTGAAAGAAAGAGATTAAATAGAAAGTATAAAATACAGGGGAGCCTGGGTGGCGCAGTCGGTTAAGCGTCCGACTTCAGCCAGGTCACTATCTCGCGGTCCGGGAGTTCGAGCCCCGCGTCAGGCTCTGGGCTGATGGCTCGGAGCCTGGAGCCTGTTTCCAATTCTGTGTCTCCCTCTCTCTCTGCCCCTCCCCCGTTCATGCTCTGTCTCTCTCTGTCCCAAAAATAAATAAACGTTGAGAAAAAAAAAAAAAAAAAAAAAAAAAAAAAAGAAAGTATAAAATACAATATATGACAGCTGATATCAAGGAGATATTTTTGGTTGACTACCATGGTTCTTTTGAGTTTAACTTCTTGGTGATTACCGTATACCTGTTGACAATCTACATGTTTGTCCTCCTAGAAAACTACCAGAGAAGAGTCAGAGGCCCAGCCTCCATCATTGTGACCATCAGCAGAATGCATCTTTCAACTACATTCTATAATTTCACTGAGGTATAGGATGGTCCATCTACAATGGCACTTTTCATTGGGTGTAAAAATAACTCTAATTGTTATCAAGTTGGGTGGGAATCATTAAATTGGCTCTTGGGTGTACTTTGGCATTGACAAAAGGAGAGGAAAATCTGGGATAGCTGCTAGAATTTTGTGGTTCCTGTTGGGGAGGATAATAAAAGTGTTAGGCACTACAATCACTTGGGGTCTTATAGTCTGAACCATCACAGGCAGACTTAAAAACATCTAGCTAGCCAGGGATGTGCCCAGGCACTAGAGTATATACAACAGCATTCTAATTTTTTCACAGGAAGTAAAATCAGTTTCTTTAGAAATGAAGGAGAGACCTATTAACAACTAGACCCAAGGTCAGGCATCTATCTATCTATCTATCTACCTATCTATATCTATATGTAGATATAGATATATACATTTATATGTATACTGAGTTATGATGTTTATGGGAAGAGATGTGTGTATAGGTGGATAGGCCTCAAAACAAGCCTCTTCAAAGGTGAGGCAATAAACATTAAAAAAAGAGAGAGACAGAAGTGATCAATAATATATAATATAGCCTAGAGGTCCAGTAAGATACAGTAGCTATTGAATTTTAGAAATATGGAAGTCTTTGGTGATCCTAGTGAATTTTCATCAAGTAATGTAGCAGATGCAGCTTTTATTGTGCAGTGGGATGCAAATGTGAAGTGAACCAAAGCAATAAAGATGGCAAATGATAGACTATAATCAATAAACCTGAGAAAATATGAATAATACAATGTTTGCTTTTGTTTTCTTTTTAAAGATTTTATTTTTAATCTCTGCACCCAGTGTGAGGCTCAAACTGACAGCCCCAGGGTCAAGAGTTACATGCTCCACCAGTTGAGCCAGTCAGGTATCCCTGAATAAAATAGTGTCAAGGGAAGTAGAAACACAGGGTCAAAGGTAAACAAAAAAACAGGAGAGATCTGAGCACATTTGCAGGTTGAGGCAATGTAGCAAAAAGATAAGGAGAAAAAAAAAGATATGAGAATATGAGGGGATGATTGATTAAGGTCAAAGAGGAAACAAAGCATGTTTTCTGGGAGAAAACATAAGAGGAACATTGGTGGATGGATGACATCTCATACTTTGAATATGGAGGAAACAAGACACTAAACCAGGCAGATGTGGACAACTGTAAAGATCCCTCTATTTGGTTAATATCCTGCTTCTGAAGCTCCTGAGTGCTCTCCTCCTAACCCAGCCTCTTCCTGATTCATACCTTTCCTGCAAAAACTTGCATCCAGAAGCCTAACAATCGAGGGCATAATACCATTGATTGAAATGCCACAATGAACATCCCTAATTTGGTTAACTTAGGTTCAAACAATGAAGTAGAGCTCAAAAAATTCAAAGCAACATATTCACTGATTTGTAGTTATATTTCTAATTTGTACTTGAAGTGAGAGCATGAGTCCAACTTGAAAAAAAATGGAATCCATGTTCCAAAGTTGCTTCATGAAGTTGATCTGTGGTTGAGGCTGTTCATTTTTTAAATCCTGGAGCTTCAGGCTGAATCATCTAAAACATTTATATCAAGAGTGTTGGTCCAGGTGACCAGGTCTTCCACTTCTTCTTCCCATGACTCATTCGTGTTAACATCATCTGGTAAAATTACACTCTTCCACCTCTCCTTTGTTCTATCGGTCTTCATGATGATATCAATTTCAGGTTGTGCATCAGGAAAATTTTGAACTATAAGAGGAAATATAAAAAAATTAAGAGACATGGCAGGGAACACAATAAAAAGAAATGCGTTCCTGCATTTGTAGCATAGCACCTAAGATCATGTGAGTGAATGTTAGCAACCTTTTAAAACTCTCTAAATTTCACATTTTTCAATTAATTTGTCATAAATCATTCTTTCCATTCTTGTCAGTCTTTTAATGCTCTGTTAGTTCATTCATTTAACATGTATTTACTGAGTCCTGCTAAGTGCCAGTAGACATGTAGGGGAAACAGTGTCCATGACTGCGTCAGCAGCTAAGTGTGGCTGAAGTGAAATCTGTGGCTAAGTGAAAACAGTTTTGGATTTTGACAGAGGACAGGCAATTTGCTGAACAAAGAAGGGCAGAGAAGGAAGGTATGAGTACTCTAGACTGAGGACACAGCACATACTAAGGCACAGAAGTATAGGAGGACTTGACAGGTTTGGAAGTAATCAGAATCGACACATAAGCATTCATACCGTGCCAGCTGCTGTGCTAAGAAGTCTATATGTCTAATATTATTTAACTTAGATACAACCCTCATGACAGGTAGGTATTACTATCCTTATTTCACAGATGAGGAAATTGAGACTGAGTGACCTATAGTAAGCTTGTTCAAGGACACCCAGCTAATGAGAATTGATCCCAGGTCTGTCAGATCCCAAATTCCTGTGTTACAGTCCATGGAGAGTTCAGTGGAGCTGGCAAGTTAGGCTGAGGCCAGACCAGGAAAGCCTCCTATGTCATCAAGCAAAGAAGATTCATCTTTTTTGTAAAGGTCTTGTAAACAGGGAAATAAACTGATTACACTTTAAAGGAAGAATATAGACATAGTATCACTATTTCTCAGTATTTCCACTCAGCATGGGGAACTTGTTTTCTAGGAATGTTTAATCCTAGTTGGTGCTATTTATGTTTTGCTTACCTCTACAACCTCATTGCATTTCCCTCCCATCTGCATAGCCGCCACCAAATTCATTGCCTAGTAAGGGATCTAGGACAAATTCTGTTGGTCTCCTGTTCATTTCCCTAATAACATATCAAATAAACCTCGTAATATTCATTGTATTCTAGTTATGCTATGGACAAAGGTTATAAGCAAATTGTTCTCTTGGTCTTTTGCTTTATAGAAAGATTTGTAGGGAGCTATGAATTTAGACGACTGCTATTACTCTGGGAGAATCCTGAGGTCTCCAATGATTGAGTTTTTAGTTTTGTGTTTTAATATTAATCTCTAGCTTTCATTAACTTAAATGTAAATTCTGTCTTTCCCTTGAGAAAACTTTCTACTTTATTTTCTAAGAACACATTATTGATGGACTAACTCTAGTTCTTCCTAACCTATATTTGGGCTATTCTGAATTTGCATGTTTTTGGGTACGAAAAATTCAGAGCCCCGTTCAAACCAGTTTAAATGATAGGCAAATGTCTTATCTCACAGAAGAAGAAAGTCAGACATCAGGCAGGGTTCAATGATCCAGGGACTCAACAATATCATTAAGGACCAGTTCTTTCCACTGCTCTGCTTTCCCATCTTTGGTGTTGTTTTCATCTTCAGAGTCACAGCAAGAGAGCTATAGCCATTCTAGTACTCACATCAGACATGGCAACATTTGGAGATAAAAGGAGGTCTTTCTCTCGAGAGTCTCAGTTTCAAGAGTAGGAAAACCATCTCTTGAAACCCTCAGTATACATCCTCTCAGGCAGAATTGTGTCACACGCTGCTCCTAAGCTAGTCCTTGGTAAGGGAAATGGGATTACCATGATTGACTGACACCAGTTGTTGGCCAGGAATGAATGTTGAGAGCCAATCACTTTGACCATTTGCCTCCTAGTTCCTGCCATGTTAAAAACAAAAGCTAACAACCAACCCTCCACCAAAAACCAAAACCAAAACAAACAAACCAGCCAAACAAACAAACAAACAAACAAAAGCAAAGCCTACTAGGAAGCATAAAAAGAAATCCTGGCTAGAATAGCAGAGCATAATGTAAAACAAATATAAAAAATGTTTCCTTATGAGACAGAAAAAAATATTTTCAACTTCCTTCCTCCAAAAAATCTTAAGTATTATAAATCCCTTCAAGAAAACTTGGATTTACTGGTTGGAATTAATAACAAAGGTAGAAACTCTGTTACTATGTTAACAAAATAACTTAAGAAGGCACAAACACTAGGCACGCCTGGGTGGCTCAGTTGGTTAAGCATCCAACTTTGGCTCAGGTCATGTCTTGTGGTCTGTGAGTTCGCGGTCCATGAGTTCGAGCCCCATGTCGGATTCTGACTTGACAGCTCAGAGTCTGGAGCTGCTTCAGATTCTGTGTCTTCCTGTCTCTCTGCCCCTCCCCTGCTCACGCTGTCTCTGTATCTCTCTCAAAAATAAGTAAAGATTAAAAAAATTTTTTTTAAAGCACAAATGCTAATTGCCATATAATTTGTATGCCTTTCTGGGGATGGATCCTGGAAACTCTGCTTCTTATATAAATTTTTTACATCTGAAAATAATTTAGTTGGTAAAGATATTGCAATTTGTTCTGATTGGAAAGCTCTGATTATTGCCAAACGGTTTATTTCCATTTACTTCGGTGTTAGGCTTCAGTGAGGAAAACAGAGGCACTATAGATAATACAAGAATGAAGAGTTTCATGTAGAAACTAGGGATTACACAGGTGTGGGGAGACATAGTGGGAAGGAAGGTCTGGAAGGCAACAGCTGGAGAACTGGAAAAACAGTCACTATCTACCTTAGCCTGATGTGGGAAAACCAGGAGTTCATGGGGAAGTACAAGGGACTTCATGAATCTAGCCACCCAAAATGGAACAAAAATTGTGAGTTCACAGAGATATTTGTGAAGCCATCATATTTGTAACATGAGAGTTTGTAAAAAGTTGCATGAAATTGCTGTCTGAGGAAACTGACGATTTCTCAGGAAAAATGGCCTCTTCTTTCCTCCCACCTCCTAAATCTCTGATGAATTTTTTTCATTAGCCAACTATGATATGCTAACCCCCTCTACAAAAGAGGATCATAGAGTTCGTTATTTTTTTCAACCAAGTCATGCTTCCCTTTCATATGCTGTATAAGTTCACTGTTGCTACATAGTAAACAACCATAAAATCTCAGTGACCTATAACAGCAAGCATTTTTTAGATCACACATCTGCAGGTCAGCTGGAGACTGGCTTATCTGGGCTGGGGACAGCTGGGAAGGTTGGCTAGGGAAGCTTGGCTCTATGGTTTTCATCTTTCTCTGTAATCAGAAGGCTAGTCAGACATGTTCTTGTGATGGTGGCAGAAGTGAAAAAGAGCGAGCCAAATAGCACAAACACTTTCCAAACACTGGCCATACCACACTCACCAATATTCCAGTGATCAAAACAAGTCACATGACAAAATTTAAAGTCAAGGGTCAAGGGAGTACACTTTGTCCATGGAGGTAGAATAAGATAGAGAGTATTTCTGAACAATAATCTAATTTACCATAACCTTTTATATACAGTGTCTCTTCTTAGCAGTAAGATTAGACACAAAAGACAGTCTACCTCATTTCCAAAGAGGACAGGTCCAGCACTGGAGATCTAATTAGTTTCTAGATATTTCTTAAAGTGTTTTTTCTTCCAGCTTACCTTTCTTACTATTCTCACTCATCATGGGTTTATTTACTTTCTTCCAGGATCAGAGCTGCTACAAGCATAACCACTCTACTTCATTGCAGTATTCATTCACTCATTCATTTATGAGCACTGAATGGCTACTAGATGAGGTGCTGTGCTGTGGCAGATTGACGGGTAAGCAGCCCCTTTCCAAAGGGGGTCATTTTCTAAGCATATTGGCAGTAAAGAGACTTATATGACATAGCATGTGTGGAGGACAAACTGTAAGGTGTCTTATCATGATCCCCTCATTCCAGTATTCACATTTTTATGTCAACTCATAAATTTTAAGTATGGGTGGGACGTATTACTTCTAACCAAAAAAATATGACAAAGTGATGGAATCTCACTCCTCTGATTATGTTACATTACATAAGACTCCATTTTGCTATCAGACTTGGTCTAAAGACTCTCCTTGCTGGCTAGTGAGGTGAGGTAGTAGGCTAGGTTGGAAAAGACCACATGGCAATAAACTGCAGGCAGCCTCTAGGAGTTAGAAGTGGTCTTCAGCACACAGCCAGAAAGAAGCTGAGGCCTTAGTCATAAGGATAGAAGGAAGTGCATTCTATTAACAATCTTAGTTTGCTTGCAAGTAGCCCTTCCCCATGCAAGCCTCCAGATGACTCTGCAGTCCAGCTCACACCTTGATCACAGCTATGAGATTCCAAGCAGAGGATCCAGCTATACCATGCCTGGACTCTGGACACACAGAAACTGTGAAACAATAGATATGTGCTATTTTAAGCCATTAAGTGTGTGGTGATTTGTTGCCTAGCAATAAAAAAGTAATAGGAAGGGGGAGTTAAGATGGCGGAGTAGACCCTAAGCTTGTCTCATCCCTGAAATGCAGCTACATCAGCATCAAATCATTTGGAACACCCAGGAAATTGATCTGAGGATGAACGCAACAATATGCATAATTTAAGCCAGATAATGTGGCAGGTACATGGTATGGAGAGGTGAATTGGGGAAGTTAAAGGCTGTGAAACTGCAAAGAGTAGGGAGAGTCATGAAGAGAGGACAAAAAAAAAAAGAGAAAGGGGGAGAGTGCAGTGCATTTGGATCATGCAAGAAAAGCACTCCCCCCACAAGTAGCTAGAGAAAGAGAGAAAGAAAGAGTGAAAATGCAGGGGACTGGACGAGAAATCTGTTCCCCAAAACCATTGATGGGGAGAAAGGAAAGGGTTTCAATACCACAAGGATTCTATAAACAGTGGAGTGCAAAGTCTGAAGTTTTAAAGCTCAGTGCTTGGTGGTGCTCCAATGAGGAAGCAGGACGAATTCCCAGGAGCAGACAGGGTGGTCAGAGGGGTCCAAGGGCTACAAAGGGAGAAGTGGTTCTTCTGCTTGGAGTGCATTTGGTAGAGGCCATATGGCTTCCCCAGAGCCCAAAGTCCTGGTGGACCTGGAGAACTGCCATGTTTACTGATACTAGAACAAAGACACCAGAATGCAGCAAAACCTGGCACCAGCTGTGTGTTATAATTTACCATAAACTCTAAGCCTCTGCCACTGTGTGATTGTGCAAACATTTTCTAGGACAAGCCAGCTCCAGGGCATTACTTGGCGAGACCCTCCCCTAGAGAATCAGCGTGGGTCCAAGCCATGGGGGTCTCTGAAGTGTGGGGTTTTGAAACACAGCCCCATCTGAGATAAAACTCTAGAGGGAGGTACCACTTGGCAGGCAGACAGCTTGGACACAGGCAGGGTAAGGGTGGGGAGTGGACAGAAGCCTGAGACAAAGGAGGGATGCTTGATCACATAGGTCTGTGAGGGCACAAAATTCCTGAGCCAGAGACTGGAGAGCTGGGTGAAGCCATTTTCACCTGTAGTACACACACATAGATTGACCCCAGTGAGCTAAGCACCACCACCAAGAGAACAGAGCTGTTACACCAAGTCCTGCCCACCTGCGCCTTCCAGAGACATATTCCAGAAGGCAGTCTCTTCCACCTGTTTAGTCTGTAGACTATAGCGCATTGCAAAGTTTCAGTTCTAGGGGAAATTGGATGTAACTTCATTTGGGTTTCATTCTATTTGCTTGTTTGTTCATTTTCTTTTCTTCTGCTTTTGCTTATGTTGTTTTCTTTTTTTCTTTCTCTTTCTCAGATACAGAAAGAGGAAATTAAAAAATTACTCGATTTTATTTTATTTTATTCTATTTTATTATTTAATTTTTTTAATTTTTAAAAATTTTAAACTTTTTTTCTTCGTTTTTCTTTTTTCTCTTTTCTATCAAGCTTCTCTCAACAAGCAGACTGAAACACACCTAGGATCTATCTTCCTTTATTCAGTATTTATTGTTGTGTTTTTAATTTTTATTTTATTAATTTTTTCTCTTCCTCCAAAATGACAAGACAGAGGAATTCACCACAAAATAAAGAACAGGAAGAAATGACATCCAGGGATTTAATCAACACAGATATAAATAAGATGTCTAACTAGAATTTAAAGCCATAATTATAAGAATACTAGCTGAAGTTGAAAAAAGCATAGAAGACACCAGAGAATCCCTTTCTGTTGAGAATAAAGAACTAAAATCTAGTTATGCTGAAATTAAATATGCTATAACTGAGATGCAATCTTGAATGGATGCTGTGACAGCAAGGATGGACAAAGCAGAGATAAAAGATAATGAAATAATGAAAAAATGAAATAAAAGATAAAGTTATGGAAAATAATGAAGCAGAAAAAAAAGAGGGAAACAAAGGCAAAAGATCACAATACAGGACTTAGAGAACTCAGCAACTTATTAAAGAGGAATAGCATTCATATCATAGCTGTCCCACAAGATGAAGAGAGAGAAAAAGGGGCAGAAGGTTTATGTGAGCAAATAATAGCTGTAAAGTGTCCTAATCTGGGAAAGGACATAGACATCAAAATCCAAGAAGCACAGAGAACTCCCATTAGATTCAACAAAAACCGACCATCACCGAGGCATATCACAGTCAAATTCTCAAAACACACAGACAAGGAAAGAATCATGAAAGCAGGAAAGGAAAAATAGTCCTTAACCTACATGGGATGACAAATCAGGTTTGCAGCAGATTTGTCCACAGAAACTTGGCAGGCCAGAAAGGAGTGGCAGGATATATTCAATGTGCTGAATTGGAAAAATAGGCAGCCAAGAATTCTTTATCCATCTAGGCTGTCATTCAGAATAGAAGGAAAGATAAGAGTTTCCCAGACAAACAAAAACTAAAGGAGTTTGTGACCACTAAATGGAGAAAAAAGACAAAACAAAACTAAAAAGACCAAAAGCAACAAAGACTAGAAAGGATCAGAGAACATCACCAGAAACACCAACTTTACAGGTAGCACAATGGCACTAAATTCATATCTTTCATTAATCACTCTGAACGTAAATGGACTAAATGCTCCAATCAAAAGACACAGGGCATCGGAATGGGGAAAAAAAAAAAAAAGACCTATCTATATGCTGTCTACAAGAGACCCATTTTAGACCTAAAGACACCTGCAGATTGAAAGTAAGGGGATGGAGAACCATCTATCATGCTAATGGACATCAAGAAAGACAGAGTAGCCATACTTATATTAGACAAACTAGATTTTAAAACAAAGACTGTAACAAGAGATGAAGAAGGGCATTATATCATAATTAAGGGATCTATCCACCAAGATCTAATAATTGTAAATATTTATGCCCCCAACTTGAAACACCCAAATATATAATCAATTAATCACAAACATAAAGAAATTCACTGATTATAATACCATAATAGTAGGGGACTTTAACACCCTACTTACAGCAATGGACAGATCACCTAAGCAGAAAATCAGTAAGGAAATAATGTTTTTGAATGACACACTGGACCGGATGGACTTAGCAGACATATTCAGAACATTTCATCCTAAAGCAGGAGAATACACATTCTTCTCAAATATACATAGAACATTCTCCAGAATAGATCACATACTGGGACATAAATCAGCCTTCAACAAGTTCAAAAAGATTGATATCATACCATGCATATTTTCAGACTACAATGTTATGAAACTCAAAATCAACCACAGGGAAAAATTTGGAAAGACAATAAATACTTGGAGATTAAAGAACAACCTACTAATGGGTTAATCAAGAAATTAAAGTGGAAATTAAAAAATACATGGAAGCCAATGAAAATAAAAACACGACAATCCAAAACTTTTGGGATGCAGCAAAGGTAGTCATAAGAGGGAAGTATATAGCAATACAGGCCTTCTTAAAGAAGGAAGAAATATCTCAAATACAAAACCTAACCCTACACTTAAAGGAGCCAGGAAAAGAACAGCAAATAAAGCCCCAAATCAGCCAAAGAAGGGCAACAATAAAGATTAGAGCAGAAATCAATGATATTGAAATTAAAAAAATGAAACAGTAGAACACATCAATGAAACTAAGCTCTGGTTCTTTAAAAGAATTAACAAAATTGATAATCCCCTAGCCAGATTGATCAAAAAGAAAAAGGAAAGGACTCAAAGTAAAGGACTCAAATAAATAAAATCATGAATGAAAGAGGAGAGATCACAACCAACACCCCAGAAATACAAACGACAATAAGAGAATACTATGAGCAATTATTTGCCAGCAAATTTGGCAATTTAGAGGAAATGGATAAATTCCTAGAAACATATAAACTACCAAAACTGAAACAGGAAGAAGCAGAAAATTTGAACAAATCATCACCAGTAAAAATTGAATCAGTAATAAAAAATCTCCCAGCAAACAAGAGTCCAGGGCTGGATGGGTTCCCAGGGAAATTTTACCAAACATTTAAAGAAGAGTTAATACTTATTCTTTTGAAGCTGTTCTAAAAAATATAAATGGAAGGAAAACTTCCAAATTCATTCTACGAGGCCAACATTATTACACTGATTCCAAAACCAGACAAAGACTCCACTAAAAAGGAGAATTAGAGGGAAGCCTGGGTGGCTCAGTTGGTTAAGTGTCCAACCCAGCTCAGGTCATGATCTCACAGTTTGTGAGTTCAAGTCCTGTGTTGGGCTCTGTGCTGACAGCTCAGAGCCCGGAGCCTGCTTCAGTTTCTGTCTCCCTCTCTCTCTGCCCTTTCCCCACTCACACTCTGTCTCTATCTCTCTCAAAAATAAATTAACATTAAAATATTTTTTTAAAAAAAGGAGAATTATAGACCAATTTCCCTGAGGAACATGGATGTAAAAATTCTCAACAAGATAGTACCAAATTGAATCCAACAATACATTAAAAATACATTCACCACGATCAATACATTGATCAAAACAATACATTCACCACAATCAAGAGGGATTTATTTTGGGGATGCAGGGCTGGTTCAAATTCCACAAATCAATCAACATGACACATCACATTAATAAAAGAAAGGATAAGAACCACATGATCTTCTCAATAGATGCAGAAAAAGAATTTGACAAAATACAGCATCTTTTCTTGATAAAAACATTTAAGAAAGTAGGGATAGAAGAAACATACCTCAACATCATAAAGGCCATTATGAAAGACTCACAGGGAATATCATCCTCAATGGGGAAAAACTGAGAGCTTTCCCCCTAAGGCAAGGAACAAGACAGGGATGTCCACTCTTAATGCTGTTGTTTGACAAACATACTGTTGGAAGTCCTAGCCTCAGCAATCAGGCAACAAAAAATAAATAAAAGGCATCCAAATCAACACGGAGAAAGTCAAACTTTCACTCTTACCGGACAACATGACACTCTAGGTGGAAAATCCGCAAGACTCCACCGAAAAACTGCTAGAACTGATACATGAATTCAGCAAAGTCGCAGGATATAAAATCAATGTACAGAAATTGACTGCATTTCTATACACCAATAATAAAGCAGCAGAAAGAGAAATCAAGGAAACAATCCCATTTACAATTGCACTGAAAACCATAAAATACCTAGTAATAAAGCTAACCTAAGAGGTAAAAGATCTGTGTGCTTAAAACTATAGAAAGCTTATGAAAGAAACTGAAGAAGACAGAGAAATGGAAAAACCTTCCATGGTCATGGATTTGAAGAACATATATTGTTAAAATGTCTATACTACCCAAAGCAATCTACACATTCAATGCAATCCCTACCAAAATAGCACCAGCATTTTTCACAGAGCTAGTACAAAGAATCCAAAAATTTGTATAGACCCAGAAAATACCCCGAATGGCCAAAATAATGTTGAAAAAGAAAATCAAAACTGGAGGCATCACGATTCTGACTTCAAGGTATATTACAAAGCTATAATCATCAAGACTGTATGGTACTGGCACAAAAACAGACACTCAGATCAATGGAACAGAATAGAGAACCCAGAAATGGACCCACAAATACATGGCCAACAAATCTTTGACAAAGCAGAAAAGAATATCTAATGAAAAAAGAATGTTTTCAGCAAATGGTGCTGAGAAAACTAGACTGTGACATACAGAAGAATGAAATTGGACCACTTTCTTATACCATACACAAAAATAAACTCAAAATGGATGAAAGACCTAAATCTAAGACAGAAAACCATTAAAATCCTAGAGGATAAAACAGGCAACAACCTCTTTGACCTCAGCCACAGAGGTCAAACTTCTTACTAGACATGTCTCTGTTGGCAAGGGAAACAAAAACAAAAATGAACTATTGGGACCTCATCAATATAAAAAGCTTCTGCACAGTGAAGAAAACAATCAGCAAAACTAAGAGGCAACCAACGGAATGGAAGAAGATATTTGCAAATGACATATCTGATAAAGGGTTAGTATCCAAAATGTATAGAGAACTTATCAAACTCAACACCCTGAAAACAAATAATCTGGTGAAGAAATGAGCAAAGGACATGAACAGATACTTTTCTAAAGAAGACATCCAGATGGCTAACAGACACATGAAAAGATGCAAAATATCACTCATCATCAGGGAAATACAAATCATAATCACAATGAGATACCACCTCACACCTGTCAGAATTGTTAAAATTAACAACTAGGCAACAACAGATGTTGGTGAGGATGTGGAGAAAGGGGAATGCTTTTGCACTGCTAGTGGAAATGCTAACTGGTGCAGCTACTCTGGAAAAAAGTATGGAGGTTCCTCAAAAAATTAAAAACAGAGCTACCCTATGACCTAGCAATTGTACTACTAGGTATTTATCTAAAGGATACAAAAATGCTGATTTTTAAGGGGGAATATGCACCTAATGTTTACAGCAGTGCTATCAAAAATAGCCATACTATGGAAAGAGCCCAAATGTTCATTGACTGATGAATGGATAAAGAAGTGGTATATGTATACAATGGAATACTATTCGGTGATCAAAAAGAATGAAATCTTGCCATTTGCAACAAAGTGGATGGAACTAGAATGTACTGTGCTAAGTGAAATCAGTAGGAGAAAGACAAATATCTGATTTTACTCATATGTAGAATTTAAGAAACAAAACTGATGAACATAGGGGAAGGGAAGGAAAAATAAGACAAAAACATAGAGGGAGGCAACTGTAAGAGACTCTTAAACACAGAGAACAAACCGAGGATTGCTGAAGGGGTATTGGGGGGGGGGATGGGCTAAATGGGTGATAGGCATTAAGGAAGACACTTGTTGGGATGAGCACTCAGTGTTTTATATGTAAGTGATGAATCACTAAATTCTACTCGGGAACCATTATTATGTTATATGTTAGTGTAATAAGTTAGATTGTCTTTAATTAAAATCCAATTTTAACTTGTATTTAAGAAAGAAAGAAAGAAAGAAAGGAAGGAAGAAAGAAAGAAAGAAAAGTTATGGGGAATGATATGGCATGGCAGAAGTGCTGCGATAGCCCACAGGGAAAGTTTCGTAGAGAAGGTAATACCTGAGCTGAATCTCAAAGCACGGGTAGGTACTAGAAAGGAAGAAAAGGTATTTGGAGTGGCGATATGAGAAAACACAGCACACTTCTCAAATTTTTTTGAAATGAGGTAGAAAATAGTCATGAGCCACTAGGTCAGTGTGGGGTTTAGGGTAAGAGTGGGAGAGTGGGAACAGATGCCACTGGAAAGGCAGACAGATATTAGAACATTAAGTAAGGACTTTGCCATGCCAAAGAGTATAAGTTTTATCCTGAATGAAATGGGGAACAAAATATTTTAGAATAAAAAAAACATAAGCAGATGTGAGCTGTGGAAAGAAGTCTGACAAAGCATGGACAGGAACTGCTATAATCATCAACTGAACCAAAAGATCTCTTCCACTGGTGCAGATATGGGGATGTGGGGAGGATAGAGATTGCAGAGAGCAGGGAGTTCATGAGGGAAGCAGAGTAAAAATAGAAAAAGCAATGTTTCTTACCAATGCTCGCAGGTACCCTGAAATGTGGAAGAAGGCAGAGTGGGATAGAGAAGACTGAGGCTGGTGAGTGAGACAAGGAAATCTGAGTGGTGCAGAGATACAAGACGGAGGAGAAGTAGAATCCAACCCAGGGAAAAGAAAGTCACGAGATAGGAAAGCGGGGCTCTTGAAAAACCACTAGCTGAAGGGTGCTGCCTGTCCCTGGAATGTCTGTGTCATTATGTTTGAAGGACAGGTATCAGGGAAATGCGGTAACTAATACTTTTAGTACTTTCCTGTTCACAAAGAATGTTGGCATACCTGGAGTCATTTAGTCACAAGAATGCTATATGTTAGGGCAGAATATTAGAAGCAAGTATTTACTGAACACCTTCTATGGACTCAGTACCGGCTGAGGATGAAGAAACTGAAATGCAGAGTTTAAGTGACTTTCTCATAATTGCACAGACCTGGTATCTAAACCCAAGTTCTCTGACCCAGAATGTCTTGCTTTCCTCTCCATACTAGTGGATTTCTATTATAAGTTACCAGCTCTCTTCCTGCTCAAGACCCATCCTCAACTTACCCCAAATGTTTCTTTAAAAAACATTAATTTTAAAAAGATCACCAAACTCAACTAACATTGTTCCTTTCCCTTCAGCCATATTGCATGTATCTCTGAATCTACAATGATCTTCAGAGATCAATTTATTTAGTGTTTTTCTTGTTTCGAGTCCTTTTACACATCTTGAAACTTAGCCTTAGATTTTCAAAGAGTGTATTAACCTATTAAAGGGTGGCAAACTTAAAAGTGTAAGTAATTCAGGCTTTTTTCAAAGCTCCAATTCTTATGTAAGTAATTTACTGAATTTATTTTCTTAGAGTTAACCTTAAAAGGAGAACACGAGATTAGGCCTCACAGATTTAAACTTATCTGAATTGAACAAAAATTTAAATGTACTGGGGTAATGACTAATATTTTAGTTCTAAGAACAAAGCAAAGCAAATAGGCTGAAATCAATTTACTTGGAGTTGGGCAGAGATGAACACTTTCCGTTGGATAATTGGCTTTGTGAGGCCTTCTGCTTTCTCTGGCAAGCCGAGCCATAGCAGCAGCATACCTGGAATAAGAAAAAGAAGAAGGTATCTAAGTTTCCAAATGAATTCCGGGTAGTGTACGTTACTATTGAGAAAGATAGGGCCAAACATATCAAATCTGACAGACCAGCAGAGCAATGAGGTTTGATTCTGGTGTCCTTCTGAGCATTCACTACTATATTAGTGAACGGAAATTATTCTAGTATATTTCCTAACAGCAGAAAAGCAGACAAATATGGTGTAATATTAATATTGTAAAAGTAGTAAAAGCATCAACTGGTAAGGCAAGGTGCATTTGTTTCCCAGGGCCTCCATAACTAATTTATTTTCATATAGTTCTGGAGGCTGATTTTTTTTTTATTTTTGTAATCAGGAATCGATGTTGAAATATTCTTCCCCTATTGAGATGATCATCTGATTCTTTCTTATTCTATTTTACGTTGTTCAAATTTTTCAAATATTAATCCAAGGTTACATTTCTGACATAAACCCCACGTGGTCATGTATAATTATCATAATTATTTATTATATTATTCCATTTATGTTATATTTATTATAATTATATATACGGGATTTGATTAGCTAAAACTTTTGCATCTATGTACATGAGGTGTATTTATGTGTAATGGGTTTTTTTCTTCCTGGTAGTGTCTTTGGTTTTGTTATTGAGGTAATGTAAACACTATCTATTTTGTTTGTTTTTTTTACTTAAGTTTTCAAAAATTCCAATATAATTAATATATAGTGTTATACTAGTTTCAGGCATACGATATAGTGATTCAATGATACTATACATTATTCAGTGCTTATCATAAGTGTACTCTTAATCCCCTTCACCTATTTCGCCCATCCCCTGATCCACGTCCCCTCTGGGAACCACCAGGTTATTCTCTATAGTTAGGAGTCTGTTTTTTTTTGTTTTTTTTTTGTTTTTTTTGGTTTGTCTCCTTTTAAAATTTTATTTGTTTTGTTTCTTAAATTCCACATATAGAATCATATGGTATTTGTCTTTCTCTGACTGACATTTTTTGCTTACCACTGTACTCTCTGGATCCATCCATGTTATTTGAAATGGCAAGGCTTCACTCTTTTTTATGGCTGAGTAATATTCTACTATACATATACATATATATATGTATATATATATACATACACACATGCACACACATATACATATATACATACATACACACCACATCTTCTTTGTCCATTCATCAATTGACAGACAGTTGGGCTGTTTTCATAGTTTGGCTATTGTAAATAAAGCTGCTATAAACACAGGGATGTATATATCTTTTTGAATTACTATTTTCCTATTCTTTGGGTAAAATACCCAGTAGTGGAATTACTGGATCATATGGTATTTCTATTTTTAATTTTTTTAATGTTTAATTTTTGAGAGAGAAAGAGACAGAGCACAAGCAGAGGAGGAGCAGAGAGAGAGGGAGACACAGAATCTGAAGCAGCCTCAGGCTCTGAGCTGTCAGCACAGAGCCTGACGCAAGACTTGCAGCCAGAACTGGAGATGGTGACCTGAGCCAAAGTTGGACGCTCAACTGACTGAGTCACCCAGGCGCCCCTATTTTTAATTTTTTGAAGAACTTCTATACTGTCTTCCACAGTGGCTGCACTACTTTGCATTCCCACCAACAGTGCATGAGGGTTCCTTTTTCTCCCTATCCTTGCCAACACTTGCTGTTTCTTGTGTTTTTTATTTTAGCCATTCTGACAGGTGTGAGGTGATTTCTCATTGTGGTTTTGATTTGCATTTCCCTGATGATGAGTGATGTTGGGTATCTTTTCATGTGTCTGTTGGTCATTTGGATGTCTTCTTGTTCATGTTTTCTGTCCATTTTTGAATTGATATTTTTTTTGGTGTTGAGCTGTATAAATTTTTTATATATTTTGAATACTAACCCTTTATCAGATTTATCATTTGCAAATATCTTCTCCTATTCAGTAGGTTATCTTTTAGTTTTGTAGATTGTTTCCTTTGCTGTGCAGAAGTTTTTAATTTTGATGTAGTCCCAATAGTTTTTTTTTTTTTTTTTAATTTCCCTTTCCTCAGAAGACATACCTAGAAAAATGCTGCTATGACCAGTGTCAGAGAAATTACTGTCTGTGCTCTCTTCTAGGATTTTTATGGTTTCAGGTCTCACATTTAGATCTTTAATCCATTTTGAGCTCATTTTTGTGTATGGTGTGAGAAAATGGTCCAGTTTCATTCTTTTGCACATAGCTGTCCAGCTTTCTCAACACCATTTGTTGGACAGACTTTTTCCCATTGTGTATTCTTGCCTCTTTTGCTGTAAATTAATTGGCCATATAATCATGGGTTTATTTCTGTGCTCTTTATTCTGTTCCATTGATCTATATGTCAATTTTTGGGCAGATACCATACTGTTTTGATTACTACAGCTTTGTAGGAGTGTATCTTGAAATCTGGGATTGAGATACCTCCAGTTTTGTTTTTTTTCAAGATTGCTTTGGCTATTTGGTGTCGTTTGTGGTCCCATACAAATTTTAGGATTATCTGTTCTGGTTCTGTGAAAAATGCTACTGGTATTTTGATAAGGATTGCGTCAAGAGGTAATGCTGACTTTATAACACGTATTGGGAAGTGTTCTCTTTTATATTTTCTAAAAAAGGAAAATTTTGTATTTTGTATACATTGATACTAGGTTTTCTTTTAATGTCTGGAAAATTCGTCAGTGAAGCCATTGGGCTTGGAGTTGTCTTTGTATGAAGGCTTTTAACTATCAGTTCAATTTCTGTATTAGACACAAAATTATTCAGGTTATCCATTTCTTTTTAAGAGAGCCTGTCTTTCACTTCATCTATGTAGTTGGATTTGTTGGTCTAAAAATGTATTTTACCTTCATTTTAGAGAGATATTTTCAAGGTGTATAAAATTCTAGGTCAATAATTTCTTTCAAGAACTCTAAAATTGTCATCAATTATCTTTTAGTGGTAAAGTTTCTGCCATAAAGTTATTGGTTGTTCTTAAATTGGTTCCTCTGCATGCAGTGTGTGTGTGTGTGTGTGTGTGTGTGTGTGTGTGTGTTTATCCTTTGCTTTGAAGATTTTTCTCTTTATCACTTCAGCAATTTGATTATGATGTACTGTACCTTGGTATGGTTTCTTTATATTTCTGTTTCTTGGGATTCATTGAGTTTCTTGGTCACTAAGCTTACAGCTTTCATCAGATTTGGACAATTTTCAGGCATAATTATTTCTTCACATATTTTTTTCTGTCAGTTCTTGTCTGGGACACCAATTATGTGTAACTTATACCACTTGATATTGCCACACAGCTCAATGAGGTGGCTTTTTTTTTCCCAGTCTTTTTTTCTTTATGTTTATTTTCAAGAGTTTACGTTGCTCCATGGGTAATTTCTTCTACAATATCTAATTTGTTGTTTTGTTCTTTCCCAACAGTATATACTTACATTTTTAATTTACTTTATCTGTAGATATTCCATTGGCCTTTTGTATATCTTCCATTTCTCCTCATTATAATCATGGTATTTTTTAGATCCTTGATGTATAACAGCTGCTTTAAAATCCATACCTACTAATTCGATCATCTCTATAGTTTATGGATCTTTTATACTGATAGATTTTTATTTTGGTTATGGGTTATATTTTCCTGCTTATTTTCCTGACTGGTCATTTTGTCTGGGATTCTGGATGTTGTAAAATCTACTTTGTTGGGCAATGAATTTTATATATTCCTTTAAATATGGTTGTTTCAGCATGCAGCTCAGTAACTTACAAATCAATTTGTATATTCAAGGCTTGTGTTTAAGATTTCTGATGGGTCTAGAACAGCTTTTATGGGGGAACTAATACAGCTACATGTTCTTGGAAAGTAGCTTTATGTACATGACAAGAGTGATAAATCTTTCCATCTGGGGATCTGATTTTTTGTAACATGTTCTAAGGGAACTTCTTGGCTTCCTTCCTTTTCCTTCTTCCAGACAGAACACAATCTAATATACCTCTGGGAAACCACAGCCCTCCTCAATTTCACCCCTGCTCAGACCAAGACATAAGCTAATCTACATACCTTATTTCTGTGGCCACAGTTGGGGGATGGGTGGGAAGGATGCTGATGGGGAGGGCAAAGAGGGAGAGGGACACAGAGAGACCCCTCTCTGTTCTACGTGGGAGCAGAGCCAAAGGAACAATTCTCTCTCTCTCTCTTTGTTTTAAAGCCTAATATGTGTTTCTGACTCATATCAAAACCCCCTTTTTTGGACAGATGAAGGGGGAAGCAGCTTTAAGTCATAGTATTTATAACATAAAATGCCCCACTAGATTCTGTGCTACCACTAGAAATCATGGTAAAGTTTTGGGGTACATTCTGAGAGAGAAGTTAATTAAATGAATTAAACCCATAAAAAATGAATAATAAAAATATGTGAAATTCATTAAAAAAAAACAGTTGAAAGGACCGGGTATGTTTACTCTGAAAAAGAGAATACTTAAGGGGAAGTAGGAAAAAGGCACTAGAGCTATTTTCTGAGACTCAAAGGATAATTCCACAAAAAAGAAGGGTCTTATTTGTGTTGCTTCCAAGGACAAGTGGAGACACTCTGATTTCTGCCACAACATCATCCCTTGACCGGGCCTTCCACCCAAACCCAAAGCCATCCCTGGGTTCTCAGGGTCTGAGCTGCTGCTCAGTCTCATAGATAAAAGCCCAGGTTGTAGCATCTGGCAGGCCTAGATTGGAATTTCAGCTCTGTCACTTACAGAGTGTATAACCGTAGGGAACTTTAAAAAACAAACAAACAAACAAAACTTTTTCTCTAACCCCTCTTTTAAAATGGAGATAATTTCTCATTTCCGAATGGTTTTGCAGGCAAATGTAAAAACATATGCTAAGTATTCAATAAAAATCTGTTAAATGAATGAAAGAAATCTGTAATAGTTGAATGTCATAAGGTGTTAGATTTAAGCTAGAAATAAGGGAGATTCAAGCTATTTTAATGCTCCTTGAAGTACTGAGCTCCCTGTCTCTAAAACCATCCAAACAGAGACTAAGTAGTTGCTTGGCAGAAATGTTTTAAAGTTTTTTTTTTTCCCTTTGTGTATATTTTTTTCCAAGTCTTTATTTTTAAAGGGAACATTTCCAATGTCCATTCTAATGCTAATTCTCTCTTTAACCACAAGATGGCACTCAAGGTTCAATCTTTGAGGAGTCAAAGCCAGCATTCTGCCTTAAAAATGCATTAAATATAGAATTATGTAATCTATAAAAACAATGTTTAACTTCAATAAGCCTGAAAGGATAGTACAAACATACATTAAATTAATGTATTCTGCATAAATATTTTCTATATAACTAGAGAAAAGGGAATCATGGTATGCTAAAGAAAAATCCCATATTTTTGTGAGTTAGAACACTCACAGACTCAGATACAGGAACTTAGAAATAATATATATTAACTCATTAATTTCAAATACAGTACAGTAATGTCTGGGTGGCTCAGTCAGTTGGGCATATGACTCTTGATTTCAGCTCAGATGATGATCTCACAATAAATAGTGACATCGAGCCCTGCATCAGGCTCTGCGTTGGGTATGGAGCCTGCTTGAGATTCTCCCTCTTTTTCTCTCTCTCTTTCCCTCTGCCCCTCCCTTTCTCACACTCTCTCTCAAAATAAACAAATAAATAATAAAAAATAAAATAAAATACAGTGCAACTAGATCCATAGTATATTTTATAAATATAAGAAAGTTTTACAAAGGAGAAAGGAGCACATATTGTTTAATAAGAATTTGAGATTGACCCCAAAAAACTTTTTCCACAAAACGTAGACTTGATTTGTGCTTGCAATTGGGTAGACAATATTTCCACATTACCTGAAAATTTTAAGCTTTTAATAAGCCTATATCAATGGGCAAGTAGAAATAATTTAGTTTTCAAATACAATACATGTTTATCAGTAACTTTGGGCCAGTTGGTTAATAGGCATGTTTCTCTCAATGATTAGTAAACTGCAGATAATATCTACCTCTACTTTCCCAGAATTTCTGTAGAGAAAGTTAGGGGTGACAATCCAGGTGAAAAGGGAGGCTAGGAATTTTGTCTTGAAGCTGTGTCCATATAACAAGGAAGTGGCTTCCCCTGGAGTGCAAGTTGATTTGCTATGGCTTTTTTTTTTAACGTTTATTTATTTTTGAGACAGAGAGAGACAGAGCATGAACGGGGGAGGGTCAGAGAGAGAGGGAGACACAGAATCTGAAGCAGGCTCCAGGCTCTGAGCCATCAGCACAGAGCCCGACGCGGGGCTCGAACCCACGGACCATGAGATCATGACCTGAGCTGAAGTCGGACGCTTAACCCACTGAGCCACCCAGGCGCCCCCGATTTGCTATGGCTTTGAAGGAGGCTGATGGGCACCACTGTGGAGTTACACTTAGTGGTACAGCTGTCAACTGTACAGCATGGCCAGTATTACATTAGGAGAAGAAAGAATGCCTGGCACACAGTAGATGCTTTGCCATTTAGTTCCCATTACCTCTGTACCCCCCATGTGTAGACAGGAGCAATATTCTTTTTGAAAGCTACAAAGAATGCAAGACTCCAGAAAGGATAACTTTTGTTTAGATAACTTGCCGTCTGACAAAGCTTAGATTATTGGCACAGATATTTCCACTACCACATAAGTGATCACCAGCCATAGAGTATGACATAAACAGTTTTGTAAGGAAGAATATTCAAAAGAACAGCTTGCACTGCTTTCTGATTTTGTATCTTTCACTATTTCTCCAAAGAAAATAAACACAAACTACTGATTAGCCTCTAGATTCATATTCTTTACCATGTCTTCGTAGAAATAAAGCATTTGCTTGAATAGTCAAGAGACAGGCAAGGCAATGGGGGAGAGAAAAAGGCCTTAGAAATGATGGGATGACCAAACCAAATGATCAATTCATGAATATTCATGAGCTGCTTATAACGACAATGGGTTCCTAGTAATACTAAAAACATGTGTAAAACTTAAGAATTTGCAAAAAATATTCATAACAGTTCATTTATATTTCCAATTTTCAATCACTCTTCTGCCATCATGCCCTCAGAATTCCCCAAACAAAACCATTATCTATTAGAATTAGCCTTAAAAGAAGTCAGCATCTACATTTAATTTTTCTAAAAATTAACTGCCTTCACATTTAATTCAACTATTAAGTAGGGAAAAAGGGTAAGTATGCATCATTCAACAAACACGACTGAGTGCCTGCAAGATGCCAGGTCCTGTACTAAGGTCAGGGAAAACAAAGCTACAATAATGGCCTTGCCCTGGTCATTCTCCATAAACAGATGAATGTCTACACCACAGTTGCTGAAACAGCCGGAAGAGTGCTATGGAAGGAGAGAGTGGGAGGATGTGGAAGCCTGAGTCAGGGACCCTTTCACAAATAGATGTTGGGCTGGATCTTCACGCCATCCTTGTGATGGACTTTGTCAGGCAGGAGAGATGATTATAGAGTGGAAAACAGAAAAGAACCATGTGTATAATGGAACTAAAATAAATGTGGTCACGATAGGTGGCGCTGCCTGTTTCCTAACCTGGGAAAATGTTACCATTTTTACCTGCTTATGACAGAGACTATTTTCATTGTGTGAAAAGTTGGGGAGGGGCGTGGGTTTTTGTCTCCCCCTCTCCTCAGGAACTAATATTTATTGAGTGTCAACACTATATGATTATATTTATAAACAATCTCACTCAAGAGATCAAATGCAAAACCAGTTTGCAAGGTAACTAATGCTATCTCTATTTAACAGCTAAGGAAACAAGCTGAGAGTGGGTAAGAATTTCTCTAAGATCCGTGTGACCCTAAAGCCCATACTTTCCCCCATGCTACCTCCAAAGAAAGATGTTCCATTTGAAACTGGAACTAGGGCCACAGTGGACAAAGCCTGAATCATAGTGAATCTTTTGAGTACTTACTGCATACCAGATACTGTTTGAAGAGACTTGCATGCATTAATGTATTAATCCTCACAATCTCCTTGAGGGGTAGGTATAGTTATTACTGCCATTTAACAGATAAGGAAACTGAGGCACAAAGAAGTCAGATAACTTGCCCTGATTTGGTCAAAGAGATGGTAATTGGCAGAGCCAAGATTGAAGTGCAGACAGTCTGGCTCCCTGGTCCCTGTGCTTAAGGATTCCACATTCCACCTTTTCACTCAGACCAGAGCCTAACTCTAGACCACCAGCAAAGACCCTGCTGGGAAACATATCCCAGGCAGAAGGCACAAAGTGGTGAAGAGGTCTTATGTCCCGAAATAATAGTGAGAAAAAAGAACTTGGTGTGGCTTAAGAATCAAGTCTTGATTGATGAGGAGTTGGGAGGACAGTAGGAGGAGGGATATGAAGCAGGAAAGATAGGTCTTTCTCCTTAATACTATGCAGATGAAAGGTTGTTAATTTGCATTTTCTGTTTTTTTTAAAATAGGAAGTTTCAAGCCAAGGAAAGCATTTTCAATATTAAAGCAGACAAATGCATAATGACATTATATTACATGCATGTATAGACCAATTACTTGCTTGCAAAGATGCTCAACCATTTTCTACTTGAGACTCTATGAATTGACCACTTTATTATATTGTATTTT
This sequence comes from Lynx canadensis, assembly GCF_007474595.2. NCBI lineage: Eukaryota > Metazoa > Chordata > Mammalia > Carnivora > Felidae > Lynx > Lynx canadensis. Next base: position 52,536,811 of record NC_044310.1, on the reverse strand, counting down.
GATTAAACATGAGACTTCTAATAATTATTTGAAAAGAAGTTGGTGCAACATACTTTAGGTTTTTGTAACCTCTTGTGGCATATTTATGCCACAATAAAATTATTCAGCTAAATGTAATATCTTTTAAAAACTTTGTTGTTTTTAAACTAATCAACTCCAAAATTTAAAAGAAGCAATTATCATTTGATCTAAATATATTCTCATCAACCACCAGATGGCATAAGGTGTGAGAGTTTTATTCTGACAGGGTCAACCACACACATGATAATTTCAACTATAACTTCAAAATAATGTATTTGGAAAAATGTTCTAGCACTCAAACAGCTCACAATTATTTCAGCCATATGTAGAAGTGGATGGATAAGTTGAAAATGACATAGTCTTACTTTTTCTAAATTTTGGGTTCTGTGGGACGCTGGCATTACATAATGAATCAATGATCAAACAAATAAAACAAAGCAGTTCTGTTACAGGAAATAAAAAAGGAAGTCATGTCAAAACAAAATTAACCTTATGTTCTAAGTAGCTTTCTTTAACTCTAAATGAAACTTGAAACATGCCTTCATGAAAAAACCATGCTTGTATGCTTCAATTTCTGCTGTAAAAGAACTTTTTCTATGGCCTATAATTTATTCTGAAGGTAGAAAAGTATCAAATGCAACAGCTTTTCTCCACTCTGGCTTGAAGGGAAGCTGTCACAGAAGTCAACTGAAAAAAAGAATATCCAGGTGAAAAACCCAATCTGAACTATGATGTTAAAAAGGAAAATATATATGTTTTAAGAACCTCAATTTCTTTTTAAAAAATTTTTAAATGTTTATTTTTGAGAGAGAGAGAGAGAGAGAGAGAGAGAGAGAGAGAGATTGAGAAATAAGGACAGAGAGAGAGGGAGACACAGAGTTCGAAGCAGGCTCCAGTCTCTGAGCTGTCAGCACAGAGCCTGAAGCAAGGCTCGAAATCATGAACCACAAGATCATGACCTGAGCTGAAGTTGGACTCTTAACTGACTGAACCACCTAGGCGCACCTAAGAACTTCAATTTCTACCGAAATTCAAAACACTTTACATTATTTTTATTAATCCTGTATATCCTTCTAGAAATAAACAATCACATTGATAACAAGCCAAAACTGAGGTAAATGAGGTAAATGCAAAAAATACAAAACAAAACTCCCCTAGTGTTTAACTCCCTTAGTGTTGTGTAGCACATTCACCAAGTCCTTTGAAATAACCACACCAGAATAAATAACTACGATAGCCTAGTCAAACCACAGAGCTCAGATGCAATCTTTTTCCAGCATGATTAAAAGGCAAAACTGCCTTTAGGAGTCAAGAGACCAAAGATGAGATTAAGATCTCTTCTCTAATGTGGTCTAATAGTCAATGATTTCTGAAGATACTATAATAATTTTATATTTTATAGATGCTTCCCCATTAGATGAAATATATTTGGTTCTTGAATGAAAAGTCCATGGATGATGAAAAGATACTTGGAACTATGAGAAGGATGAAAGCTAACTGGTGACACAGAAACAGGATGTACTTTTTGTTTTTTTGTTTTTCTTTTCTGATTTCTAAGTCATATGATAATGAGGATAATGGGAATTGGAGTAAGAGAAGTAATGCGGAGGGTGTTGTGAGAGTCCTTCACTGTGGCACATGCGGAGGGTGTTGTGAGAGTCCTTCACTGTGGCACATGTCCAACTTTATTTTTGGCCGTCAATAGGTGAACATTAATAAAGGGAACGCTCATTAAAGTGAAGTTGGGGAGCCAGAAGGTGGAGCCCTACTACCCAATTTCAATTACAGGAAGAACTGTCCATTATAGACCCCAACAGAAGAATCATCAGCAGGAAAGAATCATCAATTACAGATACCAACAGGGAAAGATGTACATTGCCTCTCCTATAAGAAACTGACTGCACCAGCAACTTAGCCAATGAGAAACTGTCATCATCCTGAACACGTGCTTTCAAAACAACTCCTCTCAACTTATTCCTTCTCTATAAAATGATGTTCCTCTTCCTTTGTTTGTTGGACTAGCCCTGTGGTTTTGACCTGGATTTCAAGTCCTAGATTGCAATTCTCTGCTATTCCCGAATAAACCCATTTTTGCTGGTCAAATAAATTTTAAAGGTTAACAGTAGCAAAGATATTTCCCACCTAGGTTCATAGGAAAGGGAAAAAGATGCTTCTTATTCTCGTTCTTATGTTTAGAAAAGGGCATCCGTTGTTACTTCCAAAGACTTCTTTTGATGGTTCAGCTAGACAGTAGAAAGTAGAATGTAGAAAGTAGAAAGTAGAATGATAGATGTTTTGAGTTAAGAAGATAATCAAATTACTTACTTTAGATTCCATTGTCTAGGATGTTTCAATTCAAGTTTCTTCCATTTATGATATTCTCCAATAAAATGTGGATCTTCAGGCACTGAAATTAGAGTTTTGAAAAAGGTTCAAAGTTTAAAATAATTCACTTTTCATTAAGTTGATATGTGGCAATGATGTACACTATATAGTTCAAGCCAAATTACAATGCTCACTTTCCAAATTTCTTCCTTTTACTTGAACTTTGTATTATTGGATATTTGAAATAAGTAGATTTTTCTTCAAAATTTCCATTATAATGACATTTGTTTATATATCTTTTATAGTAATGAAGAAGGTGTTAAAATAACTACAGACACCACAGTTTAACAAAATTCAAACTCAGCACCAGAAGTAAAAATATAAAAGTGACATTATAGGTCTTGATCTTTCACAAAGCAAGAATCTACAATGGATGATCATCCATTCCAGCCTCTGAATGAATCCCTTGCCAACGACAGAAAACTCTCCTCTCTGTTGTTGGGAAACTGCCTTTTCCATTGCCAGACAGTAAGGTCACAATGTCTTTCCTTAACCTGAGTGCTGAGTCTTTACTGGTCCTAGTTCAGATCTCTGCAGTAATACTGACCAGGTTCATCCCTTCCCCATGTGAGAGAGTCCTAAAATTTGAAGATACCTATCAGAGCCTCAGTTCCCTCAACTTTATCTTAAGATATGGTTTTCTAGGGACCTAATCATCCTCACCATCCTGGTGGTGAACTTTGCTAACATTCCTATTAAAGTTTACGTCCAGAACTGGCTCTGGATCTTGATTTCTTTTGAATAGCAAAGATTTAAGTGGGTTACTACCTCTCTTGATCTGTGTGCTATGCTTCTATCACTTCAGCTCAGATCTGCATTAATATTTTCTGAAAATCAAAGTACACAATTGCCTCATATGTTTGTGGTTAATTATAAGCCTTATGCCTTCAATAACATTAACAAAAAATTTACTGAAAGTCAGATCATACACACAAACATATCTATCTATCTATCTATCTATCTATCTATCTATCTATCTATCATCTATCATCTCCCTGTTTCTTGTAATTGTCCTGGGTTTATAGTCTTGAACTATTTAACCAACTAGATGCTCTCCTCCAGTCTTATCTGGAGCTTCCTTCTAAACAATGATTGATTGATTAACTGTTGCTAGTTTGGTGAATTATGTCATTGATAGAAACATTTAAATTGAATAGCTCTCATTTTCTTCTATTAATATTATTTTAGCCAGCAGTGTTCCTGTCTATTCTTTGATTTCTTTTCCTCCTTCAAACACACACAAGTACACATACATACATGCTCTTTTTTTAAATTTTTTAAACGTTTATTTATTTTTGAGACAGAGAGAGACAGAGCATGAACGGGGGAGGGGCAGAGAGAGAGGGAGACACAGAATCTGAAACAGGCTCCAGGCTCTGAGCAGTCAGCACAGAGCCTGACACGGGGCTCGAACTCACGGACCGCGAGATCGTGACCTGAGCCGAAGTCGGACGCTTAACTGACTGAGCCACCCCGGCACCCCGCATACATACATGCTCTTATAGGCTTTATACTTCATACTCCTACTTCTACTATTTGGATTTATACTTCTCCCTTCCTTTATATTAAGGAAGCAAATATGAGCTCCTTAAGGTTCTTAGTGAGGTCTCACTATTTCCTTTAGATGATTATAATAACTACTAACAGAGTTAATAGTACTTACTGCACATTGGGCATCTGTAAAGAAGGTACGTAGTGGTTACCATTGCAATATACACTTTACAGATGAACAAACAGAAAATTTGAGTAATGTCTTCTCATTGGGACTATTCACTACCACTTAGATGAAATTTAAATTTGAGGATTCTATTCAAGGATAATTCATGTTGCCTTATTTTTTTTGAAATTGCCCTTCCTACATTTTCTATTTGAATATGTACATCAGTCTCTTCCTTATATATTATGAAACCCCAAATGGCATGGTCATCCTTCCTGGAATATTTCCATTAATTTTATATCACTGACTCATTTTCTTCATTGCTTTCTCTACTGAGAGCTGAAAATTGCCACAGTATTTGTACAGACTTTTATTTTAATGCTTCCTATTTTATCCCCATAATTTTCTCATTCACCTGTTCTTGTACCATCTGATCATAAACTTCTCAAAAAGCTTATCATAATATGTATGTATCTAGACATAGAAGATGCTAAATGAGTGATATTGATAGGAGGGAAATAATTAAGGGGCGGGGGGATGTGAGAGCGAGCAGGAGGAAAGGACCAGTGAAATTTCGCCATTTCTTGAAGCTAAAATTCCCCATCATGACCATATCTTGTCTTTGTGGCAGTTCTGTAGTCTCTGGTAGAAAATCATCTATTGACTCCATGATAAACTTCTTTCTTCCCTTCCTTCTAGGATAACTGGGCGTCACCTTTACTTTGTTTTTGCCATGACACATTTCTTATGCAACATCTGTATAGGTTGATCTACATTTTTTTCCACTGCTGGGACTGTCACATCCAAAGAAATGTAGTAGCATCAATTTGCCTTAGCATGCTTTGTTTTCACATGTATTATCTCATACTACCATAGAACAACTTAAAATAGATTGGAATGTTTCTTTCAATGAATAGAAATTTAAAAATGAGGTACAAAGATTTAAGTGACTAACCTAAATTCACTTAACTGTAAGTGGCAGAACTAGTACAGGGCAACTTCCAACATCATACTCTTCCCACTGCAGCCTTTCCAACCTTGGTTGCACATTGTAATCACCTGGGGAGCTTTAAAAACTACTACTGCCAGGTCCTGCTCCCAGAGATCCTGATGTAATTAGTCTGGGGGTGTGCCTTTTACATGGGAATTTTTACAAGTTCCTCTGGTGGTTCTAATGTGTAGTCAAGACTGAGAAGCACTGCATTAGAATTAGATAATGCTGCCTCTTGCATCTAAATGCATTCTGGAGACACTTGCCCTGATTGCTGGCTCAAAGACTCAAAGAATGGAAGTCTTCTAGGGTAAAAGCAAACATCCCCATGATGCTTCAGGGTGTCTGGTCTGTCTGATGACAGCAAACAAACACCAGGAAGCCTCCACTCAGTATTACAGGGTACACTGGTCTGAAGGGATTTTTTTTCCTTTAACATAAACATTTCCTTATGGGAATCATATTCTGTCATTAAAGGTGCTGTTACCCACAACCATATGTATTCGTTTGTTCTCTGCCAAACTTTTATTTGCCATTCTATACTGATGGATAGAGAACAGAGGATCATCAGTGCATTTCCCCATATGATTGCCTATGATTATAAACTAATAATCATAATTATTGAAAAATGTACTGCATATACTGCAGAGTTTGAATTTACATCTCAGGCTATAGAGAGACAGCATTTTTATATAATATTATGGAGGCAGTTTTAGTATGTGAAAAAGAGCAATAAATGTAGAGTCAGAGGAATTGGTTCAAGTCAAGAGTCAGAACCTACTTGTACTAATAATAAGCACACTTACTGAGCACTCACTATGTGCTAGGCACTGTTGTAAGTACTTCAGTGCTATGAGGTACGTGCTATAATTACTCTCATTTTACAGACGAGGGAACTGACAGAGAGGATAAGAAACTTACCCAAGGTCACACAGCTACTAAATGGAAGAACCAGGATTAAATATCAGCAATTTGGTTCCAGAATTTACACTCTTTATCAATGTATAATATCCCCTCTTACCTGTGTGACCTTAGGTAAATTTCTTAGCTGCTCTTGGTCTTGGTTTTTTCATCTGTAAAACAGAGTGATGACAGTAATAATGCCTGGTTCATAGTGTTGACATACTACTATACATGACATATATTGGTTGACAAATGAATAAAAGAATAAGATTGGGATGATCACAAAATAATGGAGAGTATACTTTGTAAACTGTATTGTGCATGTATGCACTTACCATTATTTTGGCACACATAACTATGGGTAGATTTGTTGCACAAAGATATGGAAAAGAGTTAATACCCCAAATCAAAATACAACCACTCATCAATATTCATAAAAAAGCTTTCAAAAATATGCACAAGAATTTCATAATCTTTCCAGTGATAAGGATGTAACTGTAGAAGCTGAAGTTATTAGAAGTTTCCCTTTGATTTCTCAGTGCTTGAAGAAGCATTCTATATGAAAGCTTAATCTTTATTACACACAAAATTAGGCCGTTAAAAAAGAGTATTGGATCTCATCTAGCTGAATTATCCAAAGACAAAATGGCCAGCAGCATATGTAAGGTTTAAATTTAAATTCAATTAAAAAAATGTTTATTTATTTTGAGAGAGAGTGTGTAAGCATGCAAGCAGGGGGAGGGGAAAACAGAGAGGGAGAGAGACTATCCCAAGCAGGCTCTGCACTGTAAGTACAGAGCTTGATACCTACACCGGGCTCAATCTTACCAATCATGAGATCATGACCTGAGCCAAAATCAAGAGTTGGATGCTTGACCGACTGAGCCACCCAGGCACCCCTAAGTTTAATTTGTAAAAATAAAATGCTTATTATTACTGAAGGAAACCTCCTGAAACATTCTTATAACAAATCCCTAGAAGAAGAATAGGCAGGGTGATTGTGAAATCTTGTTCCAAAGGTTAGAATCAAAGTCTCTGAAATTCTTCTGAGCTAGAGGTAGCCACTAAAGCTCACAAAAAGGGTTGAATTACATACTAAGTTAGTGATAGATGTAGAAAGGAGAACCAAGTTAAACATTTTGGTGGCAAGTCTTTTAAAGAAGAAACTGTAGTCAGTGGTGCTTAATTAATTTCTTTCATTTTTAGTTGTTGTTTATTGCAACACAATTATTTCCAAATTTCTTTAAGTTCTGGCATGTGCCACTATTATTATTAGTAGTAGTAGTAGTAGGCTTCATGCCCAGTGAAGAACCCAAGGTGGAGCTCAAACCCACAATCATGTGAGATCATGACCTGAGCCAAGATCAAGAGTCAGACATTCAACCGACTGAGCCACCCAGGTGCCCCTATTTTTTTTTTTCTTAGTAGTTTGGAGTTTCCAAATGTTTCTGTATATTTACATGTTATTCCAAAAAGCACCATTCTTCTTCTTCTTCTTCTCCTCCTCCTTTTTTTTTTTTTAAGAGAAAAAGAGAGCATGTGAGTGGGGGAAAGGGGCAGAGAGAAAGAGAATCTTAAGCAGGTTCCACACTCAGTGAAGAACCTGGGATCATTACCTGAGCTGAAACCAAGAGTCAGTTGCTCAGCAAACTGGGTCACCCAGGTGCCTCTTCCATAAAGCACCATTCTAAACCAGTTTGTTTGTTTTATGGTTGAAGGAGTTGGATGTTGAGTTGTTCCCTAGAATGTGCCAATTGCCTCTCTACCCCTTGTTTGTTAAGGGTTCCTGCCCTCCTGGAACCTATCTGAGTTCCTCGGTGCCTCCACATAGGAGGTACTCAAGATGTGTTTGCCGAGTTTACTAAGCAGGACCCAAACACATATCTTTGAAATGAAGTAAATATTCATGTACTCTGGTATCAAAAGTAATAAAATTCTTTATAGTGCTAGAGTTGCTAAAGATTGTGTTTCTTAAAGCACCTTTAATCATTTTTCTTAACCACAAATCTATGATAAGTGAGGAAGGTAATATGTGATCACAAAATAGTAACAAACATCCTGAAAGAACATGTAATTTCTTAGAAGTTATTGATCTAATTTATCTTTTTAATATTTGTTAAGCTTAGTATTGTTTTGTTCTCTAATTTGTGTCTTAAAACTACACACTTTTTTTTTTTGGTGATATTTTGTTCTATTGAAACCAAATATGAGCCTATCACAATGGTGAGGTGCAAGTCGATGAGACCACAATTAAGGCAGTGGTCATCGGGATGGAGTGGAAAGGGAAACATTTTTTTTTTTCTTTAGAGCGGGGGAAGGGGGTAGAGGGAGAGAGAGAGAGTATCTTAAGCAGGAGCCCTACATGGGGTTTGATCCCACAATCCTGGGATCATGACCCAAGCGGAAATCAACAGTCGGTCATTCAACCGACTGAGCCACCCAGGTGCCCTGAAGGAGGAACTTTCTTAATGTTGTAGGAGATAAAGTAAACAAGGCTTAATCTGGGAGACAGAGAGTTCTAGGAAATGTCTTTGATTCTGGTTTAGGCAAGTAAATGCAATAATGGTGATCTACCCCTAACCCAGAGAGCTAATAAAGGAGGGAGGCTAAGTTTTGGGGCAAGATAATGAATTCGCTTTGGGATATCTTAAGTAGGAGATGCCTGTAACACATGTAGGTGGGATGTCCAATGCACAGTTATAAATATGCATGCAGAATTCAGAAGAGGCGTTGGCTAGAAATGAGGCTTTGAGAATTATTGGCAGGTAGGCTAATGAAAACCATGGTGATAGCTGAGGTCTCTCAAAGAGAGTGGGCAGAGAGAACTGAATGAAGAAGATTTTGCTAGAGGTGCCTGGGTGGCTCAGTCAGTTGAGTGTCTGACTCTTAACTTCCCATTGGGTCATGATCCCATGGTCGTGAGATCATACCCGCATTGGGCCCCATGTCGGGCTCCAAGCTGAGTGTAAAGCCTGCTTGGGATTCTCTTTCTCTTTTGTTCCCTCTCTGCCCCTCCCCCACTCGCACGTGCTTTGTCTCTCTCTCTCTCTCTCTAATAAAAAAAAGTTTTTGCTAAAGAAAGAGGCAGGGGAGCACTGAGGAGGGGAGGAGACAAACCATGGATGATGGTGTCATCTAACCCAAGGAGGGCATAGCAAATGAGAGTACAAGTAAAGATAAAGACTAAAAGGTTGGGGCGCCTGGCTGGCTCGGTTGTTGTGACTCTTGATCTCAGGGTTGTGAGTTTGAGCACCACACCGGGCGAGGAGCCCACTTAAAATTAAAAAAGAAGGTTATCACTGAGCCTGGGAGTTAGGATGTCATGGGTAACTTCAGAATGCATCATTTCAGCAGGACAGACTGGATAACCTACTTGGATCCAAATAATTAAACAGCACACAAAAGATTCAATTAAATAAGACCAGTAAGCTGTCTGGCTCTCCCCTTTTGCCCTTTTGGCTCCTAATGTATGATGGCAACAGGTGATTCGTCCCTAGGTTGATCACTGAAAGCCCTAGGCTCATATGTTTTCTTGTTGTCTTTCTACTTAATACTCTCTCTGGCTTTGAGGATAATTGTGTTTAGAATCAAAAAGGCTCCTCTTGCTATGAAGGCTTCTTTTTGGGGTGAAGGGAGTAAAGTAAGCCTCATGAGACTGAGGACTTCATCTTTTATTCCTCCAAATGTCTATCTTTCATTCTGGCTTTTAAGAAGACTGCAGTCCAGGGCTCTGTACAAAAGAGGAACCAAATTAATAGATGTTGAATGATTCATATATAGAGGCAACAGAGAAGTTTATCACCTTCAGATTACAAATATATGTCAATTAGTCTTTGAAAGCAAGACAAGTTGAGAATAATTAAGAGATTAATATATACCAAAAGGACATAAGATAAGGCTAGATCACCTTACATGGACTTCTATAATACTCTGTGGCTTTGGATGTGGCTATTCCAGACCATGTCTTGTAGTAATCATTAAATGAGACTGCCTTAGTTGATCTGAAAATATACATAAAAATCAGGCAATGAGTATTTGCAAGTTTGCTTTTTAAAATTATTTTATCAGATTGGACAGTTTCAGATAACAATATCTTGCCATAAGACAGTAAACTCATTTGCAGTTTCTAATAAGTGATCTAACATTAATTTCTGCACTAACACATAAAAATCACAAAAAGAAAATCTTGCCAAACATATTTCAAAGATAAATGTAAAATGTGCATCCATGTGCATATTATAAAGAGAAAAATAAAGGTTTAAGATATCTGCCTTTCATGACTAACATCAAAAAAAGAATTTTAAGAAAAGCATCAGATTTGCATGTTTTCTCTTTCTTCAATAAACGGTTTTCTTAAATATCTATGCCAAATTTTAGTAAAATCACCTTTATTTCCCTTTTATAATGAGGAAAAATAAAACACCAGAATTGAGATCAGTTTAATTTTCACACAAAATCTGGCCATTTTCATAGAGGGGGGAAAAACCCAACTCTTTTCTAGTAATCTTGCCTGCACTTTTCCTTCCCTGTGCTAACATTACTTTATCCTAATGGTAGAGCAAAGATTGTTAGAAAATACTGAACAGGAACCGTGAAGCAGTCACTTAAATGGCTACATTTTCAACCTTTTTTTATACCAACATTTTGACTGCAGAGATCCTCAACACTCTACAAACAAAACATGACTTTGGGATATTTTCAGATGTGTGAAATCACCAATTAACTGGCTTACATAGATGCTGCATCAGATATAAAAGACCTTATGTCTGTTTTCTTTGAAGTTCTTAGCTCTTCGGAACAAGTGACTTTTCAGTTAGAACAAGTACACCAGCATTAATTTTCCTAGGTGAATTGTAGCTACCTTGAAGTAAATATCGGACTCAATTTTGAAATGGATGGTACAATAGCTAAATTGTTTAATGCGTTCATTTATTTAAGTGATAATTACAGACACATCATTTTAAGAGTAACATTTTTCAAATGCGTTATTGCTTTTGCAATCACACGTAAGTAGAAATCTGAAACTGGGTGAAGATAAATTAATCACCGCTATTATGGCTCCCAGAGCTGCGTGCGGAGCTTTACACCAGTAAATGACATATTAAACTAACATTAATTTTGCCAACGAAATGTTTCAGCATTTGGCAAGAGAGGTAACAAAATGAAAGGCTGCATTATATCTCCTGCATGAAGAAGCTGGTGATCAATTTGCTGTCACAGATCATTTAGCAGACAACAATGACCCAAGAGGAAGGAAACTGTCAACACACTGTCTCGTGAAAAAAAAATACACCATCTTTAGACACAATCGTCTCCATTGTTTTTTTGTCTGTTTGACGATGACCCATGACCCTCTCCCTTCCCAGTGGTGTCCTGTTCAATTTCAAACTGTTAGCCTTCAGGGGCTTTCTTTTCTTCCCCAGAATAATTTAAAATATTCCTCAAAAAAGGTGTAACCTCAGTATAGTTTGAATACACAAAGCAGAATGTCTTAAACATTTGAGAAAATTTGCATTTCCAATTCTGTAAAAGAAACAGCCCCTTAAAATAAGAGAACAGTAACTATTTTTACGGTAATTCAGATAAGCGACTAAGTTTACAGGGAATTATACAAACTACACGTGTTTATAATTTGAAACATGGACAGGAATTTACTGAGTATTATCATTGGCATTATGAATATGAAAAAGCAGGAGATATAATTTTAAACTGAACCTTAGAGCCTATTAGCCTATTGGGAAAATAAGATATATACCCAAACTGGCAAATAGAATAGCTCTATGTTTAACACATAAAGTGTTACATCATTTAACAGAGACATTTGGAGATGACAATGACAGATAGTTCTTTGGCAGTGGCAGCAAGCTAAAAAGGTCGGAAGAGGGAGGTGTGACTTTGTCTCGGAGGCTTTAGGGAAGGAGTCACCTGGGATATGAACCTGGAAGAGATGGAAGCATTTTAGGCCAGGAGACGAGTATTAGCAATAGCTTGGATGGGAAGGAGCACAGTGTGTGCACATGCACATGTGTACAGACCACGTTGAGGGAAGAGACAATAATGACAAGAGAACCGACCATAGTGGAGAGTTCCAATTTCAGAGCAATTGGAATTGGACAAAATAGTTGAAAGTGGGCAATGCAGGATCTTCAGATTTAGGCAGAGAATGGGTTAGAGTTGATTCAGTATTCTGATTTATTGGGTGATAGACAGCAATCAGAAGTTCTTGAATAAGGCAAATAAATTATGGAACGAGTGTGTAAGTTTTTTCTGGCTTTAGTATGCAGGGTGGAGCATATAAGAGACCAAATGCAGGCAGACAAGCTAGGAAACAGATGCAGAAATTCAGGCAAGAAACGCAGAGCCAATAGAGGGTGGGAGCAGAGACTGCGAAAGGGAGGAGACGAACCTCTGACACAATAAATGAAATGACTGGACTGGTTTTCTGATAGGGTGTGTGAAAGGTGAAGGAATCTGGGGGTCAAATATTCTTCTAAAGGCCGGAAGACCATTTAGTTTTGCTATTAACAGAAGGCATCTACAGAGTCTGAAGTAAAATATGAGTTTAAACTTAAACATGGGTTTTAGGTGATGACCCTTAGGAGTGTGACTGAGAAATTGAGACTGGAAATAAGAGATTAGGGTCAAATCAACATAAAGGTTGATAGATGATGCCATTAGGGAAAACAAACATAGAAAGAGTAAGTAAGTGTTTAGAAAAGAAAGATCAGAAGCCAATTCAGAGTTAAGAGGAGCCAGTGAAGGAAACAAAAAGGATCATAAAGGGAAGAAGAGAGTCAAGGTAGTGTTACTTCATGGAAGCAATAACCCACCCATAACCCAAGCCTACTGACTAAACCCCTACAAATCTCTGGATATTTAGTTATGTAGCATCATGATTAAGAGTACAGGCTCTGGAATCATCTGGCGTGTGTTAAAACACTCAGGTACTGCTACTTGTTAGCTGTGTGACTCCGGGCAGACAATAATTTCACTCCTGTTTCTTCACGTATAAAATTAACTTAGAACTTTCTCCAGTGGTTGTGGTGAGCATTCAGTGAAGTCTTCCATGGGAACAGCCAGGCAGGGAGTTTAGCATCCCTTAACCCTCAGTGTCAGCTACAGCTGCTTCTCTCCATTGCTCTGAATAAGTATCTCATCATTTCTCTTCTGCAAACTCTAAGCAGCTTCCTAATTGTTTTTCTGTCTCTCCCTATTCCAGATTATCATGCATCTGCTTGCAAACCATGTTTGGTGACTTAATTCTACAGGATAAAGTCTAAACACTTTCAAATAGAACTCGAGGTGTGTTAGCATCTGGCTATTTCCAACCGTTTCTTCCACCATCATCTGCACGTACAGAGGCTCCGTCATATGGAACTTCCTGCTGATCCTGAGTTTGCCACATATTACATTTCTGTATGTGTGCAAGCAGTCCTATCTAAAGACTCGTTTGTCTCCTGTGCCTGTCCAACTCTTACTTACCAAGGTTCCAGTCCAATAAAAATAGTATGTATATGAAGGCTGTCACAGTGGACATTGTGGTCGCCTCTCCAACAGTAACTATTCCATTCCTCCCCCTCACATACATGCCATTCAGCCTGACAGGACTGACCTCCACCCTGACTCTAAGTCAGGGCCTGATGGGTTTAAGGCTTTCTGACAATGGGAACTGTTTAGGGACAGGAACACGACCTAGAAAGATCCAGTCAGACTGAAATTTATTCTCACTTTCCAGTGAATCCTGATAACTGGCAGTGTCAATCCTCTTTGTTCTTCTTCAAGATTGTCTTGTTATCCTAAAATCCTTTGCATTTTTAGATATACTTTAAAACCATCCTGTTAATTTCCAGGGGAAAAAAACTGCTGAGATTTTGACTGAGATTGAATTGAATCTACAGACTAATTTGGAAAGAACTGACATTGCAATAATACTCAGTCTCTCCCAAGTCACAAACTTTGTATATCTATTTCTTTAGGTCTTTTAAAATTTCTCCCAGATACATTTTGTGGGTATTGGCATAGATGTCTTTTGTTATGTTTTGATGCTATTGTAATGGTATTTCTAACACTTCCATTTCTATGTATTGATTGCTAGTATATAAAAATATAGTTGCTTTTTTAAATGTTCATCTTCTATCCAGGGGTCTAGCTAAATTCACTTATTAATTTTCGAGCTTTGTATATTCATTTGGATTTTACTATTATATAATCCCATTATCTGTGAATAAAGATGGTTTACTTCCTCCTTTCCAAACTTTATAACTTTTCTTCCTGGCTTCATTGCACTGGCTAGGACTTCTAGCACAGTGCTGAATAGAAGTGGTGATAATGGACATACTTGTCTCATTAAACTCAGGAGGAAAGCATTCAACATTTCACATCTGAGTATGAGGTTTGCCATTGGATTTTTATAGATTTTCTTTATTGGAATAAGGAATTTCTTCTCTATTCCTACTTTGGTGAGAATTTTTATCATGAATGGGTGATAAATTTTAGCAAATACTTTTTCCTGATTCGTTGAGATCATTTTATGTTTTTTTTCCTTTATTTGGTTAACTTCGTGAGTTCTGCTGATTTAAAAATTTTAACCCAACCTGGCTTTTCTGAAATGAAGCCCTCTTAGTCATGATGTATTACCCCTTTTTATGTATCAGTGGATTCAATTTGCTAATATTTTGATTAGGCTTTATGCTTCTGTGTTTATGAGAGGTTATGGCCTATAATTTTTCTTTCGTGTAATAATCTCAGATTTTAGAATCAGACTTTGCATCACACTCTCCAGTTCCATCCACGTTGCTACAAAAGGCCATATTTCATTTTTTCTCATTGCCACGTAGTATTCCATTGTGTATATATACCACAATTTCTTTATCCATTCATCAGTTGATGGACATTTAGGCTCTTTCCATAATTTGGCTATTGTTGAGAGTGCTGCTATGAACATTGGGGTACAAGTGCCCCTATGTATCAGTACTCCTGTATCCCTTGGAACTGGAGAGTGTGATGCTAAGTGAAATAAGCCATACAGAGAAAGACAGATACCATATGGTTTCACTCTTATGTGGATCCTGAGAAACTTAACAGGAACCCATGGGGGAGGGGAAGGAAAAAAAAAAAAAAAGAGGTTAGAGTGGGAGAGAGCCAAAGCATAAGAGACTGTTAAAAACTGAGAACAAACTGAGGGTTGATGGGGGTGGGAGGGAGGGGAGGGTGGGTGATGGGTATTGAGGAGGGCACCTTTTGGGATGAGCACTGGGTGTTGTATGGAAACCAATTTGTCAATAAATTTCATATATATAAAAAAAAATAAAAATAAATAAAAATAAAAAAAAAGACTTTACAAATAGAATCAGACTTTGGAAGTTTGGAGCTATACCCATTTTCTCTATTCAGCAAAAAAAAATTTGAATACTTTTCTTCAAAAACTTTTTTTTTTAATTTTGAAATACAGGCATACCTCATTATATTGTGCTTTTCAGATACTGCAGTTTTTGCAAATGGAAGGTTTGTGTTAACATTGTGTTAAGCAAATCTGTGCCAGTTTTCCAACAGCTTTTTTTCACTTCCTGTCTCTTTGTCACATTTTGGTAATTCTCACAATATTTCAAACTTTCCCATTATTATATTAGTTATGATGATCTGTGGCCAGTGATCTTTGATGTTACCATGGTAATTATTTTGGGGTGCCATGAACCACACGTGTGCAGTATGGCAAACCTAATCGGTAGATGTGAGTGTTCTGGCTGCTCCACCCACTGGTCGTTCCCCTGTCTCTCTCCCTCTCCTCCAGTCTCCCTATTCTGTGACAGAACAATATTGGAATTAGTCCAACTGATAACCCTGCGATGGTCTCAGCGTTCAGGTGTAAGGAAGAGAAGCAGAAGCTAGACATGACTAAGCTTAGGGAGAAGGCGTATCGAAAGCTGAGATAGGCTGAAAACTAGGCTTCTTGAACCAAACAGCCAAGTTGTGAAGGCAAAGGAGAAGCTCTTGAAGGAAATTAAAAGTGTTACTCCACTGAACACAGGAATGATAGAAAGCAAAACAGCCTTAATGTGGATATGGAGAAAATCTGCATGGTCTGGATGGAAGATCTCACCGACCACAACATTCCCTTAAGACAAAGACCAGTCCAGAGCACGGCGCTAACTCTCTTCATTCCGCGAGGGCTGAGAGAGGTGAAGAAGCTGCCAAAGACAAGTCTGAAGTTGGCAGAGGCTGGTTCAGGGGTTTAAGGAACGAAGCTGTCTCTGTAACATAAAGAAGCAAGGTGAAGCTGCAAGTGCTGATGTGCACACTGCAGCAAGTTCTCCAGAAGGTTTAGCTCAGATACTAACATATGTGATAGTTCATAACCCATCCTTCGCATCCTTTTAATGTTAGTAAGTAAAAGTCTGCAGAATCGTGTCCAAAAAGACACTTCTATTTTCTTGATATCTAGCAACCAATCCCCTTCTCCCTCACAACTTCTAGTTTTGTACCTCAGGTCCTGATACACTTTGGTTGCCCCTGGCATCTGGATTCATTTTTACTTTTTATTCTGGATGTCAAATTACTTTCCCTTGGGTCAGGTGGTGGAGAAATATGCTCTCTCACACTTCCATGCTTCTGAACGCGTTATTCCCTCTGCCTGAATGTCCTCCTCTTGTCTGTAGGTGAATTCCTATTCTCCCTTTAGAAATCACCTCAGGCATCACCTTCTCCTGGAAGCTGGTCTTTATATGCCCCTCCTCCCACTCTGGCAGTCCAAGCTTTAGGAAGATATTTCTTCCTCTATGCTCCTCCAACATCTAGATCTCATCTCTGTAACAGGACTTACTATATTGTAAGTATTAATGTAATAAAACAATTAATAGGTATGGCCCAATGGAATGTTAGATTGCATTGAACAGAGGTAGCACCAGTGTGAGGTGACTTGGTGAAAAAAATATAAGCCTCTAAAGGAGGGCTTTAAAAAAAAGCTACAGGAGAAGAATTTTCTACTCAATATGACTCATTTTAAATATGATTCCCTCTGACTTCAGCATTCCCCCCAGCCGCAATCCTGGTATTAGCCCTGTGGCCTTCCAACTACATCTTTTGGTAGAAGTTGCTCCCTATATGGTCCTATAGGATGGACAGTCAGGCACACTCCCCGCACTATCTTCTCTTCAGAGGAGAGCTTCCAATCCTAGACTATAAATCATGTGAGACCAAAGATTATATATTATTCAGATGTGTGTCCCCAGTATGGGAGCACAGTGTCTATTACAGAGCAAATGCTCAGTGAATGTATTTTAAATAAATGAGTAAGTAGCTGTTCTCCCAGAAGTCGCCCTATATCTTGTTAAGTGGCATCCTACAGCCCATGTGCAAACTTCCCAGGTGATAAGCACAAGCCTAAACCATTTTTAATTACGGAACATCAACTGGATTCCCCTGACTATATTCTACTCAACTGACTAGACTTTACCTATGTTTTGCTTTATCTTTTGGAAACAGGGTCTTAACTGTCTGGCTAGGCCTCTGGAATTCATTTCTGTAGTCAGGTTAATACTTTTAGCTCATAAAGTAGAGTAAAGTCCTAGCATATGGTGCTAGACAGACAATGCTAAGAGCAGCATCTCTTTTGGAATAACTTCTGTGAGACCTCATTGTACAAGTCTACATAAAAACTAAAAACAAGGGGCACCTGGGTGGCTCAGTCAGTTGAGCATCTGACATCGGCTCAGGTCATGATCTCGTGGTTCACGAGTTTGAGCCCCGCATCGAGCTCTGCACTGATAGCTCAGAGCCTCGAGCCTGCTTCAGATTCTGTGTCTCCCTCTCTCTCTGTCCCTCCCATGCTCATGCTCTCTCTCTCAAAAACAAACAAACAAACAAACAAACAAACAAACATTTAAAACATTTTAAAAATTAAAAGCTAGACATAACTGAGCTTTGTCCCATAACAAATGTACCAGGGGTAAACATTTGGAGCCACAGATATATAATAAATTGCAGCCTCCTATATACTAGGAGTGTAGAGTATCATTGAAATATAGATTATATTGCTTCAATTGAGCCCTAGAGATTTCTCTAGAGATTGCAGGCTAGCACTATGGGAACACCACAGATAAGACCTGATTCTGGCTTCATTTATTCTGGGTTTTATTCAGAGGACCAGCCAACGCTGAGACCACAGAAGTTCTGGCCTCCATTTCGCTGCCTTATTAGTAAATGCTGGCACCGTACTTTTATGCACTGCAAATGATTATACCACAAATAGAAAGAGCTTTGTAAAATTCCAGGGACATTCATGTTTTAGAGGAGATAAAACAGTGTTGGCACATTCAACAACTATTTACCACAGGTCCATTTTGTGCCAAGAAGGTAAGTTGCTTCTTTCCATTTGATAAGTTTAAGGGGCAGTGATGTCCTTTACTGAATGCCAACAGGGTGCACTATTTATTAGATTGTACTTGCCTTCCTGAAACTTTCCAAGACTTTCACCAACCGAAGCCACCTGAGTTACCTAACTTGCTCATCTTTTATATAGGGCCGGTCAAGAAAGCGTAAGCTGAAGCAAGTCATTTCAACACTAGTTAACTGTCTTCTATATCTGACTGACTACAAAATTAAGGCTGATGGAAATGCTCAAGAAACTAAATACTGCAGAACTATAAATGAGAACATTGTCCTGTACCTTGTTCAGGTGTTCATGGCTAAACTGTTGCCACATTTTCATGTTATCTCCTAAAAGGTACAATGGATTCATCCCTAACTCCCACCATTTTCTTCTGGGACCTTATATTTCCCTAATTGCTTGGCTTTTTATGATGTGTAAATGGTTTGTGCTCATTATATTGATAACATGTTTTTTCTTTATCCACAATAAAAAATGAAAATTAAAGGAAGAGGCAAGTTCATATAATTACATTAAATTTTAATTTAATAGTCTACAAAGAATTCAATCACTTTTCCACATTCTTCCCAAAAACAAAATTAAGAAAAAAAGCATTGTAAGAGGAAAAGAGATCTACTTCCTTTTCTAGGTTAAAAAGTGAAAATTTGGAGCACCTGGATGACTCAGCCGGTTAAGTGTCTGACTCTCGATTTCAGCTCAGGATATGATCTCATGGTTTGTGAGACGGAGTCCTGTGTCTGACAGCACAGAGCCTGCTTGGGATTCTCTCTCCCTCTCTGTCTACCCCTCCCCTGCTTGTGCTCTCTTTCTCTCTCTCTCAAAAATAAATAAACTGTAAGTAAGTAAGTAAGTAAATAAATAAATAAATAAAGTAAAAATTCAATTATGATAAAAAAGTATAAACCGTTTAAATCAATAGTCCTTTTAGTAAATAAATTGAGGTCATGGGTTCAAGCACCATGTCAGGTGTAGAGATTAAAGAGATAGAGAGAGGAAGGAATGAAAGAAGGAAGGAAGGAAAAAAGGAAGGAATTGACATAGAATATATAAAGAAAAACTTACCTGGGGCACATATGTGGTTCAGTTGGTTAAGCATCCAACTCTTGATTTAGGCTCAAGTCACGATCTCAGAGTCATGAGTTTGAGCCCCATATCAGGCTCTGCACCGACAGCTTGCTTGGGATTCTCTCTGCCCCTCCCCCACTTACACGTGCGTGTGTGCTCTCTCTCTCTCAAAATTAAATAAACATTTTTTTTTTAAAAAAAGAAAAACTTACCTGATAAATTTATCTGGATCTTTAAGTGACTCAGGCCTGTCATCTCTCACTGTAAAGAAAAATATGAAAGGAATCTGGTTGACTTAGAAGAAGGAATAAATGGTTTTATGTACACTCTTTCCAAACCCTCAATAAAATAGTAATAAAAGAAGAAAACTAAAGTATAAAACCTCAAGGAGAGCAACAGAAAAACAGGCAGAAAATCATCAAAGTGAAAGATGTTAAGTGGTAACTGTCTTAGCCAAAAAACTGAAATCAAATGACATGATGAGGGGACACCAATAAAAAGCATATGAATTTACACTTCAGAACCTGGGAAACAATTTAGGAATTGGAGATGCCAGATGCCTCTGACTATGTAATTTGTTGCGCAAACCAGAGCACAGAGTAAAGGGGGGTGTTAGAAATAATTATAGCAGGACTGTCCCAGGCAGTCTGGTGTACATGAACACCCTCGTTACCAGTAAGAGAGACAGGGTCCAGTCCCAAAGAAGATGGCAGGATTTGGCAAGGTCATTGGGACCTCCATCATCTGGGTTTGAGCTCACAGCTTAGCGTGTTCTTGTCAATACGCCAAGGCAGAGACCTGAGACCTAGCTGTTCAGGCTAGACAAACATCACTACGTTATGGAAAGTTTGGGGAATGAGAGGCATTTGCATGTCTGCATACCAAATACCAGGCTTAGGGTTAGGCTTAGGCTTAGGCTAATGAAATTAATTCCAGACCACTGATTATGAGGGAGAAGTCCCCATGTATTTAAGGTATGTACCAGCACGAGGCAGGGCCAAGCCTGCAGATTCTGGACCATAGTGGCTACAACCTAGTAGGCCTGTGGAAGGCAGAACTGATTGCAGCTACTTCGGTTTTTTGGAACAACAGAGAGGAAATTGCCCTTTTCTCTATGAAAGCCCTTCAAATATTTGAAAACAGCTTTTACAGCTGCCTTTTATCATTTCTTCCATTAGCTAAACATACACAGTTTCTTCAGCTCAGGGAATGTGATGCTCCAGATTGAGCATGCTGGTAACTCCAGATGAGGAGTGCAGCACACCAGAGTAGGGTAGGATTTTCATACAACAGGTACCTGGTGGAAAGGCACTTTCTATACCTTAAGTTTGTGATCAAATAAATTCCCCAAGAAGTTTTTCAGGGAGTTCTGCTGCCAAGTCAGCTCTCTCTTATTCTTTCCTGGGAAGTTTTAATGCTCTGATCCCAAATGAATGACTTTATGCTCATCCTATTAAATTTGGAGGCACAAGGGAAGGGGAACGCCTGGGTTGAAGGTCTGACCTCTGCAGCTTGCTCTCTGTGGCCTAGGGCCAACCACTTCACCAGTGACCCTCAGCTTCCTCACTGAGGAAGAGGCTGAGCATCAGATGAATAAATGTGTGTGAAAGCATTTTGTAAACTATGAAGTAAAATCAGGATCTAAGTTTACATGCAGTTTTTCATTCATTCATTCTACAAGTTTTTATTCAATACCTACCAACAGACAGTACACTGGGTACTGAGGGTGTAGTTCTAGCCTATAATCAATGCCTCCAGAGAGGATACAATTTGCTGCCTCTTGAGTTTCTCTTTTATACAATTAACTCTCTGTTCTAGTTTTGGGTTATCTAAAACTATGGTAATTCCTTTTAAGCATTTTCTAGCTCTCTTTATTAATCTTTTAAACTATATGAAAGATGACTCTTGAAGTATTCTAGTGAGACATTTTTTTCAAGTTGTTACAAGTAGTGGCACCTGGGTGGCTCAGTCCGTTGAGTGTCTGACTTCGGTTCAGGTCATGGTCTCATGGCTCATGAGTATGAGCCCTGCATCAGGCTCTGTCTCTCCCTCTCTCTCAAAAATAAATAAACATTAAAAATTTTTTTTCTAAAGTGTTACAAGTAATTTATTCTCACTGGATGAAGTTTTTCACAGAAATCCACATAGTTTGATACCCTCTAATTTAGAACAAGTTTTCTGCTACTTCTCCCCTGCCTCCCACCCCCTTAGCAGCTGTCTCTGCTGTATCATGGACACTCTTGCCCTTGGAAGCTGCAGGAAGTCAGTCTCTTTATGGAACCCTAGGCCACCACTCATAGTCTGGCTGAGGTGGCAAGCAAGCTGATAACTATTTACTGTCTTGGATTTCCACATATTTCACCAACATAACTAAAGAATATGGTGAAAACCTGCCAAAGTTCTATTTGCTCTGTTGCTCCTGTGCAGGGAGATTTAGCAACTGGGGCAGCTTTTCTGTCTGACTTTATGGCACAGCTGGAGAACCAAAAGGAGTGAAGGATGGCATCTACTAGACAGGAGGACAAAAGGAAGGACTCTAAAGTTTTTTTTTTTTCTCATCCTTCCTTTTTGCAGGGCAAACCCAAAATCTATTGCACAGAATCATTTGCTATAGAAAATCCTTTAAAACCAGTTTTTAAATTTCCATTTACTAGACTGTGGACATAGCTTTGTTATAGAATCTTTGTCTATAATGATGGTACTGTAGGGCTCAATGAGCGGTTAAGTGATATAAATTGTTTATTCATTCATTCCACAAATAGTAACTGAGTGTAGAGGATACAGTTGTGGAGGCTATAGTATTCCAGTGGGCCAGAAATGTGGCCAGAGTGAAGCGATCAGACTCCTCTGTGTACAAACCAGTTTCAAAACTGTCAGGGATTGGTTGAGGGACTCCATGACTATCATGACGTGTTTGAAGATACTGAAAAAGATGCCTGTCATCACTGCTTGATTTGCACCAGACCCAGAAGTCCTATGGAGGAGCACTTGAACTTGGTCACAATTGTACAGACCTAGCTAATGGACTGGCAAGCCCTACAAAGGGAAGGGAAAAAGAAGCAGGGGACATCTGAACAAAAAAGTACAGAGAGCTCAGTTTGAGAGAGTGAGTCTGAACAGCAAGGCTTGCTGTTGGGGAGGTAATACCAGCTATGACACATGGCTGCCGTGTGCTGCTAGAAGGGGGAGGGGCAGGACATAGAGGAAAGAACTGTCCCTAGGGGCCTAACCCTCATTTGTGGCAAACCTCCCTGGTCATAAGAAGCCAACAGCATTACTCTGCTAACACAGAAACAGTGAAGACGATGGGGGTAAGTCATGAAGAGGTCACACATCACTGGTCAATAGAGCAGAAAGATTCAAGAGCTTCAGGTGTCATTTCCACATGGACTCTTAGAAGGAATACGTTGAGGAAGAACTCTTCAGAACAAAAAGCTAAACATACTGCTTGCTAATCAAGAGGAAAGGAGTTCCAGATCAGTAAGATCTGGGGTATTGCAGATGAAATCTGGGAAATATCCATTATAGATCGAAGAGTTAAAATCAGATGTCATGTCTTTGTGATGGGTAAATAATTTTCAGTCAGTACCATCCATCCTTATGACCATAACATTTAAAAATACTAAGCTTATGATTGCTGATAACCTTTAAAGAACAACTTTTAACTGGCTTTTTGATGACTGAGTAGCTTGACAAAGCAGTACAGTAGGAGAGATCTTAGTATGATTTCATTACTGAAAATGGATACAAAAAACATTCCCTCATGTAACAGTTATTTGCTAGGTCATTCATTTGCATAAATGTATAATTAATAATTGGCAAAAAACAGTAGGCACTTCTTACATTGTGATGGTTGGTTGAAAAATCTTAGAACTATTTGTTTGTACAGAGATTCATCTTTAATCAGCATTTGGGCTGCTTCCAAATTCACTGGATTTTCTAGCACTGGATTCGAAAGCATAACCTACAGGAAAAAAACAGAAAAATTAGAGTTTTTAAAGTAAACTTTTTTGTTAGAGCAAAAAGACAAGCAAACACATACAAGAATAACAGCATTTATTAAATGTCTACTATGCCTCCATCTGGAGACAGATATGAAGACAAATGACACATGGTCCCTACTCTCAAGAAACTCTTGATCTACCTTAGTTTTATACTGTACATTCATGAGCCAAACAAAGAAGTTATAAGTTCCTTCCTATGACCTATTCCTTTCTACCACATGAATTTAAGTTCAATTTATGTATAAATTAAACTCAACATTAGGAAACACTGAGACATTCCCATTAAAAAATAAAAGTTTACATTTTATTTTTTAAATGTTTATTTATTTATTTTGAGAGAGAGAGAGAGAGAGAGAGAGAGAGAGAGAGAGAGAGAACTACTGAGCACAGGGCAGGGGCAGAGAGAGAGGGTGAGAGAGAATCCCAAGCAGGCTCTACGCTGCCAGTGCAGAGCCTGATGTGGGGCTCCAGCTCATGTACTGCAAGATCACGACCTGAGCCAAAATCCAGAGTTGAATGCTTAACTGACTGAGCCACCCAGGCACCCCAAAGGTTTACATTTTAACATAAGACCATACTTAGATATGGATAAGCAAACATATGTATTAAGGCTGTGTATACCTCAATATTCCTCCAGATCCCTGAATGATTAATTTTTTATCTGTAGTTTTCTACTGCTGCTGTAACAAATTAGCACAACTGTAGCAGCTTAAACAATACAAACTTATTATCTCATACTTCTGTAGGTGGGAAGTCTGGGGTGATTAGGCTGGTTTCTCTTTTCCAGATTTAACAAGACTAAAATCAAAGTGTCGGCTGGCTGGGCCCTTATGAGAGGTTCTGAAAGAATCTGTTTCCAAGCTCATTCAGGTTGTTTGTTAGCTGAATTCAGACCCTTGAATTTGTAGGACTGAAGTCCCTGTTTCTTTGCTGGCTGTAAGCTGGGGGCCATCCTTAGCTACAAGAGGTCTCTTGCAGGTTACATTTGGACCCCTACATCTCAGAGAAATTAAGGTATAAAAAAACACTTCTTATTCTTGGAATTGCTCTGATGTCCCCTCCTGCCACAACCATTCTCCTTCTTCCACTGTATTTCTCTGAGTGACTATTCTGTCTTCCTCTTCTGTTGGCAACAGGCCATATAATTACTTTGGGTCCCCCTGTATAATTCAGGATTACCTTTGTATTTTAAGGTCAGATGATTCATAACCATAATTCCATCTGCAAAGTCCTTTTACAGCAGTATGTATATTATACTGAATAATCAGAGGAGGGGAGTCTTAGGATATCTTGAAAATTCTGCCTGCTATAGTATATGTGCATCTGGACAAAATAGGGTGACCGGTAGTAACCAAAACTTGATAGTTCCGCTAAACCATAATCTTGTCTATCCATCACCTCAAATTTTTAATCATTTTCCCAAATTGCAAGTCTTTATTCAATAATTCAGTATTGTGACTATTACAACATTCAAATTAGATAATAAAATACAGCCAAAATAATAACTACCAGAATACCTACATGTAGATCCAAGTGGATAATTGTGGCTTATGTGTCATGGAAATGATGGCAGTCATGACCAATGAAAGCAATAATCTGACATCTGATATCTCAAAAGCATTAAGAATTTACTGCTGTTATTTGAGTTTTTCTGTTTGGAAAACACATTTGAGCTATGTTTCCAAGAATATTGTAAGTTGCTTGAATAAGGATTCAGTGTGGGTTGCACTATACCTCTCAAAGTGGGCAGGAAGCAGATCAAACTTATCTTCAAGAGCAAGCTTTTGGTCTTTGGCTGGAGAGGCAATCTTACTCAGAGGCACATCTGGTAAAGTTTATTCAATAGTTTTCACGTTGACACTGTGCCCAAGACCTTTCCGTATAATGTGTACACAAGCTACTACATGTACTTAATGATTTTTAAGAACTGGAATATACTCAAATGTATCAATGAGACACCTTGTTAAAATAGTAAAAAAAAAATAAAGGTCCAACTTTTAAATTAGCCATGTGATCGTATGAAAGAACATAAAGCATATTTCCAGAGGATAAGTACAAAACAAACCTGAAGCATTGGTAAACAACTGTACCAGTAGGTACAATTTATAATTTTCAATTAGTTAAAGCCCATGAATTTGGAATTCCTTTTATGGATAGGTGTTGGTATTTACCTTTGCACTATATATTGAAGTACAAGTGTTCTTAAAATATTTTATGAGATTATAAAAATTTTAGGAGGAAATGATTAGTATAGTTAGACTTTAAAATATTTTAAACACATTTCAAATGCTACTCCCTTGAAAAACAATGTGATAATTATACATAGGTCTCATCTGTTATTTAAAGGGAAGTATTCAGAAATGATGGCCTATCCATGTACTGTCCATTACAGTAGGTACTAGCCATATGTGGCTATTGAAATTTAAATTAAAATAAGTGAAAAACTGAGTCCTCCTCAGTTACACCAGCCACGTTTCAAGTTCTCAGTAGCCATGTGACTAGTGCCCACCGTATTAAGACAGTGCAGATACTGGACATTTCTGTCAGTGCAGAAAGTTCTACTGGGCAGTGCTGACCTCAAAAGGACCATTAAATAGCTATTAAAATATTAACTGCAGCAATATGAAAATTACTTGAGATAAAATATTAAGTGAAAAATAAACAGGTCCAGTAATTTATAGATATAAACCATAATTGAAACAACACAACAATTCAGGTTCGTTCTTCCATTTGTGTTACTTAGTACCTACCGTCAGCATTGTCCTGGGTAGGTACTGGGGAATCAGAGATGAATTGGACCTGTTCCCTGACCTCGAGGAGCTTCTAGTCCAACAGGAGAAGACAGATAAGAAAACAGTATGTGCTTTACAGTATTACAGTGCCCTGATAGAAATCTGTTTAGAGTACTACTTACTGGGTGGGGGACACAAGAAATTCCTCAAACACCAAACCCATCAGTTCTGCCTATGAAAGAAAGTCAGGAAAGGTATCCCAAAGGAGGACTCATTTGCCCTGACTCTGCTCATGGGAGCAGCCGCTTGCCAGACAGACCGAGCAAGAGGGAAGGAGAGACTGGGTTGTCAGGCAGAAACCAGACTGGGCACTTCTCAAGGTCCAAGACTTGCTTGAGTTTGTAACTTTAGAATTGAGAGCTCTATAAATGCTTTTTAACCTGAACTGAACCACGCACTGTGAGTGAAGAAAAGCATGAAGATATAATACGAGGGGGCTGCATGGTACGTCAGGGAGAGAATGAAGCCCAGGTGTGAGGACAAGGGGGTTGTTTGTCAGGCAACAGAACTGAGCTTGACACTGTAGTGAATGTGGAACTGAAAGATTTCAAACAAACAAAAAAAAAAACAGAGGAGAAAACATTACAGGGAAATGTTAATAACAGCAGGATTAGGGGTTTTCTTTATGACTATCAGTGATTTTCTTTTCCTTTCTACTATCTTACAGATCTGTAACGTGAGCATGTTTGTTTTATAAATCTATCTGAAAAATAAAAAGACAAACAACTGTGTCATCTACTGGCTTTCCATGATATATTTGGCTGTACTTTGCTGTCACTTTGCATTATTAGTTAAAGGTAAGAACAATCATAATATTAACTAGCTTTTATTGAGTTCTTTTCTTGGACCACTCACGATTCTAAGTTCATGTGTTAATTTATTCAATCCTCACAAGTTACACAAGGGAGTTACTAACAGCCCCATTTTACTGATGGAGAATTTCAGGTATTTAGAAGTGAAGAAATTTGTCCAGTGGTACAAAGGTGTGAAGTGGCAGGACGAAGCACCCTGAACTCAGAGCCCTAAATCTTCCTTTTATTAAATTAGTCTGCAATTCAAATTATCATTTCATTCTGGATTGCCCTCACTCATTACATTTTGGGAACATTTGGTTTTACTATTCTTCAGGCAGATCCTAATTTGGGTAGAATAGATTGGAATGTGACTCACTCTGAAGGAATCCAGAAGATCAATCCCAGAGACCTGCATATCACACTCCCTTACTTCTTTCCAGTGTTTGCTCAAATATCTCTTCCCAAACATGGCCTAACACAGGTAGATGCTCAGTACATATTTGTAGAATGAATGAATGAATGAATAAGCTTGAGCATTTAATCTTCAAAAAGATTATTTTTTTCAGTATATACTAAGATGACTACACAGAACATTTTTTTTTTCAAAAATAAGAAACAGAATTTCTCTTATAATTCTGTGTGATGGAGAGAATTCAATTAAGCCAGAATACTTTATTCTCTAAGTATTCCAGATAATCAACATTTAATAGTTTATCTTCAGATATTATTAATGATATAAGTAGGTCCATGGAAAAGACATCGCTGAGCTGGATTATAGGTGGTCAAAGCAAGTGCCACTGAAATAATTTGTTTTAGCACCAGAGGAGAAAGGAGGCTCATTGAGGGACAGAAATAACACAACACTGAGGCATGCTTCTTAGGATGATGCATCCAAGAGGCAAGGGGGCATTCCAGAAACAGGCATCAGTCGGGGGGGGGGGGCGGGGAATCCCTGGTTTAATTGTTCCGTGGGTTTGATATGAAAGTTATAAAAGAGCAAGTCGCTAGCACTGTCAGAAGCCAAGCTGATAAAGCTGAACATTTTAAGTTCTAGCCATTTGATTCACCTCTCTGAGCAAGGCAAGATTCATGAATGAAGAAGGATCACATCCAGTATTATGAAGTTAGAAGCCAAAAGAAAACTTAAGACTGTATTTCTAGAATTGAAACCATCCAGTTCTTTTTTTAAATAAAATATGCATTCTCTCATTGTAAAGGGACCTAACTATCAATTTCACTTTAACGTTTTTTATTTTTATTTTTATTTTTTTTTTATTTTTTTTTTTAATTTTTTTTTTTCAACGTTTATTTATTTTTGGGACAGAGAGAGACAGAGCATGAACGGGGGAGGGGCAGAGAGAGAGAGGGAGACACAGAATCGGAAACAGGCTCCAGGCTCTGAGCCATCAGCCCAGAGCCCGACGCGGGGCTCGAACTCCGAGACCGCGAGATCGTGACCTGGCTGAAGTCGGACGCTTAACCGACTGCGCCACCCAGGCGCCCCCTTTATTTTTATTTTTGGGACAGAGAGAGACAGAGCATGATCGGGGGAGGGGCAGAGAGAGAGGGAGACACAGAATCGGAAACAGGAGCCATCAGCCCAGAGCCTGACGCGGGGCTCGAACTCACGGACCGCGAGATCGTGACCTGGCTGAAGTCGGACGCTTAACCGACTGCGCCACCCAGGCGCCCCTCAATTTCACTTTAAAATAATAATCTTTGTAAGTCCCACTTTATAACCTTGGTGTAAAAATGTTATTGATTTACATAAGCTTACTCAAATCCTTCAAACATTTAAATATGCATTGTACATCTTATTCCTTATATTTTGAATAACTGGGAGAGTTCAAAGTATTAAAGAGAGCATTAGGGGTGCCTGGGTGGCTCGGTCGGCTAAGCATTTGACTCTTGATTTTGAGAGTGGTCATGGTCATGAGATCGAGTGGTCATGGTCATGAGATCGAGCCCCACATTGGGCTCTGAGCTGACAGTGTGAAGCCTGCTTGGGATTCTCTCTCTCTCTGACCCTTCCCACTTCTCAAAATAAATAAATAAACTTGTAAACAAATTTAAAGAGAACACTGTATTACTCTGTTCTTACCTGGAGGGTAAATAGAATGCTGCTCAATGTATAGCTTGTATTCCACTTAGCAGGGTCGTCCAAAAAATCTATACAGGCCCGACCAGTATTTTGGTCTACTGTATTGAAATAATACATTATATTGACACATATAATAAAATTATTATTTATAGTTTATGAATATCAAAATATCACAGGCAAAATCAGAAAGCAAATGAGAAAGCAGAAAAGTATTTTCAGTGAATGTGACTGGCGGTTGATAGAGTGTAGCTGTTAAAAGCATACACATAGATCTGAACATTGACTCCCCTGCTTTGTCAGCTCTGTGACCTTGAGCAATTTAACTTTACCTCTCTAGGTCTCACTTTCCTAATGTGTGAAAGGGGGATACAATGAAAGAAACTATCTTCACTGAAAAGAATTAAAAGATAAAGTACAATACGTTTTATTAGTATATTAAAAACTTTTGTAAATAATAAGAGAAACATTTGTACCCTAATAGAAAAACCTTGCCATAAAAAGCTAAGAAGTGAAAAGAAACTTGTGAAAAGGTGAAAAGAGAGCTGTTGGATTTGACATTGTGTTGTAAAACTATAATAATTATAACCCTGGAGTGGGATGTGAGATTAAACAATGTGATAAAAGCCTTTAGAAACAAATCCTACTATGGGTTACATTTGTTGTATGTTAAAAGTGCAATTATGAGTCAGCAGCAAAAGAAAAGATAATCAACAAGTGTGCAGACTACTCATTGTCCTCTGGTATCTACTCTTCCTTTCTTCCATTTCTTCTGTGATAAGAAGCTCTATGCCTGCCCCCATCTCCATCCCTCTCTGTGATTTTAGATAAATACATGGTTGCCCACATTTTCCCCAGCCTTTCCTCCAGCAAGATGCGACCATGTAACTAAGATGTAATCGTGGGATATCAGCAGAAGGAAAGTGTGCAACTTCTACATCATATTTCCTGAAGGTAGCTGTTTTGCCCTCTGTGGTTCTCCCCCTTCCCACTGGTCACAGAGTAAATGCCTTACATCCAGAAATGATACTGCATGATGAGGACAGCAAAACCTCTCTGCCAGCTTTGTTCTGTTATATACAGATTGGAAAGATACGTAGAGCTTAGCATATCCCCTGACACAGTTAATTAACTATATCAGTATTTTATTTTATTTTATTAAAAAAGTTTTTGTAATGTTTGTTTTCGAGACAGGCGGGGTGGGGGGTGGGGGAGAAGCAGAGAGAGAGGAAGACACAATCCAAAGCAGGCTCCAGGCTCCTAGCTGTCAGCACAGAGCCCCACATGGGGCTCAAATTTGCGAACCATGAGATTATGACCTGAGCCAAAGTCAGATGCTTAACCAACTGAGCCACTCAGGCACCTCAGTTAACTAAATCGGTATTTTAAAGAAAGAATAGAGTTAAATATGACAAATAAGACTACAGAACAACTAAAAGAATATTAAAATGATGATTTGATTGTGTTTGGGGAAAGGGTCATCAAAGTTTAAAGATAATTACAAAAATCTCAAAGGACAAGACTAATAGATATGATTACATAAAATTTTTTAAATCCCAGATATAAAAGAGCCAGCATAAGCAAAATTTAAAAATTAGTGACAGAGGGAAATATTTGCAACATCTAAGACAATGTAATAAACATTGCCAAGTCTGACAATTTGCAAAATAAGAAATACCATCAACAGACATGAAAAAATGTTTCACTCACAAATATTCAAAGAAGTGCTTATTAAAATAAAAAAGTGAGATTTTTATAAAATTGGCAAAAAAAAAAAGTCTCTGAAGTTTCCATGCCCAGAATTGGAGAGTGATAAAATGAGAACTTTGTATACAGTTACTGGTGGAAGTGTAAATAGCATCCAGAAAGGCAACTTGGCTTTATGTATCTAAAGACTTAGAACTATATACAGCCATCTTTTGGAGTTTGGGGGCTAATAAATAATACTCTGCTCCTCCCGAGTTCATACATAATGAAACAGGCCTAACTGTGAAACATCAACTTTACTGTAGGTTAGATCTATATGGAGAATGCATGATCAATGGCTTTAATCAAGCTCCACAAAAAGCCCCCCTGATTTGGACTTAACACCCAAACTGAAGGCCTCCCGTTTCTTGCCTGGAGAAAGTGAGATGGCACCCATTCTCTGGGAAGGCTGGTTGGAAATAAAGTGTTGAGAAAGTGCTGAGACACACGTGTTCAATTTTTCCTCCTATTTCCCCAACAGATAAGTCACTCAAGTAGTGACGGAGGGCAAGACCAGCAATCACAGATGTTCTATACTTTCTCTCCTTGAGACAGAAGCTCTTTGTACTTTGTGGAAATGGAAGGTTTGTAACTATGAGTTAAGAAGACCACCTCCCCCCCCATATTTAACCAGTAACTTCATTTGTGTTTATTTTAAGCAAATAATAGAAAACATACACAATGAATTTTGTACCATAAATTTAATTTTATTCCTTAAAAATAGGGATTTTTTTAAATTACAAAGTAATAATGTACTTGGAAAAAATTATATGAAAGTATATAAAGTAAAATATGAAAACTCCCTTGCCTACTAATGCCACTCTTTAGAATTATTACTAGTTGGTCTATACAAATATACACACACATGTGTGCGTGTGAGTGTGTGTATGGTTTTTGTTTTTTCATTAAATGGAATTATACCTTACATGTTATTCTTTGAAGTGTGTTTTTTTTTCCATTTAACAGTGAATCATCAACATATTTCTGGACATATTTATTTATTTATTTTTTTGATGTTTGTTTGTTTAGAGAGCTCTTGCAGGTGAGAGCAGGAGAGGGGCAGAGAGAGACAGAATTCCAAGCAGGCTCCGCACCGTCAGCACAGAGCCTGATGTGAGGTTCGATCTCACAAGTGCAAGATCATAACTTGAGCCAAAATCAAGAGTCGGATGCTTAACCGACTGACCCATCCAGGTGTCACTGGACATATTTATTTAAAAATATTTGAACACCAGATATATGCCAAGTAGTGAATATTCTTGGAATATAGCAATGACCAAAAAGTCTTGCTTTTATATATCTTCCTTGTTATGTATATAGCTGTAAGATATTTTATTTAAAAATTCCAATATCAATGGACACTGGTGTTTATCTCCCTTTTTACTGTTTCCAACATTGTTATTGGGAACAAACATCTTTAAATATTAAACATACTCTTCCACACTTGTGCTACTATTTCTATGGAATCATTTATAAATATAGTATTACATGGATTTAGGGCAGTTTGTCCTTTATTGCTGATTAGAAACTGTCAAACTGCTTCCCACATAGGTCACACTAAGGTCATCATTATGTCAGAGAGCCCATGTTTGCCTACCCCTACTAAAATTGTGTAGATTTTTAACATTTTGTAAACATAAGCAATGAATCATAATTTTTGTTTTAATATGCATTTATTTTCTTACTAGTGTGGCTGAACATCTTTTTGTGTTTATTTTTGTTACGTTTCTTCTATAAGGTGTTTGTTTATAACTTTTGCCCATTTTTCTATTGCTTTAATTTTTCTTATTGATTCTTAAGTGTTCTTTATATGTTGTAGATATTCTGTTCTCATTGCAAATATTTTCCTTTGGTTTGCAAAAGTCATGTGTTTTGTCTCTGTTTATAATATTGTTGGACATAGAGAAGTTTTAAAAAGTTTATATAGTTTAATGTGCCATGCTTTTTTCATGGATTCTAGGTTTTATCATATTTGAAAAGGCCTTCCTCATCAAGCTGATAAAAATTTCTATTAGATTTTCTTTTTAGTATGTAAAACTTTTAGATTTTTGATATATCAGGAATTCACTTTGTATATAACTTGAACAGCATTCTAACTAATTTCTTTCTAAAATGTTAATTTGTCAGTGCATCATTTTTTATGATAAAAAAATTAGACCCAACGAGAATATTGAACAATATGAGAATAGTTAAGTTTATCATTTGGTCATCAAAAATGACCTTTGAAGAATGTTTAATAATGCAGAAATAAACATGTCATTTTAAAAACTTCATATGTAATATTTCAACTATGTAGAAAAAATACATACATAGTAAAAAGAAAATAAATTTAAGTGTTGAGAGCA
Source organism: Lynx canadensis (assembly GCF_007474595.2). Classification (NCBI taxonomy): domain Eukaryota; kingdom Metazoa; phylum Chordata; class Mammalia; order Carnivora; family Felidae; genus Lynx; species Lynx canadensis. The sequence continues at coordinate 52,503,625 of NC_044310.1, read as the reverse complement.
ATAGCTCTCTGAGTTAGGATTCAAGTTGATAATTTTATCGTGCCTTTGCATATTTTACCCAATAAGCATGCTTACTAATATAACCATAACAAAGTTGTTAAAAAGAAACATTCTTAAACACTTATGAGGAACAAGGACAATAGGGACAGACCCCGAATGAAGAAATCTCATTTGGTCCTTACCATTTGGATGAAAAGGAATTGTTAAGAATTTCACAACTGGAGGGACTAAATTGTACTCCGATGTAAAATTTATTGTCAGTTGGAAGAATGATCCTATGATAAAGACACAAACATTTTTACAGAAGTGTCATGTGGCACTGATTACCTGAAACCTGAAGTTTCTCTACACGTTAGCCTCCTCAAGGTCCCTGGATTTTTATTTATAAGTAAATTGGATCACAGGGTATATAGACTCCCCTACACAGTATAACACACTCCGCACAATCCAATCCCACTGTGTTTTCAGCCTGCTTCCCATCAACCCTTTTTGCCCACTGACTCCATCCCTTAACACCTGCCTCCTGCACTGTATTGCTCATATTTACTGAACTCACTGTTCCAGAACCATTTCTTGTTGATAAGCTTTTGCCATGCTGTTCACTCAGACTGAATTTCCTTCCTCTCCTTCTAAACCTGACAAACTTTTACCCGTTCTTAAGGATTCAACTCAAGTGTCACTTCCCTGAGAAGCCACTCCTGACTTTCCAAGGTGAAATTAACTAATCACTGCCTCCTCAGCATTCCATTCAAAATCCATTACTATCACGTATTATATTTTTTTTACAATTATCCACTTATGTTTCTCTCCCCTGCTTCACTTGACAAATCTATCTTGTTAAACCACAAAGAAAAAGTGCATGGTCATTAATGTTTATAGTGGCCCAGTCTTCTTAGAAATTTGATTTATGAAAATTTGGGGGGAAAATCACAGAGGAAAGAAGTGAGAGATAATTGTGGGATTTCTGTGCAAGTAGGAATTTTGATAGCTATTCTCTGATTTCATGGAAGGCTTACATGATATTCCCAATTGATATACTTTACTGTGTCTGCTTCTTAAAAGTGTAAGAACATTAACATTTGGCAAAAGGAAAAATTCAAATCTAAAATTTCCATCTATGTTGACAAATGGCAAGAAATTAAGCCACATAATGAAAAAATAACACGTGAATACTTTTAAAATTTAGAGAATTTATATATTATAACCTTATTATATACATGAAAGAAAATAGGCTGATAATGGCATAAAGACTTTTAAAAAGCAAATTAGTTTTGAAAACACAAACCTTGCCAAACTGTATTCTGTAGACCTTGAATACTAGCTCCCCATTCCATCAGATCTTCACTTACAGGAAAGGCAGTGATACCCTTTAATTTAAAAAACAAAGCAAAGTGGAAGATTAAATATCACAGCTTTGAAGATCAGATGTCAAATTACAATGAATTCCAAAAACTCCACGTTTTCTTTTCCTGATAAATTTATTTATTTGTTGATTTGGGGAGATGCTAGATATTGTCTTATTACACAGAAGTTAAGGTAGATTCCAAGAAATACACACAATAGTAAATTTAAAATAAATCATAAGCATGGAAATTGCAAGCGGGACTACAAAGTCAAGACTGAGATGTGTGGCTTATATAAATCAATAGCTAATTTAAGATTTCAAATAGAAAAGAAGGAAAGAGTTGGAAAGCAGGAATTTCTTCAGAGCTTTAAAAAACTATATGGATGCTCTATTGAAGGAATGAAGTAAAAAATTTTCATTAAGAAAAACACAATTCCAAAATTATGCTTGTATATAAAAATAAAATTTTCATATACTTGAGGTACTGTCCCAATGGATGGACAAGAATGTATTTCATGGAAAACTTTATCACTTATGCTGAGGAATACTTAAATATAGTTGACAAACATTTCTGAGCAACCACATCGTTATTAAGTATGTTAAATGCTAGTCTGGATAAACATTATAATATTTCCATTTTCTCCATTATCTATATTTACATATCACTTCTCCCTTCATCAAATTCTCTTTTACCAGAGAACTACAAAGTTCAGGTAGAGCAGAAACAACATCAAATGTTAGGTTTGTGCATCCGGGATGTTTGTTGTTGGACTCAATAATTGTTCTAACATCTGCAAGCAAAGACAACACTTCTATAGCAGGGGTTGAAACAGAAAAAAAAAACCAGTGAACTACACCTGGAGCAATTGTTGGTAGCCCTCTGTGCATTCCCTCTAAGGTGGCTTTCTTTCCATTCTTTCTCTTAAGTACCCCTTCCCCCCCCACTTCCATTTTTAATTCTCCATACCATAAGTAATACATCAGCCTGTGCACCTATGGACCTCACTGTGGTGGCACTCAGGGCAAAGCCTTCCTCTGTGTTAAAATTATAAAGGAAAGGCACTCGTGCATTATGATAGCAGTTGGTGAAAAGTGCACTAGACAGTGATTAGTAAAACTTAAGACTTAAGAGCAAGGGGGTTTGGAATCAGAAAACCCTATGATAGAATCCTGGGGCCAAATATTTACTGAACCTTTCTAAGACTTAGGTTTCTACTTAATGTAGGTAACAAAACACTACTTAAAAAGAAAAGTTTACTTATTTATCTTAGAAGGGGCGGGGCAGAGAGAGAAAGAGAGAGAGAATCTCAAGCAGGCTCCACACTGCCAGAGCAGAGCTAGATATGGCGCTCGAACCCACAGAACAGTGAGATCATGACCTGAACCAAAATCAAGACTCAGACACTTAACCAACTGAGCCACCCAGGCACCCCAGCACTACTTATTTTATGATATTGTAATTAATGAGCCACAGCCCTGCACCTACTAATTACTACTTGCTATTCAGGGCTTAAATACGCATAAATTACTTAGCATAATATGCTCAATATTGTGAACTGTTATTATGAAGTAATAATAAATGTTATTATTATAGTGTTACAGTGCAATCAACTCATTAAATAACAATGCTGTAGTGGCAAATAAGGTTTAACTAAATTATGCCTTCTAGAATAAACACGGATCAAAATGATTTTTAAAAATTTGTACCCCAACGAAACCCATCCCTCCAGGTTCCCGGTACTTACCTTAAAATTGTTCTCCTTCAACTCTTGGAAGTCTCTTTCCAGCAAGAAGTAAGCCCTGCGGTGCATGATAAGGCAGCAAAGGGCCTGGCACTTGTCCCCACACTCCTAGGGTGCACTCTGAGACAGATGTCTGAGATTACCGGTCACTGTCCCACTCCGACATAAATCTTGTTTTCTAGAGCCCCAGAACGCTGTGTCCTCCCAACAGAAGTGGCTCTAAATTGGACATAAAACAGTGACTTTTTTTTCCTCCTCTGACTTCAAGAAGGAAACCGGGCACGTGCTCAACTGCGGTGTGTGACCGCCGTGCCAGCCCACAGCCTGGTCTCAAGGCAAACTTGGATGAGCACCTGGCACAACCCGTGTCGTCCGTGCGGGCGGCGAGCGGGAGAGGTGTAAGCGCAGGGCAGCGTGGGGCCCTCGTTAGTCGGGTAGTTTACGTTTCACAGGTGTAACTGGGGGCCCGCTTCGCAGGAGGTCGCAAATCGGTTGCCAAGCAACAGAACCCTGCGGGAAAGGAGTGGGGGAGTTTGGCTGCCCTTTATCCAATCAGCGACGGGGGCAGGCCTCTGGAAAGCTTCGCAGCCAATCGTCCAACAGTTTCACTTTGACAGGCCAATGAGATCTGTTGTCAAGACAACAACCCCCGCCCCCCACGCCAACTCAGTCCACCAAAGTGGACTGTACCCAATTAGTGTAGAGGGTGGGGTAAAGTCCCAGGATCTTTCAGAAGCCTTCACTTGCAGTCCTTCTCTGAAATGCTTTCACTCTTCTTTGAATATCAGAAACTGGTAATAAGTAATCACTACATACAAGTCTGAGCTTATTAATCATAAGGTATATGGCAAGCTATCATTCATAATACATTACAAATGTTACTATGTCTTCAAACCCGACAGTTACCTTGGGAGGATTCTCCGGGAACAGGGAAGTATTTCAAATGTATCAGGTTCCCATCTTGTGCCATAGGGTTTTGCACTACTTTGCCTTCTCTAGATATTTACCACATTCCTTCCACCCTTTTCCCTCACCACTTTTCCTTCACTCGTCGTTCAGATTTAACTTCGCCCTCATGGAATCTTCTTTTGTGATGCTAGAGGACCCTGTGTTTACCTCCTCGTTAGCATTTATCACACTGGATCACAACTGCCTGTCGTCTTCTACAGCAGACTGTGAGCTACTGAAAGGTGCTCGCTTGCCAGTGCCGACTACAGAAGTTGACATCATTGTTCAGAGTACCTTCTGGTTAGCTAGTTATTTAGCTAATTTTACAGAAACTGGCTATCAGTTAAATTAGTTCATGCATTCCACAAACATTAAGGACTTCTTATGTGCCATGAAAACAATTCAAATGAAGTGACTGCCTTTATGTCTCCTTTATGCTTTATGGCTCCAGGATACAATAAAGTACACAAAAACAAAACAAGTATACAAAACAAAAATCATAATTTCAGATCGCAGTAGGTGCTGGCTAGACAGTAAAAGAGTAATGTGACAGAGAGTGCAGTAGGTAGTTAAGGGTTAGATACGGTGGTCAAGGAAGGCCTCTGTCAGGAGTGGTTTTTGAGATGATACCTGAAAGATAAGATGAAAAGGATCCAGCTTTATGCAACTGAAGGCAGATACTTCCAGGAAGATGAAAACACAGTAGTTATAGTCAGGGAAAAGCTAGGCTTAAAAAAGGAACCAGGGAGGGCTAGAGAGAGTAGAGGGAGATATAATTAGGGTGGGGCCCTCCCTACATGATGGGAGGTTTGGGTTTTATTTGAATAGCCATGGGGATCCATTCAATGGTTTAAGCCAAAGAGAGTCATGCTCTGATTTCCATTTACAAAATTTCTCTGGCTGCTTTGTGGAGAATGAATTGTGGGGAAGACAGTTTAGAAGGCTCCCATGGTCAATTTCATGTTCAGGTATGATAGCTTACAGATTCCCAGCAATGTATTAATTTTACTAACATTGTAGCACAATAAAATGATTTTATTCTGTTACATAAAACTGACTATAAAAGAATTTTTCCTATTAAAATATCAAGTAGGATCTAAGATCGAACTTTTTTGGCTTTTTTTTTTTTAATTTTTTTTTTCAACGTTTATTTATTTTTGGGACAGAGAGAGAGCATGAACGGGGGAGGGGCAGAGAGAGAGGGAGACACAGAATCGGAAACAGGCTCCAGGCTCTGAGCCATCAGCCCAGAGCCCGACGCGGGGCTCGAACTCACGGACCGCAAGATCGTGACCTGGCTGAAGTCAGACGCTTAACCGACTGCGCCACCCAGGCGCCCCGAACTTTTTTGGCTTTTATAGCCAATAGATTTTAACTTGGACCTTATAGGACTGTGAATGTAGAGTGAAAGTGAAGACAGGACATTTCAGTGAGAAGAGAGTATACCCAGTTTGAGGGTTTAGCTAGATTTCTTGATGATATCATGGTGGTCCTGTGGCTCCTTTGACCCTGTAGGGGAACACTGTGATAGTAATTGCATAATCCTTTGTCTTTTCTTTACAATTTTGTTCTAGGGAAAATTATGTTAAGGTAAAAGGAAAAGGTAAAATTAAAACACTCTTTGTTCTGAATTTTTAGAAATTGGTATTTATACGGGTAACTTCAGTGCAATGAAAATCAAGTTGGTAGATTCTCATATGACCCCTAAAGTTGATATTACTAGCCTTGATTTCTCCTCGGGACTTCAGCCTCGTGTACTCAATTGCCTGCTTCTCAGCCAGCTGTTTCAAAGACATTTTAGATTCAAAATGTCCAAAAATGAACTAAATACCTTTCCTCCTCTTCACTAGCCTCCTATTCCATTTTGTTCATCCAGTTTCTCAAGCTGGAAATCTGAAGTTCCCCTCTGACTTGTCTTCCTCATGACTCACCTTCAAGTACTCAACCAGACCTGCTGCTTTTCTAGCTTCTTCTCGAGCCTTATTACCAGTACCCAAGTTCACAGCCTTGTTATTCTTGCTAGAACACAGAGCGTCTTTATACTATACTCTCTGCCTCCAGACTTGCGTGTCATGATACCTCACAGTAATGTATGTAAAACTAACATGTGATCATGTAATTCTCTGTTTAAAATACTGCAAAAGATTCCCTTCACCACCCCAGCTTACCCTGCCTACCTCCATTTTCGGGGTTTTAAATGTGGATTGACTTCTAAGGGTATAGATCTGGGGGCTGTAATTGTGGGCCACCTTGTATTTGCCTGTATATCTGTATGTGTGTGCACATAGGCTTTTTTTTTTTTTTTTTTTTTGTAGAACAGGGTCAGGGAATTCATTAATTTTAATTATCACCTGTGATGTAAAAAGCTTAAGAGACCATGCACTATAGAATTAAATCCAAGCTTCTTAACATGGCACTGCAAAACTTCCATGATATTTTTCCTATTGACCTTTCCTTTATTGATGCCCATTCTGCTTCATATTTGAAACAGCAGCACTGAACTGATTGTCTTTTCCCTGTATCACCTTGCCTAGGCTCTCTACCTGGATTTTCTTCCTCTGCTTTATCTGGCTAACCAGCTCTTACAGATTGCTGAAAGACATCAATTCCTTCTCAGACTCTTCCTAAACCACCATGATGGGTTATGTTCTCATTTAACCTGGGCACATCTTTGTGGATTGTTACCACATTATTTTGAAATGATCTCTTTCTGGCGTTTTCTTCCTCACAGAATGTAAATTCCTAAGGGCATGGAGACCTGTTTATTCATCACTGAATTCCTAGCACCAAGCACCTGGCTCAGGGGGGCAACACTTTCTGCTGATTGAATTAAACTTAGCAGATAAAAAATTGGGGGGTGGGGTGGGCAGGAGAGTGACCCTTTCATGACAGAACCAGATGTAAGCAGAAGAAGGGGTTTGCAAAGATGGGGGGGTGGGCGGTGGGTGATTTAGGGGAGTTTGTCTAGCCCCATGGGAACATAGCAGGTTCAAGTTGGGAGTATAGAGACAAAGTAGACAATGGAGCAGAAGAATCAGTGACAGCAGGAGCCCACGGAGCAGAGGGGCTAGAGAGCTGCAGGCAGGACATAGATTGTAAACGCAATCCCCAGGGCACCAAGAGGAAGGCATAGGTACTTAGAAGGGTCCGCAACCAGTGGGCCTCAAAGGACAAACAGGTTAGAACTCCTGGAACTGTTTTGGGAATGAAAATGCTAAGAAATACAGAGCTTCCTGCCAGTCGGCCTCTGGAGGCTTGGCCCTATTGGATTTGGAGGTACTAAAAGGGATCACAGTTGTACTTGCTGGCTGTCCATCATCCTGTGTTGTTATAATTCCCTTAGCTCCTGTGTGGATGGGAGACAAGCTCTGGTTACAGAGGCTCCTGAGCTGATAAGCAGAACTGGGGCTTTGGTAAGGGGTAGGAGTGTGATGTGTGTGCATACAGGTGCAAGCATTCAGCATGTGGGTAGCGACTGGCTAGGTTTGGTCTCGCATTAATAGCAGCAGGAGCTGGAAACTAGTAACATCAGCTGTACGAATATCTGAGTCTCTTAAAATTGCAAACTTCTAAGTAGAGGTCCATCTGAAAATATTTTTCTTTGTATAGACTCACCTTCCATTTATTATAGCATATGTTTTAATAAAATTTCCCCATACATGATAGCACTGATGTTATGTCCTTGCCACTTCTCCTAAGCCATGTTCTTTTCTGCCTTGTTCGTCAGATGTATTGTTGTGGGTGTTTGTATTTTATTTATTAAAAAAAAATTTTTTTTTTAACGTTTGTTTTTGAGACAGAGAGACAGAGCATGAACAGGGGAGGGGCAGAGAGAGAGGGAGACACATAATCCGAAACAGGCTCCAGGCTCTGAGCTGTCAGCACAGAGCCCGACGCGGGGCTCGAACTCACGGACCGTGAGATCATGACCTGAGCTGAAGTCGGACGCTCAACCGACCAAGCCACCCAGGCGCCCCATGGGTGTTTGTATTTTAGATAAACCAACACAATCAGGAAAATAAATCCCATCTGTAGTCCTTCCACTGTCTTTTTGTTTAGGTCTATTGATTTATTTTGAGAGAGAGAGACAGAGAGAGAGAGAGAGAGAGAAAGAGAGAGAGAGAGAGAGAGCACTCAAGCAGGGGATGGCCAGAGAGTCATGAACCGTGAGATCACGACTTGAGCAGAAGTCAAGAGTTAGACACCCAACTGAATGAGCCACCCAGGCGCCCCTCCACTGTCTAAGTTTATTAGTAAGTCTGGGTAAATAATGTGTGCTCTCGAGACAGACCTGGGTTGTATCCCAAGATACCTATGTTTTAGTAGTGGCATAGCCTTGAAAAAGTCACTTAGCCTCCCTCCCTGTACCTGCATTTCCTCACCTGTAGTATCCAGCCAGTAATAACAGCTACTTCTCAGAATCGTTGTGAGGGTTGAAAGCAGTTAATGCCTGCTGAGCGCTCAGTCACTGGCTGGGGTGGAGTGATAGTCAACACCTATGCTGACCGTGGGCTGGGCACAGGGTTCTACGTGTTTCATGGTAATTCATTTCATCCTCAGAAACGACTCTGTAAGGTAGGTACTATTTTGATTCCAATTTTTACAGATGAGGGAGATACACAGTCACACAGCTGGAATGCAGCAGCCAGGACGCAACCCCAGGGTATCTAGCTCTGGAGTCCATGCTTTTGACCCCTAGGCTACCCTGCCTCACAAATGTTTCATGTTCTACCAAGTGAGCTCTCTGGGCTTCTTTAAAAAATTATTGCTACTTTTGGGGCACCTGGGTGGCTCAGTCAGTTAAGCAATTTTCCAGCTGAATTTCTACTTGTTTGCTTTCTGAGTTTTCCTCCACTAAAATGTAAACCCAAGAAAGCTGGACCATTGCTATATAATAAAATAATGTCTGGTATGTAATAAAGGCCCAATATAAATCTATTAGCTAAATGTGTACTCTGTCTTTTCTTTTAGATTATAAATTCATTAAGAACTCAGTCTGACTTCTGTAACTTTTTTAAATGTTTATTTATTTATTTTGAGAAAGAGAGAAAGAAAGAGAGGGGTAGAGAGAGAGGGAGAAAGAGAACCCCAAGCAGGCTCTATGCTGTGAGCGTGGACCCAGACACAGGGCTCTATCCCAAGAACTGTGAGATCATGACCTGAGCCAAAACCAAGAGTTGGTCCCTTAACTGACTGAGCCTTAATTCCTGGAACTTACAAATATGTAGCACTCTGCATGCAGCTGCAAAAAAAAAAAAAAAAAAAAAAAAAGTACGAACTACAAAATAATTATTTTTACATTAACTTATTACTTTTGAAAATTTAAGTGGACAATAGATTTTATTAAGTCCTACTATACACTTTTTTTTTTTTTTTGGCTTTCTCTTTCAGTCTTTCCCCTTGAAAGTAGGCCTAGAGGATTGAAAGGAGAAAAGTTGCATTACATTTCTTATGGTTGGCAGAATTCTAAGATGACCTTCAAGATCTCCACCCACTGCACACTCCTTAGGACTATGAATATGATGTATTTTACTCTTGCAATTAAGTTAAATGGCGCAGTTGATTTTAAGAATGGGTGAGCCTGACCTAATCAGGTGAGCCCTTAAAAGAGACTGGACTCTTCCTGAAATCAGTAACTGAAAGCGTGAGAAGGAGTCATTGTGAGGGAGATTCCCTTTTGCTACTTTTGAAAATTAAGGGAGCTATGTGGCAAGGAATGTGGGCAGCCTCTAGAAGCTGACAGTGGCCTCTGGCTAACATCCAGTAAGAGAATAAAGGCTTCAGTACTACAACCAGAAGCTACTGAATTCTGCCACAAACACATGACCTTGGAAGAGAACCTGAACTCCAGATCAGAATTCAACTTGGCTAACACTTTGTGAGACCCTGAACAGGGGATTCCATCATGCCATGCCCAGATGGGACCAACAGGACTGTGGGCTAATAAATGGGCATTGTTTTCAAATATTAAGCCTGTGGTATTTTGTTACACAGTAATGGCTAACTAATACAACTTATCCAGAGCGTACAGTTACTGACCAAGACAAGTTATGTGGCAAAAGGTCAGTCACTTACTGAGTTGGGTTTACCCTGATTTAGTGTAAAAAGAACTTGAAACCAGTTGATAGACATTAACATATGGCTTTAGAGGGCTAGGGGATAAAATGGGTGTGGTATCTGAAAAATGAAAACCGAACCAAGGCTCATATGCAAACTTTCACATCCTAGGTGAGCAAAGCGGTGAGCAATGTAATTATTTAACATTTGCAAAGTTACTGAGGCCACCTTCGGCTTTAACAGCCAAGTGTCCCCTCCCCCTCTTTTTTTTTCCCTCCCCCTCTTTTTAAAAACAAATCTTTCCCTCAGGACTTGGCCAACAGATGTTTTCATTTTACGGAAACTAAAAAACTGCTTTCCTCATCCACCAGGAATATGTCCCAGTACAAAGTGTTAACCTCGTTTGGATTTGAACCCCCATCCTCAAGAACAAAAAAAGGCTGAGGATTACCAAATGTCAGCTCAGCTGTGAGAAGTGGTTTAAATCATATTTTGACGTATGTTACGCTGTTAACTAGAAAATGAACTGCAGCGCACATGCTTCTAGTAACTCTGGTTTCAAATCATATGATCCCTTCTTTGTCTTGAAGACCTTTTGATGTGCGTTCCCAATATTGAGTTTCTCTGCTTTTAATAATCTTATATTCCTTCCCCAATATAAATGTCATGAAAAATACTGAATGCTAATCTTCAAAGATCAAACAGGAAGAAAGAGGTGGGCAGCATAGTTCAGCGACTTAAATTCCTAAAATTTCTCATTTAAAAATTTTATTTTAGCTTATAAACGTCTAAGCTCAAAGAAATGCTTCATTCCCCTTTGTAAAGTTGGAAGTTGCAGGCCCTTTCAAATTTCAGAACTGCGTTAATTATAGAATAATTTAGTCTCTCTCCCCATAAGGTACCCAAGATGCAGGGGCCCCTTGATCACTATTCATATCTGAATTTGTGTCTACCTAACAGAGAGGAGCTCAGAACCAATACATGCTGGCTTTGATTTTATATTCTTTGCTTCAGAAAGGATGACCAAAAGGCCAGGTTTGCCTGGGCATAGGGGGTCTCTTGGGAAAAAGGACTTTCAGTGCTAAAACAGGGATAATTCCTGGCAAACTGGCACAGCTGGGTCACCCTACCTGGGCATCGAGGACATTTTCAGGGTGGGAATTACGTCGACAACTTGATAACAGCTGTTTACTTGTTTTGGAACTTGGTGTTTAAAGGAACCCAACTTGTTTTCCCTTGGCAGGCTGGTGCCCAAACCCCATAATCCAAGTTCTAAAACGTAGTGCCCAGAATTTCATTAGGAGGGGATTTGGGTCTATAATGAAGGAATGCAGCACTTTACATATGCTCAAATGTTTTAGGAGGATCGGGTCTCCCTTTATTTCATTCTCCACATGAGAACACCAATTGTTGAGAGATACTACATATAATATTATGTAATACAACTGTGACTGTGTGTGTGTGTGTGTGTGTGTGTGTGTGTGTGTAGGGGTAGGGAACTGCTTAAAAGATGTAATTATTCTGGGCTTCCTTCACATATATTGGTTTAATATACCTCTTCATGGTGCTCTTAGTTGGCCTCAGGGATGATTCCAGAATTTCAACACAGGAGAAGCTTTGAGGTGGCAATCAGCTTGGGGGTATGAGGGATGACATATGGTATAGGGATGGTCTAGGGATGTGTCTCGAAGCTGTTTTTACTTAGTGTATGTTTATTAGGGCCGGTTTGAGGGGAAATGATGGAAATTATTGAAGGGCTAAGCCCACCCCCACCTCATTGGCACTAATCTTGGGTGTTCTACATTATAGCATGTGCATGAATAATTAGGTGGAATACTTTGACCTCTAAATATCTTACCACATTAGAAAATAATGTATCTCTTTATAAAAGTTGTTTTAAACACATTGAATAATAGCAACGTTACCACTTTCTGGGCATCTACTATGTGCCAGACAATTTTTAAAATAAATACATTCTCATTAAATGCTTGTAGCAAGTCTGAAAGACAGATACCCTAGAAAAATTATAAAATTATCTAGACTTTATTTTTTGATAACTTTGTGTCAGGTGCACTTCTCTGCAGCTTACATAAATTAGCTCATTTAGGTTAATTAGCTTCAATCCTAGGAAGCAGATACTTTCACAGATGAATAAATATCAGTTCAGAAACTTGTCTCAATTTGCATGGTTACCAAGGGGTGAAAGAGAGATTTAAGCTCAGGCAGTATGACATCAGAACCTTTACTCCTAACCTCTATGCTACATTTACAATATTTTACTGATAAGGAAATTGACATTCCCTTACTTACTCAAGGTTATCCAGATCCTTTGCAGGAACACTTAAAAAGTATGCGCTGTATTCTCCCAGTCTCTTTATTCGGGTCCCATGAAGGAGGGCTAAGGATAGTGTTTTATGCTGTATCTGAGGAATTTATAGGAGATTTTTTCATTATTTTTTTTTTGAGAGAGAGAGAGAGAGAGAAAGAGAGAGAGAGAACGAGTGGGGGAGGGGCAGAGAGAGAGAGAGGGAGACACAGAATCTGAAGCAGGCTCCAGGCTCTGAGCTGTCAGCACAGAGCCTGATGTGGGGCTCAAACCCACAAACTATGGGATCATGACCTGAGCCAAAGTCAGACACTTAACCAACTAAGCCACCCAGGTGCCCCTATAAGAGATTTTAAGGTAGCTTTTCTGGTACATTCTTGGATGGTTCTGAGGTTATAATTTTCAGAATCTCCCTAATTTTGATAAGCTGCTTTGACAACTATTGCTCTAATGCAGAGATGGCTAGTAAGTTTCATCTCTGTTACCATTTCTGATTGATTAGTAGGTTATCCAGGGCAGTATGTTGAAAATTTTAAGGCTAACTCTGAGTCTGCTGGAAAAACATCTATTAGTGACATCTGGCATGAATGCAAGAGGAGAGAAGGGTGCTGGTGCTGTGGGTTTGCTCTTTCATCCACCCAGGGCTTCAGCTGAGTGGAGATTGTGTTCTTGTTCCCAACTACTTGCCCCCTTCCCTGCAAGGAGATTCTATATCCCTACCTGTGACTGTGAGGGTATGGCTGCACTGCCTCTCAGCAGGGTGAGATACATCCATGTCCTACAGTTAGGTTCATCTGCAGAATTTGTGTTGACCCGGAGAATATGAGAAAAGGACGTGACATACAGCACGTCCAAGCAGAACATTTTCAAGTGCTCATGTTTCAGTTCTGCCCCTTGCTCTTTTTTTTTTCCCCAGGCCATAAGAACAGCTGGTCCTTCCAAGACCTGGGAGCAGGGCCGCAGCCCCAGACCTACCTCTGCTGACTGATGGAAATGAGAAGTAAACATAATGCAAGTCCCTGAGATTTTGGAGGTATGACTGCAGCCAAGCTGACCAATACAATGAATACACTCTGTTTCCAGAGTGAATTTGGGAAGTACAAATAAGTACTGTCATTTTGCCTGATTATTAGTTTTAGTCTTCCTAGGTTGATTCTTAGTTAACAACTAGATCACGCAATTGGGGTGTTTCAGTCTCCTTCAAGTAAGTGATCTTAATGGGTGTAGACTCAAAAGAAACCTTTCAGGGAATTGTATTAGAATAGGCCCGGATGACAGATGAAATGACCGTTTCTCTGTCCAAGGATTGCATTGGTCAAGGACCACTTGGTGTAGGATGAAGCCTGACCTCTCCCTATTTCTGCTGCAAAATCCACATGCCTCTAAGGTCAGGGAGAGCTTTAGCACTCATTTATGACCGTGGGCAGCAAGTTCTGTTGTTTTGCATGGGATGTGGATTTTGGTCAAGAGCACATGTCCAACAAAGACTGATATTGAGAACCACTCTCCTTCAAGTGGAATATTCCCTGAATTATCTTTATTCAGCATGTCAGGATACTGGCCTTTTTCAAAGTGTAAGGGATGTCCTATCTAATCTTAAAGAGGGGCCTTTCTCCCAACTTTACCATTCCCAGATAAGAATATTTACTAACCTGGTCACTTTGGTGAGACTATGCACCGTGTCAGGCCTTGTCAGCAAATGTTATAGTACTCGTTTGTGAATATGCATTTCATAGGCGCATATGATTCAGCTAGTCATAAATATGTCAGCAGACTTTCTCCCTGTATGTCTCCATTTTTTTAAATCTTCCCCGCCTAATTTCCTAGGGGATTACGATGACCTTGAGAACTCTGATGGTTTGTAAGTCTCTCCTTCCTCCGAGTTAACAGACTCCTTAGTACTCTTGGCATTTATGGTAACAAACTTCAGGTGCAGTCGTATTTTGGCTGCAAACAAGTTCCTCTTAGGCATGTGATCCCTTGTTCCTTCTCTTCTAAACTAGCATTTTCTCCTTAGCTTTTAAACTATTGCCCTAAAAAAATGCTATATAAATTAAGAGTATGAGCTTCACCCCTAGCACCTCCCGTGGCTCCTTATTGTCCTCCTTCAGAGCTTTCAGTCTCTACAGGCTGTGGGGAGCACAGAAACACTCACAGCCAGCCAGCGAGGTCCGATGGGCTGCAACTGGCAAAAGAACACAGTGGAATGCGCCACAGGTGACTGCATCCAGCCAAGTGGGTCAAGTTGTCACAGGAAGTTCAGGGGAGAGGGGAGCCTCTGCAGCTGCTTCTGCCTGATGCTTTCTAGGAGCCAGATCTTTCTTCCTCCCAAGAAAGAGCAGCCTATCCCTGACCCGGACTGTGTGAAGTTGCAACACAGAGGAGAGCGCTTTTAGTTGTGTTAATCATCGCTGCAAGGAGTCAGAGAAAGTACACTAAGAGACCAAGTCTTTTGAGCTTGTCCACATGAAGGAAAAAGCTTTTGATTACTACCCAAGAATAGCGGTCTCGACGGAGCTAGACAAGGTAGTCTTGTCAAAGGCTGGGGCTATTAGTTCTCTATCCAAGACAACAGCTACAAAGCATATAACCAATTGTCAAATGGTTAAAGCAAAAGGATTTTACTGCTTAATTTTTCACTAAAACTTGATTTTCTTTAAGGGGAACCAAAGTGGCAAATGTGTTATTAAATGCTTACACATACATTTCTAAGGATGTAATGACCACACCCCCCCCCCCCACCACCACCCCACCACTCGCCACCTCAATGTTTAGATCATAGGAGAGCTTGTTAAAACACAAACTGCTGGGTTCCATCCCCAGAATTTTGGATTCAGGGCTTCAAAGAGGGGCCTGAGAATTTGCATTTCTGACAAGTTCCAAGGTCTGCTAGTCTGAGGACCACAGTCTGAGGGCAGACTGAAGAATTCACATGAGAGGGAGAAACCCAACCTGACATCCATCTCACTGCCATGAGAGGTGACTGCTTTATTGAGTTTGATCGCTGAGGTGGTGACAAGAACTGTACCTAAAACAGATGGATAAGGCCCTGAAGGTTTTATTGTATTCCCTTCTGTATTAAAGAGCAGAATGGACAAGTTCTTTGAACTTTCATAATGATACTCATTTTCTTTGACAGTGTGTATTAATTGCCAGATGGGGAACTCTTTCTTTTGGGCAAAGAAGGTCATAAAGATAAGCTGTGACAATTAAATGGCCACATTTCTTTTTATTTTATCAGTATGATTGGAATCTAAGTTGAACATGATAAGATGTACACAGCTCTTTCTTCTTCAGAGTTTGAAGACATGATTTTTGATGTCTAAGTTCACACGGAAACAAGGCAGAAAAGGATGCAACTTTGAAAACCAATATTTACATTCCATTTGGTTGTAAAGTAATTATTCAATATATTATTTTGATTTTAAAAACTAAAAGCTTGCCATATATAGTTGGATAGTATATGGTCATGAAATCATTGGGATCTTTTCCCTTCCACCTGTGGTCAGTGGCAAAAGAATGCCCAAATCTATTTTAAAAGCCTACTTAAAAAAAAAAATCATTTCAATGAAATAGGAATTATAGTAAATAAGAATTATGATTCCTTTTTCTATGAAATGTCAATAATTAGAGAAATAATATTAAAATCCCCAAATACCTCCAGGATAGCAATATTCAGGAAATAATATTATATGGTAAACATTTTTAATAAACAGCAGCATAAAGTAATCAGTGTTTAATATCATCGCTGGTGTGTGAAATACAAATGCACATATCCTCAATATAAAATAGCCTTTTTGTCATTACATCCATGCTTGTCTACTTGAAATGCCCATAATAACAGATCAAACATTAAGTAATACAGTGATTAAATGCATGCAGTGAAAATAAGAAAAGATACGGGAGGGCAAGATATCTGAATATCGCCATGATATATTTGAAGGAAATCTATATCGAGTTAAAAAGAAACAAACAAAGGAAACAAAGAAACAGACCGGATATAAAAATGCAGAGATATATTTTCACTTCTGTGATACAAACCATAAACATAGTTTTGTGCAAAAAAAAAAAAAAAAAAAAAAAAGGAAAAAATAAGGAAAAAAAAAGAGATCTGAAAATAAAGTCATCTTACAAAACATTGTCAACAAAGCGAAGGACATTTTTCAGTTTGTGAAAAAAATACCATTTTAATACAAAAGGGACTGTGTTATGTAGTATCACAGTGCTATCACAAAATACATTATTACAAGTGGTTTTGAAATTTGGTTTGCTCACCTTAATGACTTCAGTAATTATAAAATGTTTAAAATAAATGTTATAGTTCTTTATAAAAAACTAACTTGAATTTACTTTTTACCATAGTAATGTTTTTCCAGAGTACGTATTTTACTGGCTCACGGAATGCTAATTTCCCTTTAAGGGACTCCTAGAAAAACTCAGATTCACTGAAATCATGTTTACTTAAAATAATAAATATCCTTGGAAAACAATTGATTGTCGTATGATATACAAAATTGTGGTTTGAATCTTCATCATTAAACAGTTGCATAGCAACAAAAGGATCCAAATATTCTCCTCTACCTAAAGTTAAGAAATGTAGCTCTTGAACCAGCTTACTTATGCCACAAAAATATTTCTTAATTTATGTTTCAACAAAACTGGATATAGCCAATTCTTTGAGTTCACAGTACCGATAAGTCCATGTTCATTGTTTGAAGATTCAGTGTTTGGGAAAATTGCAACACATTTGGTAAACAGATTTCCTTGATTTCTCATCCTAATTGCATTTTTTTTCTTTTTACAAAATTGAAACATCAATGTGCTTTACATTCTCCTCATCAGATATCATTTCCAGGAATTATTTTATATCCTGTAAAGTCTCTTTGTAAGTCTCTTTAGTTGTAAAATAGTAATGATTAAAAAAATGAGACCTTGAGACATTGTTCTTAGAATAAAGGAGTTATTTTTTAACAAGAGAAAAATCTAACATAACATTCCTTTCTATATAGAACTTGAAACCCATAAGAATTCTAAACTTGGCAAAAGATGGCTAGTAGGTAAGTGGCATGAAATGCACATTTGATGCCTCCCTCCTAAGGCAAAAATGATTATGTTTCTTCTATTCACCAGCTTCAAAATTTCAATTCATGGTTATCTTTGAAATGAGAATTCAGTACCTGTGTTTAAAAAAAAATACTGTAATGTTTTACAAAATAGAATTCATAGTCTTTGGATTCCAACTAATGCTATGAATAAATGGTCGTAACTCCTGGTGCTGGAATAAAATCTATGAACATTTCCAGATCAGAAAAAAATAAAGGTGAGAGAAACTTTAACTAGGTATTGGTGTCATAGAGTTTCCTACTTCCCCAGAGTCCATTGATGGTGGGCCCCCTACACCTAGGAAGATTCATATTCAGGAGGTTGTAAGCACTAATGTGCTGGTCTGCAGCCATACCTCTATTCTTCAATCCTATTGTTCCAGGGAAGCTCCCGGGAGGCTGCCCCATGGGAAACCTTGTTCCTCTCCCAGGGGTGCTGATCTAGGCCGAGGGACCATTTTCCTGACTGTGCTTCCTTTGGTTCCTCATTTCTAATGCAAGGAGTGAACTATCAACCAACAATCAATTCCAGCATCCACGTCTAGCCTTCTTATGGTCTGATGCCCTATATTATTTCAAGGGCTCGTGTAAACACACTGTGGAAAACGATAATGTGGAAAAGGCCTTCGTGATCAGCAGAGGAGATTCACAAAGAGGCACATTCTGTACCTTCCCAAAGAAGCCCCACTGTGTAGATGGCCTCAGGGGATCTTACACTTGTCTTATGGCTCGTTTCCATCTGGGATTTCAAATTTTGCCTACAGTTTCCTCATTGATCCTGAACATCATTTTCATACAAGAATGCATAGAGTCTAAATTGAATCAACACAATTCCTGAACATTTGTCCTGAAGATAAAACAGCAGGTAGACAAATGCTACGGTATATACATTTTGGGGAGAGACCAGTCATGGCGAACGGAGGCAAATACACAAAGCACCATTTGACTTTCCTTTTTGGTTTGATATTTAATCACGAGATTCTTTTCTTCTTCACTGGTTTGCAGTTTTTAGTACGTGAAACCAGATGTACCAATCCCAATGCCATGTCATGTACCCCTGATGGAGTGTTAATCCCACAATGTTTTCTTTTTCTGGCTGGTTGTCTGCCCTGCTTGGTAAGACACAGTTAAACTTCACAGAAGATACTTGTTGCAATGTCTGCTAAGTGAGAACCTTACTTTAATAAAAACATTTGAATTTAAATCTTTTCTACGGCTTTCTAGTTTTTCCTGTATACCACATTTACAAAAGTCATGCATTTTACAGTTCTGCAGAAATCATAGATTCGGTGTGTCCGTGAATATTGGAGTCTCCTAGCAAAGACGGTTGCTTTGAGTCTATTTTGTAGGGTTTTTGAGACTTGTTGCCAAAAACGGTGATACCCATTCCACTGGGATGATTTGGAATCGACATGTGTGGTAGTAAGGGAATGTTTGCTTCCTGATTAGATCCTGAAGAGGGCAAGCTGGTCACATGACCAGTGCTAGTCGACCCACTGGCACTGCTCGGGGACCGACTCTTGGGAGGCGGGCAATGCTGAATCACTCTGGGAGGGCCTGTCGGTTGGTAGTGGGCAGCTGGAAATGCCGCATAGCCAGGAGGTATTGGGTATCCATTGATGGGGATAAATCGCTGGTTCTGAGGTATCGGTGGGCCAATGAAACCAGCAATCTGGCCCTGTGGTGTAATACCCTGGCTCGGGAACATATAATTGGGATATCTGGGGTTACTGAGATTACTCACTGGGCTGGCGCTAAGGGAGGTTGTCTGCGTGGTAGCATTTCCCCCTGAAGGAGTAGTGGAGCTGGTGTGACTTGAGAGTCCCTCCCAGGACCGAAGCCGGACATGGATATCTTTAAATCTTGGTCTCCTGGAAGGAATCTCATTCCAGCACTCTGTCATGAGGCTGTACATTCTGGGCGGGCAATCTTCGGAGCATGGTAATAGCTGTCGTTTCCTTACCATTTCGATCACTTCCTGGTTACTAAATCCATAATACGGTTGCAGTCCAAAACTGAAGATCTCCCACAAGACAACCCCGAAGGACCAGATATCTGAATCAGAAGAGAATTTGCCATACATGATGGCTTCAGGGGGCATCCAGCGAATGGGCAGCAGAGACTTACTCTGCACCCTGTAGTAATCGGCAGAGTAGATTTCTCTGGAAAGCCCAAGGTCTGAAATCTTTACATGAAGTTGCTCTCCGATTAAAATATTGCGAGCTGCAAGGTCCTTATGGACAAAGAAGTGACTAGACAGGTACTCCATGCCGGCTGCAATCTGAATTGCTATGTGCAGAAAATCTCCATGATCCAGGCTGGATTTTACGGTCCCGTCTTCGTCACTGCTACAGCCAACATCAGAATGTGGGGAGCGCATGATAAGGAACTCATGGAGATCCCCCTGATTCATATACTCAAAAAGCATACACACAGGCTGTTCCTGAGTGACAGCACCCAGAAGGCAGACGATATTGGGGTGGTGTAGTTCGGCCATCAGGGAGGCTTCCTGTTGAAATTCTGTCCATTGCTGGGGGTTGTTATAGTCTTTCAAGGTCTTTATAGCAACCAATTGAGCATGGTCCATGCCTGGGAGATAGAGATGGCCCTTATAGATCTTTCCAAAGGCACATTCCCCCAATTCTTCCATAAAACGTACAGCAGAGAGTGGCAGCTCTTTAGCCTTGCTCTGTATAGAAAGAAAGGAAAAGTGTAGTTGAAAACACTTAAGGCAAGACATCGTGGCATCTGAGAGGAGGGGTGGGGCATATAGAGAAAAGTTCTAGAAATCAGACCAAATAAAACACCGTAGGTCTATAAGTCTTTAAAATTGCTGGCCACAACTTAGAGGAGGTGCCACAGGTAACTGTCTATCATTCCACTCCACCCTCCCCTCCCCCCCCAATCTACATCCCCTGCTCCAATGGCAATTTCCTGCTGGAGCCTACCGTCTTGCTACTCAAACTGTGGTTCTGAGACCAGTAACATCAGCATCTCTCAAGCTTATTACAAATGAGGGCTCTTGGGCCCACCTCAGACCTGCTGGATCAGAATGTGCATTTAACAAGAAGATCCCAGGTGATTTCATTGAACATTACAGTGTGAGAGGTGCTGCTGGAGAGAATACAGCCTTAATTCTTAGCCTGGGACATAGAGTGTGTGTGATCTGGTCCTAACTCACCTACCCTCGCTACTTCTCTATATGATAGCATCACATTATTTAAATAGGTCTGCTCAGTGACCACCCTTAAACACCATGGCCATTCTTGCCTAATACCTCTGTTCCTGCAATGCTTTCTTATTCTTAGGATATTTATTGTGGGAAAAGCCATAGAAACCACAATGAAAGGCTGTCCTCCTGAGCGCTCCCAGTAGAGGTAGGGAGCTTTGGAATCCACTCCTCTCTGCTCATCAGAGTTTTCCTTCTGAAACTCTTCGTGACCACTATGATCTTTGCATCCTCTGGCTTCCTTTTGCTTTAGTGTCTGAAGGCCACCACATGCAAGAGGCAGTGTGGGGGCTGGTTACATGCATGGCCTCCACAGTCAGACAATTAGAGTTTGAATCCTGCCTTTCCCACTTACCAGCTGTGTGACGCTAGGTACAGTATTTAATCATCCTCTACCTCAATTCCTTCATCTGTAAAATGGGATGATAATAATTGATAATAATTGCACTTATCTTATAGGGTTCCTATGAATTTCTAACAGATTAACATTTTTAAAGTACTCAACATGATGCCTGGCACACGATAAGGGCTATTTAACTTTTAGTTATTACCTTGCTGTTGCTGTTCTTTTTATGAATATTTTGTCCTCTCAATCACATTTCATTTCCTTGAAGGGAGGCATTTGCCCTTCATACCAATTGATAACCTTACAGCTTCACAAGTGGGTTGTTTACTAATTGACCTTAAGAGACAGGAAAAAGGATCTAGCTCACAATGAAAATACTAAATTGTGACATTTGATCGTGGCTGTAATATTTGAAATTCACCTCAAATCTAGCCTGACTTTGAGATGAATTTATTAAGAAAAAGATCATAAAAGGAATGCATTTGTACATAAACTGATTAAAAAAATTTTTTTAACGTTTATTTATTTTTGAGGCAGAGAGAGACACAGCAAGAATGGGGGAGGCTCAGAGAGAGAGAGGGAGACACAGAATCTGAAACAGGCTCTCTGAGCTGTCAGCACAGAGCCTGACACGGGGCTCAAACTCACAAACCGCGAGATCATGACCTGAGCTGAAGTTGGACGCTTAACCAACTGAGCCACCCAGGCGCCCCAATACATAAACTGATTTTAAAAATAATCTCTGCACTTCAAATATTTTAGAAAAAGATGATTGCTCTGAGTATTCCAATTAAAGGTGGCAATGTGGCAAATACATATGGAATTCAGAGCTCTCTGTGCAGAGTTTAAAACAACAGTTTAGAAAACGAAGTAAAAATATTTCTCTAATCCAAATTGTATTAATTTAAAATTCATGATGATTAGCTCTGTTCAAGGCTGATTTTCCAGGGCAAAATGCCCATTAACCTAATTATATAAGTGTAAATAAACATGTAGGAAAATACTCACTTAAGAGGATGAAATAAAACTGAGAATTTTGAAACATTAATTTGCCCATGCAAATAATATTTCCTATTATAAATATGTCTCATTATTCATTAAAGCAGATCTCAAGGGGTTTGTATTTGGAAATGTCTTACAGGAAAGTTACTTCTGCTTAAAGTAATGGTACCACATTGCTTTAAACATGCAGTAAATTAAAACTTACTTATTGATCCAGTCCTATTCATTACAGTATTGCAGGAACAAAGAATTAGAAACAGCCTCAATGTCTACCTAGAGGAGACTGGTTATATTAATTATGGCAAAGCCAATAATAGAATATTACATAATTTAAGAACGAGCACATTTTCTACGTGCTGATATGGAAAGATCTCCAAATCTTATTGCTAAGTCAAAAATAAAAAGCGGGGCACCTGGGTGGCTCAGTCGGTTAAGTGTCAGACTTCAGCTCAGGTCATGATCTCATGCTTCATAGGATTGAGCCCCATGTCAGGCTCTATGCTGACAGCTCAGAGCCTGGAGCCTGCTTTGGATTCTGTGTCTCCCTCTCTCTCTGCTCCTCACCACCCCCCCCTCAAAAATAAACATTAAAAAAATTAAAAATAAATAAAAAGCAAAAGAATAGTTAATGCTGCATGCTGCTTTTGTGAAAGGGGTGAAAAAGAATGAATATATTCATGTTTATTTGCATATTTATTGAGAAACTGATTTGCTTTTTTAAAAAATTTTCATTTCATTTCATTTATTTTATTTTATTTTATTATTTTTAATATAATTTATTGTCAAATTGGCTTACATACATTTATTTTAGACAGAGAGCGTGCAAGTGGAGGAGAAGGGTAGACAGAGAGAGAGAGAGAGAGAGAGAGAGAGAGTCAGAGAGAGGGAGAATCTTAAGCAGGCTCCATGCTCGGTGTGGAGCCTGATGTGGGGCTCTATCCCACAACTCTGGGACTCAGCCAAAATCAAGAGTCAGATGCTCAATGGACTGAGCCACCCAGACTCCCCTGAGATGATTTTGCTTTCGTGGGAAGACCAACCCAAGGTGAATTTCTCCTGCATGATGTTGGGATTTCTATCACAATTTTTCCTAATGCTCTAATTGAGTCCAATTTATGCGAAGGTCCCCTGAATGGCATAGTAGGTGTTACTTTTGGACCTAAACAGGATCTCCAGGCTTTGGTAAAAGAGAAGGGTATGGGACTGAGCAATAAAAAATTTTGAGGGAAAATAGGAATTCATAACTAAACTCAAGGAGTATTAGGTATTAGGACTACTACCTTTTCCTGCCCCTGCTGGAACTAATCCATAGGAAGTGCAGTATATTCAAACTGTGTGGCCTTTGGAATCATACCAATCTGAATTTGCATCTTGGACATGTTGCTTTCTATTAATATTAGTTAATACTTGTATAACATTTACTAAATGCTAGATACTGTCCTAAGCACTTAACAAATATTAACTCATTTACGACAATAATCCTGTGGGGGTAGGTCCTATATCTTAGGTGGTTGACGTTGAGCGAGTTTCTGAACTTTTCTAAACCTCTATTTCCATATCCATGAAATGATATGCAATTTACATAGTTACGGTAGGGATTAAATGCAACAATGTATGAAAGTAATTTCCACCTAGTAAGTAATCTTAAATCAATCTTATTATACTTATTGTGGAAGAAATCCAGTAAGTGAGGTAAATGCAAATGACTTATATCCATTTATAGCCTTAAGTACTTCTAGCCAGTGTTCTATAATTCCCTTTATGTTGTGGTATTTATTTATTTATTTATTTATTTACATTTATTCACTCTTAAGAGACAGAGAGACATAGCACCAGTGCAGAAGGGGCAGAGAGAGAGAGGGAGACATAGAATCCGAAGCAGGCTCCAGGCTCTGAGCTGTCAGCACAGAGCCCAGTGCGGGGCTCATACCACGAACTGTGAGATCATGACCTAAGCCAAAGTCAGACGCTTAACCGACTGAGCCACCCAGGCGTCCCTGTTGTTCTTTTCATAATGCATTTGGGGCACCTGGATGGCTCAATCAGGTGAGCATCCAACTCTTGATTTCAGCTCAGGTCATGATCTCAGGTTGTGAGATCAAGCCTTGCGTTGTGCTCCAGACTGAGTGTGGAGCCTGCTTGGGATTCTTTCTCCCTCTCTCTCTGCCCCTCTCCCCTGCTCACATGCTCTCTCTCTCTCTCTCTCTCTCTCAAAATTAATAAACACTAAAATAAATAAAAAATGCATTACATTTCCTATTAATATTTTCCTGTTTGCATGTAGTTATTAGTAAAAACAAAAAAAAACACCTTAAAATCTTAAAAATCTTCAATCTCAAAACAGAGAATTTGTTTTGGAGCCTGAAGGTGGGTACAATTTGAGTGACATGTGGCCTGCTCCTCTAGGATTCTGGGAGATGCATATGGGTGGAGGGAGCAAGAACCCACGTGGAAGAGTAGATGGTGGCAGATGGGACAAGGAAACAAGCTGGCCAGGATTCTGGGGTCTGGAGAAGACGGGTGGACAGGACCTTGGCATCGGCCTGACACATAGCCCCTGGGGCTTCACAGCTAAGACGGGCTGCGTTCCCCTGCACTGAGGTAAGCAAATTAGTTCTCTGCTATTTGCCTTTGGAAAAAGAACTCTTACTCTTAGCATTTTGCACATGGAGAAAGAGGCTTGAAAAGCATCAAGAATTTTCAGAAGAGCCAAAAGAACCACACTTGCACTGCAAGCCCTTCTGTTTTGGGCCACACCATTTCTTTCTGAAATCAGAGAAGCCTGTTGGCGGGCAATCCCAGTTTGACACAGAAGGCCTCTGGAGGCTTAGCCTGGGGCCTGACACCTCACAGGGCTGTGAGGTCAGCCTTCAGTGTGTGGTCGCTCTATGGACTTCTAATTGTTCTTTTCCCCTGTTCAGACACATGAGAGCACATTTTGACCCTAAGTGTGTCTTCTCACATCCCACCCATACCCGGTGGGCGATATGGCACAGAGTCCCAGCTCCTCTCTAGCCTATAGAAGGAAGGAACAGTTCACCAGGGCTTGTCATAACCAAATTTGGGGATTCCCTTTGGAAAAGCAACTAAAATGGCAGATTTCACAAAACCTTTCTTGGGAACACCTGTGCGGCAGCCGGCCTAGAAGTTACCAGAAAAACTGCTCAGAGCTTAGTTTTAGGGGAACAGTTTACACAGTGATTTGCATTTTTAAAATGCTCAGGTTACTTGGTACAAATGTGTCTTAACTATAGACTCATTTTCAAATTTTACATAAATCCTGAACTAGTTAAAAAATCATAAAAACTCTTAAAGAAGCAGTCAGTAGACCCTACAGTGACGGCAGGAAATTAGCTGTATTGTTGAGGAACAGATGGTTTACATTATACAAACCCTTTAGGCTAAACTTGTTTAGGTCTGGCATATTGTAAATTATATTTTAGTAATGAAAGTGAAATGACCTCTGCTTGACCTCAAGTGGGGTTTGTCTGTTTGAACCCAATGTCGTGGAAAACTATGAAAGAAAATGAAGTCATAAAGTTTTGGCAGCTCAATTTTGGCTCATTTCAAGTTAAGGGGTTATAAATCTGTTTAGTTTTTGTTTGACAAGTATTTGTCATACAGGGATGTACAAAATGTAAAGAAGTGTAAAATACACATAAGGCACAGTGCCAAAGTAAACTAAGTACAAAGGAAAACTGAAATGAATAGGGTCCTGGGCTCCTATCTCTTTATCACTCCTTCCATTAGTTGAATGACAAGATGGGCTCAGTTTATTATATGCTGTAAGGCAATTAAGTACCTTAAAACTGAAACAGGCTTTCAGTTTAAATGTTAACATTTTTGCTTCTCAAAGTAAACACACATCTGCCTCACTGAGGTTTTAAAAATTCTATAATTTGGTGGGGGGAGAGGAGGAGGAAAAATCAAAGTTGATACGTTATTCTAAAATCCGAATCTGATTCTTTCCTTAGAAATTTTTGAACAGCAACTCTATTAGGGTTTGAATGAGCTCTTCACAGGAGGAAAAAGAAGGGAGAACATTTTAGATGACAGTCATTTAGATGTGAGTCAGATGTGACTCTTGTGGTCCTGTCTAACCAGCCGATGGAGGCCAGGCTGATGTTGGTGGCTTCCTTCACCTGAGTGACAAATACTAAGTGGGGACATGTGATGCTTTTAGATCTATTACCTTTGGATATGAAAGCAATGAACCAGGAGTAGGTTTTTTTTTTTTTTTACATTGTAATTATATAGGTGGTAGATGGATAAGGAGGACAGACTCAATGACTTTATCTCTTTCCACCTTTGAGAAGTTACACCTTAGGTGATAATACATTTCAAATGATTCCTCTGGGTGACAAAGCTTATGACTAACCTGCCATTTCCTGCCCACTCTACATAAGTGATGGCTGTAGGAAGAGGGGGAGGACTTCGTGATGGCCGACATTTGCGTGCAGCAGGGATCCACAGATT
The DNA here is from genome assembly GCF_007474595.2 of Lynx canadensis. NCBI lineage: Eukaryota > Metazoa > Chordata > Mammalia > Carnivora > Felidae > Lynx > Lynx canadensis. The sequence continues at coordinate 52,477,052 of NC_044310.1, read as the reverse complement.
TGTGACTTTGGGCTTCTAACCTGAACAGGGTATGAATGCTCTACTTTTTTTTTTTAATTTTTTTTTTCAACGTTTATTTATTTTTGGGACAGAGAGAGACAGAGCATGAACGGGGGAGGGGCAGAGAGAGGGAGACACAGAATCGGAAACAGGCTCCAGGCTCTGAGCCATCAGCCCAGAGCCCGACGCGGGGCTCGAACTCACGGACCGCGAGATCGTGACCTGGCTGAAGTCGGATGCTTAACCGACTGCGCCACCCAGGTGCCCCTGAATGCTCTACTTTTGAGCCCAACTTGAAGTGGGACACAGATAAAAAGCTGAGTGACATGAGGGGGAGGGAAACAGAACCCAGAGTGGTTCTCCAGGACAGGAAGGTGGCTCCAACGGCAGATAGTAAAAAAGAACTGAAGTTGTATTCATACAATTGACTCAAACCATCCCCTGTAGTCCCTGCCATCCTTGTGGTGGTTCCTTTCCCACGCCCTTTTACAAATCTCATTTGCTATACATCTGCTGATTCTAGCCAGACCCAAGTATCTTGAGGAGATGAGCTACAATGGATTGAATACAGTGGCATTTTTCCTCAGCCTCATTAAAATTAGAGGGGGATTTGGGGTAATAGGACATTAGCAGGTCCTTTTTTTTTTTTTAAGCAAAGTTCTCCATGAGATCTATATTCCTTGGGGACTTGCTTGCTCTCTAATATCATCTCTGATATAGACTATATCAGCATAGTCTAATTCAGAGCAGGCATTGGAAGTCCCTGGAAGGCTTGTTAAAACACAGATTGCTGGGCCCCACTTCCAGAGTTTCTGATTCTGTAGGTCTGAGGTCCTGCATTTCTGACACGTTGAGGTGATGAGGATGCTCCTGAACTGAAGGCTTCACTTCAAGAACCAGCAGAATATGGCTTTCTAGGTCAGACAATCACTAGCAGTCTGGATCTCTACTCCTTGCATGATGAATGACCACAATGTGTCTGAAGAACCTGGTTGAGCAATTTTGACTTATAGAAGCCAGAGAAACTAATACTTTGCTTCAGAAGATGCTTTGGAAATGCCAGCTAAAGAAAAGATAAGGACCACTAACTGGTGTTTACTGTATTTGTATTCTGCTACTATCTTAATGAGATTCAAGGCTTTGAAATTAAATCACTCTATCGCTTGGGCTATGTCACCAGTTTATTCTATTTTCATGTGCAGCCTGTGGTGGGGGATCTTTTTTCATAGCTGGTTGTATCAGTCAGTCAACTGATACTGTATATACTATATACCAAAGAGTATACATATAGAAGAGTATATGAGGACCCATGCAAGAAGCATGAAGAGTAAAGACAGCTCTTGTCGTACATGTCTGTAATCTTGAGTTTAACAATAGCTACCATAGATTGAATACATGTCCTGTGACAGACACTGAGACCATAATAAGGCCTATGAGCTGATTTTGGAGCGCTTATATGTTAGGCTGTTAAGTACTCTGTACACATTAACCCCTTTGACCCTTACAGCAACCCCATGAAATTGGTCACTCTGCCTATTACCCCCATTTTGCAGGTGGAAAATATGAGAAAGAGAGTGATTGCACAGCTGGTAGGTTGTATGTTGGACAGCAGAGTCTGTCTTCCCGGTGACTTCTCTAGGTGCTTCATGCATCAGCTTGTTTCATCTTCATCACTATCCCATGAGATTCATACTGTGATGTTCCCATTTTATGGATCAAGAAATTAAGAGGTTGCTTAAGAAGCACACCTATTAAGTGGTGATGCCAAGATGCAAATTCAACTACGTCTGCTCCAAACCTGGAGCATTCTTCCAGCAATAACTGGCAATTTTCATTTTGATCCTTAAAGGGCTTCACCATTTTAAAAGCATAAAGCGCACTGGTAGAAGACTGGAATGTCAAGGTATAGTTGCTCTCGGTCTCTGATCTAGATCTTACTCCTGTTGATTCTCTGTTGTCCTCATTAGTTGACTGGGACAAGTGAAGAAACCCTTTCCACAGCAGCCTTTGCCTGAGCTGGGCACAAGAGCCCTGGAGAACATATAAAATAGAGATTTCTTAGTACCTGGACTTAACTGTTGACAGAACTTGCTTGACTCCAAAGCCTATTTTCCATTCTTGTGCATTTCCCTGGTTCTGAGGTAAGCAGTGTTCGAACTGTAAAGGAATGGACTCTACTCCTAAATGGAAGTGATTATGTTTTAAAAACTTAAAGGCCACAGACATTCATTTTGGGAGGTTATGGACATTCTCAAAGACTACAGTCGAACTAAGTGCCTTCCAGCTAAGTGCCATCAAATTCCGGAGGGAGTTTCAACCAACAGTTTGCCACATTGGCCCAGAGTTCAGCTGTACTTCTCTGGAAGTGATTTAACTTCAGAAGCAGTTCTTTTCTGTATGACATAACTTTCTGATGTTACTTTGAATGTCTGGTGGTGACCAGGGTTGATTCTGTGGTGGCTACTTGACCATGTCAGTGGGAGAGCTTCTATCCTGCCTGGAAACAGGCAGAACAGAGGCCAGTAATTTCAATGTCAGCTTGAGCCACCAAGTGCTCGTAACTTGAGCTCGTGTGTTTTGGTCCACCTGAAAGTTACGGCAGTCGAGTGAAATGGGGAAGAACGTGGGCTCTGGACCTGGGCAGACCCGGGTTCAAATTTTGGCTCTGCCACTTAATAGTGGCATGAAGACTCACTTTTCTTATTCCCAAATCAGGCTTAAATTAGCACCTACTTCATAAGGTCATAATGGAGATTCCATTGAGATAATGTTTGTGATGTACTTTAGCTTATCGGTAATACCACTTATAATATATCCACTTCTAATACTCATCCTCCCCACAAGTAAAGTTATTACAGATGTAGCTTGAAGCTGAAGCTCTGCACTGGAAGCCTCCCAGCCCTAACCATCAAACCCTCTCCACCCTGACGGATTTTATCCAGGGTGTCAACAGGGTGTGTGGGGCAGGGGATTTATGCTAACTCAATCGGACTGGAATACCAGAACTGTCCAAAGACCTACCTCTAGTATCTTTGGTGTGCTTCCCCTGCCTGTCTCCTCACCCAGCTAATGCTGTGGGCTGCGGGGTCCTATAGCTTCCTCCCAACCCACATTATCCTGTGCACAGCATTTGGTAGTTGACTGAAATATTTGTGGCTGTTTGTATCATCACTGTACCAAAATAATAGTAACTTCTAGAAATCAGGTTCCTGTGAAGTGCCAGACACACTATCTCAAATTGTCAAAAATATCGGATGTGAGAGTGATCTGCCTGCAACATCTGTCACCCCCTTGATCGCCAGGGTTGATTTGGCTGATCGGGCTACCTAGCGGGTATCCCCTTCCTCCCTCACCACTCCATGAACATCCCTCCTGAAGCTGCCTGCTTGGCCAAAGAAGATGACCTTCCCCAATAGAGAAGGACTGTTCTTTGGTCAAGGGTATATAAGAAGCTGTGCTCCCTGGCTAGAACCTCTAAATAAGAAAAAGAAAAATCTCTAAGTACTCTTTGTATCCTTGTGTTTTTTAAATTTTGTTTTGCTTTGTTTTAAAGTTAATTTATTTATTTTTAGAGAGAGGTGTAGGGGGAGAAGGGCAGAGAGAGAGGGAGAGACAGAATTCCAAGTAGACTCTGCACTGTCAGCAAAGAGCGAGACATGGGGCTCGAACTCATGAATTGTGAGACCATGACCTGAGCCAAAATCAAGAGTCAGATCTTTAATCAGACGCTTAACCAACTGAGCCACCCAGGCACGCCTATTTGTATCCTTGTTTTACAAGTGAGAAAACAAAGGTTCAGAAAATTTGCTTAAGATCTCATGGCCAGTAATCAATGGAACACAGACTTGTAATCATCTCTCTCCTCTCAGTCCTTGCCCTTTGGAGTATAACAAACTACCTCCTGGAAATAGACTAAAAAAAATGTGGCTGTAAAGGTATGTTAGGCCTGGAGATTATGGATCCTTAGGTGCTGGGAGCAAGGATTCTATAGCTTGAGATGTGTCCTTCTAGATTAGGGAATGTATATCAAGTGGGAACTAAAGCAATGCCAGAGGATGAAATCAGCATGAGAGAGAGAGAGAGAGAGAGAGAGAGAGAGAGAGAGAAGGGGGAAGAGGGAGAGAAGTAAAGAGGAACTGGAGGAACCAGTGAAGGAAACAGAGGGGATAGGAGGAAAGCCAAGAGAAAAAGTATTTCAAGATGGTGGTTCAGAATGTCCAATGCTTCAGGGAAATTAAAGAGGATAAAGACTTGGAAAAGGCCATTGGGTTGAATTACATCACTGGTGATTCCGTAGAGGGCCCTGTCAATAGAATGATGAGATCATATGTCCGAGGAGACAAAAGCTTTAAGGACTGAGTGAAAAAGTTTTCGAGGACATTTTAGCACCAAGTGTGGTGACACTGGGTAAGGTCAGGGGCTCAAAAGGGGTAGCCAGGCCATAGTAGGGCTTTCTAGATGGAAGTATGTTGTTGGCAAAAGGGACAGGCCAAGAGAATACAATCAAGTGTCAGTACATTCAGCAACTACTTTGGCTGGAAAGGAAAAGGAGAGAGGAACTTCCTGGAAGTGAAGAAACAGAGAAGCTGGCAAGAGATGAGGGCAAACTGAGAAAATAGAGCCACCAACTTCAGAAAGCTAGGCAAATCTTGCTTTCCCCAAGTGTTCCTGATACCAGCCAGCCAGGAGCTGCAGGAGTCTGACCCAAGGCCTATTCAGGCCTTGGCTGTGCGCCCCCCCCCCCTCGCCCCAAGCCCAACCCACTGTTCCTTATCCTCTATTCTCAAACTCCTCCATCTCTCGACCCATCTATGCACCAGAGTCCCACGTAGGTGAGTCACATGTCTCACAGAGAGAAACCCCCCCCCCCCATCCCTGCCACTGTGCTTGAGTGGGAGGCTGGGCCACTTTCCTCACTCCCCAAGGAGACTGCTCCACAGCTTTTTCCCCTTACCGACAATGCCCTGTTTTTCAGACACGTGACAGTTGGGGAGTTGGAGGGAGAGGCAAAGGAAAAGAATCCAGGAGAAGGGAAGTTAGGGTTTCCCAGGCTTCCTGGAGAAGGTTCATTTTCCACAGTACTTAAAAAAAACACCCACTCACATTGTAAAATTTGTAATTCAATGTAGAAAAATCCTACTTAGTTCATGCATCACTAGAATACTCATCAGGGAATTTTAAAGATGGAAAGACAGGTTATCTTATCCAACTGCACGGCTTGAAATCTGCTTACCAAAATAAAAAGAAAACAAACTGACAGTAACTTATATGAACAGGATCTATTTCATTCTCAGAACTGCTGAGAAAAGTGACACTCAGGCCAAGTGACTTCTCAGGGCCATGTGGCAACTGCAGGTGGAGCCATAGGGGCGTCCCCATCTTCTGACTGTGCACAACTCAGAGTGGAGGTGCCTCTCTGGTCCACAGGCTTGCTTTTCCCACAGGTCAGAAAGAAACTCAAACCTCCTTGAGCTCTAACTTCCAATTGCCTCACCTGCCTCTCTAGAGACTCAAGCCAGGTCTGTCAACCAGTTTGTCCTTGACTGCTGTTGTCCCCTCTGGAGGGTATGGGTTTCTAATCTCCCTGAGGAGCTTCTTCTTAATCCAAAAGTGTGTGTGTGGGGGGGAGGGGTTTAGCAGCTCAGCAAGTGGAGAAAGATGGAAACCATTTAAACCCCGAAGGCCATATTCATTTGGATCAATAAAAACCCTGGAGTCTTGGACTTTTGAATTGACGGAGGAGAAATAAGAATAAGGCTTGGGCAGACCAGTTTCTATGCTTCATTCTTTTACATCTCAGCCTTCAAATATCCTTTTGATTTTACTCTGGTAGGGTGTTTGTTTTCAGGACTTCTTTCTTTCTTTTCCTTCCTTCCTTCCTTCCTTCCTTCCTTCCTTCCTTCCTTCCTTCCTTTCTTTTTTCTTTTCTTTTATTATGTGTGTTCTTTCCTTCTAGATTTTATAGGTACATGTATTATTTATGTGTCAGTGACCTTTCAAAGCACTTTTAGAGATTGACTGTTTACAGTTAGGAATTTTCTTTAAGGTCTACAAAGTCCTTTGTGCTTTTTCCAGGAAAGGCACTCAGTAAGAACCAAAACAAACAACAGAATAATTCAAATTTGATTGGAGCCAAATCTCTTAAGAGAGTAAGACAAAGAGAGCTAGCATTTGTTTTTGTTGTCTCCTTTCCCCCTCCTCAACCCAGTCAAATATTCTTGAGCCATTCCTACATCCAGTGTGGTTCAGAATTACTTGAGGGACGTTTAAGGCTGAATTTTAAGCCCTGGGTTGGAGAAATCTTGGCACTGGCAGATTTTGCAAGGGACACTTCAGAAATGATGAAAACAATGTTTACTTCACCAAGTCTTTGGGAAAATCGGGCTCAGTATATTTCACATTTGTCTCTACAACCACAAAGGGTAGAGGACTATTACTGCTCTGGCCAAATTTCACATGCCTTTGGCAGGATTGGAGCTATATCATTCAGACGTGAGGCTGTTACACAAGCCTCTTAAGGATTTATCACAAGCCAGGGTGATGCCTGTGGTTAGTGTTCAGCCCAAACTGACCAAATGGAATCATATTTAGTTGTTTGCCTGACCCCCTCCCACTCTCCCTTCCCAGCACGATTTGTTCCGTGAAAAAGTTATTATGGGGTCAGGCAAGAGCAAGGACTTTATTTAGTCATGAAAAATCCTATGTTCACATTTCATCTCTTCCAATTTCTAGCTCTTTGATTTTGGACAAGTTACTTAATCTGTATGAGTCTCACTTACTCTGGTTGTACAGTATGAATAATAACTCCTATTTTACAGAATCATTGTGAGGATTAAATAAGATGATGACTATGAAAGTTCCTGGTATAGTTCTTGATTTGTATCAATTTGTATCAGTCGACCCACATTAGCTTTCTCCACTTACGCCAGAAAGCTCTCTGAGACCTTTATCTGAAAGACTGCATAAATCCAAACCATCATGCCTATTGGATGTCATGCTTTGCAAAACAAACCTCGCTAAAAATGGAACTGAGTTGCAGATTGAGGCTGGCCTACAAAACTGACAATTTTCCCAAGTGGAAATGACTCTGCCCCTGGTTCCTGCCATAGCAATGAGGAGCCTGCCCCTCCAGGATGGTGGCGTTTGCACAGTGACCAACCCCATCCGGGTCTCTCTCTCATCCAGAGTTCTGGCATTCCTAAGGTTTCTCAACATTTAATAACAGAAATGACAGGGAGGGGTGCCTGGGTGGCTCAGTTGGTTGAGTGTCTGACTTCAGCTCAGGTCATGATCTTGCAGTTCTAGAGTTCAAGCCCCACATCGGGTTCTCTGCTGCCAGTGCAGAGCCTGCTTCAGATCCTCTGTCCCCTTCTCTTTCTGCCCCTCCCCAACTTGCGCTCTCTCAAAAATAAATAAACACTAAAAAAGAAAAAAAAAAGAAATGATGGGCTAAGACTCTCACAGAATAAAGACTACTGCACTGGAACTTTGAAGTATGGGAAATGTAAAATGTCAACTAGGCATTACTTCACGAATATGCAATCAATCTTACCCCTCTATTTTCTTCTAGTACCACGTAAGGATTAAATATGACATTATATCACATGCTGTAATGTATGTAAGCTGACTAGCTGGCAGCTAGGATGTCACAAACAGGTGAACCTCCACCTTTACCTGTCCCCCAAGCCACTTAGTAAACCCTGTGGTCTTCATGTTTTCTTCATTTTTTTTTTAATGGTAAAAATTCCCACTTAAGTGGTTTTGCTTGGGACAGAATACTTAAAAATGAATTTTTAAAATTTAAGAAATCCAAAAACTTTAGGAAACAAGGTTTCTATAGGACTACAAATAGGACTACAATAGAAAAAAAAACATTTTAAGACTTCTTAACTTAAAAAAATCCACTGCACAGCAGACTACAATCAGATGAGGGCTATGTGTCAGTCCCAATATGCAGCTACATCTACTTACAAGTTAAAAGAATTAGTTAATTTGAGCATGAAGACATTTTTTTCCCTAAAATTTTATTAAAGTGATGCATCTTCTCTTTATGAAAGCCAAATGAATAATATGGCCACTAACCCACAGAGAAGACAAATATTTGTAGAATGAGTGAATGAATGTCCTATGGAGTTGGGATAAGAAGAAAAGACGGTCTTTTTGGAAGTTTTCTAAGTTATTTAAATGAAATCTTTTTGGTGAGAGGGCTGGGATTGAGGTTCTGGCTTTCTGGAGAGAAAGCCTCTGTTGTGTTTCAGCTTTAAGATGTGGTGTGTGCGCTCCATTTAAGGTAAGGGCTGGTGACCCTGGCTTCCTTGCCAGGACCTAGAGCAGCCCACATGCTGAAAGATGAGGAGGAAAAACAAAGGAAGTGGATTGATTTATCACAGAGACGAGAAGGCTAAGGTAGGCTATCATCAAACAGTATTCAAAGATTATAGGAAGGACAACACTTCTCTTTAAATATACTTAAACCAAAGAGGAACAGATTTAGGTCAGGCATTTAACCGAACTTAACTCCTGGGTTAGGATTTAGGTTTTGTTGTTGTGGCACAAGACACATCACATAAAACTTAACCGTTTTTAAGTGTATAGTCTACGTACATTACTGTGCAATAAAAGGATTTTTTGATAGCGAAGTTAGTAAACCATGTTTGTTTGCTTTTTTTTTCCTCTGTTCATCTCTTTCAGGTTCATTGGAAGAGTATGGTATTTCCTTCTTGGAAATTTTGAAAAATAGCTCACATTCTGAATCCTTAGGAGAGATGATGTCCTAAGGATTCTTTCTAGCCCAGACTTGATGGTAAGGCAGCCACATGGCTGGCCCAACACTGACGTGCACACACTGACGAAAGAATGCTCCGGCTGCCTTGGATACAGTTAGAGATAGATAGTTATGCTGAAAATGAACTCTATAGCTTGTCAACTCTGATCGTAGATCATTTGATTTCTAAGCTGGGGAGGGTGATAAGTTTTGCTTTAACCTGAAGCCTATAGAATATATGCAGCTCTGTACTGCTGATTTTACCTTGGGTTTATATGCGTTCAGCATTGACATCTCCACATTTTGACCTCTGACATGTTTCGGTTGCCTCTGGACTGGCGGTGACGATGACTTCTGGTTATTGCGGCAGACGCAGATAAAAAAGAAGAGAAAAGCAATGGCCAGAGGAATAGCAACACTTGGCACCAGTATGTACAAGATCTCCATTTTATTCTTCTCCTTGGAGCCCTTCGAATCTGGGTACAGAAATAGAAAAGAGCAAAAGTCATTCTGGTTCAAATAACATGTATAATATTACATTGCGTAGTTTAAAATGACCTCCTATTCTTCTATACACACAAATTCACTGGAGAAAAAAGGAACCATTGCTTATTACAATTTGTTTCTATCAAACCTTCAACATAATTTATTGAAGTTTAAAAGTTTAGAGTTCAAGTGTTTAAAAATTGCAGAGGGACATTATGAGGCCTTTGCATGTGTGTGGGTCTCCCTCTGATCTTGCCTCTCTTTAGCAGCAGACCTGCATTTCTCTAACACGTTAAAAGTTAAATGTCATGTGAAAGGACTAGATACACCTAAGGGCATTGATGTGGGTCACAGGGCTCTTCTACAATTGGCTGTTAGCCCAGAACCACCACAATGTGATGTTCCAGAAATCATGCCCTTGTCCTGGCTGGTTTGGATTTACAGGGCCACTCCTGCGTCTTCCAGAATCAACATCACTTAAGAATCCTGGTCCCAGTGTCCACAAAGCCACTGGCCTGAGAACATGGGAACCTGACTCAGTCTCTGATGAGCTGTGTGGCCTTGAGCAAATCATTGTCCTGTCTGGGCCTCACTGCTACTCATCTGCAAAAGTGAAGTATCTATTTTGGAAAGTGTCTACAATTTCCTCAAGCACAGCATCGCTGCATAACCTGATGCTTTTTTGAAATCCAAGAATTCCTCTTAAATGATTTCATATGAACCCAATAATTATGAGTACTAACACTGTGAAGTATATTTTTGAAATCTTATATATCTACTCTGCCATTGCTAGGAAAAGTATATAATATGTATAGAAAGATATGAAGCATACTTCTTAAAAATGGACTTGAGTCTGACCTTTAAATTCTTTGGGCATATGTTAATAAATTATTTGACTGACAAAACAAACACAAGAATTATGGGCAGTAGTTAGAGGGGTTACATAATGCATGCCCTGATCACCAATAACCTCATTGGTTATCTTGCTTTAAGAAAAATCCAAGGTATGAAAATTCAGATTGACACAAAATTCAGAGATGATTATTTACTTAACATAGAATTAACCATGTATCCATTCACTCATCTTCCCACTTGTTCAGTAAGTCAATAAACAAAAGCTACTACTGCCAAGGACTATTCTAGGTACTGGGGATATAAAATTAAATACGATATGTCCTTCGCCTTTAAGGAGCTCATGGTTGGGTAAGGAAAACAGAGAAAAGGTAATTACAATATGTTGTTAGAAATGCTGCAAGGGAAGTATGACTAGAGTGGTCGAGAAACCCAGAAAGTCTCTTTAAACAGTGGCCTTCCCTAGTACATATAAAAGAGAATAGACTACACATCATTCTTGCTTGCATGCACCTGCCTTGGGAACCTATTATTCAGTGAGATATAGCAGTAACTAAATCACATTGCCTTCTCCCTACATAAACAGACTCAATACATGAAGTTAGGGAGGGGCACCAAAACCTGGGTGTTGGGACTGTGCTGTGGGTTAACCCTCAGAGGGATTTGGGGAGGAGTAAAATATGCTTATCGAGAATAATAAACATAACAGCTTTAATATTTACTGAGTGTCCTCTAGCACAAAATCATGTTAGCTATGGGCCAGGTACCGTGGTAAGTACTTTTCATTAACTCATTAATTTTATCCTCACAACCAATCCCATGAGGCAGGTGCCATCCTTATGGCTATTTTTATAGGTGAGGAAGTGGAGGGACAGAGTGGTTAAGTGACTTGCCCCAGGACATGCAGCTAGTAACTCAAAAGCCAGGACTCCTCCCCTGTTGGTCTTGCTGTAATACCTCCTACTCTAGAAAGTCCACTGCACTGCCAGTAATTTGACAATGGCTATTGTTTGGCACCCATTTTCTTATGGTAGGATTTCTCTGGTTTCACAAAGGTAAGAAGGAGGCAGGAGGTCTGAAAGGTGGGGAATGACACAGAAGCTTTGCTAGATGTGCTGCTTTTGCACTCCCCACTTTATATACAGTGGCAGGTAAACGTATAAGCCAGGCATCTCTGGAGACCATTGTAGTCATTCTTGTCTTTGGAACTCAGTCTCAGTTGCTTTCGTAACAATTGTGTCTGCATGTCTGCGAGTGGATGGACAGAGAGAAAGAAATCACATGGAGGGGCATCTGGGTCGATCAGTCAGTTGAGCATCTGACTTCTGCTCAGGTCATGATCTCACAGTTTGTGAATTCGAGCCCTGCTTTGGGCTCTCTGCTGTCTGTGCAGAGCCTGCTTCAGATCCTCTGCCGCCCTCTCTCTTCCCCTCCCCTGCTTGCTCTCTCTCTCTCTCTGTCTCTCTCTCAAAAATAAATAAACATAAAAAAAGAAATCACATGGAAAAGTGTTTACCACAAGGCATAGCAGATGGATCTTCTATAACAGGAATATAATAGATCTAGAATAGATTATCTATCTAAGATCTGTCTGTCTATCTATAGACACTTTAGAGACAGTGTGGCAGAATAAATGAAGTGTATGACTTAGATTCAGAAACCTCTGAAGACCGACTTTGTCATCACCTATGTAACTTTCATTAGGCACTTAGCCTCTCTGCGTGAACTCATCTATAAAATGAGACCAGTGATACCTATTTCACAGAATTGTTGTGAACAGTAAATGAAGTAACACGGAAAGTATTACTCTAGTACCTGTTAAAACTAAATCAGTCGATGTTTATCCCTTACCCTTAGAGTAGAAAAGGATTCAGAGATAAAAACTTTGGGCTGGAAATTCAAAATAACCTTAAGCAGGAAACAAACTTTCTGACCTTCACCTCCTCATTTATTCAAGGGGAATGATAATTTGCTCTACCAATCTTATTTGCTTCATGTGAGAGATGACGTTCATGACAAAACTGCAGAAAACTGAAAACTGCCACACAGTTGTTGGATGCTATGACTATTAACATTATAAAAACACTTTCAAATTTCTCAGTACCCTGGTGTGTGTGTGTGTGTGGGGGGGGGTCCCTCTTGTTATTCTTGGATTTTCAGTGAAATCATTATAAGGGTAATGATTACAAAAGGAATGAGGTTAATTTAGTACTCATGTAATGCTAGTCATTTTTCTGGCCCAGATTTTTAGCAACAAGAGAAAGTAGGGATCTCACCTGTCTAGCAAACAAAGGAGTTCTATTCTGTACTCATTCTGTATCAGATTATTCACGGAACGCCTTTGATTGTAAATGGGAGGTCTGGGACAAATCCCCCTGTGGGTCTGCAGGAGAACAAACTTCAAGAAGCCGGATCTTTAAACACAGTCAAACTTGGCTCCTTCTGATTACACTGAGGATATGCAAACGAACCCACAGTGTCTTTTTGCCAAGTGAAATAATCAAGCAGAACAATATGTGGCCATGTTGGAAGTGACAGAAAACAAATTTAGACCAGTTGTAAACCTGTGATACAGCACACTCACTGTCCCACACACACCTCTCTCTGCATTAGGCCAGAAGGGAGTCAGTCTGGTTCAAAAAACTTTATATAAAAGCTTTCCACAGAACAACTAACCCTACTCATGGAAAATTAGAAAATGAACATTTGCTCACCTTCTTTGAACAGCCTATCATTTGTATTCATTACTTTAATCAGGTACTTGATGTTCTCGATTTTACATGCAGGTAAAAGAAGGCTAAGAAAGAACAAATAATTTGACAAAGCTAGAAAGTAGTAGGGTCTGGGTTGGAATGCAAGGCTGTCTCCCTTCGATGCTTTTATGCTTTCAAAATTCTATTACTAATACAAATTAAAATACCATATGGAATTGTTTTTCATTATTCTCCTTAAGATTCCAAGGTTCCCTTTAATGAGGGCTAATATCTGGTGGGGAATCACACTATTAAACAGATCACATTAGAACAATGGACACTATTCTTACTATTCACTTTACAGGGTAATGGACACCTTCAGTGCATTACAAAGGAAACTGGCTGAAAATTAGAACGGTGAAGATTTTTAATACTTCGAAATAACTGTTTAAAAGTTAAATGCACATATTAGTTACATCAAGTTAAATACTTGAGATTTTTGAAACCAACTATTTAGTCTGGATCACATGATTAATTTCCTTTTAAAAATCAACAACTTGGTATCAGAGTTCACATCTGACATTCCTATTTTTATTTTTACAAAGATATTCAATACTTTGATTAGTAATTAAATATAATGGAGAAAATACTCCTTTCTTATCCTGAGGCTTAAAACAAGGTAAACATGACTTCTTATTCAAGAGGTACTTTTATAAAGTGAAACATCACCTGGGATATTACTTTGAGTTAAAACAAAAAATTTCTTAGATCTTAAATACGGCAAAGGTGGGAAGAAGTCTTACAGAACCTTAGGATTCCAAATAAAGTAAAATAAAATAAACAAGTTAAATTATAATCTTGTCTGAAAAGAAATAAAAATCATAGAAAAAAACAGGAATTGCTACCATTTATTAGTTGAAAACTACAAAATAAGTGGGTCTGTAGCAGATAGGAGCCCACACCAGTGATATTTAAGCACATTCCTGGAAGTCATAGGAGCAAAGGGGGTAACTAGGCCCTTAGTTGGCAGGCTGGGTCCACCATTAGGTGGTCTCTTGATTTAATGATGAAAATACTAAGTATATCACCTATTGCCTTATATATTTTCAAATTAATTCTTAAAAAGACTATGATTGGCCATACATAGTGGTTAACATTTTTTTTTTCTCTTCAGCAAATGTTTTAACCACAATAAGATAGGGACAGTAACTCATTGGTGAGCACTTGAGAAAAATCTTAGTAACTAGAATCCACATGAGTTCACCAGGAGTGTCTATAAATTCTTATGGTCTCAGTTTTCTCCTCTATAAAAGGACAGAGTTGGGTTAATCTTTTGTCTTTAATTGAAAAAAAGCTTAATTATGGCAAAAAATTAATAACATCTACCATCTTAATCATGTGTAAGTTCAGTAGTGCTAAGTGTATGCACATTGTTGTACAACAGATCTCCAAGACTTTTTCATCTTGCAAAACTGAAACTCTATACTCATTGAACAATAACTGCACTTATCCCTCCCTCTAGCCCCTGACAGCAACCAGTCTACTTTCTGTTTCTATGAATTTGATTATTTTAGATACCTCATATGAGTGGAATCATAAAGTGTTTGTCTTTTTATGACTGGCTTATTTCACTCAGTAAAATGTCCTCAAGGTTCATCCATGGTTTTACATGTGTCAAACTTCCTTCTTTTTTTAGGCTGAAAAATATTCCACTGTATGTAAATACCACATTTTCTTTATGGATTCATCCATCGATGGGCTTGCTTCCATCTCTTAGCTACTGTGAATAATGCTGTGATGAACATGAGTGTACAAATATTTCTTTGAGATCCTATGTTCCGTTCCTTTGGATGTATATCCAGAAGTAGGATTGCTGGATCATATGGTAATTCTATTTTTAGTTTTTTGAGAAACATCCATACTGTTTTCTATAATGGCTGCGCCATTTTGCTTTCCCACCAATAGTGAACAATGGCTCTAATTTCTCCACATCTTTGCTAACATGTGCTATTTTCTTCTTCTCCTCCTCCTCTTCCTCTTCTTCCTTTTCTTCTTCTTATAAAATAATGGGTCCTAATAATGGGTGTGAGGTGATGTCTCATTGTGGTTTTGATTTGCATTTCTTTAATGACACATGATACTGAGCATCTTCTCATATATTGTTGGCCATTTGTATATCTTCTTTGGAGAAATGTCTGTTTAAATCCTTTGCCCACTTTTTAATTGGGCTACTCTTTAAGTGCCAAAATTCAATCATTTTTATAAAATTAAATCTCTTTCATTTCTGAGAGGATTATTTTAGAGTGAGAGACCAAGCACCTTTAAACTTTAGCAAGTCATTTGATCAAGAGACCCTAGATATCCTTATGGACCTAAGATGGAGGGCTAGATTATAATGTCATCAGATAAATTTGAAATTTACCATGTGCCTGTACCCTATAAGGGTTAATCATTAAATCAACCTCAAATTGTAGAGAGCTAAGCTTGTGCCAACCTGCCTGTTTGACATTATCATTAACTGCTTGATGATGATACGTTTATGAAACTTGAAAATGACCAAAATCTAGGAAAGATACCTGATTATAGAAATAAGATGTATAGAAATAAAATGTACAGGCTAAAATAATGACCCAAAAACAACAATTGAAATTTTACAAATAAATATTATAGCTTGCAGTTACGTTAGAGTTCTTGCTTAAAGAATCCCATGATTAAGCAAATCTACTAAATAATTTTTTATGTAACAAAACCAAAAAAAAAAAAAAGAAAAGAAAAGAGGAAAAAGGAAGACTAATACATTTTAATGAAGACTTGAAGTCTCAGTTGGACCCAGAAATAGCACAATGAAATTGCTCCAAAAATTTTTATATATGGCACTTTTAGCAAAAAAACAAAAACAAAAACAAAAACAAACCAACCAACCAACCAAACAAACAAAAAAACATTCATTGGCAATACTGAGTAATGATAAAAAATATCATGGTCCTTTTCTACCTTCACTGATTTAAAAATACCAAAAAGGTCTATTCTAAGAGCCATGTTTTTAAGAAGGGCTTTAAAAAAGCAAGAAACATTCAGAGGAAGAGGAAGATGGGTAAGGAAAGGTTGGAAGAGCTACATGCTCTTTAGACCAAATTAAAAATTAAATGAAGGATGTAATAGGTACTTTGGAATTTGGATGATAAATGCACCAGAGGTTACAAACTGGATCTAGTACATAGGTTTGTTCCTTATTAGTTTTGTTTTTGTTTTTTCTAATTTGAGTTAGTGGTCAACAGTTTTTAAAAATGAGGGGATTTCACATAGAAGTTTTGATTTCAGACTTACAAATGCAGACTTTGAGCAGTGGGAGCCATCCCACAACCTCTTTGGTGTGGTGAGATGTCCCTGTCTCTGAAGGTCTCTGGCAATGGTCAAATAGAGCCTGGATAGTTTCTATGGTTCCTCCCAAAACTCTCTGATTTTATAATCTGATTTGACATACCTTATTTAGACCCCTACTGTACTTTTGGCTTTCTTGCGAAGTAACTGATTTAAAGTTAGTGATGAATATTTTTCCCTGAGTGTCCTCAGATCCAGTATTGGTCTTTTCTCCTCAGCTCTATGCTGAGGCTGACTTCTATGGACAGTATCAGTGGGCACCCTTGTCCTCTGGCTTCCAGTCAGGTTCAGCCAATGGGAGACATTGGCAGGACAAGAAGAACTGCCCAGGGCAAGAAGAGTATGGTTCACATGTTTGTTCCCAGGCTTTCCCCTTGCTGAGTTGCAGAGGATTGACTGCCTCCCTCTATTAAAGGCCAGAGCCTTTGAACAGCCCTCTCTCCAGCCTCAGCTGTGTTCCACAAGGTAAGGTAACCAATCATTCGTTTGACTCCTCAAGCCTTGGATAATGCCTCCCACTTCTGCTAGCCATGGGTCCTTCACCTTATTGGTTTCTCCTAATTCTGCCAACACCTTCGTAAACGGTCTCTTTATGAAGTTCTCCATAGTGTGTCTGCTTGTCCCTTTTGCTTTCTGCCAGAATCTTGGCTGATACAAAGCCAATAGCAGAGATCACTGTGGTGTTGTATCAGAATTCTGTCACCAAAGGGTTAAAGTGACCAGGAGCCCTTCCCATTGGCATGGTGGTGGGCCACAAGAGTTAAAAGCTTCCCAGAGCTTATTGCTGGAGCAGCAGACACACAGGGTACATGACTCAATATATTTTGAGAACAATAAAAATACCTTTGAGAAAAATTAATTTATGGTTAAAAATGCTTATGGAACATGACTTAGTTATAAGTTTTGGGTAACTATTGTTCTTTACTTTGTCGAAAATGTATAGAGACTGGAGAATAAAGTACATCTTGAAAATCTCTGTAGCATAAAAATAACTCTTCCGGAAAACTTCAAACCATACAAAGCAGTGCTCTATTCCTCCCTCCGTTCCCCCTCCCCACCATCCAATTCACTGTAATGTTCAATTTTGGTTTGAAGAAATGGCTGAAAGACAAATTGCCTTACAACAGGTCTTCTATGAAATATGGGAGAAGGCTGCTGACAGAGTGAGTTAAAAACTGCAGTGTTCGCAATCTGGAAAACATCTGCCTTGCCCCGAACTGTAAACCACCACATTGTAGAAAATGGTTTGTGACAAAGCAGAACCCAGGGCGGGTGTTTGTAAGGTTATGGGACAAGTCAGGGCTATTCAGGCACAGAACTGGGCAATGTGCCCTTTGGCAAACTGTTGCAAGCCAAGGACTTAAAAGGAAATACAAAAGTAATAGGCCAGGTATGAAAACTGCAAATGGAGCCAAATGGCCCACTAATTTTTTTTTTTTATCATTGGGCACTCTATGGTGAAACTGGTTGAGGACTAAAACAATACCGCTGCTTGGAAGTTCTAGTTGTTTGGTAGAGGTCTCTCAGACGTGCTAGCCTGGCTGGCGGAAGAAACGTGGCCTCTAGACTTAATCTACAGTAGAATAAAGGACTGAGGTTTGAAGAGGAAAACACCACTACAATCAAGATTCAGCTTCGCCATACAATTTGAGAGAGGAACCAACAGAAGATCTCAGTTAGCTGGGGGAGAGACAAAGAACGTAAGTCTTGCGGTAGAATACAGCCAAAGTCAAATGGTCAGATCATGCAAAAGCTGCTCCCAGAGAAACAGGCCTTTTCCATGGATCTGCCCCCAGGGCTGCATAGAAAAGCAATGATAAGGGCTACAGTGAAACTGTGAACCTGGGAGGTGTGCCTAGGTGCCAGTTGGAAAGAACATAGGCAAATGTTTCTTTTTCGACGTAGTTTCCACCCAACCCACAGTATTTGGCTTGGAAGGTGGCCACAGTGACTAGAGGTAAAGGCGTAGTGAATGAAGGTTTGCAGGCAGGATCTCAGGGAAAATGGCCAACTCTGAGGACTGGGGACGTGGGGCTGCCGGGAAGGGAGGAGAGGTGGATTTAACGGGAAATGGGCAAACATTGCGAGCCCTGCGTGGAGCTGCTGGGGGAGCTAGTCCTCATCAGGGCTGAGGCTGAGTGGAGCACCTAGGGTCTCTCAGAGTAGATGACTTCCTGGCTGGGGCCCTACTCCTGCATGTGTGGAGCTGCAAATAAGAAAATCAATGGACAGCATCCCAAAGACCTAGATAGTTCATAGTGATCAAAAGAAGGAGGAAAATGATAAAGCATCGTTTATTCCTCTGAATAACCTAGAATTTGTACTTTAAGATAACTGTGCCATGGTGAACAGAAGACTGGACCTAGAATCCTGTGGACCTGGTTTGAATCTTGGCTGTAGTAAAAACAACATTGCCTCAGCTTCTCCATCAGTAAAACGGAGAGGATACCTTTATCCTGTGGTTATTATGAGGATTCATTAATTCAACACATTTTATTAAACATCAGCTAAGTCCCAGGCCAGATGCTGGTGTTAAGGAACCTGGCACAGTGTTCGACAGACCACAGTCATCACTAAAATGCCAAGCATGTAACAGCGTACATGAATGTTCAGAGCTATAAGACAGTGTTTAACGTGATTCATACTTTTTCCATCAGATTCTTTCACTAGATTGTAGGCTACATGAGGGCATGCTTTGATCTACCCTGTTCACAAAATCTGAAGCATAGTAGAAGCCCAACACAAACTGGTTTCAGTGAGTGACTAAATAACTAATTAACTGTTCGAGTTGTTGTTAGATGCCTGGGATACGGAGGAAAAGACAGGGAGGATGGGAGGTCAGGTCTCGCCCAAACTATCTTTTGTCCTGTCACTTCCTCCAAGCACTAGCTTGGGCACATGCACAGAGTCCTAGCCAATTCCCAGAATTCACAGCAAACATATTTGGTTGTGTTTAATTTTATGTTCTGTCTTAAAGCGAAAGTTTGCAGATAAAACGGTCTGTGGCAGACCGTTCTCAAATGCCTTTATTCTAGAAAGTACAACAAATGCTCACATTCTGCATTTAATTAGGCCTCAACTCCTTTTAGCCTTACTTGGTTGAAACGAAAACAAAAGTTATCAGTAGGAAAATGAGAAACCACATGGAGATTTTGAAATCTCCTCAACTTTTACTTAACTAAAGAATGCAGGAACATTCCCATGAGATTCCATCCCATTTTCAGAGGGAGAAGGGAAAGGACTCATTTCAAATCTGCCCCACACGATTTCAACTCATTGTAAGATGAAAAGTTACCCTCAGTCTCTCTCTCTCTCTCTCTCTCTCTCTGTATATACAGATACACACATACATAAATCATAGAGTACACAAGACCAGCTATAGGTTTGAGTCCTGAGTTCATTTCTTATTAACCATGTGGCCTTGGAAGTTATTTCACCTCTCTACGTCTCTGTTTTCTCTTCTAGGGTAGAATAAAATGCAACTCACTGGATTACAGAACTATTATACATGAGATAATGCATTAAAAAACTCTTAGCACGGTCTTTGGCTCATTATAAACACTCAATAAATGGCAACTGCTGTTTAATGCTATTGTTTTTTTAAGTTTATTTATTTATTTTGAAGAGAAAACTAGCAGGGAAGTGGCAGAGAGAGAGGGGACAGAGGATCTGAAGAGGGATCTGTGCTGAAAGCAGTGAGCTTGTGGGGCTTGAACTCATGAACCGTGAGATCATGACCTGAGATGAAGTTGGACTTTTAACCAACTGAGCCACCCAGGCACTCCTGTTTAATATTATTATTATTATTTTCTTAATGTTTTTTAAAATTTATTTTTGAAACAGAGAGAGACAGACCATGAGCAGGGGAGAGAGAGAGTGAGACACAGAATCCGAAGCAGGCTCCAGGCTCTGAGCTGTCAGCACAGAGCCTGACGTGGGGCTCGAACTCACGGACTGTGAGATCATGACCTGAGCTGAAGTCGGATGCTTAACCAACTGAGCCACCCAGGCGCCCCTAATGTTATTATTATTTTACAGTTTAAATTGTATAATTTTTTTTTAATTTTTTTAACGTTTATTTATTTTTGGGACAGAGAGAGAGCATGAACTGGGGAGGGGCAGAGAGAGAGGGAGACACAGAATTGGAAGCAGGCTCCAGGCTCTGAGCCATCAGCCCAGAGCCTGATGCGGGGCTTGAACTCACGGACCGCGAGATCTTGACCTGAGCTGAAGTCGGACGCTTAACCGACTGAGCCACCCAGGTGCCCCTAAATTTTATAATTTTTAATAATATATACAATATACTATATTCTATAGTCTAAATTGTATAATTCCTATCCAGTCTCAGGGTTCCTCAATCCTGGCACTATTGACATTTTGGGTTGGATAATTCTTTGTGTGGGTCATTCTGTGCATTGAAGGGTGTTTAGCAGCCTCTCTGGCCTCCACCCAGGAGACACCAGTAGCATCTCACAACCCCACCCAGGAGTGATGACCAAAATATCTTGAGACATTGCCAAATGTTCCCCAGAAGGCAAAACTTCTGCCGATTGGGAAGCACTGGTATAGGACAAAGAGCAGTAAGTGTCCTAGACATAGCAGACCTAGTTTCTATTAGTTGATTTGTGGTCTTGGGTAAGTCTTACCACTTCCCTGGGCCTTGATTTACTCATATGGTGAAAGAGGGCAGGAAATTCCTACTTTATCTTTCATAATTGTGTAAGAATGAAAAGAGAAAAAAAATCAACTGCCCTAAAGAAGTGTTATCAAAGTGAGATGCTATTATGATTAGGTTGCTAGAGGTGGTCTATCCAGGGGCAATTCTGAGAAGCCTTGCCTGGGCACAACAGCTGATGCCAGCCTGTTTTCTTTTTTAGTTCCCACACGGGGGAGCCACTGGCCTCTCAGCAGCTGCTTCCAGATCACATGTCAAGTGTTCCCAGTGTCTTTAATGGATGTCTTTGTGGCTTGGCTTGAAGAATTCAAAAGGAACTGTTTTCTTTCAAAATGAAATGAAAACGTTCTTTTTAATAAAAATTATTATTGTAAGTGGTGAAAACTGCCTCGTCTTCTCTAGGCTTAACGTTCTAAATCTATCTCACATGACTAGACCTAACCAGTCATCAGAATGTTAACTGTGTCCTCTGCTGATTGATATTCAGAGAGAAATACCCTGAGGGTTTCTAACATCACTGTACTGATTAATACTGTAATAATACAGAGTAATACCACGATGGATTTCCTTATTGGCAAGGGAACACTTTTCGATGTCCTATCATATTATGAAAATCTACATACTGGAGTTCAGAGGTGAGGCCTATTGTTATTCTTTTATTTATTTCTGAAAAATCTTTAAATGGGAGATAGCAGAGTGTTTGGGAAAAGAGCATGAGCTTTGAGTTTGGTCAGAGCTATACGTAGATAGATGAGAGTCCAAGGTCTAATCTCACCATTTGTGTGATTTAGACAAGTCCTTTAGTCCTTCTGAACCTCAGTGGACTACATTAATAACACCTACCCCACAGGGTGGTTATGAGTTTTAAATGCATACAAATATGTAAAGCATGGGGCACTGTGCAGGCACCTGGTAAGTGTTCTGTAGATGTAGGTGATCTTTCTCTCTCTGTCCTGTCTGAAAGACTGTTCAAGGATTTCTTTTATCCCTCAGAGTGTGTATTTGGTCTGATTGCTTCAGGAAGGTCATTGACATGAAAACGGTACTTTTTAGATAGAACTTAGAGTCTTGACTATACTAAACTAATTGTAATAGAGCTCGAATCAGCTAATCAACAAATTTTCCAGTTTATGAACAAATTATCTCCCTTCTTCTGTGGGGCGTTTGTTGGAAATCAAGGGTCAGAAGTCATTTAAAGGACAAGAGCATTTACCCAGAGTGGAGTGAACAATGTGTTTCTTCCTTAAAACAATTCATTTGGTTTCCCTGAGGACACATATCAGTATTCTGAATTATCATGGTAGAGTAGCAAGAAGGTGAGCTTAGAGTCAGACAGACCTGCCATTTACCAGCAACATAGGGTTAATAAAATACCTGTCACAGGGATGTCTGGGTGGCTCAGTTAAGCGACTGACTCTTGGTTTCAACTCAGGTCATGATCTCATGGTTTGTGAGTTTTAGCTCTGTGTCGGGCTCTGCAGCTGGCAGCACAGAGCCTACCAAGATTTTCTCTCTCTCCGTCTCTCTCTGCCCCTCCCCTGCTTGCACTGTGTCTCTCTCAAAATAAATAGATAAACTTGAAAAAAAAAAAACTTGTCACAGTGTAAGGGTGAGTATAAATAAAGCCCATGACAACCCCAAGTATCATGCCTGGCACATGGAAGGTGCTCAGTGAGTGTTGCTTTTATCCTTGACTCTCTTACAGATCTTTGTACCTTAACTAGTTTAAGAGAAGAGGTGGAAACTAAGTAAATGATTATAAATCTACATTTTATTTTTATTCCTCTCCTATTAATGTTGAATATAGCATGTGGGAAAAGTCATGAGTTACTAAGGGCAAACCATTTAAAAAATACAGGATAATTTGCTTTGAAGTTTCCAGTGGTGGCTCTGGAAGAGTTTTACATCATAATTTGTTCTTTATGCTGCATATGAAGGCATTTTAAAGTCCAGACCACAAAAGGGGTCTGGTCACCTCCTTCTCAAACTTGGCATGTTTAAGCACCCATAAAACCATTTTGCAAGAGAAGACACTATGGTAACAGGTAACACATAAGAATGAAATTATAAAATAAGTTTCCCAAATTTTCATCACTAAGGTTTCTTTTTAACATTTTTATTACTTCTTCCTATGGACCTCTTTAGTATGTTTTAGCTTCCTCTTCTTTGTTCCATAACATTTGTGCTAACTTCTATTGTATCATACACACTGCATTGTGATTGTAATGTGAATCACATTTTATTTCTCTTTCAAACCCCCTACTCCACAGTGGGCTCTCAAATAATATTTGCTAAACTCAGAGCAAACATTCCTTATGTAGACTGATACTAATTAGAGTAGATTCCTCTTTATATACTGTCCAGACAATAATTATAATAGATAATATTTGTTAAGCATTTACTATCTTCCAGATTTCCTAGAATTTTTCAGTTAACAACTCATTCATCCTCCTAGGTGGATATCATTATTAGGTCCCTGTTATTGTTATGGCTTTTCCTGCAGTGACATCGTACTCTCCCTCTATGCTGGGGAAACCCAGTTGACATCATCTATGAGAAGAAGGACCAGGAAGATGAGTCAGTTCCAAAACAGTCCCAAACTCCAGGTTTCACCCTTGCTTTCATGGTCTTTCTCCTACCCTCCAAATATTTTTTCTAGACAAAAAACAAAAAAACCAAAAAACAGAAAACAAAAAACTGATTCAGGTATTTCATTTTCTTTCCACACTTCTGCAGCATAAAAGGATGACACAGAAGACACAGTTTATCTACACTCTGTCCTGGATGACTGAGTAATGGCTATAGATTCATCCTACCTTGTGGGTGTTCTTAACAACACAGGGAAAACAGTTCTCTTTCTGCTTCCAATACACCTGTTGTGCTAAATGGGTGCACTTCGACATGGACCATTGCAGGTAATATCTTTTACTACATAAATGACTGTGACAAGTGGTTTCACGCCTGCCCCATTTTCCCCACGAACCACAATGGTTGCAGGAATAAGGCAGTTTCCTCCCCGAGAGTGTGCATTGGTACCCTAAAAGGTGTTTTATGTAGAAACAGCAAGGTTTACCTGTCTTAGAAACCCAGTTTGAGACCAAACAAACACTATCCATCTCCTTTGCCCCTCATAGAGTCTCCTAAGGGCGGGGGGGGGGGCGGGGGGGGGGGGGTGGGGTGGGGGGGGGGGGGGGGGGGGGGGGAGTTTTAAAGGTGACTGAATACGTTAAAGGCATTTACCACATGCTGGGATGTCACACAGGTCAGACTTAAAGTTTTCATCCAAGGTGAAGCACCAGGGGGCCTCCTTCTGATTCCCCGGATTGCGGCAGTAGGAATGGCCTCCGTTCAGTTCTGGGAAACGGAGAGCAGTGAAGGTGTGCGTGTGGGGGTACTGAGAATTCCATGGCTGGCACTGGCGCCCTGATTTGGTCACGCTGACGGTCCCCCGGTAATCCACACCTGTGCTGTTATAGCACTTGTGGTCTGAAAAACAGAAGAGAAAGGCCCAAACTGAGAGCAAGAAACAGGAGATGCTGGAACTTCCAGCCAGCAGTTTCTGGAGGGAAGACGTGCAATTAAGCTCATGGCTAAGGCTTCCCTGCTGGTCAGGGGCCATGTGGGCAGTGTCCCTGCTTGCTGGGCTGGGACATAGGTCCTGCCTCACAGTTACATTCCTGGGAGGATTTAAAGCTTATGCTTCAGGAATAAAACCAGTCCTCCACATGCATTTTTAATACTGAACACAGAAAAAAAAAATCAGAACTGAGGGCACAGGAGTAATTTCCTAGTGAATGGCTCAGGAAAGGTTCAAGCTGAACTGCTCTTTCCATTTCTGCTTGATGTCTTTAGACATGAATCGTGTGATAAAGAACCTAGTTCCCAGCAAATGTTCATTAGGAGCAGTGAATTATGAGTTTCTCACAGGAGTTGGGGCCACCGTGTGCTGATGCAATCCTCTCCCCAGGTGACCACCATGGCACTTACTTGAAAGCACTGTAAAAATCCATTAAGTTGAAATTAAAATCTGGAGGGGTAATGATAAAATAATAGTAATAATAATAGTAATGAAGATATCACTATTATTATGTGCTAAGCCTAGTTCTAAGCATTTTAGATGCATTAACTCATTTAACTAATAGAATAATATTAAATACCAAAAGGAAACTAAAAAATTACCAGTAAAACTTAACTCTAGGTAAATGGAAAATTACAGAGGAACAGAGGTGAGAAGAGAGTGGAGAGAGGCAAGCCCCATGTATATATTTTTAAAATTGTGGTACAATACACATATCGTGAAATTTACCGTTAGTGTCTTTAGAAGATTCAAAACATTGTGCAACCTTCACCACTATCTCATTCCAGAACACTTGTATATCATCTCAAAGGAAACCCTATACTCATTTAGCAGTCCCTCCCCACACCCCCTTCCCCTGGTCCCTGGCAACCACTAATCTGCTTTCTATCTCTATGGATTTGTCTTTCCTGGATATTTCATATAAAAGGAATCACACAATGGCGTCTGGCCTTTTTCACTTACGTAATACTTTTCTTAAGTTTCAGCCATGCTGTAGCATGTAACAGGATTTTATTCCTCTTTATGGATGAATAATATTTCATTCTATAGGTACACCACAATTTGTTTAGCCACTTATCCACTGCTGGACATTTGGGTTGTTTCTACCTTTTAGCCATTGTGTATAGAGCCTCTATGAACACTTAACACACAAGTTTTTGTTTGAACACCTATTTGAAATTCTCTGAGTGTCTACCCACGAGTGGCATTGCGGGGTCATACGGTAATTCTATTTAAGTCATTGAGGAACCAACAACTATATTTAAACATTTATTATCGGGGTGCCTGGGTGGCTCAGTGGGTTGAGTTTCTGACTTTGCCTCAGGTTGTGATCTCCTGGTTCGTGAGTTCGACCTCCACATGGGGCTCGCTGCTGTCAGCGCAGAACCTGCCTCGGATCCCCTGTCTGTCTCTCTCTGTTCCGCCCCTGCTTGCATGCTCTCTCTCTCTCTCTCTCAAAAATAAATATTAAAAAATAAAAATAAAAATGTATTCTCTTCATGAAGCTTCTTAAAGATAGTTACTGCATGTAATCTACCACTGAATGCTCAGCCCCCACACAGTATTTAGCCCATCGGAAGGTAATCTGACTACCAATATGAATCATTACTACAGATAAAGGTCCAGTTTTCACTGTGCCATGGGGTTGCTGGCCCCCAGGCAGCACAGAAGGTCAAGAGTCACCTACTTTTATTTATGGGATCCGCCATGGGAATTCCAATCCGGATGCAGTTTGCGGCTTCGGGGCTCTCCGGCTGGGGGAGATCTTCACAGTTTGGTAGTTTCAGCCTCATCAGGATCATGGGATTTGATCTTGCAAAAATGTACTCTGTTTGACACAGGACATTCTCCAGGATTTCACATTCATCGCGACACAAGTCCCGGGGCTTAGGGATGGATGAGGTTTCGTCGCAGTACGGGAAGGCATAGTGGCACAGGGAAGGAATGGCAAACTGAGAGCACTTATCAGATAAGTGGCTGGAGGTGCCAATCATGGTGAAGGCAGCTGGAAAACAAACACAGTTATTAACTCCCAGGGGCCAGGGTTTATCTCCTTCGGTTATCTAGTCAACAGATATCAGATATAAACACACACTGGAAGGAATCCGCTGTGCTCAAATAGACAAGGCCAAGAAGAGATTCAGTTCAGATGTCCAGGCAGCTTACTTTCACTGGCTTGAAAAAAAATCATTTTGACTACAAAGTTAAAAAAACAGGATTAAGTTACATATGTACCATTTCCTAATAAAAAGAATTAATTAGGTTAAAGCACAATATATTTTTCATTTTTACTACAAAGCAAAGAACTTTGTGTTTCATCCGGTACGTTTTATTAGTTTTGTGCAGCTTCTAAAACATTTGACAGCTGCAGGGCAGAACTTGCTTTATGCGGCGGCTGAGGCTGATCACAGGATTTAGATCTGTGTCTTGCCTCTGAATTGGATGACTTTGGGGAACTTGTCTAATTTCTTGTGGCTTGAATACTTTCTATTCCATCTTCTGAAAATGAGGCATTTCTCTTGGAGGTTCTCAAAAAAGCACAACTCAGTGGTTGCAGTGTGTGTATTAGTGGTCAGTTAGCCTAACCTCTTATCCAGTTTGGCATCCATGTATAAAAACAGTACTAGCGTCCCTTTGCAAACCTCCATTGACAAGAGTTTCTACCTCATCATAGATGGGTGATGAAACATTTACGTTGGAACTCCCATTTATTTTTGTGAATACTTAGTGAAGAGTATGTCAAAATGTTCTTATGTTAAAATGTGCCTTCAACAGCCCCTCCCATCAGTCCTGCTTCTGCTCTCTGGAGTTTCACAGAGTCCTTCCTCCTGAGAGCCTGAGGTCTTTAGCAAGGCAACTACAGCTTTCTATGGTTGCTTCTCCTGGTTGAATAGCTCCCTTGGGCCCCTCTTAGTGCCTTCAAATTCCTCATAGGACATAGTTTCTAGACTTTTTTGCTGTTCTGTGTGCCTGCCTCAGGTTTGTTCTTGCCTCATAAATCCTAAGGTTGCCAGATAAATAAACTACAAGGCACTTAGTTACATTTCAATTTCAGATAAATATTTGGAACACACGCATACTAAAAAATTATCCACTGTTTATCTGAAATTAAAATATAACTGGGTGTTCTGTATTTTTATTTGCTAACACTGACAGCTTATCAGATTCTCATAAGGGCAATTTTAATGGCTTGAAAGGGTACGTGGCACTAAGGCATCACCACACTAATGCAGTAGTTCAAGGCCACTATAACCACCAGAACCAGGGGTGCAAAATTGTACAAGGTGGCCTATATTACTTCACTCCTGCATTCTAGGAAGTGCTTCACTATTAGATTCAAAAGATACTTTCAATTCAGAAAAATGAGGGGTAAAATATAGAAGGCTAGAGCAGGAAGAGACATATGATCATCTTGTCTTATCACTCACTTCACAGATGAAGAGACTTTCATGGAGAATACGAGATTTCCTCACAGTCACAGTAATGGCATCCAGAATTCTGGACTTTAAATTGTTTTAGCACTTACGGGACTTTTAGTCTACACAATGTTGTTTCCAAATAGTAAGCTCCTTGAGGGCAGAGATGTAACCTGGCTTATTTACCACACTATCGTGTCCCCAGCGCCCAGCCCAGTACCTGATATACCAGAAACACTAATAATATTTATGGAGTGTTTGAATAAATGAAAGACTTTTCAGAGCATCTTTTCCCTCTAAGAGCAATAACCTTCAATAAAGTATTGTAATGCACATTCCAGAGCAAAGAGATCGTATCTCAGGCTTCTTTGTGGTCCTGCTCCTAACGCCTGTGCTTCTAACCTCCAACCCCTAACCATTTATCCTTTGTTAAAAGAAGAGCTCAAGAAAACTTTCAGTGAGAAAAAGTTATACAAGGTATCAATACAATGTCATTGGCGTTACTTACCTGTGATCTGATTTTCTATTTCCCCTTGCATGTGCAAAGACTCCATGTAGACAGTGCGGTTGCCAATAAATCTTGCACATGCAATCCCTCTGTATGGCTGACAGAATCCATCTTCTTCATACTCATCTCTAAAACCAGAGCACAGACATTAGCTGGTGCAATATATCCACATTCAGTCGGCTCTGACTGTGCAATGCGCTAAACGGTCGCTAGGGGGAGAAGCTGGGCACATTATCCCAAAGACTGGGCCGAGTCGTCAGGCTCGGCCTCAGTTCCATCCATCACTTCAAACATCTGCTGGTCACGTTGGTCAAGTTTCCTTCACCCCCAGAAAATCATTCTAAGCACAAAAATCATCCTTAAATATGGGAGAAAGCACTTTTATTTTCGCAGCTGGTGGTGGGCTGGAAGATGATGTAGTTATAAAAGTAAAGAGGAAATGAGTTGGAAATCTGGGCACATGTTCTACAGTTTTTTGTTTTTTAAGCACAGATTATTTCTGCGTCATTTGCTACAAAGGCGTGGGTGCATTATCCACAAGACCCACTCCAACTGATGTGTCAATTAGGAGGCTCCGTGGGGTGAGAAGCTGGGTGCATGCAGCTGGAAAGAAACCAGAGGGCAGTCCAGTTATGTGGCTCCTCACTGCTTAAGACCCATTATCTCTACCCTGCAGAGAGAGGTCCAGGCAAACCGTGGATTGCACAATTTCAAGAGTCACTAAATCCCAGGAAATCTAAAGAAAATGGCAATGGAAATCTTGCTTTCATGATTCCCTGAAAACTTTTAAAACAATCTTAAATTTAAAAAATTTTTTTTCAAGTTTATTTATTTATTTTGAGCAAAAGAGAGAGACAGTGGGGGAAGGGCAGAGAGGGGGAGTGAGAGAATCCCAAGCAGGCTCTGCACCCACCGCGCAGAGCCCAGTGTGGGGGTCGAACCCACAAACTGTGAGATCATGACCTGAGCCTAAACCAAGAGTCGGCCGCTTACCCGACTGAGCCACCCAGGCGCCCCAATCTTAAAAAGCGTTGTTACCTCAAAATTATAATAATAAAAAGGTAGGGGGAGTAGATTTTATTCTGGAGACAAAGGGTGATGTGGCTAGTGACAGTCCCAGATAATGTGGTTAGTGACAGTGTGGCAAATGGCTAGAGATCTAAGGCTAGAAAGTAGGGCCCACGATGGCAGATTCAGCCTGAAAGGATAGAGGCCATAATATCCTACAAGGGCCTACGATAAACACAAGACAACGGAGTACAGAACAGCCAGCTGCTTCTCAAAAGCAGACCACAGCCAAACAAAAGGCCACCTGCTAGGCTTCGGGGCTGACTTCCACCTTGGATGCTCCTCTTCTGTTAACCTGGCTGGAACCAATACGCTGTCTGAATGAAAATATTTTTCCTCTTCGGTTTCTTCTAAGTTAAAGTACTGTAGACTAAAGTCAGGAGAATGAAAGTGTCTTCCGGGCTTAACATTGCATGTCCTTAGAATCTCTCCGAGTCCTCTGAGCTACGGTTTTCTTATCTATAAGAAGATAATAATTGACCTCTCAACCCTAGGAGTGAAAGTCATGAGGATCCTATCAAATGTAAAGGCTTTTAAAAAGTGCTATTCAGAGGTCACACATGCTTATTGTTGAAGTATTTATGATTACCAAAGAAGACAGTTATTTAAAGGACAATTATTTACTAAGCTCCTACGTTGTAAAATCGACTGTAGTCAGCCTTGTGGCGCTAGACTTCACTGCTTGGGGGGTTCAGTGTGGGAGTCTAGAAAGCCTGCTCTAACAGGAAACCAGGTGAAAAAAATCTGATAAAGCTGGTCATTAAAAGCCCAGTTTCCAGTGGCTCTCTACTCCTTGTTCACTCTAATAGTCATTTTGAAAGTGGAGATGGAGAAAGTATCTTCATTTTAGTTCCCAAAACAGTTTGTATTGCAAAGCTCTTAAAAACTTAACCTTCAAGTACACATACAAATGGATACATCATATACCTGACTTGAAGACATTGAAATTTTAATGTTGCAAAATCCTGCAAGCACTCCACATGTTTACTTTCATAAATCCTAGAGTAATGTTGAAGCCTTTTTGGCTTAAATTTTACTTGGGTTGTAAAATTAACCCCGCTTTTATTGGGTAACTAATACCATAAACCTATGGGGAGAAAGAAGTTTCTCGATGACCTAGCCTTGGATCTTGGAAACCAAAGTACTGAGACCAGAATGCACTTCCACACCACCCCCTGCTATGATGATGATGCTTTTCTATCCTTAGGCATTAGCAGAGCCCTGGACTTTTAAGGTGTCATTATGAGAACACTTCTTCCTCCCCCACGTTAAACTCTCAAGGCCTCAATTTATATCTCTTGGGAGGACAAAACCCTGGAATTACCCCCAGATATAAATCCCCAACCTACTGGGAGTTCCCATATTTTATGTGTGAGGCTTAGGCTAAACTTCTTACCACCTTTCCAGTTCAAGACTCTAAAAAGACCCTTTGAATACTTTTTTTTTTTTTAAATAATAAAATGGAATGCAATTCCTTGGCTGCATATTTCTTATCAAGGGCTTAGAGCTGCAGGTGTAGTGAATTTTTGACTGCACCCAGAATTCCTGATATTCTGACCGGTCTCTTAGAAACAGATATGAAAAGCAAAACAAAACAAACAAACAAACAAAAACCCAGTATGTAATGTCATCTGCTAGGGAGTAGTTCTCAGCCCTGGCTGCTGGGAAGAATCTCCTCAGAAAGCTTTCAAAAATACCAACGCCTAAGCCCCACCTCAGACCTATTAAATCATACTCTCTGGGGATGCAGCGTAGTACGCATGCTTTTAAAAAAGCTCTCAGGTGATTTGAATGTGGTTGAGAACCACAGAACTAGAAAAACAAACCTCTATTAAGTGTCTGCCACTCTGTGCTGGGTACTATGCTAAGTGCTTTCTTCCAAGTAGCTCCTTCTGTGGTATCATTATCCTTATCTTACAGAGGGAGAGATTCAAGTTCACAGGAGTCACTGGCTCAAATTCACAAAGCCAGTTATTGGTGATTGGTGCAGAAAGGATTTAAACTTAAAGAGCAAGCTCAAGCCATGACACCGTGTTGTTCGATCTATAATGATGTTCTGCTTTTCAATACTACTTTTACTTACATCAGCCTAATTATAAATAAGAGACTTTAAAATGAGCCTTTATTCTGTGCCAGAAACTGTGAAGTTTCACTGGCATATAGAATTGATATTAAGTCACTTAATCCTGACAACGATCTTATAAAAAAGGTCAAGGTGTGATCATTCCCACTTCACAGATGAGAAAACTGAGGGTCAGAAAGAGCGAAGACCTGGTCTAAATTTACACAGCAAGCAGAAGAGCTAGATTTGCCCCAAACTAGTGCTTGCAACCATAGTATACAACTTTTCTCTGAACAGTTTGATTATAAAAGTTTTTGCACTGCTTACAAGGGCTTTCTGCTGTGAAGATGTTTTGGTGTCTGCTTAGGTGGCAAAAAGGCTTTCTTTTAAACATAGAGTCACAGTCACCTTTCCTGCTTTCCAAAGAGGGGAACCAATGCTCCTCCAACATTCATGAAAAGCTCTCTGCTTTTCATCAGCTCTCTGCTTTTCTCCAGCTCACACTTCTTTCATCATTAATGTCCTCCATGCTTAGCAAATTAAAAACATGGAGCACAAGGCAGCAAACGTGCAAGGGCACTTGCAATGAGCGTGCCTGAGACTGCGTTCTTTCTGCACAGAAGAAGAGTGCATTGTGACAGGGAAAATGGAATTTTGCACAAGTGCCACCTACCTCACCATGATGTCAAGATGCAGGGGAGCTTTGTGATGGGGACTCAAGTTTCTCATAAAGGTAATTTAGTTATCACATTGCCAACCCCTGTAGCCTTCTAAGTTCACTGTCATGTGATAGGGAAGAGCAGACCCAGTTTGCCTTCCACCTGCAGGGTCTCCCCAAGGGGCCTATGAGGGATGGTCATATAGGGCTAAAAGTGACCACGACCAACATGGCAAAAGTAGGGGTATCCACCCAGGACCCACTGGAAACCCAGGAAAGGGAAATGCTACCACTGCAAGTGACAACCCAAGGGCGCTTTACAGCTTTAGAAATTCCTGGCCCAATTTCTCAGGCCAGTGACCAAAGCAGAGAACTCTAAAGGTGGAAAAAGCATGTTGTATGATATGGGGCATTTGGGGACTATCTGTAGTTTGGGGAACAGAGAGAAGGAAAGGGGGAGAAAGGATTGGTGGTAGATGGGGTAGGGGGACTGAAAAGATGCAGAATACCCCAAACTGATGTCCAAATGGAGTTGTGCCAATATTGGACTATGAGAGGCCCATGACTGCTCTTCTCAGAGCTTCTAGGGAGGGCAGTGTCCAGGCTCTCAGAAGGCTGCCTCAATTTAAGGGCCACAAGAGGACAAACTCAGTGGTTGTCCTACACCTATGATTTAAAAAGAAACCCTGAAATATGACTGCAAAACCTGACAAAATTCAAATGAAGTCTGTAGATTAGTTTGTATCATACCAACAGTAATTTCTTACTTTTGATGATCGCACTATGTTTATGCAAGACGTCAACATTAGGGGGAATGAGATGAAGGACATATGGAAACTCTCTGTACTATTTTAGCAAATTTTCTTAATAAAAATATTCCAAATAAAAAGTAAAAAAAAAGAAGTCTTACAGGATGGGAGAGGGGTGAGAACCTTACTGTGTGTAGACAGAACTGGAGATGTGGTGGGGTGAGGAGTTTAGGAAGGCCATCAGATGAGCTCGTTGAATCTTTTTAAAAAATTTTTTTTAATGTTTATTCATTTTTGAGAGACAGAGACAGAGCACGAGTGGGGGAGGGGCAGAGAGAGAGGGAGACACAAAATCCAAAGCAGGCTCCAGGCTCTGACCTGTCAGCACAGAGCCTGACGTGGGGCTCAGACTCACGACACGAGATCATGACCAGAGCCGAGGTCGGACACCCAACTGACTGAGCCACCCAGGCGCCCCATTGTTTAATCTTTATACTAACCTTATATCACGCCTTCTGGGCCTATCCCTGGGTAGCTGAATTCCCATCACTAAAAATTCACTTACTTGCGTGAGGCCTGGCCTACTTCTAAATTCCAACGCTTCCAGGAGAGATGACCTATTTGGTCAGGAAGCCCTTAGTGTAGACTGATATTTGCTAGCTGTTGTGGGCACTTCCTGCAGCCTAGCAAGGAAGGCTGGGGCAACCGATGAGAGGTCCGTGTGTGGAAGACGAAGGCAATCTTCCCTGACTTTCCACTTAGATCTGGGCCTAGCTTCATGCCAGCATGACGGAGAAGACAGGCTGGGGATGGAGGGTGTGGGACTCATCAATACAGGGCATCTCTGTCCTCTGGTTCATTATTCACTTTGTCACTCAGTGATCTTTTCAAACATAGACCCAATCAGGTCATTTCCTGCCTAAAATTCTAGTTTCCCACTCACTTCAGTTTCCTGACTGCAGCACACAAGGCCCTTCATAATCTAGTTGCTCCCTAGTTTTTCAGTCTCACTCCTGCTAATCAACCTATGAACCTGATGATATTTGTCACATGAATGACTTTGCTAGTCTCGAAACAGGGAAGGCAATTTGCTATTCCTCTGGCTTGGCTTATTTTCTTCCTGAGGCCTGGAATGCCTTCTACCCTCTTTTCATCTTGTGAATGCCTTCTTGTCTTCAAGATCCAGATGCTAAGTACCCCCATGAAAATGAGCCACTGACCATCCCCCCACCTCCCCAGCCAGTGTCTTTATCACACCCCTCCCACACACCTCTGACTCCACATTATGTCTGTCTGTTTAGTGTCCACGACTCTAAGGCAAAGACCATGTCTGATTCAGCTTCCCTCCTCGAGGCCCCTGGCATAGCACACACCTCAGGAAACACTTGCTGAATGAGGCAGAGGCTGCTGCTAAGAACTGTCCTCCTCCAGATCTTCAGAAGTAGAAAAAATGGCCTGTTGCCTGACCATCAACCACTGAAACAGATGTAATAGATGTGGGGCTGTCCCAGGCTGGCCCAGTGACATGCCTGAGGCACCCTCCAAACTGGGAGCCACTTTCTTCTTTATCAGATTTTACACAGCAGCATGGGCAGGCCTAATAGACTTTTTGATGAGTTAGGCCCTAAACAGTTCCCTTTTGGAGTAATAAGACCAGTTAAAATGCATGTCTCTCCTTAGTGGGAAGAGAATGGATGTAAAGGTATCTTGCTAACTATAAAATCTTACTCAGGGCGCCTGGGTGACTCAGTGGGTTAAGCATCCAACTCTTGATTTCGGCTCAGGTCATGATCTCATGGTTCGTGAGTTGGAGCCCTGTATCAGACTCTGCACTGACAGTGCAGAGCCTGCTTGGGATTCTCTGTCTTCTTCTCTCTCTGCCCCTTCCCCACTCTCACTCTCTCTCTCTCAAAATAAACAAATAAACTTAAAAAAGATCTTACTCAAATAAAAATATAGTAAGCAGGTATCCAAACAAATACCAATATACAAATGTTCACAGCAGCACTATTCATAATAGTCAAAAAGTGGAAACAACCCCAAATGCTCATCCCCAGGTGCAGGGATAGACAAAATGTGAGTAGATACATGCAACAGATTATCATTCAGCTATAAAAAAAGGAATGAAGAACTGAGACATGCTACAACGTGGAAGAATCCTAAAAGCATTACGCTAAGTGAGATAAGCCAGACATGAAAGGCCACATATTTTACGATCCCATTTATATGAAATGTCCAGAATACATAAATTCATAGAGACAGAAAGCAGAATGGTGGTTCCTACGTGGGGAGGGAGCAATAGGGAGTAACTACTTAATAGGTACGGAGTTTTATTTTGCTATGAGGAAAATACATATATTATTTTAATTTGAGGGTGGGGGGAATGAGTGGGGGAGAGAGACAGAGGGAGAGAGAGAAAATCTCAAGCAGACTCCACACTCACCTCAGAACCCAATACAGAGCTAAATCCCATGACCCTGAGATCATGACTTGAGCCGAATTCAAGAGTCCGAGGCTCAATTGACTGAGCCACCCAGGCACCCTGATATGATGAAAATATTATGATACTAGATAAGCAGTAGCAGTTACACAACATTGTGAAGGTGCTAATGAAGGTGCCAATGGCTCATTTTAAAATGGTTAATTTTAGGGGGGCCTGGGTGGCTCAGTCAGTTGAGTGTCTGACTTCAGCTCAGGTCATGGTACCGAGGTTCATGGCTTCAAGCCCTGTGTTGGGCTCCGTGCTGACAGCTCAGAGCCTGGAGTCTGCTTCAGATTCTGTGTCTCCCTCTCTCTCTCTCTCTCTGCCCCTCCCCCACTCATGCTCTGTCTCTGTCTTTCTCACTCAAAAATAAATGAATAAACATTTAAAAAAAGGTTAATTTTAAGGATATGTGAATTTCACCTCAATTAAAAAAATTGTTTCTGTATATCCAAGGGACAAGGTTGAGGCACCTTGGGAGTGGGCCAATGGTTGGAATTTCAAGCTTCAGTTCTGGGGAGAAGTTTTGCAGACCGGCTTTGCGGGTCGCTTCCAAGCAGACTAATCTGCTGTAAGCACTGGCAGTTTACACAGCATCAGCAGGTTTCTTTGTTCTGATTCTCATGGCTCTTCAACTGGAATGCCAAGAGGGTGGCCCACAAGCCTGCAGCCTCATGTATACAGACTGCAGTGAATGAAATAATCCAACACTTTTGAATATACCCCACTCAGTCCCTCTTAAGAGCTCCATTTTGAGCCATGAAGAAGAAATCACATCAAGCTGCTGGTCCTCAAAGCTCTGAATTTTCGTTTGAAGGAAAGCTATCACACAGCTCCAAGTAGTCCTGGGTGTATTATAGTATCCCCAGGTGTGCTCCAGTGAGCAGTTTAGCAAAGTGTGCGTTATTTTCTCTCGTTTGGGTACTAATTTCTTTTTTTTCCCTCCATCTATCTAGTATCAAAACATTTTCATCACTGCAAAAATAAATCTCCATACTCATTTAGTAGTTACTCCCTATGTCTCCCTCTTCCCAGCTCCTGGTAGCCATCAATCTGCTTTCTGTCTCTATGAAATTACCTATTCTGGAGAAGCAAAAATAATTTACCAGTGCCTGCCCCAAAGACCGTCAAGGCCATAGGTAGCTGGAAAGTGTCCCTTATAAAATTTATAAATCAGGGCACATATTAGCTACTCAGTTAAAGCATAGCCATGGCAGATCCACACATCATGCCCCCCAGGCCCAGCTCTAATAACTGGGTACAAAGCTTCCCATCTCAGAAATAGGGTACTCCCTTGGGGGGTACAGTCACATCTCTTAAAGGTGAAAATCCACTGTCATTTATTTAAAAGGGGGAGGAATACATATACAATTAAGAATCCAAGTAAAGAATACAAAATGATTCTAATATGGATAAATGATCAGAGACACGGAAACTTTAAGAATGAATTAGAATCTGATGTGGTCTAAAAGTTATACCTCTTCAAAAATACTTCCTTCTGTTTCCTTAGAAGCCTGGGCCGTGAAGTGTCCTTGGTTAACTGCAAACCAGGAGGTAGGAAAATAATTTAATTTTTATTAGTTAAATCTACCCATCCTCAGAGGAGGGGCATCAGGACAAACACAGGTAGAGACATGGAACGAGTTGGTGGGAATGAAGGAGAGAAAGTGAGAGTCTTGGAAAGGTTGCTGTCTGGAGAGCCAAGAGTAGACTTTACCTCAGGCTGGCTGTGACTGAGATTACAGGTTAAATATGTGATTCCAAACTTAATTTAGATACTATGTTCTCTAAAGACCAACCTGTAAGTGGTCATCAAAGAGGGTAATGCGTTAACAGAGTTGACCTTTAAGGTCAGCTTTGAAAGTAAACCAGCCAATCCAGACCCATCAACCCAGAGGGGCCATGACTCACAGAGAGGACCTCAATCTAGAAGGCTGAGAACTCACCTAACTCTTAACATCCCTTCTTCTCTCCCTGGAACACCTCTGTGAGCACAAGAAATTCTGAGGTGACTGTGTTGGGTATCCTGTGCTGTTTCCCACACCTGGACACCAACAATTGTTAACACTAATTTCCTCACCAAGAGTCCCTCACTCTTTCTCACACCACTTTTCGGCTTTAAAAAATTAAATCTTAAAAGTTCTTTTTTTCTTGGCCATGAACCATTAAAACAAACAGATGAATAATGTTCTGTCATAGTTTCCAGAGCAGCACATAATAGTTCCTTGTGTCCAACTTAGAAATGGGAAGGTATTGGCTTTGCTTCATAGCGATGTTTGAAAATGCAAGGGTTGCATTTCACTTTGGAAAAGGAGCAGAATTATCCAGGGTTATATCTCACAAATGTAATGTGAGGGAAAATTATGCATGTAATATATTGTATTCCTATTTAAACACACATTTGAAATGATAGGACTGCCCTGTTACCTATCTGTAAGGATATAAAGATCACTAATAAAAAGAATGAGTGATTTTTGCCCTCTCCTATTTACTGAGGCTTTTGTGGTAGGTTAGACTGGGGTGTTTTTACTTTTCCTCCTGTGAAGGGTCTACTTTGCTCCTAACCTTAGGCTGGAGCTGTGAATGCATCGGTGGGACTTGGAGCCCCCAGTTCAGCCCCCATCCACACCCCCCAAGTTCTCATTAGAAACTCTTTGGATGTTCTTTGGCAGTTCTCCAAATATCAGGCCCTCAAATAACCCCTAAATTTGCCCATTGAGAATAAAAGGAGTTTAGAATAATATGAAATTCACACATACCAATCTGGTCAGATTTTCTACCACAAATGTTATTAAGATTGCTTTGATTTGTTTTTCACTTTCCTTTTATGCCTTTGGCCATGGATTGAAAAAAGAAGAGGTCTGTGGAAAGAGTGGTAAAGGGAATTTAGGGACTGCTTAGAAGGGTTTAATTTCATATTGCTACTCAGAAGTGGGGTGAAACCCAATCCCCAGTTCTTGCTGTTCTGTTTCCGCTCAGCTTTGTTTCCTATCCCTTCTGTGGATGGCAGTTATGGAAGACTACCAGCCTCCATAAAAAGCAATGGTGGGTTTAATGCTACCCCCAACCCCCAACCCAAAATAAGGCAATCAGAGGTGCCCATGTCAGGTCTAGAGTCTTACACATTAAAAATATTGTAGTAGAGGCAGAAATTCATGTTAAAATAAGGATTGATTTGTGATGCACCAAATGGGAATATAGTTATTAGACAAGTGGTATCCATTAGACTACATATAGGTCTCTGGAAAAGAATTGTTAAATCCAATGGGTTATTCAAGGAGGAATGTGGAATAGGGGTGGAATTTGTGGGGGGGTGGAGGGGCACTCATATTTTTGGCATTCCAGATACCAACAATATAATCCCTGTTCACTAGGATTCTACAATCTAGTAGAAGAGAAATTTAAGTGTGATAAATAGTCTATGTTCCCCTTTCCTTCCTTCCTCCTGTTTTCTTTCCATTCCTCCTCCTTTTCAGCCAACAAGTTTGTTGAAGTGCTGAGTTAAGAACCAAAGAAGGGGCATTCAATTAAGACTCCGCCTTCTGGAGGTGATAGCTTAAAAGACGAATAATTCAACAAATCATGGATTAAATACAATTGGCCCTTGAACAACACAGGGGCTGGGGAGTTGAAAATCTGTGTATAACTTTTGATTCCCCCAAAACTTAACTACTAATAGCCTACTGTTGACCAGAAACCTCACTGATAACATAAACAGTGAATTAACACATATTTTATATGTTATAGGTGTTATGTATTATATTTTTATAATAAAGTAAGCTGGAGAAAACATTATTAAGAAAATCATAATGAAGAGAAAATACATTTATAGTAGTGTACTATATTTATTGAAAATAACATGCCTAGAAGTGGCCCACAGTACAAACCTGCATTGTTCAAGGGTCAACTGTGGTAGGCTAGCCAAGGTAAGTGTAGTCAGAGGCAGAGTACAGCTAAGTGGGAATAATAGGACGTGAGAGGCAGGATGAGTCCAAAGGTCAGGTCTTAACCTGTGGAGTCTGGGCAAGTAAAGAGGTTCATCATTCCATTACCTTCTCTGTGCACTCAAATCTTGGATTTTATCTTGAAAACAAAGGGACACCACCAAGTGATGTGATTAGTGACAGTGTGGAAATGAAGGGACTGGAGATCTAAGGCTTCAGATTATTGTCTAAGATTGTAGACTCAGCTTGAAAGGACAGGAGCCGTAACCTCCTACAAGGACCTGCAATAAACCCAAGACACAGAGTACAGAACATCCAGCTGTTTCGATGGAAAGAGCTGAGCCTGCATCAGAGGTGGCAGAAAATGATACAAGACTGCTGGAAGAGTTGGTGTGATAGGGGACTATGAACTCGGGCAGGTGCCATGCCTGTAGCTGTCCCCTGGGCTTACCAACTCATGGAGTCATTCAGTTGGAATGGGACTTTGTAGGCCTCTGGTCGACCCTTTCTAAAGTTGAAAGAACCAAGAGTAAGTGGCTGTGTGAGTTGACCAAGTTCACCAAGTAGTTAGACAGAGTGCAGTGTAGTAGAAAGGGCAGGGCTTTGGGGACCCACAAAATACTGGGTTCAATCCTAACAGCTTCTTTCTAGCTGTGTGTGGCCTTGGGCTAGGTATGAAATCTCTCTGATCTTCTGTCTCCATATCTATTAAGCTGATATTAAATAAGGTAATGTATACAAAGTATCTGCTTATAGATAGTTGCTTATAAAGTATAATAAGGTCCCTTTCTATTTTACTTATTCTAGAAATAAGTAACTGATTTGCTTACTATATACCAGGCACTGTTCTAAACACTGGAGAGAAGAAAGCAGACAAAACTTCCCACCCATGTCATGCTTACATTGACTTAGATTTCTAGCTGGAAGTTCTTTATCTGATTCCCTTTTAATAATTTGTATCTTTCATTTCCTTCTCAGTGTACCAAAGATTAATCATGTGTAAGATTATGCATGTGTCTGAATTCTGTGGACATGTTGGGGGCAGAAGTAAGTATGGCTTATGAAGTCAAAGAGGCCTTAGGGAAGAGAAGTTTGATTAAACTGCCACTCCTGCCTGCACTTCGCCTGACCCCTAAACTGCCTCCCATCCTGTTACAGTGGATGGGCCCTCTGAGCTCCATTCTAAGGCCCAACCATTGGCTTGCACAGGTGGATCTCACCCCTTCTCACCTACTTATGGGCATGGTTCTGGCAATTGTTCCTTTTCTCTATTTGTCACCATTTCTCCCCATCTGTATTGGACCATTCCCATGAATACACCAATGTGCTATAATATCTCCCATTTTTAAAGCTAATTCTTTTTAGACTGTGTTCTGCTCAGCTGCCTCCACATTTTTCTGCTCCCTTTTATAATAATATTTCTCTCAAAGGAGATACCTGCACCTGTTTACCCCAGTTCTTCCATTTGCTCTTGGATCTACCCTTTGCCTTGCCATTCCACTGAAAGAGGTCTTGTCAAGGTCAACAACCTCCATGTTACTAAAATCCAATAGTAAACTTCCAGTCTTTATTGACCTAGCAGCAGCATTTCACACGGCTCATCACTCCTTGAAACACTTTCCTTCACTTGACTTCCAGGACAAGGTTCTCTCCTGGTTTTCCTCTTCTCTGCCTGTGCCTTCTTAGTTGCCTTCACTAGCTCAAGATTCCATTCAACTGAGAGCCCTAGGCTCAGTTCTCAGACCTCTTCCTTCTACTGTCACTTCCTACCTGATCTTCCCATCTCCTACCTTTAAATGACCATTTCTGTGCTGATGAATCCCAAATTCATATCTCTAGCTAAGAATACTCTCTGAACTTCAGCCTCCATATCTCCACTTGGGTATCTAAAAAGGATTCAAACCCTGCATGTCTAAAATTAGACTCTTTATTTTCCTCAAAGATCATTCTTGAGTTCTTTCTACATCCCAGTAAATAATAATTCCTTCTTCCCAACTGGTCACAGCAAAAACTTTTGAGTTTTCCTTGACTCTACACTTTCCTTCATAATCCTTATCCAGACCATCAGCTCATGTTTTCACTTCCTTCAAATTTTATGCCAAACTCATCTTTACTGTTACTCTCTGGTTCAGGCCACCATTACCTCCACATGATCTTTTCTAACAGCCTCACAACTAGTCTTTCTATTCATATTCTTGGCCTATTCTCCACATGGCAGGTGGAGAGAATCCTTGTAGGACATAAACCAATTCATTTCCTTCCTCTGCTTAAACTCCTCCAATGGCTTCCCTTCTCACGTTAAGGAAAACTGGAGTCATTACAACATCCCGACATAGTCTTCTGCTACCCCCACCATTTCTCTGACCTCATGCCTATCACATTCCCTCTTGTCCTTACCTAAATGATTATTACCCGTTGCACTTAGTATCATCGGATATATGCTATACTAAACATTTTTGTTTATTGTTTATATACAAACTTTGTGAGGATAGGAAATTTGCTTGGTCACTGCTATGTCCCTATTGTGCCTAGAAAAGTGTC
The DNA here is from genome assembly GCF_007474595.2 of Lynx canadensis. Classification (NCBI taxonomy): domain Eukaryota; kingdom Metazoa; phylum Chordata; class Mammalia; order Carnivora; family Felidae; genus Lynx; species Lynx canadensis. The sequence goes on along the minus strand of NC_044310.1, from coordinate 52,435,196 downwards.
AAGTTGTTGACAAATTTTTAAAAAAAATTTAATGAGTGAATTAAATCTCCCTCACTTTTAATTTTAACTTCTGGGTGGTGGCTGCAAAGAGGGAACCTGAGTTCATCTAACAACATGAAATTTACAGCCAGTTTTTCTACTTTCCCTGTCAGGCCACTCAGCCTCTCCATGAATTTAGTTCTGCTGAATGGAAGGAACAAAGAAGACAAGTAGATGAAAAGGGGCAGCCTTTAATAAGAGTAGCAACATTCTAACTTGAAAACTAAATTGGCTTCCAAAGCGCTTCTTGAATTTGAGCCCCCTCCGCCCTCCTGGCTCAGGTGCCCACCACCCCTCAGCTGACTCACCACCACAGTCCCCTGGCTGGGATGTCAGCCTCCAGTCTTCTACTCTTCCCGTCCACCCTCTATGAGGCTGCCAAAGGGTCATGTAAAATGGAAATCTGTGTCATCTCTGCGGCTGACACTCTCCATAAACCACATTGCCATCCTCAGGTACACAATAGATATTGGTCACTTCAATGAATATAGGATGAGAAAGCCACAAACAAACTTCTTAGCTAGTCCAGTTTTCAAGTAACAATGTTTTTTTTCCCCTTTCTTTATTTCTCCCACCTGCTTTCACAAGTTATTAAGATTCTTCTCTGAGTTCAATGATATTCTCAGCTTTGAGGTAGATTTAAAAAAATAACCTCTTGCCCAAAGCCTTAGGAGTCACTCCAAATTTCCTGTTGTTTCCACTATGAGGAATACTATAAAGCTGATAAAAATATATATGGGAATATACACACATACAATTTAGTGGAAAAGACAAAACACATCTGCACAATACTGCTGTATAAAATGGCTATATGTACAGAGACAAGGAAGGAATTTAGATGGAAATAGATCTTGATTTTATTGGACCACATGTCCTCCAAACTGTCCCAATGCTTAATAACAATACAGTAGTTAGATTAACATATTGAGAAAACAAGCTTGAGGAAGGGTGCTCTCTTGTGTCACATGCTGCTTAGAGTCAGCAGAAAGGAGAGAAATTTTTTAAGCAGTAGTTGGAGAAGGTTTTCTGGAGAAGAAGAGGGTGGAAGAGGTAAGGGAGATATTTAAAGCCAGACAGAAAGGAGATGAACAAAAAAGGCCCATCCTGGCAGTCTGGCTTCATACAAGCCCTCTCTATCCAGCAAGGACTGTTCCCACCTCCTAGATATTGACAGGAAAAATGTGGGCCAAGTAACGTTTCAAGTTTCTCTAGGGCATTACCTAACAGGCAGGATGCTGGGACTGATCTTGGCATTGCTGAGTGGAAAAGTCACTGGGCTGGAAATCAGAAGGCCAGGGTCCTTGGTTCTGATTTGTCTGCCAACAAACTTTATTTCCATATAACCTTGGATAGGTCACTTACCCTCTTTTGTCCTCAGTTACTCCATTTGTGTAATATACAAGTTGAACCATATGATATACTCTTTCCAATTCTAACCTTTTATGGTTACTCTAGTTTAAGCTTTCATAGTGTCCCACTAAGATGGTTGGAGTCTCCTATCTAGTGTTGCTACCTCCATTCTTGACCCTGTAGATTGAACTTTCATGCTGTCACAGAATGAGCAACCTCATAGATAGATCAGATCATCTCTTGCTAACAACTGCAGTGACTCTCCACTGCATAAAGTCCACTCACTGGTGGCAGTCCTAGCATGTTAACAGGGATCATGAGGCCCTGACAGGCTGGCCCCATCAGCCTCTTCAGCTCCGTCTCCTGTCACTGCCTTCTTTGGAACTCTAGGCCCAGTGGTAAAGAACAGCTCATAGTTTCTGAATATACTACACAGTTACAGACATTTGTGCCTTGGCTATTTCCTTCCAAGAAACCCATTCTCACCTTTATTCACCTGGCTCATGTTCCAGATCAGTCTTACCATCTTTAATATTCTTTCCCCAAACCACCCCCGCTCCACCAGTTAGCCCATGAGCAGATATGCTTTCTCTAGCATCCTATACTTACTTTATTCTACTGTTATTAATATTGATATGCTTGTTCCTCTACCAGGCAGAATGTTCCTGAAGCACAGCAGCCATTCCTATTTTTCTTTGTAGTCTCAACACATCCTCAATCTCACTCCCAGCAGAGCCCAGTACATGCAACACCATTTGTAGAAGGCATCCAGTAAGTGTCTATGAAACTGCACTCTATACTTCTCAGCTATAGCTACATAGACTTCCTCCAGACTCAAACACCATCGGCCTTTGGCAAGCCCATGTTTGAATACAATCCCAAAGATGGACCAAGGCAGGTTTCATCCCTATTGCTTTAGAACACTTAGCTAACTCCCCAAGAACTCCACAGCCCCAGATCTGTTAATTTCAGAGTTGGCATGTCAAAGAAAGGCTCACCACCTCCCACCCGCTCCCCCCAGTTCCTCTAACCAGAAACAAAAAGGTCTTGAAGCCCTGGGGTCCAGGTTGCTGTTCCACGGGGCTCGCAGTACAGAATTGTACTGGACTCCACAAGGGTATTATTTTAAGCATTACTAAACACCCCTAACCTATCAACTCCTGGCTTTGTAGTCATTTCCAGTTGGAATGTCTTGAGGCTGAAAAAAGACAGGTTTGTGAAAAGACATAAACATCTTTGGTGAGAGGTGACATATGTTTTCTCCTAGTGAAAGCAAGTCACTTCTGTAGATTCTGCCGTTTTTTGGACACTGCATAAAATACATCTCTTAGGCAATTAATCTCCTGGAAGGCTTTGAGTGAAGCAATTACTCCATGTTTTTCTTTGTCATTGTTCAAAAGTTTAGCAGTGCATCTATCTCCTTTATTTGGGTCTGGAAAGCCAAAGACCGCCTCGAAACCTCTGCAGCAAACATATGTAAGAACACTTAGTGTTCACACGTTTGATTTAAATATTGACAAATTTTTTCATTAGAACATTAAACCCTTAGCTTTATTCATCTTAAATGCTTTCCAGGAGAGTGACTTCCCCCATTAGAAGGACTCCCAGTAACTCAATACAAACTTTGCAAGCACAAGAGCCACGGAACCTGGTAGTCTATTGTGCTCACATTCTGTGGTGAGGCAGCTGTAACTGGTTATGAACCAGTGCTGGAAATAGTATTTGGAGCTTTCTTGGCAGATTTCTTACATCGTTATTCAATATAAACTGCAAATCATATGCTCGTAGTTATGAAAATGTCAGGAAACTCCTAGTGTTCATGCTTTGTTTGACAAAGCTATTTTAGAGCAGTGTTGGAAGGCAGAAGCATCCAACATTTGGGATGTTGAAGAAAAGAACATGCTCCCATGCCCAGCAGTTCTCGAGAAGTTGATAATTCAGTCCTGTATGACAAGAGCTCAGCTCTGAACTGATGGACGTGCATTTCACACAGTCCTGATTAGTCCAGGATGCGTGTCAGGGCTACTAGAGGTCTGGAAGGAAGTGCAAGAAACTTGTTCACTTCTTGCTCAGTTTGGATCAACCGAGCTTCAGATCAGGGTCAACAAACTGACTCTTCTTACTCCTAGTGGCTGAGCAATGCCCCCAGGGACAGGAGCAGGACTAAGGCAGAGCCTAGAGAGAAGGGTGAGAGTGGAAAGTGAAGAAAAGTAAAGGGCTTGGTGGAGAGTGGGAAGGGTGAGGAAAGGGAAGGAGAGGGAGCAAGAAGGAAGTATTAAAGAAAAGCAAAATATGAGATTACTATCACATCTAACAATAATGAAGTAGATTTGTATGTTTCCACATAGTTATTACAATGTAAATTTAGATATTTATCATACTCTTGTAAGATATGTAAGGGTATTCTTGATCTATCCTTTAAAAACAATGATTATTGTAGAAATTTTGAAAAACAGAAGTGCAAAGAAGACAATTAAAATCATCTTATATCCGGAACCCCCACATAATTGCTGTTAACCTATAGCACATATTTTTATCCATATATATAAACATACAAATATACACATATATTTACAAACTAGAATTATACTAGACATAATTTCTTCTTTTTGATGTCATATATATGTTCTCCATTGTTCAACATTCTCCTAAGAAATCCTAAGTGATTTTTAATGGCTGCGATTAAACATTTAGGTTGTGTCCAACTTTTCACTATTTATAAAAATGTTGAGATGAATATCCCTGTGTATGAATCTTTATATACATCCATTATTATTTCCCTAGGTTAGAAGCAATGAGTGGAATTATTTTCTAGGCCAAAAGTATGCACATCTCCAAGGCATTTTACATACATTTTTAAGTAGTCTTCTAAGAAAGTTGTTATAATTTATATTTCTACCATCAGTATAGGACAGTGTCTATTTTCCTGCATTCCCTGCTAACAAGTACCTGCTAACTACTAGGTATTATCATGTTTTAAGACAATATCTCATTTTTTAAATGTTTATTTTTATTTTTGAGAGAGACAGAGAGTGTGAGCAGGGAAGGGGAAGGGGCAAGGGAACAGAGGATCTGGAGTGGGCTCACTAACAGTAGAGAGCCCAATGGAGGGCTTGAACTCATGAACTGTGAGATCACGATCTGAGCAGAAGTTGGACACTCAACTGACTGAGCCACCCAGGTGCCCCACAATATCTCATTTTTATATTTAGTGAAGTTAAACATCGTTTTCATATGTTCGCATGTTTGTAAAACATTTGTATTAGTTATCATGTAAACCCCTTGCACATTTTGTGTATACTTTCTGTTCATTCTACTGTTGGTATTATTATTCATACTAGATGAAAAAACAGATTTTCAGAGATTGGCCAATTTGTCCAAAATCACATAGTTGTGACAAATTTGGGTTTTCTAAGTTGGCTACACGTCATGACAAGCACAGTGTTGTTTTATAAATGACAAGGATAATCATAATCTCCTAAATCTAACACGGCAAAACAAAATCCACTGAATACCAAAATAAATAAAATCAAGAAAATTCACAATAGTACAACAAGGTGAAATGCCCTGTAATGAGGAATATCAGATAACTTGATGGTCCTTGATTACAGTCAACAAGCTCTGGGCTTAGAATATTTGCAAAGAACAGCAGAAGGCTAATAAGCACGTTATAATGTGTTTTATTTGAATGTTTCCTTTCCAAATTGGCAGACTTAAAGTAAATCTGCAGAGGGATAATGGGAGGAGAGATGTTGAGGAAGGTAAAGCTTTGTATGGTATATGGGGGATGGCATATTTGTTGATGGTATATTCTACCGGTCAGAGAGGGTAGGTAGCTTCTAAAAAGGTTGATTGAGGCTAAGGGCATTCACAAGTAGGAATGCACTCTGAAATGAGGGAGAAGCCATCCTGTCTTTCTCTATACTGGTCAAACTTCAGCTGGAGCATTGGGTTCCACTCTAGGCAGCACAGCTATACATACACCATCATTCATGGAGAGCAAAGAGACTAGGTTGATGAAAAGAACTAAAATCATGTCACAAGAGGAATGGTTGAAGGAGCTAGAGAGGTGACTATGGTGAAGACTTGAGGGAAGAGAAGAACATTCTTCAAATTCTTGAAGGACAATCTGTGTCCTTTACTAGACAGGTGTGCTCTTCAAGTTCCCTCTTCATCTCCTATCTCCAGTTTCCTGGCATATGGCGGTCAGTCAGAAAACATATTTACTGATAGTCTACTAGTGCCAGGCACTATTCCCACCCTTGGGGATAAAGCAGAGCCCCTGTCTTAAGGAGTGCACATTCTCAAGGTATCTAATACTTGACCATTAAAAATGGCTAGATACCTAAGTGACTGAGTGAAAGATAATACTTATCAAAATGGCAAACAGTGGGGGAACACTTGGATTCAGACGACAAATGGATAGTGTCCTCAGAAATGGCTGAAGAAAACTAGGAAATGTCAGTGCATAGAAGAGCTTAAGTCAGGTCTGAGGAGAAAATGCCCATAAGTTCCTTCTCCTCCATTCTCACATCACTAAATCACACCTCCAACTACAGCTCCACCTGGTTAAACTGCATTGACTGTCCCCTATTGCTGTTGTGACACAGTGCAAGTTCCTTAACTTGCTGTATAAGGCAGCTTACAGATTGGAGGCTATCTTTCCAGCCTTAGCCTCTGCTATTCGGACAAAAAGAAGAGAATTAAATGGGAAAAGCCCTGTCTGGAGTCCAAATGCAGGTGGTGGGGGGCAAGGGAGGTACCTTCCATGAAGTTTATTGGTTTCTTGATCCAACTGGTATCAATTGAGTGTCTGATATATACCAGTTGTAACAGCTGGTACAGGTGTTGGTGACCAAGGAGCTCACAGTTTAAAGAGCAAGTATGGACTAATCATGGAGAAATGTTCTAAGGGCTACTAATTGGAGAGAAGAAAATGGCAGGAAGGGATACAGTGATAGTTCTATCCATTTACTCTGTAGTATTAAGTGTTTATTATGTGACAGTCACTATTCTAAGTGTTGGGGCTCAATGATATACCCAGGGTTGGGCAGGGGAGCAGTCTGCTCCAATGTAGCCAACACGGGGTACAAGATCTATGGAGAATTTCAAAATAATAATAAAAACAACTATTAAGTTAGTCTGTTTTTATTACCATTATGTGCTTGCAATTCAAACAATGTCATTTGAGATATTCCTTCTTACCAGGGGGAATGATCCCACTGCCCTGCCCTTGGTATGCCACTGTGGGTACTCATCCCCAAACCCCTGCCTCCATGGAGCTTACATTTTGGGGAGGTGTGGCAGTGGCTCTATTCTTCCAACTTTAATAGCAGAACTGCCCATATTGACTGGCCAGAGACCACAGCTACATGTGGCCATGTGGCTACGTCCTGGCCAAAGAGATGTGAGCATAAGTGAAGTGTACCACCTCTGAGTTCCTTGCAGAAAGAAAGTGAGAGACGAAGGAAAAAAGGAAGAAAGAAAGGGCAGGGTGGGAAGGAAAAAGAGAGAGGAGAGATGTGGATGGGGGAGAGAGAGGAAGAGAGGGGAGGAAGGGAGGAAGGGAGGGAGGAAGGGAGGGAGGAAGGGAGGGAGGGAGGGAGGGAGGGAGGAAGGAAGGAAGGAAGGAAGGAAGGAAGGAAGGAAGGAAGGAAGGAAGGAAGGAAGGGGCTATAATGTCACTGTTGCTGTTAGACCTGCATGGCCCAATGCAGTAGTTGCTAGCCACATGTGCCTGTTTTTGAGCACCTGAATGTGGCTAGCCCAAACTGAGAAGCGTGGTAAGTGTAAAACAGACTTTGGATTTCAAAGCTTTAGTACCCAAAGCATGCATGTATAATATCTTAATATTTTTATATTGATTACATGTTAAAATGCTAATGTTTTGGATCTATTGGGTTAAATAAAATATATGGTTAAGATTAGTTTCACCTGTTTTTACTTTTTTTAAATGAGCCTCAGAAATTTTAAAATGACATATGTTTGCATTGTGGCTCACATCATGTTTCTACTGGATGGTGCTGCTTTAACCTCCCTTTAGCAATTCCATGTTCTTCTGAAGCTGCTGCTTGCATTGGTGTTAGTGACTCCCTAGACCCCCTTCCCCCCAGTTCTAGTCTTTCCACAGTCCTTTCTATGAATGGGGGAGTCCTATTCTCTGGGTATTAGGGTTCATCAAGAATAATCATGATCATCCATTAGACTCCTTCAAAGACCCAGGAGAGGGAGGCCCCTACTCGTGGCCAGAGTGCACAGGGACTCTGTGGAGAGCAGAGCACCTCTTTGGAGAGCAGCTGAGAATCACCAAAGGCTTTGCCTCTCAAAAGAATACAACACCCTTCCCCAACTGGGCCACCACAATATGTGAACTTACCCCCACGAAGGGTTTGCCTTTAAATTTAATGTTTTTGTTTCTAGAAGGCCCTTGTTAAAGAAAGTGGCATTGCCACAGTGTGCAAGAGCAAGGGCTTCAGAGTCATGTGAAGGGGGGTTCACGTTCTAGCCCTGCCCCTCCCTACCTGTATGGCCTTGAGTAATTACTTAGCCATTTTAGGCATCCGTTTCTCCAAAGCCAGGAAACTATGACCCACACCTCACACCATGGTTCCACCTTTAACACACGTGCCATGGATACAGTCCAACTTTCAGACTAGAGACCCCACAGGCCCCCAGCCATCCCTCTTAAGAAGCTATTCAGGATCAGGAATAAGGATAAAAAAAATTTTGACTACAGGGGTATGAATCACCTTTGCTTCCACTGCCTCACGGAAAAATTCTGCCAATGGGGACTGGGGTGGGAAAGGCAGTAAAAGGGGAACCACATTCCCATCAAGTACACACAATAAATGTCAAAATTCCTGTCATGCACGTACAGCATTCTACCTGGAGGCTAAGGGGTCAGGACTATGAATGAAAAAAATTAATTGAAATGGTTCCTTAAGAAGAAGGGAAAACAGGCCAACATAGTAGATCCTCAGTGAAACGTCCTTTTCACAATGGCCCTCGGGTTACACCAGCCAAAGAAGGCCTGTCAAGGTGATGCTGGCTGATGCAGGATGAAGTGTTTCATTAACACTGTCAAATCATGACAACATTTACAGGTCCAAATGCTGCACCTTCATGTGTTACTCAGACATAAATCTTACCTTACTTCACGTAGCTGGGAACAGTTGACATACCAACAGCTTTCATCTATGAATCACATAGGGGAGTAAGGGCTTTATATGCATTATTCCACTTCACTCTTACTGCAACGCTGGCAGCTTGCTATAGTTAACCCTAATTCACCAAGCCTCAAAGAGGCTTCTCAATTTTCCCCTGATCTGGAGAGTACCAGAGTGAGGGTTAAAATCGGCTCCCTCTAACAGTTTGCTATGCTGCTAAAAATCTAGAAAAGTCAGGTACACCATGTTTACATTTATTATGAAATACTAAACTTCTAAGGATGAACTTTTTTGCCTTGAATATTTTCATGATTTTTATGGAGACAAAATGCTAGGGAACTGATCTCCCTCACAAGGAAGCAGACTGTGCACAGTGTTTGGGATTGAGAATGCCTTTGGGAAGGGCCTGTGTACTGCAGGGCCAACGTGGTGTTGTGGACACCTGCCGGAGTGATGATGGGACACATTTAAGCCTCTGGATCTCTTTGCTTATCAATGAGAGACTTGCCTCTGCACTGCTGTATCACTGGGTTTTTGTATGGCTGTGCACGTGAAGATGCTTTAGTTAGCTATAAAACCCTACCTGAAGCATATACCACACTAATCAGTGGCTGCAATAGGTGGCTTGGTGTGAGAGAAGGGCAAACATGCGGGGGGAGCTCTGACTTCATCTACAAGCCTAAGTGATTTTGGAAAATGTGATTTTTTTATAACTTCTTCCCTCTCTCATTGGTTTGAGGAAAGAAAATTACCCTTGTTTTAAAAACCCAAACCAAATTGGAGTTGAATTAGAAAAATAGCGTTGTACAGTGGGTTCCTGCTTACAAAGCATTTTCCATACATTATCTCATTTGATCCCCGAAACCACCCTAAGAGGCAGATATTTTAAAGATGAGGAAAAGGAAGTTGAAGAGACTGAGTAGTTTCCATTTGATTGTTGGCTATCAATTGGCAAGATGGGGGACTCAATACCAGGTCTGTTGATGTCAAGTCTAATGTCCTTCTTCTTTTAAATGTTTATTTATTTATTTTGAGAGAGAGAGAGAGAGAGAGGCAGAAAGAGAGAGGGAGAGAAGGAATCTCAAGATGTGGCACTTGATCTTATGATCACAAGATCATGACCTGAGCTGAAATCAAGAGTCGGACTCTTTACTGACTGAGCCACCCAGGCACCCCTCTTCTTCTTTTAGTTTCCTCTGAACTGGGCCTCCATTCTCCCATTTCCCCATGTATTCCCTGACCAAAAAAAAAAAAAAAACAAAAAACAAAAAACAAAAAACTTAGCAGTGTAAAATTTAACATCATTGGTCATCAACTGGTCTTTTTAGTTAATCAAGTGTTGGTTGAGGAGCATATTTGTTTTCCAGCATTCTCCTTTATCTCAGAGGGTTTAAAAGATAGATTAGACTTGTCCTCTACCCTCGGGGAGCATGTAGTCTTTCTAGACAGGGAAGATAGAAAATGTCAAAACAGAGAGGCAGTGTGTTAAATCATATTGCATGGAATCTAAGTGCAATAGATTCAGTACAGGAAAACAGAGGAGGCTGGGGTGGTCAGGGAAAACTTCCTGGAGGAAGCGGAACTTAAGCTTTGTCTCAAAGTCATGGCAAAATAGAGACCAGAGGCCAGTTTCTGGGTCCCAGCCAAGTATTCAGATTGGTGCCCAGGGGAAGAGTAGACTATACATTTAAAATGGCACACACACACACACGCACACACACACCCCACTCATGTGTTACTTGGTTGCTCAACATAAGCCCTGCCAAGCATATAGTTATCTGTGAATGTTATCTAAGAGTAGTTCACATGTTAGTCAAAATCACCATCGCAGCATCAGTAAAATTGTGGACGGTGCTCGGGATGACAATACTGCTTTTGTAAAAGAGCCATACTTTCCAAGGTAATGCTCATTAAAAAAGAGAAGGCATTCTTTTATGTGGCTTTCCCAAAAATGCAGCCTGGAAATCTAAAAGCCCAAGTAGTAAAGTTGCCCCTTTTGAAACCTCCTTTATATCTACCATGTGCAGATTCACCAGGCATAACATTGAAAACAACTGTGACACAAAATCACTACACCGTCTTTTCAAGTCTGATACAGCCAGTTTAATGTTCTACATCACTGTTCATAGAAGTACTTTTTGATCTGAGGAGATAGGAAACACAGCCATTCCCTGGCTGGAACATTGTGGATTAACTTGAAAGTGCAGGAGAAGGGGATGGCCCTGTTTCCTTAGTGACTGAGAGTTCACGAAAATTCCCTATTTGTTTCTGCACATTGCAAATCTGTGTCCCCAATGCCAAACTCTGTTGTCTGGCATAGAGTAAGCACGCAAGAAATAAATCTGAATAAATGAAGACCTGCTTTCTTTGATGATTTTGTACTTTCTAGTGTTTGAGAGTCCTTATTATAAACACAGTAACATTGACCATTTATTGGCATGTGTATGCTGAGTACTTTAGAAATATGATCTTATTTGCATCATGCAACCACCACAAATGGCAGATATTACCACTCCCATTTATTGGCAGGAAACTGAGGCTTAGAGAAATGATTTGCCCAAGTTCACTCTCAGGTCCACATGATGCCTAAACCCATGATTCCAACCTCTGTTTACAAAGATGCTCAATTAAAAAAAAATTTTTAATGTTTGTTTATTTTTGAGAGCGGGGGGGGGGAGGCGGAGGAAGAGGGGCAGAGAGAGAAGGAGACAAAGAATCTGAAGTAGGCTCCGAACTGTCAGCACAGAGCCCAACATGGGGCTTGAACCCATAAATCGTGAGATCATGACCTGAGCTGAAGTCAAACACTTCACCAACTGAGTCACCCAGGTGCCCCAAAGCTGCTCAATCTTGGTGTGTATCAGGCAGAAACAGAGAGAGTGAGAGCACAAAGGCAGATAATAAAAGCAATATTAATAAAAATAGCTAATATTTATCAAGTATATATACTTTTTAAGTGATAAACATACTCTATCACATTTAGCTACCATTACACCCCTAAGAGGTAAGTTCTAATCATCCCTTTATACAGATGAGTAAAATGAGACATATATACAAGAATTTAAGAAACTTGTCTCAGGGCGCCTGGGTGGCGCAGTCGGTTAAGCGTCCGACTTCAGCCAGGTCACGATCTCGCGGTCCGTGAGTTCGAGCCCCGTGTCAGGCTCTGGGCTGACGGCTCAGAGCCTGGAGCCTGCTTCCGATTCTGTGTCTCCCTCTCTCTCTGCCCCTCCCCCGTTCATGCTCTGTCTCTCTCTGTCCCAAAAATAAACGTTCAAAAAAAAAAAAAAACACCAAAAAAAAAAAACCACCAAAAAAACTTGTCTCAGGTCATCTAATTAGCAAGTAGTGGAACAAGATACCAGATATGAAACTGTACATATTAAAGTTCCTTTTCTTAAAAAAAAAATCCCAACCATCTTATTTTTGTCTCATTTACCCCTACTTTTATGCAAATTGCACTATAATAATATAATAGTCAAAGGATTCTGGTTAATTGAATATTCCAGTTAATGGGAAATTTATCGCCCATCTGGTGATGTCCTGAGCCCTGGCTTTCTCACCTGTGAAAAGAGGAGGTGGGATGGGATGGCTCATGGCCCCTGCCAGGAACTGACTCAGTCGGCTCTATGAGCCCCTCATCACTCACCGCTTCTCATTGGTGCTGACAGGCAGGTGACGCCTGTTTGAATTGTGTCAATCAGAAAAGGCCATGTGCCAGTTTTGTTAATGCCGTCTTAAACCACTTCTCAGTGGATCTGTCAGCACTTCCAATACCTGGGCCCTGGCTGTATAGCAGAAAAGATTAAGCATCTCTCTTTCTTTAAAGGTGCGGCAGGGCTGTGGGCCGGGGGCTCTTTCAGTAGTAGCCTTCTGAGGAAGCCAGCTTTGTCATTCACACCTGCCATGGCCCCTCTGGACTCTCAACCATGGAACCCCTCCCCAGCAGTCACTCCTCCAGAAACTATTCCTCTTTCCCTTCTCAACATTTCATATGATGCTATCAAATGGGTGCACTGTCTGGCAAGTGGCGAATTCGGATGAGGAATTCTGCAGGTCAGGCTTGAACGACCCAGCCATAGGTCAGTCATGTTGCAAGCTGCAGATGGCCTCAAGTCGCTAAGATGGGTGCAAATGTGCAAGAAGAAGCTGATGTCTGCCAGCACCATCTCATGATTGAGTCATTAGCTGGGACTTTGCTTCTCGCTCCTTCCCGCAGGTGAGTCTCTTCTTGGGCCCACGTTCACTGATCATGGCCCCACACATAGCAAGTCAAAGACACAGAGGCACAATTCAGGGTAAGGGGAAGAAGAGAATGGGTCGGGCTCCCCATGCCAGGAGTCGTGCCAAGCACTTTAAACTTTCCCCCTTGTAATCTGCACATGTCCCCATGAGTCAGTGTTAGTTTCTTCATTTTATACTTGGAGGTGGGAAGGGGACAGTTAAATGTTTCAGCTGTACCTCGAACCCAGATCTGTATGATTCCTAAAGAAAAATCCTTGGAAACTTTTAACTTTGTGCTTTTACTATCTGAGACTAAAGCCTGGAACTTCCCAGATTAACTTGTATCTGGGTTTCCTCCAAAGTGAGCTAATCTTAGGAGTTTCCAATAGGGGTTCTTGACAGGCTTATGGAACTTGAGGGAGAAGTTGTGACATCTGATGTGTTAAATCGGACACATCTGTAATAGTTTCTGTGCAAGTTTTCTCCCCAAATTTCTCTTCCTCTTTGTCCCTTGTTTTTCTTGACAGCACAGGGGAGGAAGTCATCATGGGGTCAATCTGTCTTCCAATTTAGAATCATAATACTGGCTTGCTGACTTCTGAGCAGTGAGATCCTGGACCATTAACTACCACATTAACTTTTAGCTTCTTCATCTGTAAAATGTGGCTAATGACTCAACCACCTACCTGCTTAGCACACTGTGGAATAAAAAAAAGAAAAGGTTTCTTTTTTATAAATGTTTGTTTGTTTGTTTGTTTGTTTAGAGATAGAGTATTGGTGGGGGAGAGGGGGAAATAGAAAGGGAGAGAGAATCTTAAGCAGGCTCCATGCTCAGCGCGAAGCCCGATATGGGGCTCAATCACACAAATGCGTGATCATGACCTGAGCCGAAATCAAGAGTCAGACACTTAACCGAGTGAGCCACCCCGGTGCCCCGAAAAGCCCTTCATAACCTGCAGAATGCTAGGTCCCCTTTTATTAATGAATACATTCTTTCAATAGACATTAACAGTGTCTCTTTGTGAAAAGCACAGTGTTAGACTATCTGGTAGATACTGATGAATAAAACCCAATCTCTGCTCTTAAAGTATGTACATTTTTTAAGAGAAAAGATACTTACATGAATAACTATAACAAAATGTAGGGGAAAAAATAGGCATCAGAACAAAAAGAAACATAAGATGTTATGGAACCCATGAACAGGGTAAGTGATGGGGATTCAGAAACATGGAAGAAGCCAGCATAGTTAAGGGCAATCTAGAAGATAAAATCTATGAACCTTGTCACTGTCTCAATAAATTTTGCATTCATTCATCTATTAAACATTTATCACATGATAGTATGCTGGATACTATGTAAATTACTGGGCCAATGTGGACAGGTTGAATGGGAAATGCTGGTAGGCTGTCAATGAGGCAATGTCCAATGGGACATTGGAAATGCAGGTCTCAAGTTCATGAAGAGTCAGGGTTGGTTGGCAGGTTATAGCCATCTTTATAGAGCTGACAGTTGAAGCTATAGGAACTGATGTGCTCACCCAGGTATACAGGTGAGATGAAATGGTGGAATAGTGGGAACAGCAAGGACCAAAATTGTGGGGTGCCCATAAATATGGGATTGAAAGAAAATGGGATTGGCACAGCAAGTGAAAAAGTCTCAGAGAGTTATAGAAAGGGTGAAAAACTAATAACGAAGTGCAGCCAGGCACCATCCCATCCTACAAAGATGTAGTACGTTGTCCACTGAGAAGAAACCATCAGACTTCTAAGGAGGTTTTCAGTGCTCCCTGCATGAGCGCAGAGCCATAATTATCTGATTCTTGGCCACTAGTAATCATGATAGCACATCTGGATTTGAATCCCAGTTCTGTCACTCATTAGCTGAGTTGGACAACTTAACCTTTCTTTCTGTGCTTCAGCTGAGGAAAATACTTTCATTTGTTCCCTATGGATTACTAAGAGGACTTAATAAACACAATAGTCTTTACTTACAATAGCCCTTAGGACAATTCTTGACACATGATAAGCTCTCAGTAACTGTTAGCTATTACATACAGGGCAATCCACCTAGAAAGGCCTGTTTTTCCAAAGCTCTTGGCCTCTGAATTGAAGGGCCAAAGATTAGACCAACCCCTTCATCCTGTGCCAGGCTCCCACTCATGCGGGACATCCCTTGTTTCATAATGGAACCCAAGGCTCTGGGCTGGCATTCTTGGGAGGGTATGTCTTGTGAACCATACCATTTTCTAGGGCTGTTGCTGCAAAGCTGACAAGGTTTTGGGAACATAAGGACTTCTTATTGATGAGCTTTGGGTAAACCACTGTAAATAAGTCTTAAAAACCATCACATTAGACTCATCTGTAAGTTATGGAACGTAACCCAGATCTAACACATGGTAACAAGGAAAAAAATAACATAGGGGTATTTTGTTACTTTTAATCATAGGTTTTTAATTCACAGGTTTTCTGCGAATGTGTTCAAAGAATTTAATCAACTTCTTCCCCTCAGTGTGGCACCTCATTTGTCACCATTATTTTATAGATGGAGGCACAGAAATGTGAAATAACTAGCTCAAATCTATCTTCTCAGAACCAACTCCCTGGCCTGCCCAGTTGTATGGAATTGTGGGACTGTAGACATGTACCACGGCAGGGAGCGTCACCAATGTGAGGGACAACTCCCTAAGCCTTCACAATGGCCTAGGAGCCTGGGGCCAGCTTGCCGGGGACCTGTGCTCCTGAGTGTTTTTAGGAAGTGTAGCAAAACTATTAAAGTGCCTTTGAAGTCAATGTAGATGGTGGGAGTAGGAACCTGGGGAAGCTAAATTTACTTACAAGTCAACTGGATTAGCACTGAAGTAATTTTCCTTGTGTAAACTCAATTTTAGGGTAATGCATGAGCTAAATTTGGAGCAGGGGGCTGAGACGCAGATTTCCTGTGTTGAGCTCCTGCAGATCTCAGCAGATAACAAAGCTATTATCCCGGCACAAATGGAAGCATCCTCAAATCCTGTCAGAGGGCAGCACTGACAAAAATTACAACCAAATGTAGTTTTACACAGATTTGCTTTCTTAAATCTGGCTCCTAAAAGTAAAACATTCTCTTATAGGAGGAGTTGAGGAAAAAGACAAGAATGCTCTTGCTTAGGAAATCTCCAGGGAATGCCAGGGACAGACAGCAGAGTATTTCTGATAGAAGAAAGAGGATTTGGATGGAACACGTTTCTAAGTGGCATAATCCTTCCTTCTTCCCTCCCTTTCTTCCTCCCTTTTTCCCTCCCTTCTTCCCTCCCCCCCCTCCTTGCCTTTGCTTTACTTTGCTTTGCTTTGCTTTCCTTTCCTTTCCTTTTCCCTGAAATTACCTGGACTCACAAAAATATGGTCCAAAAGTATTTTTTTAATTGTTTTAAGTTAAAAGTCTATATTCCACTGCTCTGAACATATCCCCTTAATCCTTATCTACTCTTGGCCCCTCCAGAACTATCCTGTATTCTGCTTCCAAGATACATGGGCCTTCTGAGAAGCTTATGAGAGTGTTCAAACATCCTTGCCTTCATTTCCTATTTGGTAAAATGAAGGAGACCAAAGCTGAACCCTCACAAGGAGAGTGAAAGAATATGTAGCCAATGAACACTACATGATTTTCTGTTAAGAGACACTTGAATTACGTTAGCACTAACCTTGAGATTGAAAACAAAAAGAACCCTTATCCTGGTTTTCAGGTAGGAAGCAAAGGGAAGAAACATGGACATAAGAGTTAGAAGACCTGAGTTCTAATCCCAGCTGTGATACTCACTAGCTGTCTATCCTTGGGGTTCAAAGTCAGAGAGACCTGGATTCTAATATCAGCTCCATATCTGATAGGCTATGCGACCTTGGGAAAGTTATTTGCCATCTCTGGCCTTCAGGTTCCTCAATGTCAAATGGAGGAAGTAGTATTTATCCCTAGTATTCTCTCTTCCCACATTACCGTATATCTACATAATAAAATCTGGTTAAAATAGACAATATGGATAAGCAGAGAATAGTTGGATTTTAGAATTGGCCACCTTTCTTGCTTTGGATATTAGAAATATTTACACATTGATTCTAACTGCAGTTGCTCATTCATTCATTCCATAAAGACTTAACTAAGCATGTGTATGTGCCTGTTATACAGATGAAGAGTACTTGGCCTCAGGGAACAGTCAGGCAATCCCATGCAGAGGGCACAAAGAAGGGAGCCTGGGGAGTGCAGAGGAGGGCATGTGACCTTGAACTGGCAGGTGATATGAATGCTTCCCAGAGGAAGTGATTTCTAAAGTGAGCACTGGAGGGGAACAGCAGCAACGAGAATGTTCCACATGGAAAGAACAGCCTGGGTAAAGTCTGGTGAGCAAGGAACAACTGAGAGTTGTTCAGGATTCTGGACTGTAGACAGGTGGGGGATGGAGAGGAGGGCAAAAGAGGCCGCAGGGTCAAAGCAGGACAGGGCAGACTAGGAATGTCTTTCTGCATCAAGGAAAAGTGTCTGTCTGTACTTATCCTGAGGGCAAAAGAGAAACACAGGAAGATTTTACACAACACAATCATTTTGTAGTTTATAGAATCACATGACCTAGAGCTCACAGCAAGTGGCTTGATTATCTTTATCAAAGGGCAACCTATAGAATGGAGGTCTGTAGTGATTATGATCCAATCTTTTGGTTCAATAACATGAAGGAGATGAGTTCCTAAATACAGTATGCCTCAGACCTACAAGTGATTACTTTCAGTGCTTAGAATCTAACAAATCCCTTTCAGTCTTTGGGCCTGCCCAGATCAAAAGCACTAATGATTTGCTAATTACAGCCCATATAGTAAATGCCATTCAGAAATATTTAATGGTAGCAGATGGAAACTGGTTTCAAGTATGTACATGAGTGATATATAGGGTCACAGTTATATATGCCTGCAGGGCTAAAGTAAGACCCCTGCAGGTTAAAAGCCCAGAAAAGACCACATATGCCCTGTCCATCCCACCCCACCAAAGTGTAGGAGGCAGAACGGCTGCCTCCGCTCTGATAAAGCTCAGAATAATCCTTGGCACAGTGCTGCTCAAACTGGGGTGTTCCTAAGATACACCTAAGAGGGTAGGCTAGCAATGCAGATTGTCAGGAACCACTCCCAGAGATCTGATTCAGAAGTCCAGGGTGGGATCCAGGAATGTACGTTTTTAATAAACTACATGTGGAGTGCCCACCAGACTTTGAGAAACATGGGGCTAAGGCTAGAGGAGAGTACCATCTTCCCAAACAGACTAAGGGATGAGAGTGATCCTGAGATACCTCTAAAGCAGGGGGTTATATTGTAATTACCTGTGTAGTTTCTTCCATATTTCTATATCCTGGCCTCAACCCTAAAGATTCTGATTTATCAGGTCTAGGGTGAATCCCAGGTCCCTGAGGCCCTTTTAAAAATTCACTTCCCCCAGTTCTTCTAGACATTTGGATTTGGTAGGACTAGGGTGGGGTCAGTTCCCCACCAAGGGGTGCTTGTGATCCCATATAACAGAAGCTTATTAAAACTAATTGCTAAACAATTTCTCCTGTCACCTTGTCCACATAAACCCCAGAATACAGGATGTCCCTTGGATCTCTTCTTGATTTTTCTCTTTCATTATTTCTTTTAAATTTTATTTATTTATTTTAAGAGAAAGAGGGGAGACAGAGAAAGAGTACGAGCAGGGCAGGGGCCACGAGAGAGGGGTCAGAGAATCCCAAGTAGGCTCTGCGCTGGCAGGGTGGAGCCCGACACAGAGTTCAAACCCACCAAATGTGAGATCATGACCTGAGCTGAAATCAAGATACAGACACTTAACTGACTAAGCCATCCAGGTGCTCCACTTCTCTATCATTATTAATCACTGTCATTAGTGATCAATATCCATTCACTTCTTTCTTTTAAAATGTTATATTGGTGGGGTGCCTGGGTGGCCAGTCAGTTAAGCACCTGACTCTTGATCTCAGCTCAGGTCTTGATCTCAGAGTTGTAAGTTCAAGCCCCATGTTGAGCTCCACACTGGGCGTAAAGCCTACTTAGAAAAATAAAATTAAAAATAAAATTAAAAAAATATATAAAACGTATTGGAGTGTGTGTGTGTATAGGGTAGAGTGAAGGCTCACTCAACATAATTTGTTCAGGGCTCAGGAGCCCCATAGTCATTCCCATTGCCAGTCTCCACTCATATCACTTGCCTCTATCCTAGAAGTAGTGTGCTAAACACATCCAGCTATTTGAAAGTTCTGATTATTTGAGATGTTGCTTGACCACAGTGACCACATGTTTTGTGACTTAGCACTAACAGCTAATAAGTAAGTAAAAACAAAAACAAAAACAGCAGATGGCAAAAGTATGATGCCCAAATCAGAACAAAAATTTACATAACTCTATAATATAATTAAACATGCCATTTCCCTGCCATTAAAATGATTATGATTTAGCACAGGGCCAAACTTCGAGCACTGCTGTTGAATATTTATGGCCGGCTCTCTCAGAACACAGAGGTGGCTACAGAAATATGCTCTCTCTCTACCCTACCTCTACCTGATGAATAATTATTTTACTTAGTGATACAGTGAGTGAGACCAAATTGGAAAATACCTCAGAGGTGAGGCCCAGTGCAATTATATTTATAAATATGGGTTATTATAATCAGCTTTAAGTGGAGGGCTTAAAATAGGAATTTAAAA
Organism: Lynx canadensis; assembly: GCF_007474595.2. Lineage (NCBI taxonomy): Eukaryota > Metazoa > Chordata > Mammalia > Carnivora > Felidae > Lynx > Lynx canadensis. The sequence goes on along the minus strand of NC_044310.1, from coordinate 52,415,708 downwards.
ACAAATCAATGAAAAAAAATCTGTACAAATCATAAAAAGGACTTAATTTTCTGGCACTTTAAAGTGTGTTCTGAAAATTTATTAGCAAAAGCAGACTTAAAAAAAAAAAAGAACCCTCAGTTCCTATTTAAAGTAGAGAGAACACAAAAGTGAAATATAATAGGCACCTTACAAAGATGATCTCGATAAAACTGAAAAACAATTGGTTATGACTGCCCAGTGAAAACTCTCTGGGTCACACAAAGGCTTTCTAATCATCTAAACTAGCTATTGTTTCTTGTAACAATTCTCACATTTGTGTAGCACTTGACAGGGAGCTTTGTGGTTAAGAGAGCCTGTGCCTTACAAACAGACATCCTAGGTTCACATGCCGGCTCTGTACTTACTGACCCCATGTGCTCAAGCAAATGATGTAACTTCTCTGTGCCTCACTCTCCTCATGTGTAAAATGGGGACAACGCCTACATGTAAAGCTTATTCTAAAAGTTATATGAGATAACACACATGAAGTACTCAACATAACATGCATGTAATAAATGGCAACTCTACTATTCTTCTCATAAGAGCTTTTCAACAACCATGTGAGAAAAAGTGTCATTGTCTCCATTTCTGACAAGGAAACTGAAGTTCATTAGGCAGCAATGACTTGTCAACTCCTTCATGGTGGGGGGCGGGGGGAGATGGGCTGACAGAGCATGAAGCGTTCCAGACCTTTCGCACATACACAAAGATGTGAGGCAGGAAAAAAAAAATGGCACATTTAGAAAATAGAAGAAAACAAGGTGTAACAAATGACTGTACCTGTGTGCCAAGCATTTATCTTCTATGAGAGGCTAAGACATGTAGAAATTAATGCTGTATTGCTTAGCAGAGGACTGGGCACACAAAATTGATGATTTTCCTATTTTACCCATCAGCAGAGTCCTTGCAAAGTCCTACCACACATGGCTTTAGGTAAAAATAATTACAATAATAAATAGAAAACTGCCCACAGGAAGACAGCTGGCTGTGGTCAAGATGACCAACGACAAGGTCCAAGATGTGGAAAGGAACACGGGCCCTTGCATGTACTAGTTGTAGGGCCTTGAGCAAGTTACATCATCCCTCTGAGCCTCAGTTTCTTTGTCTGCAATATGAGATTAATAAGATTGAGGATTTAGTAAGGAATGGCATAAGGATTCTATGAGGTAACATAGATAAATAGCCTAGTTCAGAGTCTCTGGGCCTCAGCACAGATGTTTTGTGCTGGCTAATTTTTTGTTAGCGGGGGCTGGACTATGCATTGCAGGATGTTAACCAGCATCCCTGGCCTCTACCTGCTAGATGCCCACAGTAGCCCTGCAGTTGTCATAACCAAAAATGTCTCTAGACATTGTTAGATGTCCTCTGTGGGGCAAATACCCCCCTGGTTGAGAACCACTGTCCTAATCCAGTGCTGGTCATGTAATGGGTGCTCAGTAAATGTAAATTCTTTTTCTTGTTTTAAATGAAACTTCATTTTTTGGTGAAGTAAGACCTAACTAATTTGGAATCTGTGTTAATTCAAAAATTGGCAGAATTGAGCCCATATTTTCAGTACTACAGGAAAAATGAGCAGTGTACATAAAAATCCAGAAGACAAAGATTCACTTAGGAAAACATACTATTTATAAGCACTCATGTGAAAGTCATTTACATTTAATTAGTACAGTAAGTAAAAATAATTCTTAAGCATTTATCAAAGCCTCAAAAAATACACTGACTGCCAAATATTTTTAAGCAAATTTAAATCAATAACTATACTTAAAGTTATTGAAATGGCAATTCCATTAAAAAAAGAACAGCTATTTCTGACTTTGTCGTCTAATGCAGATTAACTTTCCCTTTAAAAAAAGAGATTACTTAAAAAAAAAAGAGATTACTTCTTTTAAAACTGAAGTATAATTAACATACATGGTATACTACTGTAAAGTATACAAGATAATGATTCAACAATTCTGTACATTACTCAATGATCACTATGCTAAGTGTTGTCACCATCTGTCACCAAACAACATTATTACCATCTTATTGACGATGTTTCCTATGCTGTACTTCACATCTCCACAAATTATTTATTTTGTAACTGAAAGTCCATACCTCTTAATCTTCTTTATCGATCTCACCCATCCCACCACCCACTTCCTCCCTGGCAACCATCAGTTTGTTTTCTATATGTAAGAGTCTGTTTGTCTCTTTTCCTTTGTCCATTTGCTTTGTTTATCAAATTCTACATATGATTGAAGACATATGGTATTTGTCTTTCTTTGTCTGACTCATTTCACCTAGCATTATACCCACTAGGTCTATTCATGTCATTGCAAATGGCATTTTATTCTTTTTTATGGCTGAGTGATATTCCATTGTACAAACATACCACATCCTCTTTATCTTTTTATCTATTGGTGGACATGGGCTACTTCCCTATCTTGGTGACTATAAATAATGCTTCCATAAACATAGGGGTGCGTGTATCTTTTTGATTTAGTGTTTGAATGAAACTGGACTACTTTCTTACACCATACACAAAAATAAAATAAAAATAGATTAAAGACGTAAGTGTGAGACCTGAAACCATAAAACTCCTAGGAGAAAACATAAGTAAAATTTCTCTGACATTGGCTATAGAAGCATCTTTTGAGATATGTCTGCTAAGGCAAGGGAAACCGAAGCAAAAATAAACTATGGGAAGTACACCAAAATAAAAAACTTTTACACATCATCAACAAAGTGACAAGGCAACCTACTGAAATGGGAGAATATATTTACAAATGACATATCTGGTAAGGGATTAATATCTAAATATATAAAGAACTTACACAACTCAATACCAACCCCCCTCCCCAATAATCCAACTTAAAAATGGGCAGAAGATTTGTATTTCCCTGATGAGGAGCGACGTTGAGCATCTTTTCATGTGCCTGTTGGCCATCCGGATGTCTTCTTTAGAGAAGTGTCTATTCATGTTTTCTGGGTGTTGTATAGAAACCAATTTGACAATAAATTTCATATATTGAAAAAAAATGGGCAGAAGACATGAACAGACATTTCTCCAAAGAACACATACAGATGGCCAACAGACACATGAAAAGATGTTCAACATCATTAATCATGCAAATCATGAAATGCAAATCAAAGCCACATTGAGGTATCACCTCACACTTGTTAAAATGGGTAAAATCAAGAAGACAAGAAAAACAAGTTTTGGTGAGGATGTGGAGAAAAAGAAACCCTCATACACTGCCAGTTGGAATGTAAGTTGGTGCAGCCACTGTAGAAAACAGTAAGGAAGTCCTTCAAAAACTTAAAAATAGAAATACCACATGATCCACTTATACCACTACTGAGTATTTACCAAAGAAAACAAAAACACTAATTTTCGCTTTTAATAAGTGGGGGTGAGAAAGCACTGGCTGGCTCAGTTGGTAGAGTATGAGACTTTGAACTTGGGGTTGTGAGTTCAAGCCCCATGTTGGGTGTAAAGATTAGTTAAAAATAGAATCTTTGGGGCATCTGGGTGACTCAGTGGGTTAGATGCCTGACTCCTGGTTTCAGCTTGGGTCATTATCTCATGATTCGTGGGTTTGAGTCCCACGTTGGGCTCCATGCTGATGGTACAGAGCCTGCTTGGGATTCCCTCTCCTTTTCTATGCCTCTCCACTGCTCGCTCTCTCTCTCTCCCTCAAAATAAATATACTTAAAAAATTTTATGAAATAATAAAATAAAATCTTAAAAATTTAAGCACATTAATGAGGCTTGGTTTTACTCACATATCCAAAGTGGAGGATATTTTATAATTGCTGCACTGAGGTTTTCTACATTCTTAACTAAATTTTGAAGCAGGAAATTCTCTTATATGGCTAACTTATATGCCTTTTTAGCCTGTTATCCATTGTTCAAGCTTTAGTGGAAAAATGAGACCAGCTGTTCATCAGAAGAGCTTCATTCTTGTTTACTTGGAGAATGTAAGTAGCATCAGGCCTGGCTTGGGACTTCCTCTTCTGGACCAGTGATTCTCAATAGGTAGCAACTTTGTACCATGGGGGACGTCTGGCAATATCTGGAGACATTTTTGGGTTTTGTTGCAGCTAAGGGCTACGGAGCTACTGGCATCTAGTGAAGAGAGGCCAGAGATGTTGTTAAACATACTACAATGCACAAGACAGCCTTCTACAACAAAGAATTATCTGGCTCCAAATGTCAGCAGTGTCAAGGTTGAAAAATCCTGTTCTAGACCTTGGCTCTGAGTGATTTTAGCAAATGAACAATGAGTAAACTGTCCTTAAAAAAAAAAAAAGTCAATTAAATCCTGCTTGTGTGGCTTTGAGATACATGTTGCCTTCTTCAGGAAGCCGTTCTAATCTGACATTTGGAAGCTCCTCTCTGGACACCACAGGCCTTTGTGCATGCCCCCATCATAGCATTTTATGATACAACACAATGCTGGCTCACAGTGGATGTGTAATAAAAGACAACTGAATAAATGCACAGCTATGGGACCCAACAATGGCCCCTTGAGCATTTAGGGCTCCTGGAGTTCCCTTGACCTCCATCTCTGGTCATGTCCCTTGTAAGTTCTGAGGGCCTCAGAGGGACTGCTCTTTGTGACAAGAAGGGAGAGGGGGTGTGAAGGAGCAGGGTTTGCTTGCCTCGCTCTTCCCTGTCTACACAAGGAAGCTGGAGTTTATTTTCCTTCTCTGCCTCACACTGACAGGAATATAGATTTGGTTCCATTTAACATTTCACTTAATCATCTGGAATGTAAAAACTGAACAAACAGATCTGATTCCACACTTTTCATACTCCTTCTTGTGGTGCTGCTAATAGAGCTGTTAAAACAAACAGGAGAAATGTGGAGGTCAGGATTCAGCTACTTGTAGTAGGTGAGCTGTTTATGCCTCAGTCTCCCATTCTCCCCAAACCTCTCCCCAGTTCTACTCAGTGCTTCTTGAGAACAGGGCCTTCTTTTCCTCATTGCCCAAACATGGAGGTGCTACAGTTATTAATGGGCACCAGCCTTTAATGGGTGGGCCATAACTATCAAGCACACGAAGGATTCCAACAAGTTGATAAAGAGATCACAGATGATAAAGTGATCAACAAGGTGATAAAGAGATCACAAGTTGATAAAGAGATCACAGTCAATTTCTAAGATTCTTTGCTATTTGTTGATTATGCCAAGCATGCTTCCAGCAAGAACCTTTCACACCGACTGACTCCTTTGTCTGAACTATACTTCTCTCGGATAGACTCCCTCACTTCATTCAAGCCTTTGCCCAAATGTCACCTTATTAGAAAGGCCTTTCCTAACCAACCTGGATAAGGTAGCAGTCCTCCCCCACATCACTTCATTACCTCTTACTTTACTTTCTATTTCTGCTTAAGCAATCGTTCCCTCCCTGGCATCATTGGGTTTTCCCTCAAGAATGTAAGCTTCAGGGCATCTGGGTGGCTCAGTCAGTTAAGTGTCTGACTCCTGATTGCAGCGCACGGTTCTGAGATCAAGCCCCACATCAGACTCTGTGCTGAGCGTAGAGCCTGCTTGGGATTCTATCTCTCCCTCTCTCTCTGGGTCCCTCCCCCTGCTCGCGTGCACATGCACTCTCTCTCTCTCAAAAGAAATGAACATTAAAAACAAACAAAGAAACAAACAAAACAACCGCAAGCTCCAGAAAAGACAGAGAAGAATTTTTGCCTATTTCTTTCACTGTAGATCCTTAGTTCCTAAAACAGTAGCTGGCTTGTAGTAAGTGTTCAGTAAAGATTTGTGGATCACATGAGTCTCATGACCAATCATGGTCAGCAACTTATACCATAACAACCTCTACCTTTTCCCCATGCCACTAGCATGTGATGGGTTATTGACCATATTAGTTAATCCTTCCTCTCTTAATCCATTCCACATGTTACTTCTGCTTATTACTTAGTGTTTATCAAAATGGCCTAAGGGCTCCTGAAGAATCCCTAGGAATGAGACAGAATCATGGTGAGCAGAGAGTCTCTGTTCTCTACCTCATAGCACTATCACCCTCTCCATACCCTCAGCTACAGAGTCCCTTGAAATCTCAGCTTTAAGGTCTTCACTGCACACTCTGGCCATATGTTAAAACTCTTTCTCTGTTTACTTTTTGCATTCAGAGTGGTAAACTCTTCTTCAGAACCATCATAGAAGGTAAAAATCAAGGACACTTTTTATCCATAAAACTGTAAGATACTCTCAAGGTTTCATCTGTGATCCTGAACCTTTCTTTTTTTTCAAGTCCTTTTTGTTTTTGCAAAAGAATTCACAATGTGTAGGCATCTGGCTTGTAAAAATAAATACAGGGACTAGTTTTCCCAAATAACTTGGCTGGATCATCAAGTGCTCCTGAAAAGACTTGTCTCTTGAGATGTGGCAATCTTCTGGAACAATCTATTCCCCAGTCCAGGCACAAAGAAGGCACCTACCTAGGGTGAATTACAGGCTCCTGAATGTCTGGATTTTGAATCAGGACTAACTCTGGACTCCATAGAGTTAGAGTTAGAGGTTTTCTCACGGTGGGTGGATCACTAGCGTTCACTGTATCCTTAACACAGATTTGTTATGACTCAGATATGTACAGGTTTGACCAGTTAAGGGCATGTACTAGCAAGGGTTTTGATATGTTTCCAGCTTATTTGTATGACTTTACTTAAACGCAGAATGAATGCTGGGAGCATTTGTTTATTGAAATTAAGTGAACTAGTATGAAATCATTAGAGATCAACACCTGCAAATCAAGGTATCAATATAAATATTTGGGAATATTAATGCTAGACATTTTAAAAAATCACCAAATCAAAAGATTCAATTTAATCCAACTTACTCAACATACAATTCTTAAGTATCTACTGTGGTAACCTTTTTTAAAACTTAAAAAAAAATGTTTTTTCCAATTTTTAAATTTGTTTGCAACAAAACCCCCACAGACATATTTTAGTAAAATGAGCACGTGACAGGGGCGCCTGGGTGGCGCAGTCGGTTAAGCGTCCGACTTCAGCCAGGTCACGATCTCGCAGTCCGTGAGTTCGAGCCCCGCCTCAGGCTCTGGGCTGATGGCTCGGAGCCTGGAGCCTGTTTCCAATTCTGTGTCTCCCTCTCTCTCTGCCCCTCCCCCGTTCACGCTCTGTCTCTCTCTGTCCCAAAAATAAATAAACGTTGAAAAAAAAAAAATTAAAAAAAAAAATGAGCACGTGACTTTTGAAATGCTACAAGTAAGTATTCACTGAATTTATTTCAGGGAAAAAGAATCTGTCAGCATGCAAACTTCAAAATAGTAGGTCAGACAACTAATCTGTTGTCATCAATATTTCTCTTTTTACAACCAACTAGAAAATATAAACACTTTGTTTTTGCTGTGTACAATTTCCAGTTACAATGCAAATGTTCCAGAGCAGAATGTTCCTTCGGTGGCCTCTGATTAGTTCAGACGCTCACATGAGTTTTGCCATCCTCCTCACGCTCCATTAACAATTATAACAGCAAGCGGCATCGACTGAGCACTTAGAAGCTATTCATGTTTGTAGAGGGGGCTTCTTATGGGCCAAGCGCTGTGCCTGACAACAAACCAAGGATCACTGGGATGTAAGGCAGATCTAGCATGTCAGTTTGTGGGGCTTTGGCAAGACTCTGCCCTACTCTGGCGGGCCTTCAGTTTTCTCAGCTTTGATATGGCGGTAGAATACCCTGCCTGCCTCAAAGTGTTGCTGGTACACGCACTGTGAATGGACCAGAGTTTGGAGGTTGAGATACACTCTGATCCACAATATTACAGGTTCCCTCCTCAGCAACCTCACCACATAATTCCAGACGTGTGTAAGCCTCATTTCCAGATGTATCAATAGCATTGGAGCCCACCAGTAAACATTTCTTGATTAAGTGGATAATATATGTGAAAGAGCTTGACAAATGGTGAAATATGTAAGATTCCATTATTTTTATTTATAACATTAATTCTCTTCTGCAGTTTATTTCACCCATAGCCCTAATATTTATTTCTCAGGGTTGTGGGGGAAATGATTTATTTATTACTAAGAGAAAATTATTTCAGGCTGACAAAACCCTGATGGAGGAAAGGGTCTGCTTTAGCTCTGTAACAATATTTCAAAGCTTATTGTGCCCCTCACACAGCTGGGATGAAAGAACAAGGCATGTAGCGCATTCATGAACAGCAATCCCCTCTAGCCAGACTATGCAGGACTATGGTGCTGAATAATCCTGAAGTTTTAGATCTGTTATCCTCATAAACATGTGGGGGAGGGGGGGTGGTGGTGCTGAGCACTGTGAAGAAACCTGAACAGGAGAGTGTTGCATAAAGAGTGACAGAGAAAGCCAGGTCTGCACCAAGCTAAGTGTTCCCAGTTCTGGGCTGTGCTGTTGTGTGTGTTTAGCCAGGAGCTACAGTTTGCTCTGAGGCTCAGCTCAGCTGAGAATTCTGGCCTGTGGAGGAACACTACAAGTGGGGCATCTGGGTCTCTGCCAGGGAGACTGAGAAACCTCCATGAGCAGATCTCAGACTAAGAGAAATCAGGAACGCCCCTTTGCTGTTTCTCTCTGAGAGAGCATAAAACTTGTGCTGCTTGCCTTGTACCAACTGATTCCCTTCCACCATCTGAGAATTTGGGAGGACGCCATAACTGAAGGCAATGAACTGGCAGGGGGGACCTGGCTCTGGACAAGGCACATCACATCTAAAAGCCCAAATGTGGGGCGCCTGGGTGGCTCAGTCAGTTAAAGGTCCAACTTCAGCTTAGGTCATGATCTCACAGTCTGTGAGTTCAAGCCCCATGTTGGGTTCTGTGCTGACAGCTCTGAGCCTGGAGCCTGCTTTGGATTCTGTGTCTCCTTCTCTCTCTGCTCCACCCCCACTCAGGCTATGCCTGTCTGTCTCTCTCTCTCAAAAATAAACATTAAAAAAAAATAAAAAAATTTAAAAAATCCCAAATGCTTGTGATGAGGGTCTTCCTCCCTGACCACGTGGTTCTCACCCACAGTGCATGTCTTTACATCCTGTCAATAGTGGCTTTCATGTAATTTCATCACTGCCCTACGCCCCCGGCCCCCACTACCTGGAACAAATTTGAAAGGGCTAAAGTTCTCCTAGAACTAGAGAAATAGTGCTTTGTGACAAGCATGAGACCCAGGCTGAGGGTTCAGTAGAGGAGGGAATGAGGCAGATGTTATAGATGTGTAGTAACTATGTATGGACTAAGAATGCTGCTCTTTGCAAAAATTTGTCCATCAAGTAGCATTAGTAATGCAGCAACTCCAGTCCTCCACATCTCACATGCTTCAAACTGCTCACCACAGCTCAGCCTCAAGAGGTTATGGAGCTTGAAGAAGCCAAGAGTAGGTTTGGAAATCTGGCTTCTAGCACTGTACTTTGCCTCAACCAGCTGCAGAAATGTAGACAATTTATTTCACTTCTTTGTTTATTTTCTTTTCCCTTGGCAAAATAAGAATAATCATATCCAGAACAGAATGACTTTGTTCTAGGTAAAGCACTGCTTTCAGACATGGAAAAAAAAAAAATATATATATATATATATGGAACATTATTTTGAAAAAATGCATAAATACAATCTACCTGTGGTAGACAGAATAATGGTCCCCAAAGATGGTCATGCCCCAATCCCCAGCGCATAGGATACATGGCAAAGGGGGACTTAAGGTTGTAGATGGAATTAAAGTCAATAATCAATTGACTTTAAAATAAAGAGATTATCCTAGATTCATTGGGCCCAGTGTAATCACAAGCATTCTTAACATATGGAAGGAGGGAGAAAAGTCAGTGTTAGTGTGATGCAGTGTTAAGAAAGATTCTATTGGCCGTTGCTGGCTTTGAAGATGCAAGGGGCCATGAGCCAAGGAAGGTAGACAGCCTCTAAAAGCTGGAAATGGCAAAGAAATGGATTCTCCCTTAGAGTTGCTAGAAGGAATGAACCTTGATTTTGGCCCAGTGAGACCCATTTTGGACTTCTGACCTCTCAAACTGTTAAGATAATAAATTTGTGCTGGTTAAAGCCATCGAGTTTGTAGTAATTTGTTATAGCAACAATTAGGAAACTAATTTCACTAATCAGAAAACTAATGACTCACGCAAGTATAAGACTGTATTATCGTCATCATTGTTGACCTTGTCATCAATGATACTGTCATCATCCCTGACATCATCATCACCATCATCATCCTCATCCTCATCCTCATCAAGGCTTTCTTTCAAATATTAGCCTGGGAATGCGATTGCTGGTGATATATAATTTTTCCAAAATTCTCAGAAACCAAACCAGATGGCTGTTTCATGGAGTGGATCACAGAAGGATTTTATCTTTACAAACACTATCATATTGTTTCTATGCCAACATGGATCGTATTGGTCACTTTATTTATTTATTTTATAAGTCTTTTGTCCCTAATACAAAAGTATACTTCAGAGTGAATTGATTTTAACATATTATTCTTTTAGAGGTTTATTTGGAATATCTTTGCTAACATAGCTAAGAGATCTAAGTACTAATCTTGGCTCTACCAATTATAAGCTGTAAAATTTATAGCAATATCACTTCACTTCTTTGACCTTGTCTCTCTTTCTGTAAAACACTTGACAACTGAACTAAATACTTTCTTAGATCCCCTCTAGTTTTAAGAATGTTGATTTTAAATACTTACTTTATGTAATGTGAGACCAAGACCTAAAGGAATTAGGTTTTCTGCCTAATTTCTAGTAATTCAGACATTTTTGAGAGAAGCTTTTAAAATCGAAGTATAATATACATACAGAAATGAGTACAAATTATAAATACAGAGCTCAGTGAATTTTCACAAAGTAAATACACCCATGTAACTACCATAAATAGAGATCTAGAACATTATAGCACCTAGAAACTTCCCCGATGGTCCTCTTGGTTATTCCTCCCAAAGGTAACCATTATTCTGACTTCTATCATCTTATATTAGTTTTTAATCTTTTGGAATTTTATAGCAACTTACTGAATTATATTAATTTGTACTCTTTTTCACTTGGCTTCTTTCTTCCAATATGTTTGTGGGATTCATCCATGTTGTTGCCTGTAGCAGTTATTCATTACTTTATGTTATTCATAACTTAGATTTTGCTTCTCAAATTAATCTGTTTGTGAAATATCAAGCATTTCATTCTACTTAATAGAGCTTTATATTCCTACCTTATTTATTTTGAACAAACATATTTTATATTTTCTGTCCAGCGAGGAGAAGTCTAAGAGACAGACTCAATACGGCCAAAGGAGATCGACTTTCTCTGGATATTGTACCTTCTCTGTGTGAAAAAGGGCCTTTACAGAGTTACTTGTTTCTGTGTAAACATAGAGGAATGAAATAGCTGATTGCTGAGGCCTCTAATAATGGTAGCATTGTACGGTTTGTACAAACAATCAGCATGACTGCAATAGGTAGGTAGTCTGAACTCACCTGAAGAATACTCAGATCCCTAGATTTGATGATATATTCAGTAGGACTGTTTTGTTTGCAAGTAACAGAAACTAAAGCTTAAGAAGGGAAAGGCAGACTGCATTATCTAGTTACAAGGGTGTCTCACTGAACTGAAGGGCAGAAATAGAACCAAGATGGATGCCATCACAGGATGGCCTTCCATTTCTATCTGGTTCTCTTTTCACTGTTCAACGCATATGGTGAGTAAGCCTCTTGATTTTACATGTCGTTTCTTTCTTGGTCCTCATTCCTACCTTGGCCCACTCAAGACCTGATGAATCAGACATTAAAACCATGGCTCTGGAAGCCCCAGTTTCTGGGTGGCATGAAGTGCAGAAGTGACAGGGATGGTTCCTAATGAAGGGGTGTTATTGGTTGAGGTTTGGGAACACACCCTCCAAAATGTTCACAATAGACACAGAAACTTTGGAGACGGTTACTCTATAGTAATTATTTAACAAGAGCTACAAAGTATCTCATGAAATACGAGTCAGGCTTTATACCTGAGCTTGTCATATTAAGACAGGGCTTTATTCATGAGCAACATTAGTTTGCATTCTTTATCCTGTGGTATAGTAGAACAGGTTTTGAAATCAGATAAAACTAGCTTCCTTTCTTTTTTTAAATTTTTTAATGTTTATTTATTTTTGAGAGAGAGAGAGACAGAGCATGAGTGGGGGAGGGGCAGAGCAAGAGGGAGACACAGAATCCAAAGCAGGCTCCAGGCTCTGAGCTGTCAGCACAGAGCCCGATGCAGGGCTCAAACTCACAAACTGTGAGATCATGACCTGAACCGAAATCATAGGCTTAACCGACTGAGACCCAGGCACCACATATAAAACTAACTTTCAATCAAGATCAGCCAGTTCCGGGTGAGTTTCATTGGACAAGTTACTTAACCTTTCTTTGTCTATGTTCTCCATCTATAAAGTGATATTAATATTGCTCTCCTCGTGAAGTTGCTCTGAGAATTAAAGACAGATATAAAGTATCAATCACACTGCCTGGTATATAATTTTTCCTTCTGCTCTTTCCCAGGGCTAAAAGGTGAGGTGGCACAGTAAATTAGAGGCAGGGATGGGTATGGAGCATAGGTAGGAGGGGGGATATTACTAGAAACAGAAACCTTGCAATCTGGTACTGACACATCGCTAGCTCTGGGGTCTTCGGCAAGTCACTAAAACTCATGGGGTCTCACTTTCCTGACTAAAAAAAAAGAGGGGTTCATGACAGGACTATGCAGTGTAGTTATAATCACTTCTAGGACTTAAAGGTGTTTAGATGTTGCTGACTGTGTGTGAGGGCGAACAGCAAGGGAAGTGCAGTTTGGTAAAATTCTCCTACTTCCCCTTCTTCTTTGGTCTATTTTATACTGAGGTTTTGCATCAGATTTGTTTTAGGGGGAAAAAGTATGCTGTTTAAAAAATTAAAAAACATCTTGAAAAACACCAGATGACATGCCCTCTCAAGTCTTTCCTGCTCTAAAACATGAGAGTCTGCTAAATGCCCTCCATTGTTGGAGCCAAGCTACCTCCAGAGCCAGAAGCAGCCTGGACATTTTCAGCAACCCATTAAGTCATATGTTTGGGACAGAAGGAAAAACAAACCCTATGAAGGTCTGTGGCCAAAACAGAGAGAGACACTCATCCAACTTGTCCAGAAAACAAGCCAAACAACATCTTCTCAAAACATATTATTAATATAATATAGGAAATGTTAGCAGAACTATAGAAATGTCTCTTTCACAGTGGATGAACAACCTGGCCTTTGCTTTGATTATGGCTTATGACTTCTCATCTAACAGAGGACTGCTCAAGAGCACAAAGCTGTCCTACATGGTCATCCTTACCAAAACAGTTGGCCCTGTGTGGCAACTGTGAAAACATATTATGCCTTTCTTAAGCCCATCATTGATAGACGTGTTTAAATGGAAGATACCCACAAGGGGATAACGGATCTAGCTTGTGCATTTTGTCCTATATTGAGCCAGGTAGGAATCAGGACGAAGAGGAGATTATTCTTTTGATGAGAAATTTATTCTTAGAGCAACAAGCACATGAGAAAAGGAAAGTCTCCATTCTTTCTGTAAATGAAGGTCATAGACAGATAATTTATATATTAAAATCAGATATGCCAAAAGCACCTTGAAGATAACCTAGTCCAGTAGTTTTGCACCTCTTTTGGAACAGATTTTCTAGCAGGAGCTCAAAAGTGTGATAGAGTTAAAAATCGTTGAACGAGAACACTTACCCGGGTTGAAGTAGGGATGGGGAGATTAGCTTTGCCTGTTCTATACGACCTCTTCTTCTCTACCACAACATCTCTTTTGAGACAGACCCTGAGGCACCTCCATGAGTATTTGAGGGCTCCTATCAACACTTTGAAAGTCACTCACTAATCCATATTTCCCTATTTACAGATGACAAAACTAGGTACAAAGAGGCCAAGTGATTTGCTCAGAGTTCTGAAATATGAAAGGGAAGCCTCGGGCTAAAGCCAGGGCTCCTGATGTCCAGCCCCATGCTCTTGTCATTAGGTAACATGGAGTCCTTCTGAGAAAACATTTGACACCACCTTCAGTTCACCTGTGGTGAGTCACCCAATCGGATATGAACTGTTCAAAGTCTCAATGAAGTTTGTTTGTTTGTTTGTTTTTCTTTGCTTGTCTAAAGGATATCTGCAATTGAGGAAGAGAGGGAGGGATGGAGGGAGGAAGGATGAAAGGGAGGGAAGAGAGAGTTAAATTTCAACATTAAAAGCATGGCCAAATACCCCATCCTCCATAGAAATGCACTCAAAACTGTATGAATCAGTAACGTGAATGGGGAGAAAAACAGATCAAAATGATTATTTGTTTATAAAATTCAACAACTTTGATGAGTCTTGAAGGAACTAAATGGCTCAAGGCTGCATCTATCCACTGACTCTTCCCTCCAACTAGTAGATTCTGTTCAGAGACACCACTTGCTGCTAGGATATGGGTGTGAATGACTCCAGGATAAAAGGCCTCCTTGCTGCTAAATATTATTCTGGGAATAGAATGAGGAAAAGAGAGAGAGAGGGCAGGGAAAGGGAGAGGAGGAGAGGAGAGAATATTATGGTGGTCAGTGGTTGGGGGTCAGAAGGAAGAAAACCACGTAGGCATTTTGTGTGGAAAGGAGGTACCTGGGAATATTTCCATGATCCTACTGGCCCAGAGTAGAAAATGTGTCCTGGAATACAAAAACACAGACTGACAACCAGTAGGCTGAGAGAATGATCTTTGGGATCCAGGATATAAGAGGACTAAAGTGTGCCATTTCCTTCTTCTCCACAGCAGTGACCTCAACCAATAAAATGTGATTACTAATATGATGGGTTTTAATAAATAAAAAAGAGTTTATAGTTGTAACTGTAGTATAGTATAATCCTACTCTGTAGTCTACAATCTTAGTATTATGGTCTCTGGTCAGCTGATTAGGTGTGTTAAGATAAATGTGAAAGAAAAATGTCACTGGTTTTGTTCTGTGGCTGAGCCCAATCTGTGTTACACTAGAGTATACAGACCTTTCACACACTTACACCACTAGGCTATAGCATAACTGCCTGGGGTATGGAGGAAGCTTATCCTCAATAGCTTAAAAAAAAAAAGCATTCATGGGTCAGAAGTAGCAGATTTGCATATGTGGCAGTGAAATGCATGCTGCAATGGATTTAATGGTTAAGATGTTGGCTTTAGACCCAGACAGACTGGTATTCAAATCCTAGCTGCCTCTAACCATCTACAGGATCTATGGCAACATATTTAATTTTTCTGAGTCTCAAACGGGGATGGTGACAAATGTATGAAACTATTAGGACTACTTTGAAGATTACTTCAATTAATACAAACAGCCATTATTACAATAGGTCCATATAAGTGTGAAAAGTAATGTTAGAGCCCTTGGATAGAGCTGAGCTCTCTAAGCTGTAAAACCAGAAGAAGGACGTCCACCAGAGAAAAGAGGGAATTTTAATGATATTGATGCTAAATAACATCCCTTCCCCTACTTCCTCACTCTTTTTTTTAGACCTGGGAGGAAGACTTCACATTGATTTTTTTCACTGAGGAAAACTACTCAGCATTTGCTTCTCACCAGAACAACACATTTTTTCTTCTTCCTCTGTGTAATCAAGTGCAAACAAAATCCAGATTCCAGTCTGTAACAATGGCCACATGGGGTAGAAACTGATTTCCTCTTGGAAAACACTTAATTCTAGAACATTGAGCTTTTGGGTCATTTCCTTGCACTCTGCTGATATCATATCCCGACTTGTTTATTTGTTCATTGTTAATTGTTGCTCTATGTACATTCAACAACAATCAGAGGTACTTATGTACTGACTAAACAGAGCATCAGAGAGTTTTTACTAAGGCAGCTTAGGGTTCATGGGATATCTGACATAATTGATGTTTCAATGAATCAACTAAAGTTCATCCAAATGTGACTTCTGAGATCCTCTGCTTTTTAATAGACACTTATGAACATGATTACGTTTTTCCCCAAGGCCTGTCATGACCCACTGTGGGTGTTCCTTGAATGAGTTATGAGACGTCCCTCAACTTAGAATAAATGCAATTGATCTGGACACTGAGAACACAAGAGGCATTTTTTTAATGTGTAGAAGACTTGTTATGTTTCCCTTGTTCCACTGGGAATATCAAATATTTTCCTGCCTTCAAAAATTATAAGTTGTGGCCAGATTTTCACATATTCTTTCCTCATTTATGGAAAGTATAGATAGAGACATAGAAATGTCCCCCAGATATCGTTGACACTTTCAAAGAAGATGAAAAATGGGTTTGATGTGTACATTCCAGCCTGTTTATTCTCTAGTTAATGATACTCAATAGAGCCTGTCCATACTGACACTTCCTAACCTACTGGTTTATTTATTTGGCTAGTATTATCAAGGCTAGCTAAGATGGTAACTACTAACTGGGGAAATAAAATAAGTGTACCAAAGATTAAACGTACCATAATCTTTAGTAACATCATTTTAATCACTTTTGGAGTAATCTTCCTGAAAATACCAATGATAATCTTTAGTCACAATGAAAATATATTCCAAAACATAGTGAAACATGTTCTTGAAAACCTGTGCTCAGAACAAGTAGATTTATCACTTTTAAGCCCTGTTCTTTCACTTCTGCAGAAAACATTGTAGAGATTGGTTTTCCCACAAGATTTGTATTCTGTAGTCTGTATTTCTTTTCAGATTTCAAACTAGCCCTTAATGTCTTGAAATATACTCTCTTCTGCATACACATTCTCCTTATTTTCTTTAAACTAAAATTTTTTAATGTTTATTTTTGAGAGGGGGGAGGGGGAGATAAACAGGGAGACACAGAATCTGAAGCAGGCTCCAGGCTCTGAGCTGTCAGCACAGAGCCCGACACAGGGCTTAAACCCACAAGCAGCGAGATCATGACCTAAGCTGAAGTCGGAAGCTCAACTGACTGAGCCACCTAGGTGCCCCTCTCCTTATCTTCTTTAATGTAAACCTTGCTTGAATGCTTTTCCTAATTATCAGATACTAAGGATCACATTTTTGGGGGCCTGGTCTTCTGATCATTTGTATCACTCAGGACACTTGGTTGCAAATGACAGAATCCCAACTTGACCTAGCTTAGGCAATAAAGGAATATTTATTGGCTCACTAGCCAATGCCTGGGAAAAGCGGGGGTGGAGTTAGCTTAGGGAAGACTGGATCCAAAGAATCAGATCATCTTATCTTTCTCTCATCTCAGCTTTTTGGTTTTATGGCCATAGGCAGTTCTGGATTTATACTGCAATTACATATCTAGAAACACAAGAGAGCTCTTTTGTCAGCTCTGTATTAGAAAATTTTTGTGGAAGGCTTAGAGCTGGCTTGACTTGTGTCACTACTCATCCTTAGACTGGTCTCTGTGGTCTAAGTGTGAAGGACTCTACCTGGCACTCCCATAAGAATCATTATAGTTGGCAAAAACAGAAATATCTCCTCCAAAGGAAGAAAAGGTGCTCTGGACATACAAAACAATATGTGCCCATGATCCTTTTATGAGAAAGTATAATACTAATATATCACTCCTTTCTGGATTATTCCTTACATTGTTTCATGCTCAATAATATTGGGAAGCAATAATTGCTGGCACATTCTTTTGATTAAGAAGACAGAATTGACTTGTGCTTATATGAAAAAAAAATTGTGGATTTAAGTTTGGCATACAAATTTTAAATCATGTTATCTCAAAACCACAACTGGCAAAAACGCAGATTGGCAAGGTATCCCTCTTCCAAGCAAGTCCCAATGAAAGCAGTAGCCTTCCCTTCAATAATCACAAGCGTTCACAGGAGACCCAGTCTACTAGTAGCCTGCCATGCCACTCTTTAACTTGACTCACCAGTTGAGTCATTATCCAC
The DNA here is from genome assembly GCF_007474595.2 of Lynx canadensis. NCBI lineage: Eukaryota > Metazoa > Chordata > Mammalia > Carnivora > Felidae > Lynx > Lynx canadensis. Next base: position 52,397,776 of record NC_044310.1, on the reverse strand, counting down.
TTGCAGAAACCAAACAAAATCTTATTACAAACATAACTCATTTGTTATCCAATTCTTCACAATCAGAAACTATCAGTTGCTTGTTGACACATTGATTGATAAAGGTTCCAAAAGGATTAGGCTCCCTTCCTCCCTCCCTCCCTCCCTTCCTCCCTCCCTCCCTCCCTCCCTTCCTTCCTTCCTTCCTTCCCTCCATCCTTCCTTCCTTCCTTCCTTCCTCTTTCTTTCCTTCCTTCTTTTCTCCCCCCTCCCTCTCTCTTTTTCTCCCTCTCCCTCCCTTTTCTTTCCTGCTCTTCCCTTCCCTTTTTTCATTCTAATAAACTCTGTCATGCTGCAGGACTCTCCTCACTACATTTTTGTGTCTTTACATCCAGACTCTGAAACTGAGTGCTGCTTTACATCACCATTACAACTTATCACAGGACAATAATAAATACATTTCTGTGTAGACTGAAGAATGTAAATGAAGATTAGACTACGTTACTTAAAGTGGAAACTATGCCATCAAAACTGGAAAGAAGGGCTCAGTCTCTACCTAGTTTTCAGGACCCCTGTGGCTCCAGCTGGGTTCTGTTTTCAACAGTTGACCCATTCTCTGGCCCTGGCCCACCATCTTTTCTCAGAATGGATGCCAACTGCTAATGTACTGTGTATGGTGGTTAGACCAATCCATTGTACTAATACTAATGTTTTTAATAAGCCAGTTATCACAAGTAGGTGTGAACCTACCATCTGCCTCCTGACTTCAGCCAATCTCCAATTTATCACTTTTCTAAGAACATAGGGATTCCTTTGTAACTTGCTTTATTGAAAAAAACCCTACCACCACACTGTTATGTACTGCATGTTTGGATCCACCCCAAATTCCTGTGTTGCAACCCTAATCCCCAGTGGGATGGTATTAAAAGGTGGTGTTTTGGGTAGGCAATTAAGGTTAGATTAGGTCATGAGGTAGGGTCCTCATGACCCGATTAGAGCCCTTATACAAAGAGGAGGAGACAAGAGATATCCCTCTTTGTACGCACATACCAAAAAGGCCACGTGAAGGCATAGCCAGGAAGAGAGCCCTCACCAAGAGCCTGACCCTGATCTTGGACTTTCAACCTCCACACTGTAAGAAATAAATTTCTGTGGTCTAAGTCACCCACTCTGTAAACTATGTTATAGCACCTGAACTAAGACAGATGCCATTATAAAAGGATCACAAGGGGCACCTGGTTGGCTCAGTTGGTTAAGCATCCGACTTTGGCTCAGGTCATGATCTCACAGTTCATGAGTTCGAGCCCGTGTTGGGCTCTGTGCTGACAGCTCAGAGCCTGGAACCTGATTCAGATTCTGTGTCTCCCTTCTCACTCTGCCCCTCCCTGACTCGTGCTCTGTCTCTCTCTCTCTCTCTCTCAAAAAAAAAAAAAAAAAAAAAAGCATTAAAAAAAAACCTAAAAGGATCACAAAATGGAGGGTGGGGCAGGGAGCCAAGATACATAATGATGTTTGCAATGAAGTTCTAAATGATTGGATGAATCATTGGTAGAATGTCTAGTAGACTTAAAGAGACCCAAGTTGTTAAATTCACCCTATTTATCCTGCATATAATATAACAGGGATTTTTGATATTCTCTATGTGTTTCACTGGAGCAAAGATTCCCTCACTTCTCAGTCCCAAGTACCTGGTGGAAAGAAATGGGATTTTTGAGTCAGACCATGTCTGAATCCCAGCTCTGTTTCTTATTGACTGTGAGAACCTGAGCAAGTTTCTTAACTGCCATAAGCCACATCTTCCTAAACCGTAAAATGGGACTTCTGTTTGGGTTGTTTCAGCATTATTGAGACAATGTAAGTATAACATTTAGCATAGAGCTTCATAATTAAAGTTGCAAGAGTCAAGCTCTAAATAAAGTCCTAAATGATGTTAAGATTAGAATAATAAGGAGTTTCTGCAGCAGAGAAAAAGCCTGGTGCATTTTACCTAATAGGTTGTGCTGGATGGAGTGTAAAAAAGAGAAGCATTAGAAAGTAGCCCTGCCTTCATGTGGCTCATTGTCTAGTCCGGGGAGCCAAAGGGAAAACATATGCGTGAAATAACAACAGGACAATACCCAAGAGGAAAATAAAATACCAAATTGCAGATGCAGTCCATGCATGTGAAAATAGTTTAGAAGAGAGAGTAGGTAAAAGCTAGGGTAATGCCCTCCAAGACACAGACCCTACAATGGCAGAGATGTTGTCACTTTCATCCATGGCTCTATCTCCAGCACATAGACCAGTGCCTGGCTCTCAGTGGGTGGTCAATAAATTCCTATTGAATAATAGATGAACAAACTGTGTGAATAACTAGTGGAAAAGCACTAGACTTGGAATAGAAGGCCTAGGTTTGGATCCTTGCTTAATAGCTCTGTAACACCAGATAACTTTCTTCACCTCTCAGAACTTCAGTTGTCTTAATCTGTAAAATGGCTATATAATTCCTACCCACTGTGTGGGGTTGTCATACAAATAAATAATATATTTTGTGTGAAAGGTAAGTATAATATAGTAAAATGTAGCTGTAATAAGGAACTAGAACCTCAAGGATGGCTACAAATTTGGACAAGTGGAAAGAAGCCATTTTAATGCTGCATTTGCCCATATGTTCCTTAACCTGGGCTCCAAGACCAGTAAGGGTGTCCATGGAATAACAGGATAGAAAGCTGTTTTTCTTTCCCGCCATGGTAACCAACGGCACATGCTCCATTGCTGTTAACAAGATCAATAAACTTGCCACATTCAGAAATCGACAATTAACCCCTTTTACAACACTTAAAGTCACAGGCCTCTCTATTTTATATGGCCAAGCAGGCTGCTGAGCACATGGTTTTTATTACTGCCTACCCCACCCCCGCCTTAAAAAAAAAAAAAAAAAAAAAAAAACAAGCTATTACTAATAATTTAACACCTTCTAGAACCTGTCCCTCTCTTAATGATTTTGCAGGGAAGCTCTGTGTGCTGCAGCCATCTTTGCAAGGGCCACCTCCAGGTCCATGCTGCTTGGGGGAACCATATTATCTTTAGTCCTGCTTACCTTTCTAAATGTTTTATGGTTTACAGCTGTGGCGAAAAGCATTTTGGGGTCGGCAGAGATTTATTCCCCTTTTTAATGTTTTTACTAGGCTGAATAAACACATTCTCGAGGAATGAAACCTCTGGCCATGTTGGGAATATGGAAACCCGGGCTCCACTCTGTAAGGGCAGTGCTTTCGTGACTGACACTTGCTTATAACAACGAGTGCCATTGTTGGCTCTGAATGGGTTTGTGGTCAGGAGTCCTCTGAGGGTTCCACAGCACCCACCCCACAAGCCACTCTGTCACAACCCTACCTGAAATCGCCTTCCTCTTTGCAGGATCCCATTAACACCTGTAGAAAAACGCTGCATTTTAAGGGCTCTGGAGAGTCTGGAAGGTTGAGAATGTATAATTGATACTATTTTTTTGGCACTTTTACATCGAGCATGTGCTCATTTAAATATTTTTGGCAAATGAGTTTTGATAAAATGAGTCTTTCTCCCAAATTCAAACGAACCCTTAATTTTTATGAGGTTTGTAAAACGTCAGCAAAATGATTTCTTAAAAAGGAAAAAAATTATTTCCTTGAGCTTGCTCATTCCGTTGATTTTGGCTAAGACTGCTCATAGAATTACTAGTATGCTATGAGAAAGATTATTCATATAGTGATTTGGAGCTGGGTGGAATCAGAAAGTATCATAAATCTCTTCACATGACACTCCTGCAAACTTTGCCAGCCTTGGAATAAAACAGGCTTGGAAGCCAACAGGCAGCACCTGCATAGCCCAGTATGAGGCAAGAGCTGGCCTATCATTAGACCTTATCAAGGTGTCTCCAAGTTGTGCTTCAAAGTCAGAAGAATAAAGCACTTTCTCTAGTTGCAGAACTTTGGGGGTGATTAGCAAGCATAAGTCACACTTACACACATATCAACTGTCCACACTGGAGAAACTGACATGCCCGGCTCATTTCTTTGCTTCCTGATGGTTTTCTCTTCAGAAGACCTGTGGAAGGGCCCTTCTGTGAACTGATTCCTAGAGCCACGTGTGGCCAATACCAATGATAGTTGCCATGGATTCTGCCTTTCAGTGATTTCAGTCTACTACACTGTACTCTGGTCTAAATGTACAGTCATGTTCCTAAGATACCACCAGTTTGCAGACATTATTATTGAACAATTATTCTCAGTTATTGAAATAATAGTTCTCCGTTATTGAAATAATTATTCTAATAGGAAAAATACTTGGGAGCTAGGTGCTTTCATACTTAGTAACAGGATTTTTTTTTTCCTGTAGGAATGTCAATAATAAAGTTTTCCTTTATGGCTATAAGAATTGGAGGTGCGGGGACAAGAGAGCTATAAAGCCTAAACACTGTGCAAATCCAAATTTTGGTAATGCAGAGCTTTTGCTCAAGAGCACCAACTTTTTTTTCTCTGATACCAGCTCTACCATAGAGCATGGTGACGCTCAGTCATTCTTATCATCTGTATCATCCATTGTTATGATAAAGTACAGTGCCACCCTAACAAAGAAAATGGGGAACTAGCTATGTACTAGCTCTATTTCTGAGTATTGATGATTATAATAGTAGACTGTATGCCAGTCCATATCTCTGAACACTCAGGTTATGTCTCAGCTGGGAAAACTCCGACTGTAAGAGAAATGTCAGTATTCATCTATCCTTTCTTGCCAATTAGAGTCACAGTCCTTTAGACCAGTGCTTTTATAGAGAACCAACTTCATGCGTTTAAGGCAAGAATTTCCTTCACCCCATTACATTTCTTAAGGGACAACATCGTGTGAACAGCAGTGATTCCTGACCTTCTCCCTCCTCTTTAAACATTTTTCCCAACTCGTTCCTTTCATCTCAGAGCTTGTCCTTGTCATTGTCATAAATGTAAGGCATATCAAGTATGCAATTCTTCATCCCCACCCATTATTCTCTTCCATCTCTGTCATTCCAGCCATGTTCTCTTTCTTCCCTCCAAGTTCCAGAGAAGAGATTCCTCCCTTCCTATAGAAACCTAACCCCTCTACCTGGGCTTATTAGCTTTTTCTTCCCACTGTCTCCAGGATTTTAATCCCCACAGTGGTTGTTTTTTCTCTTTAGCATCTTCAAAGACCTCTTCCAGAAGTGGTCAGTTGTTCCTAAAGACACACACACACACACACACACACACACACACACACACTCTCTTACTTCTCATTATCCCAATTTCCCTCCTTCCTGGTTCCCTTCATGGTTTCTTTGATTTTGTACTTTCCTGGTTTTGCTTCTATTTTTCAATAATATCTCCCCTCCTATACTGAGTTCTCTTTCATCTGTACCTCTCTCAATTATGAGTGTCACAGAAGGCTCAAACCTTGGTCCTCCATTCTTCCTTTGGATTATGCTGTTGGGGAGGCCCTTGTTATTCAGTTATCCCTCAATCCTGATTATCTTCAAGACCCATATAATTTTCCCTCCCACATAATTCCATGTGGATATGCCACCACCACCACCTATATCAGTTCTAGTCCTCAGGGAGCAAATGCTATGATAGGAATTAAAAGTACAAGAGATTTATTGTTGGGTAATGCTGCTGAATGAAAAGGGGGAAAGGCTGAAGCAGGTAGGGAGAGGTTTCAGACTGTGATGCCAGCCTGGCATCTTAGGTAAGAGAAGGGGCGGGAAGGAGGTTTGGGAAGGAGAAGCATCAGACCCCAGTGCCGCTTTGAGTGTTTGGGCTAGCCGAGAGGGGAGCCTCAGGTAACATAGGACAGAAAAGCTTGGCTCTATTACTTCTTCTGAGCTTAATCACTGGTTGATTTCGAGCTGCCTGGTAAGTGTGATGCCAGCTTGTGTGCTGTGGCAGATTCCCAAGGTGCTGCAGCTAGCAGCTCTCTTAAAGGGAAATCACAAACACAATCCATACAAGACTCCTCTGTGCCTACCATCTATGCTTTCCTTTCAAATTATCCCATCTTTGCCTTTGATATCAGTGTTCTTCCATCTTCCAAGCTTGATATCTTCAAGTAATCTTTGGCTTTTCTAATACCCTTATCTCTTACATCCAATGTATGATTATTAAATTCTGAATTTTCAGTTTTATTAATCCCTCAATGCCACGGTTTTAATCCATCGAAATTATTATCTCATACTGGTTGCTGTCATAAGCTTAGTCTCTTATCTGGCTCAGTTTCCTTGCTCATTCTGTACATGTAGTGGTTTCCCAGGATTTAGTCCTTGACTCTTGTTTCTTCTCATGCTACAGGCTCATCCTAGATGACCTTATCCATTAAGTGACCTCTACTGAAATACCTATGACTCCACAATTCTCATCTCCAGCCCCATTCTGTTCAGAGCTCTAAATCAATGTTTCTCAAACTTTAGTGTTGTATGCTTGTTTAAAGGGGAAAAATGTATATTCTACTGTTAAATTATTTTATTTAAAATGTTACACATGGGGGCACCTGGGTGGCTCAGTTGGTTAAGTGTCCAACTTCTGATTTTGGCTTGGGTAGTGAACTCATGGTTTGTGAGATTGAGCCCCATGTCGATTTTGGGATTCTCCCTCCCTGCATCTCTGTCTCTCTCTCTCTCTCTGTGTCACTCCCCAGCTCATGTGTGCACACATGTTCTCTTCTCTCAAAATAAATAGACATCTTAAAAAAATAAATGAAATATTATGTATGTACTAACACAAAACTAAGTACAAACTTTTGTTAATACTTTGGTTTCCTCCCAGACTTTTTTCTACACGTATTTTATATAGTTGAGATACTATTATATGGATATAGGTGTGTGTATTTGTGTGCGTGTGTGTGCGTGCATGTGCGTGTGTTGTATCTTGTTTCTTTTTTTTTTTATAAATTTTTTTTTTACATTTATTTATTTTTGAGACAGAGAGAGACAGAGCATGAACGGGGGGGGGGGGGTCAGAGAGAGAGGGAGACACAGAATCTGAAACAGGCTCCAGGCTCTGAGCAGTCAGCACAGAGCCCGACGCGGGGCTCGAACTCACGGACGGCGAGATAATGACCTGAGCCGAAGTCGGCCGCTTAACCGACTGAGCCACCCAGGCGCCCCGTATCTTGTTTCTTATTCTTGATATTAGAGAACAAACATTTTCTTAGTCAATAAAACTCTATGAAAATTATTTTTTCATGGGACACATGTTATTCTGTGGATATGTCATAATTAATGTTTTATAATGATATCTAATGTTAAATAATGAAGCAATAAATAACTTGGTACATAAAATTTTGTCTGAATTTTTTTAGGAGTATTTTCTCAGAATGGATTTCCAGAAATGGGAAGGTAGATGCCCTCATTTTAGAGATGAGAAAACCTAGGTTCTAGGAATTTGAATGATTTTCCTGAGGCTACTAAGTCTGTAAAATATAAGGGATGAAAAGAAAAATCTCAGCTCTGGGTTATTTTTATTGTGGCAGGCTACCCATAGTGGGTCATGAAGGGATGCTGTCATAGGATTCTTCAGGGGGTAGAAGATCTGGAAACTATGAAGGGGTAATTTCTAATCTAATTTCCTGGAAACCTCAGCCTGATTTGGGATTCAGAGATGCAAGGATATATAGCATGAGTTGCGTGGGATCTCTCAGAGCATCAGAAGATTAGGTATAACCTAGTCAGGTACTATTTTCTCAGTGTGCATTTGTGCTGAAGTCACATTAGCATTAGTACCACTGTCTTGATTTTGCACTGGCTTGAAAAGACTGCAGGGGGCCTTCATGGTTGGTCTCTAATACCCAGTCTTTCAAAGATGCCATGAGCTCTTACTCAAAATCAAACAAATGGCACCACATAGTTTATTTGCAACTTGTCCTCCATCTGTACCCTTGGCCTAGAGCTGCTGCAGTGGGGAGATATCTGATGCTGTGACTCTGAAAGTCATGACATCCCTGCCTTTATCTTGGGAGAGATCTGGTTCTGTTTGGACCCCAACCAAGAAGTGACTTTTCCTTCCAAAAAGAGTCAAAAATGCCCTTCTTATTGCTATGGCATGAAGGAAAGGATGGGTGAGGCATGTAGTTAATACTGGCAGGCACTCAGCCTTGCTACAACTCTCAAGTTGGAAAACTGAAGTAGACATCAAGGTTTTTACAGAACGTATTGATAGCAGCTGATTTAGGAGAAAGACTTGTAGACCAGGATTTCTCAACCCCCGCACCATTGACATTTTGAGCTGGATAATTCTTTGTTGTGGGGGCTGTCCTGAGCATTGTAGTGGGTAAGCAGCAGCCCTGCCCTCTACCCACCAGATGCTAACAGCCCCCCTCTAGTCATGACAATCAAAAATGTCTCTGGACACTGTCAAATGCCCCCTGAAGGCCAGAATTACTCCTGGTGGAGAACACTGAGACAGACGAATAGATTCCAAAGAAGAAAGCAGCTACTCCCAACGCAGGCAGCAAATGAAAGGAAGGTGATTTGACATGGAAGATGAACTAAATGTCTTGTGAGAGAAGGACTCCAAAGTAGATAAGAACCAAAGGTCTTCCCTAGTCACCCCAGCTAAAGGCCTTCTTCAGATCTGTAATGAAATGGAATGGGCATAAAAAGAGAAAGAAGCCTTTTCTATAGTGAACATAGGCTTTAAGACACATTATGCATGCAAACTAGATAATATCATATATAAAGTCCCCAAACTAAAGCATGGCTTCTACCAATCTTCACAAAACTCCTCCTGCAATTAACAAAAATTCAAAGATTGTTTCTATAGTTCTCTAACTGCACAAACCCTACTGAACATTATAATCAAGATTCTCATGCTCAGAAAGCAAGACAACCAGCAAGAATGCTGAAACCAGCTTCCCCCCACTTTGATACTCACCGCCTTATGCAACCATAAAATCTCAGTGTTAAAAGGATCTAAGAAGCCATCTGATTCAGCTTACTAAACTGCCTGCATGACATCCTTGACAGATGATTGAAACCCTTCACAAGGCAGATTATCCCTTTGTTGGGTAGCACCACTTGTATGTTTTTATGTTGGGGGCTAGAATCTGCCTCCCAGTAATGACGACTTATTGGACGGAATAAGTCCACTCCCTGATTGAGAATTCCAAAGGTAGACCCTGAAGTCACCTGGCAAGTCTTCTCTTCATCATATCTTCTCCACTCCTATCAACCATTCCCACATGTCTTGTTTCTCACATGCCCTCACTTTTACTCTCTTGTCCCTCTTTTGAACACTATCTCCTCAGGATCCAAAGGGACATGATCAGCACCTCACAATTGCCCTCAACAGTGATTCCAGACCTTCACCCCTTTTGTCAAGGCCCTAAAATATTCCTTCACTTCTCAGTCTCCTCAGAAGACTTGTCTTTCTTTTTGTCTTTTTTTTTTTAACATTTATTTATTTTTGAGAACAAGCAGGGGAGGGACAAAGAGAGAGGGGGACATGGAATCCAAAGCAGGCTCTAGGGTCCGGGCTGTCAGCATAGAGCCCGATGCGGGGCTTGAACCCACAAACCATGAGATCATGACCTGAGCTGAAGTCAGACGTTTAACCGACTGAGCCACCCAGGTGCCCCCAGAAGACTTGTCTTTGATCTCACAGACAGAATGGGCATCAGGCGGGTACAACTCTCAAGATTTCATCTTTTCTTTCTGCCTCTTCCTATGTGGGTCCCCTATCCTTGCAACATCTATTCTTATGAACGTATGTCTTTAGATCTCTTTTTATCTTTCTTCCAGTCTGGGGAGGGTGAAGACCTGTCTCCATCAATTATTCTTTCTGTTCTCTGTTTTTAGTTTTTCCTCTCATTGCCCCTTCTCAAGCCTACCTGTATGTGCCAGCTTTCCATTTCAAAAAGGCAGCCAACCTTCATGGTCATCCCTCTTTCTACCCACAGCACTACAGTACTGAGTCTCCTTCCTCCACATCTTAGCTCTGCTAAGAGTCATCCATATGTGAAGGCTTATCTCATTTATTTCTCACTCCAATGCAATCAGTATCCTCACTTGGCATACCCTCTCTCTACTCCCTTTGCACAACACATACCAGGTAATCTGCAGGCCTCCCAACAGACCATTTTGTTTTCTCTGCCTGGAATGATCTATTCACCTTGTGCAGTTGGCAAACCCCTATTCTTTTTTTAAGACCCTCAGATGCCATGTCCTTTGCCTGGCCTTCCCTAGAGAGGCAGGAAGATAATCAGACCATCAGAATACCATGTTTATAGTTGTATTTTAAGAATTAAATGAGGTGATCTATGCCAAGTGCTTAGCACAGTGAATGGCAGAGAATAAATGCTTGATAAATTATAACTGTTATGATTATTAGCCCCTTATTCAGGCTCTATTTCCTTTTCTCTAGGTGCCTATTAATTCTTTTAAATGTTTATTTATTTTTGAGAGAGAGAAAGAAAGCATGAGTAGGGGAGGGGCAGAGAGTGAGAGAGAGAGAGAGAGAGAGAGAGAGGGAGGGAGACAAAGAATATTCAAAGCAGACTTTGCGCTGTCAGTGCAGATTATGCTGTATGTGTCTAAGCAGGTGATAATTTTTCCACCAGTCTACCAGATTCTAAGGACAGGGATGCCATTTTTTCATCTACATGTCCCTAACATGAAGCATAATACTTAGTAGGAACTCAATTAACACCTGATGAATGAGTGAAGGACAATTCACTTGCATGAGTACAAGGCAATTATGATGTCTTATAATTAGCAAGGGTATACTGGTTCTATGCTGATGGTTCTGCCCTTTTCAACAGTGATATCACATTTCAAGCCTCCAACATACCTCCATGAAATTTGGAATGAATTAGAATGCCAAAGGGGGACTCAATGTTCCCTGAGACAGGTTTCCCAGTGGGGAGAACTCCCATGCCAGATCTTGGGAGCTGAGTGAACTCTTGGCTCTGGTTGGTGCTGCCTGTCCTTAGGGGACCAAGGTTGCCCTGAACAGCCAGCCCTTCTGGGTTCAACTGTGGGCCAGCCACTGAAGGTGGAACAAAAGCAGCATTGAGTCCACCACTCACAAAGCAGGCCCTTGGGCAAGGATCAGAGGACTTGTCTGTCAGTTTTTCCCTCCTCAGACACAGTGCTCGGCTCCACCTCCGCCTTCAGGAACTGGAGTAATGTCAGCTATGGAGGTATGGGAGGAAAAGGTATGTTATGCCAGGTGTGGAAGAGCTCAAAAGAATGTTGCCTGGTAGCTACAAAATGGAGATGAGTTTAGTGAATGTTTCCTTCTGATGATAGTGTTAGTAACCAATACTAGTCAGAGCCAAGGAGCTGGTGCTCCAACATTTTCACCACCAGAGAATCCTTTTTAAATTTTACATCACTCTGCCCTCAGAGACCCATGCTTTATGGGAAAATATTTATACACTGGACCTTAACTGGGTGCCAGGTACTTTGCCTCTGTACTGTGTGCTTTGCATGTTGTCTTTTATTCCTTATAACAAACCTATATGAAGAGTATATCATTTCTTTTTAATAAACAAGGAAACTGAATGGGGCTCAGGTAGTTGATGCAACTAGTTCAGGACCACACACCTTATCAATGACCATATTAGTGGTTAACCAGCTCGTCCAAGGCCACACAGCTTTTCAAATGACCTCAATTAAGTAACAGCTAATTAGGTAAAAGAGTAATTTTCTCCCTGGTTGTTATTAAAACAATAAATATAAAAATAGTTAACCAAACTTTACATACGACTTTGTCAAAATACTGTCAGTCAGAGCCTTCAATTAGCATGAGAATGCAAATGTTCACTTAAGCTAATTCAAGACAAATAAGTTTGTGGCTCTAGTTGTCCTGTGCTGTTTTTAAAAAATAATAGTAACATACAGTTACCACTAGGGCTTTTGAAATTTCATAAATAGTTCATGGACTTCTATTACTCACTCCAAGTATCCATGGGATCTGAGACTTCCAGAATGGGTCACTGCTCTACGGTACTAGGCTTTGCTGTTTATCCTTTGAAAACTATTTCTCAGTGTACTGAATAAATGCTGAATGCCATTTTTGTCCTTGGTGGCTTTTTCTAAACTTAGGCAAGATTCTGTTCATCGGGAAGGCATGCAAAGGTCTTTCCTTTGACCTGAATGCTTATCTGGAGAAAACACAATTTAAGGATTTCCTCAAGCTGTTTGCATGATCCCTGAAGGTACAGATCATAAAGATTTCAAAGGAACTTTAGGACCAGGGGAAGAAATGAAAAGCTCACCTTTGCCCTTAGTTTTGTGTGGGAGATTTGGGGGCTGGGCTTACTGGTGACTCCAGGTGTATGCAGGGCAGGTCCAATTTCAAAGTACTCTGGGACCCAAACAAGGGCTTGAGGCTTTGATTTGCAACAGAAAGACAGCCCGAAATTGTTCTGTGGAGTCCATCCTACTCCAAGAAACAAGATTCAGAAAGAAGAGGGAATAACTTCCAGCTAAAAGGATTCCTCTTGCTCTGTCAGCAAGAAGGGCAGGGAGACTGAGCTGACAGACCCACAATAAAACCAGCTGAAAGGTGAGTCACAGAGTATCACACCGGAAGGAATTCACTGGTTGGAAAAATCACAGCAATCCTATCTTCTGATAGCAGTCTATCAAACCAGCATGATCCACAATTTGTCAAAGGTCTTCACTAACTTGGGTGTCACTTTCTGAAAAGCTGTGGGCAGAATCACAACCTGAGCTCAAGGAGACAGTATCTGGAGACTCAAACTCTTACAAAGAACCGTATGTATAAAGGTGAGAACTACAGCATTATTTATAAATGTTTAGAAAAGGGGGGAACAAGTTGATAAATGATAGTGATTTCAGTCAGGAGAACATAGACATTAGTAATGAGAGATAGATTATGTTGCTATATGGAAAATATCTAAGGTACATTATTAAGTGGAAACAGAAGATGGATGCAATCGTATTTATATAGATACTGCAATCATATGGAAAATAGGGAATTATAGGGAAGATGATGGATGGCCATTGATAATATTTGAGTGTGTATGATATGCCAGGTACTCTATAAAGGATGGATTATCTCATTTAATCTCATTTATCTCAAACAAAACAAAACAACCAAAAACAACAACAACAAAAAAACTCTGTGAGGAGGCTTCTACCCCACGAGGATGGATGAGACAACTGAGGTTGAGAGAAGTTAAAGTAACTTACCTAACTAAGATCACACTGTGGGTAACTGGCAGGACTCGAAGCGGATGTTAACCTCTGTATTAGGAAATCACGGTTATGCTGTAGGTAGCAGAGTTATGTTTGCATTCTGTTCTTTTTATCTATTCTCCAAATGTTCTGTAGCGGGATTATATTAAATTTAACACATTTTAAGGTATTTAGGAATTAGAATTTGTAAACTTTAAAAATGCTCAGATAATATATTCAGATCTCATTGGACAGTGAATTTGAGCTCTGTCTGATAAGGCTTACTGTTTCATGAAGCACAGGAATGAAGATGTTACCCAAATCAGATTCAGCAGATTTTGGGGGCCCTGGCTATTTGGACGATTAGGTGAGATAAGGCACGTCAGGTGCTTAGCACAGTGCCTGGGGAACACTAGTAAGCACTCCATAGATATTATCTACTATTAGTGACTTGTGCCAGGTGCTGCCTGAGTGCTCCTCACAAACCCCCTGAATCTGTAGCGCTTACCTCCATTTTGCAGATTCAAATTTTGCAGATGGAGATTCAGAGAGATTACATAGTTCATCCATGGTCACTCAGTTAAAAACTGGTACAGCCAAGTTCAGCGGCCTTTCCCCTTCCCTGTACCGGTCTCTCTCCAACACAGGGAAAACATATATGGCGGCACAATCTGGTGTGGATTTCCCTTGCCTGTGCGTAAGCTCACACTAGTGAACTCTCCAGGTAAGTTCAAACTTTTCCCTTTGGGATTCCAAGTCCTTTGGTATCTGCCCTGATTATATAGATGTCAAAATCCACTTTCCTCTTCTTATCCACACAGGATCTTCCTTTTCCCTGGGCTCCCCGAGTGCCTCCCGAAGAGCGAGAGCGCTGCATTCCCTCAGTTTCACCTAATCCTCTCTACCCTGTAGGACCCAGTTTAAGCCCAGCCTCTACCAGGAAGCCCACCCACCCACATCAATTTCTCCCTCTCTTGACTTCCCACAGAACATATTCTCTATGTCACTTAATGCACACAATGTCGTTTAATCTTTTAAATAGTTCATGTCTCTAAGACTTGATACTCTGGCATTGTTGCTTCCTCAGAGCAAGACAATTTTATATAGGTTTCTTTTCTAACCTCTTCAGAGTGCCTAGTATAGCACAAGTTCCTCCAATATTTGAATTAATAAGGATTCCTAGTTGCAAATGACAGAACACCTAACTCTACCTGGCAGAAACGGAAAACAACAAAAAAAGCAGGGGTTGGGGGTAGGTGGAATAGGAGTTTATAGGCTCATGTAATTGACAAGTCCAGTGGCTTGGGTCATGGCTGGATTCTCAAATACACCAGTGGAGCTGGGTTGGTCACATGGTCACCCTAAAGTGGTGATTGGGCCAGCCCCACCCACACTGAGTGTGGACATGAGGTAGTTTTCCCCAAATCAAGCTGCTCTTATCAAAAGAAGGATGAATGGACACTGGACAGGCAAGAACGACAGATGTCCCTTAACTTGTTGAATCAGATTCCTCAGCATTTATTTACTACTCCTACCAATAACTGTACTTCACTGGTCAGGCATCAAACTGTAACTGCCAGGCGGCAACAGAGCCCTTATTAACCTGATCTCAACTGAAGTGAGCCAGGCCTGGGGGCAGAGCTACAAAGGAGAGCTTACAAATCTCTGACACAGCATTTTAATACCACAGGGGATTTTTTTCCTTTCCCACAAATTGTGTTAACCATTCGGGAACAGAGGGGCAACCCAGTGTAGAGCTCATTAGTGGCTTTCCTTCAGAGCTCTTCAAAGAGGCCCTGTCAATTGCCAACGTGATTTTTCTTAATATTGTGCAGACGGCAGGCTAATCCATCTTCAAATGATCTAATTGCATCTAACTTTCTCTTAAGAAACACTGCGTGGAATTGCAAAGTCTTAATTGTGGGGTGTATGCTGAATGTCTCCAAGATTACAGAGCCAAGCACTCAGACCAAAGCTGGGGAATTTCCAGTGGAAACTTTCCGGGGAAGGAAGTGGAAGGTGGCAGACTGGGAAGCCTCCCTCAGGTCCAGTTCTTGGGTCCCAGTGCTCTTAAAATTGAAGAAATGCTGCAACCCACTGACTAGGAATTTCCACTGGGTGCTTGTGGAGGCTCCCTCTGTACCATCAAAGACTCATGCTTCCATCTCTGATGGAGGTAATGGGTAAAATAAAGGGGCATGTGGAATGGAAGGGGCAGGCAGAGGAGTAGCTGGGAGCTTCTGATGGGTTGGGCAAGAATAAGAAGCCCAAGCAGACAATATATTCTTAAAGGTTTCCCTGGCTTTTCCACTCTCTTAGCCAAGCAACACCTTGCAAAGGGCCTAATGAAATAAAACAGATTTACATAGAGAAGGTACGGGAACCAAAGTGGTGGTGTGGGTGGGGTGGGAGGGCTGTGGGAGGGGGGAGGTGGAGCCATGAATTGCAATCCTTGTGGGGTTGGTGGGAGAGGTCGAGCACAAGCAGGCAAGGTTAGTGCAAATCCCAAAGGGTCTCTTTAATTGAGCATTTCTTTAGAACCTTGTGTATCCTATTTATCTTGTTTATTCATCACAACTACTCTAGGGGGGGTTTAGTTGTTTTCTCAGGGTGCATTAGGGAGAGCTGAGGCTCCCAGCTAAGGCCTCTGCTGCAGCTGATGCCAGGAAGAGCTGGGATCCAGATTTCTGACTCCAAGGTGGACACCATTTGCTAAGCCCCTCCCTCAGACACACCAGGAGGGTACAGGGGTGGGGGCTGGGTCAGGGTCACATGCAGGCTGCCCCCTCCCCAGGTTGCTGGCATGTGTAGGTACAGATAACACATCTCTCCCATTCCCTGGCAGGCCCGGGGGAACTATCGTTTTTACTAGGATGAAGTCATATATTAAACAATAACATGGTTTCTGTCAACATCAAGCCTTTAGGCCTTTGTTCTGTCCTCCCCCACAAACATATTTATATTGGCCCCAGCTAACGATATCCCACTTTCCATTTGCATTTGCAATCCCTTATGTCTCATCTAGTACCCAATATGCAGGAAATCAGGCTGTAAAGGAACTGGCGGTAAACTTAAGGCACTTTATTAATTCCACTTTCAAGTCCCCAGTGACAGTGAGAACTGGGAGAGCTTATTCAGTTTCCTGCACCAGCACCCTTCTTTCTTGGACATTGGCCCACATACCCCTCTTAATCCAGGGCTCCAAAATGAGTCTCTGCAGGCCACTTATGTACAACAACTCTGAAAGAAGAAGCCACAGAAAGCAGACCCCTCATAAGAGGAATGATAGCAAACTTCCATCGAGGCTCGTTATGTGTCAGGCACTGTGCTAAGTGAATTACACACATTATCACACTTAATCTTCACAATCCTCTGAGTGGATGCTATTATTGCCCACATTTTTACAGAAGAGAAAACCTCACTGATTCTTCTGCAACCCCAGAAGCTCTCGGCTCTAAACCAGGCAGCAATAGTGTGCTCCGTTACCTACTCATTGAATATTTGGATATTAATTAAGTGCCCACTTTGTGCCAGGGGTAGAGGACACAAAGATGAGTGGTTCTGCTCAGAATGTCAAACCACAGACCACAACAGAGTGTGAAATGGGGAAGCACAAATGTGTCAAAAGAGCAGAGGAAGAAAATTCCCTTCAGGTAGCCTCTGGCAGCTAGAAGGGGAGAGAACACCTTCCTTATTGGCTATTCCCTCTTCTCTTAGAACATGGCCAATGGCTTCATCCCACAGAACTCCACTTCTCCATCACCTGCTGAAGGCCAAGGCTGCTCTAAGAGGCCAACCATTCCAGGTGACTAGAGAGTGTGGTAGATTTATTCTCTCTTTATCCCATGAAAATCAGAGACATACCCATGTCCCTCTTACTGTAGTTCCCACTCATCCCTGATGCTGGAGAAGTTCCAATGAAGAGGGAACCCATAATATGCTTCCTCAAAGAGCCTCAAAGGTTTGTGAGTGTGTGCATGGGGGTGTGTAGGTGGGGTGGGGAATGGGATGTGAGTTAAATATTAGCTCTGTCTTAAGCTCTGTTAGGCATTTTGCATGCATTTTCTCATTTGATTTCATTTATCCTGTTTACTTTTATTTATTTAACATAATCTTCACACTTGCCTCCTCTCCAGGCCATCCCAAAACTTCTCACTTCTTTATAACTCCCTAGCCCACCCTAGCCACCTTTTTCTATGTATGAACTAGTACAAGAGCCTCCTTCCACTAGTCCCCCAGCCTCTATACCTGCTTCATTCTCCACGCAGCTGCCAGAGTGCTCTTCTGATTATAAGTTACAACATGTCACTCTTTTAGCTAAAACCCTCCATGGCTTCTATCACTCTTGGAATGCAGTCTGCACAGCACTGCATGGTTTGGCTCCTGCTTACCTTTCCAAACTCATGTCACACCTCCCACCCATCATCACCCATTTTCATCCACATTGGCCTCCTTTCCATTCCACAATTGTGCCAAAGCCTTTCCTACCCCAGGGTTTTTGCTCTTGCTGTTCTTTTGCCTGTAACAGTCTTCCCTTAGCTCTTAACAAGGCTGGCTCAGTCCGTTCCCCAGATATTGGTTCAAATATCAGCTCCTTGGGTGGAAAACCTTTACTCACCAAGCTGTGAAAGCAGTCCCTTCCTTATACCCAATTACACCACACCCTGTCTTCTTCTTATTTATCTGTTTGTGTGTTTATTGTGTATTTCTCCCACTAGAACCAAGTTCCATGAGGACCAAGAACTTGCCCAGTGGTGTTCACCAATGTAGCCCTGAAGCCTTGGCTTGGTACACAGTGATTGCTCAACTCATATTTATTGAATTAGCAAATAAATAATAGTTCAATGTTAGCAAATGAACCTTCTCAAGGACTCCTGAGATATCCATCTCAGGACATTCTCATTGTGTAGCTCAAGAAACTGAAGCTCAAAGGCAGGGCCAGGATTCCCACCCAGGTCTGCAAGGCTCCTATGCCAGACCTCTTGTTACTATGCCAGAAAGTAACTCAAGTTCATCAAAACACAAGAAAGATGCATACTACCACACCTTGAAAACATTGTGCGAAATGAAAAAAGCCAGACACAAAAGGCCACATGCTGCATGGTTCCATTGATATAAAATGTCCAGAAGTGGTAAATCCATAGACAGAAAACAGATTAGTGGTTGCCAAGGGCAGAGGGGCAGCAGGGAGAAATGAGGAGTGACTGCTTACTGGGCACAGGGTTTCCTTTTGGAATGATGAAAATGTTCTCCAACTGCATTGTGGTGATGGTTGCACAACACTGTGAATGTACTAAGTGCCACTGAACCATGTACTTTAAAATGGTTTGAGTGGTAAATTTTATGTCTATTTTTACCACAGTACTAGCAGCAACAACAACAAAGCAAGGAAGATTTCCCAGGCGAGGCAGGTACCCACAGCCATTTGGAGGCTGAGGCAGGCAACCTCTCAAAGCGGTGGACCCCTGGCCCCTCTGCTGTGCCGGTGGCAGACATGGGGGCCATGCTGCCTCCTCCCCTTGTCCTGACCCTCTGTAGGGTGTGCCTACTGGCATGGTGGACTGTTTCAAAATTAACCCTAATCTAAAAGAGTAACATTTCACTTTGCAACTTGGTGGTGTATCTCTTTGCAATTTACCCTTCCTTTTTCATCAGGATGACTCCCCCAAACAATCACACACACATACATATTTTTAATCCAAGAGGAAATGTAGCCTGCTGAATGCAGCTTTGAAATCCCGTCCAACTAACCACTCCTGCTTTTTGAATTCCTATTTTTAGCCCCAAGCAGAAAAATGATTCAAACAAATACTATTCTGAAGTCTGAGTTCTGTAGTGTTCTTGTCAAGGAGACTCTCTCTTAACAGAAGGGAGGGAGGCCGTGGCGGGGATCAGTGTGGAGCTCTTTGCTAGAAGATGCGCTCACACTTCCTCCCAATCCAAAGCCAGAACCCCATCCATTTTAAGAGAATCCTTCTCCTTTTGCCCCCAGACATCAAATCTCCTTGTGCTCACACCATCAGAGTGCTTTTCTAGGGTTAGGAATCCTGACTTCTTGGGGTTTTTTTTTGCCCTGAATTCAGTGACATAGCCTGAAAAACCCTAGGGGGATAGAGCCTTCAGGACTGTTTAGAATGACGCCATAGTGCCATGCATGCACTGCCTTTCACCAGAGAAAGTGGTCGCGAGGGGGAGTGGGCTCACCAAGGGGCCATGGCTGCCTGAAGACTGAGTCACTGATGAATGAACGACCACATGGCACCTCCTTCATTCCATCAGGACTTCAACAAATGCCTACTAAATGCCAGTCACTGTGCTAAACCCGTGATTTCATTTTAACGGAACAAATTGTTCTTCAGCTCCTACTGTGCTCTGCTATGCACTGGGAACAAAGAGTGGACAGGATACACAGATGGTTGCTGCTTTATGATCTGTCTAGATTCTGGGGCTGTGCTGTCCTGTTCGGCAGCCATGAAACAGGTGTGACGGTTGAACAGCTGAAATGCGGCTACCGTAACTGAGAAAATGACATTTTAAATTTTATTTAATTCTAATTAGTTTAAATGGAATTGAAAACTGAAGCTGTATGACTTCATTTTACTTGAATTGCTGCATCACATAAGATTTTATTCTTTTACGATACTGCATACATTGACTGTACTGTTTCCAAAATTACATATTAATATATCACAAATCCAGAAGGTGTAAACAGACTGAATCAGTTCAAATGATTTTTTTTCTATACACCCTGTAACGTTGTAATGTGCTAATTTGAATGTTTTGTGCAGACAGCATAAATTATGGTAAAAACCTATGTAAATCATAGTTGCTAATTGAATTGAAATACTATTGTTTTCATTATAATATAGTTAATTCATTGTCTTAGTTTAAGAAAAGTATGGAAAACTTTAAGATTAAAATGAACACATCATTACTTCAGGTAATATTACTGATGCAGAACTGAGTGGAGATTGGACTGGACTATGACCAGAACAGTAATGGGAAAAAGAGGCTGGAGTAAGATATGCTGCAAAGTTCACAATGAATGTCAATTGAGTACAGCCAAATAAAGTTGTTTGTTGTATTAAAAAAAAATTAAAGATAAGAAAATAGACAACATTAAGGTGGCATTTTCAGCAAATAATATACAGTTATTTTGATTTTTAAAAGGGCCCCTTTCAACAGTCAAAAGGAATCAATGAAATTAGTCATCTAAAATCAGAATGAAATGTCCTAACAAAATTTGTTTTACACAATTAAAAATTTTTTTAAAATGTTTATTTATTTGAGAGAGAGAGAGAGAGAGAGAGAGAGAGTGCGTGCAAGGGAGGGGCAGAGAGAGAGGGACACACAGAATCTGAAGTAGGCTCCAGGCTCTGAGTCAGCACAGAGCCTGATGTGGGGCTCAAATTCACAAACCTCAAGATCATGACCTAAGCCAAAGTCAGATGCTTAACTGACTGAGCCAATCCAAGCACCCCTTACACGATTTTAACAGAATCTGAACTTGTAACTTTGGCCAGGTATAAAACCACTTTTAGATGGAAAGATGAGGAAAAAATTATTATTTTAGTTATGGATAGCCTAGAGAATGTAAAACCTTTCTAATAAAATCAAAGATCAATTGATTCATAATTTGAAAACTTCTTTCTTTTAATTTAGATGAGTCAAGAGATAAAAGAGAAATTGGCCAATTAATATTTCAGGTACCTTTTACCTTAAATGACTTCTAAATTCACAAAGAAATGTCAATTTGCAGCCTATGAAATTGAACTCCTAAAGTGGGTGGGTCTTTTTGTTTTGTTTTGTTTTAATCTTTCATAGCTGTCAAAGAATTTCAGTTAGACATAAAAAAATTAGTTTCTATCATGATGGTACTTCAGCTGTTACGTCAAAAATCTAGACTTAGTGGTAATCTTAAAATGAAACTGATGGTTTCTTTATTGCTTTTTTCTACTGTATGATACATACTGAAAATATCTGTGCTCAGTTTTCTGAAGCTGACTCTATGAAAAGCATCATGGATACAGTTGTTGAAATTGTTTCATATATGCATGCAAATGGAATCATTGCCAGTTTATAGAAATGTTGAAAGGAATCAAAGGCAATGAATTTAATGATCTTGTGTTCTTTTCCAGTACTTGTTGATTAAATTGTGGAAGAGTCTTACAAAGATTTACTTTGCTGTTAACTCCAATTCAAGATTTTCTTTGAAACTGAAGGGATGCTTGCCAACTACTCAATAATCAAAGACAAAAAATGGCAACATGATTTACATTTTCCCACTGATACCACACTGGATATAAACAACTAAACTTGCAGCTCCAAGGAAAGGAAAAGCTTATTGTAACCTAACTAGACAGGTATGAGAATGTATGTTGTAACTGAGACGTTTCATAATACAAACCAACAATCAAAGCTTTTACACACTTAGCATGAAATGATAGGCAGGAGATTTTAACTATAACTAGAAGAGTTTTGTAAATTGCAAAGACTACAGGAAAAATTTGAAGAATGCTTTGTTGGTATTGGTAAATTTAGTGTTTCTTTTCAATTCATGCAATACACCTTTGAATTCAATATAATACTGAGTTAATATAAGATTTAGTAAATTTACCTAACATGAGTAAACACAGTTTAAAAACTGATATTCTCGTGCAAAGTCAAATCAATTCTTCTGAAAAAAAAAATGAACCAGTTTTGGAATATGGAAGAAAAAAAATTTTTTTTTTTTTTGGTATTTGATTTGGTTATTGGAAAACTTTGAGTATATTTGGAACAATTTGGGAATGTGAATCTATGGTCTTAATTGTTCATTTTATAAAACCTAAGTACAGATCAAGTATTTCCAATGAAAATTTATTATCTAAATTAAGATTGCTATAAATACAACATACATACTAGATTTTGAAGACTTTTAAAAATATATAGCTCATTAATATCTTTTATACTTTTATACTGATTTCATGTTGAAATTACAGTATTTTGAATGTAGTTGAGTCAAAAATATGATTAAAATGAATTTCACTTTTTTTTTACTTTTTTTGTATGGTTTCAAGTTTTTATTTAAATTCCAGTTAGTTAACATATAGTAACTTTTTTTTCATGTGGCTAGTAACTTTAAAATTACTTACATGATTTGCATTGTTTCTAATTTGCAACATTGTTCTAGAGACACAGGTGAATATTACAGCACTCACCATATTCTCTTTGTTTTTAAAGTTTATTTATTTATTTTGAGAGAGTGAGAGAGAGAGAGAGAGAGAGAGCGCATGAGCAGGGGAGGGGCAGAGGGAGGGAGAGAATCCTAAGCAGGCTCTGTGCTGTCAGCACAGAGCCCAGCACAGGGCTTGATTCCATGAACTGTGAGATCATGATCTCATGACCAGTCACAAAAATATTAGGCCATCTGCTGAAGTAACAGATGTTTGTAATGACAGATCCATGATAGCTTTTCCATTATGTATAGAACACTTCACATCCCAATGGCAATCATTTGTATTTGGGTTACTTCATTATCCAAGTTCTAGGAGTAGGTTCCTGACTTACACACTAAGCGAGGGCAAGAGGGTTGAAAAGCATGGGTTTATCTCAGCTGACTTAAATTGACCCTAGACTAATCTGAAGAGTCACCAACCATTGGCAATCACTATGGAATGTATTTACAAAAGATAAATGATGTTCCATGAGTTCATGACTTAGTTAGGTCAGAATGTATCAGCTTGTTAGCATTATTTAGTAATAATAGTGGGATTTCTGATTTGCACCTAGGGTCAGTGGAGTCTTGGGGTTTTGGGTTGAGGCTTGTCACTTTGTAGAATGTCCCTATGTGGCCAGCTCACTGTGAGACCTCCACTACAACCTGACTGGTTGACCTGCAGACAAAGGATGTCCTGTGCAACCCAGTTGTAGGAGGACAAAGCTTGCACCTGAGATCTCCAGGTCCCCTGCATTGCAGATCTCCCTCTTACCATTGCTGTGCTATGTTCCTTGCCTGTAATAGAACTGCTCCATGAGGATAAACTGTTTGAGTTCTGTGAGTCCTTTTAGCAATAAGACACATAATGTAGGTCATGTGTAATTCATGTAAGAGTTCATCAATTGATTGCCTCCCCAGGTGAGGCTAAAGCCTGACTCCTGGAGTCTACCTGCCTGGGCCCAGATTGAGGTTTCATCCTCTGCTAGATGAGTCTCCTTAAGTGAGTACATTGATTGAATGTTTATGTTGAAGACTAACCCCCAAAGTGATAGTATTAGGAGGTGGGGTCTTTGAGAGTTAATTAGGCCATGAGGGTAAAGCCCTCAGAAATGAGATTAACGCCCTTATAAAAGGAACCCAGACATGGCCTTATTTGGCCATGTAAGCATACAGCAAGATGGTCTACAACCTAAAAATGCTGGCACCCAGACCACAAACTTCCAGCCTCCAGAACAGTGAAAAATAGATTTCTGTTGTTGATAAGCCACCCAGTCTCACCACAGCCCGAACTAAGATAGTGACTTACTCAATCTGTACAATGGGAAATAGTGCCCACCTCAAAGGATTCAGTGAGTTCATCCTGTGCAAGGTTTTATAAAGATGTCTGGCACAGAATAGCACTTAGTGTTTAGCACTTAAAAAAATTCTTTTTTATTTATTTTTATTTTTTTAATTTAATTTTT
Source organism: Lynx canadensis (assembly GCF_007474595.2). Lineage (NCBI taxonomy): Eukaryota > Metazoa > Chordata > Mammalia > Carnivora > Felidae > Lynx > Lynx canadensis. The sequence goes on along the minus strand of NC_044310.1, from coordinate 52,373,967 downwards.
TTTTACATTTTATTTATTTTTGATAGAGAGAGACAGAGCACAAGTGGGGGAGGGGCAGAGAGACACGGAGACACAGAATCCGAAGCAGACTCCAGGCTCTGAGCTGTCAGCACAGAGCCCAACGCGGGGCTCGAACCCAGAACCGCGAGATCATAACCTGAGCCGAAGTCGGACGCTTAACCAGCTGAGCCACCCAGGTACCCCCAAAAAATCCTTTTTTTAAAAAAATGTTTATTTACTTATTTATTTTGAGACGGAGAGAGAGAACCCACGCAGGCTCTGCGCTGTCAGCTCAGAACCCAACATGGGGCTCCATCTCACAAACCATGACCTGAGCCAAAATCAAGAGTTGGATGCTTAACTGAGCCACCCAGGCACTCCTACCACTTAACAAATTCTGTCTTTAGAGTTCCAAGAAGCAAATTTCTACAAGTTTTCTGTCTTTGTTTTTAGCCCCCAGGAGTTCATAAATATTGAGGTCTAGACTCAGAGCACCCCTCTACACAATTAAAAAGAACTTGTAATGATAAGAAAGAGCACAGGGATAATCATTTATCAATTTTTCCATATTTCTGGACAGGAAAGTAAAACACCAGACTACCTTGTCAAAACTATTGGACGCTGTAAGATCAAAAAACATTAAAAAAAAGGTCTGAAAATTATAAATAGTCATACGAATGTAAGGGATCTTATTCTTGTCCCTTTTTATAACCTCTCTTGGGAATTTCACCCTCTTCAAATTCACTTAGGCAAAATGGCCATCATGTCTACCCCTTTAGTCCTGACCTCTGTCCTAGATCTCAGTTCCACAACCCAAATTGTCCACTGGATGGTTCTACCTGAAGACTAAGCAAGAACAGCAGCGTTGAATACGCTATTTTCAACTCACAGTATCCGTGTAGCTGGCCTCCACCCCAGCTGTCCAGTGGCATAGAAATCAATCTGGGGTATTGACACTAGTGCTGGACCTATTTGCCCTAAGATTCATTCCTAGCCCTTCCTGTGTTCTGCTCAGGATCCACCAGAGAGGTGACTTCTGCAGGCTCAGTTCTCAGGCTTCCCATGTCAGGTAGCGTCGTGTAGAGTTCCCCTCATGGAAGGCACTGGCTGGTATTTTGGAAGTGGAGACAAAGAGAGAAAGGAAGTTGTTTCCCCTCACCTGCTTTCTGCCTAGGGTGATCAGTAGGAAGAGCTTCTCATGGCTCCTGTGCCCACAAAATGGGCTTGCCATCATGCCAACCTCCACAGATGACCCTACTCTTGGCCTCTGGTAAAACCACTTCTTCTCTTTGTCCCTTGAGTCTAGGCAGAGCTGTGGCTTCTATCTGTTGCTGATCTTTTGAGTAGCATCATCAACTTTTAGCCTAGTCAAGATTATTCATAACATGTCACTTATTGTGTTTGTTGTACAATCTGGTCGTTTCTTTTAGAAAGTCCTATGAGTGTACAAATGAACCTGCATTCAGAAGTCACACATGCACACATGTCCTTATTTTCCCATCAGGCTTTAGAGTCTGCCAGTCAGGCATCAATGTCATCAGATCAGTGCTTTCAAAACACCCATGTGAAGACATCAGAAGGCTGTCTCCATCACCACATCACAATGCCTCCTGCTGTGATCCCATTGCTTAACTTCAAACAGAGGCACTCAGCTCACAGACAGCTACTTCCCCTTTACCCAGGAGGGCAGATACCACACCAGTTCATAATTTTGTGCTGGTGAGAGGGACGGGGATGCGGGGGGGTCCCACATGAGAATTCTTTCTCACGGACTGATGTAAAATCTTTCTCACGGACTGATCCCACTATATAATGTCATGCTTAGAATGGGCAACATGCAAGCACAACAATAGATTAAAGAGGACTATTAACACCTCAGAGCAGAGAAAAAGAACCCAAGGGTAAATTGCATGAAATTCAGAACTTTAATAGGTCTTAACTATAATAAAGGAATGAGCAAATTGAGTGACAATCTGTCATAAAGTTTAGAGTTAGAAGGACTCTTAGATGACATTGAACTCAAGCTCTTCAGTTTGCAAAGAAAAAAAACTGAGGCCCCCCAAAAGGTAAGCAGTATGTCCAGGGTCACTGGCTAGTGAATGACACAGAAAGGACTAGAACCCAGATAGGTACTTTTTCTCTAGACCCTAGTTTCTCAACATATGTGGACCAGCAGAACCAGCACCTACCAGGAAAGTGTTAGAAATGCAGAATGTCAGGCCTCACCCCAGACCTATACCTTTAGAATCTGCATTTTAACAACATCCCCATGTGATTTATATACACATTGTAATTTGATTCTGACTGGCAGGCCCTGGAGGCTGATGGGAAAATAGGGACCACTTGTTTACATGTGTGATTTGTGAATACAGGTTCACTACTGATTTGTACACTCAGAGCTTTCTAAGAGAAATGAATCACACTCTGATTCCTCTGGGGCTTTCTGTTCACCCACAGCCAGAGTTGAGGCAGAGATTTTTCTCCATTTCTTGAAAAGTACTTGCTCTGGGGGCGCCTGGGTGGCGCAGTTGGTTAAGCGTCCGACTTCAGCCAGGTCACGATCTCGCCGTCCGTGGGTTCGAGCCCCGCGTCAGGCTCTGGGCTGATGGCTCAGAGCCTGGAGCCTGTTTCCGATTCTGTGTCTCCCTCCCCCTCCCCCGTTCATGCTCTGTCTCTCTCTGTCCAAAAAAAAAAAAAAAAAAAAAAAAAAAAAGAAAAGAAAAGTACTTGCTCTGTAACTTACAGCAGGAGCTAATATTAAAACTCATAAACACAGGAAGGGGATGGGTAAATGATATAGAATGAGGACTTTTAGATTGGTTTTGCTCCCTGGTACTCACTTACATGATTTGAAAAAAGCTTCTAAAAACCAGAGACCTAGAACACAGAAGGCACTTGATAAAAATATGTTGAATCAGGGGCACCTGGGTGGCTCAGTTTGTTAAGCATCCATCTCAGTTGGTTTCGGCTCAGGTCATGATCTCACAGTTTGTGGGTTTGTGGGTTCGAATCCCGTGTCAAGCCCCAAGCCCTGTATGGGATTCTCTCTCTCTCTCTCTCTCAAAATAAATAAACAAACATTTAAAAAAATGAGTTGAGTAAATGAATAAAACCTTGTCATATGTAGAGAAAAGATTTCAGGACACAGACCTCTCACTGTCCAATCTAACACAATTTGCAGAGCATCTGCTATGTGCTAGGTGCTGGGCGAGGTGTGGAGATGCATTCATGACTAACGCGTAGACTGAGAAGGCTCATGGCCTCCTAGACACACTTTCAGAATGTGTGTTCCTAGAAAGCGAGGACTTATCTTTCCTCTTCTCTCTTTAAATGTGCCCTTGCACACAAAGATACACTTTGCCAATATTCACAAGTATCGTTTTAACTGGAAGCTTTCCACACCCCATTCATACAGTGGAGATTGTTGAGTGATGGGGGTGGATTGGGATATGAGAGTTTGGCTTCTCAACCTTCTGTACTTTTGGATCTATCCCCCATTGGGATTGGGAAATCCTTCTTATCTAATCTCTCCACATTCCCTCCATCTGCCCCTTCTCTGCAGAGCGCCGAGTCTCAGGCAGTTTGAGGAAGAGACGGAGGTCAGTTACTTCACTGAAGTGATGGCCCTCCGTGTCCTGGGCCAGCTGCTGAGTGACTTCCTGGTTTCCCCTCCACAAGGCACCTCTGTCCTTGGACTGCCCGAGTAGCTGCGTTGAAAGTTATCCTTGAGTTTATCTTGAGTTGAAAATTACATTATCGCTTCCTGGTCTGGGCCAGTGCCCTGTAACACTTCTTCACTATGGCTGAGACTTGGAAGAAGATAAGAGAAGGAAAGAATTCATCAAAAGCTGGTCACTTTGTCTTTCTGCAAAAAGGGACTTTAGCCAAAGGTCAATAAAAGAAAAAAGGAAATAAAGGCTTCGAGGTCTCTTGTTGGGGTTCACAGCAGGGAATGTTGTCTAGAAGGGCTCTGCCTAGAAAGAAGGCATAGCTTCTTAGCTCAAACAGCAATGATGGGTCAATTATACTTCAATTAAAAAAACAGCAACAATAAGGATGATGATGTCAGTCAATATATATAATTAAGCTCCTAATATGTGCCAGGCACAGTGCTAGCTACTACTTTACATGCATTATCTTATTATTTCATTTATTCTTTGCAACAGCCCTATGAGATAGATACCCCCCTTTTTTTTTATCATGCCTCCCTCTTTAAAAAATGTTTATTTATTTATTATGAGAGAGAGAGAGAGAGCAAGCACAGGAACAGGGGAATGGGAGAGGGGAGAGAATCCCAAGCAGGCTCCACAAGGTTAGCACAGAGCTGGACACTGGGATCAGTCTCATGGATCTGTGAGATCATGACCTGAGCCAAAATCGAGAGTCAGACGCTTAACTGACTGAGTCACCCAGGAGTCCCTATACCATGCCCCTTTTATAGGCTGATTCTGCAGGATGTCTCAAAGGATGAAAGGAAAGAAAGAAATACACTTAAATTCATTGAACTTTATATACTAGGCCCCATATGTGAAACAGTAGAATCAGTCAGTCAATAAATATCTCATTCACTTGAGGAATACTAACTGAATTCTACTAGGTGTCATGTGCTCCATATTCATTGCTCATTACTGCTAATGACTATATTATGAGATGGAAACTGTGATCACCATCTCATAGATGCACTGTTTTCCAGAGGAGCTGTACCACTGCACTTGCTGGTGCTGGGGAAGGCTCATTTTTTTGGCCCCAGCATACTGGATAAGTAGCTTGAGGGCAAAGTGCAGTCTTCGTAGTTTCTACAGAGGATGGCTGAGAGCCTGGCACTTTATAGGTAATTAATAAATAATTGTTAAACTGAATCAATGCTTAGTGTTTGTTGGATTGGATCCGTTTGCCTGTCAAAAAGCTCAAGTTATATACCAGGAGAAGACCTAAAGCAACCATGAAAAATATAAAAAAATATGATATTGGTGTTCCCCAGGCCTCACTCAATTTAAGGAGCTTGTAATATTAAAATTGAAGAAATTAGATATGAACTAGGTCCAATTAAAGCCATTTAGTGTTTGTGGAACATTTTTGATAATATGGGGATCAAAACATCTTCCCTGGAGAGCTGTTCTGGAACAGAGAGGTAATGTTTGTAAAGAATCCCAGGACATTGTCTTGTTTTGAGGAAAAGGGTCAACAAAGGGAGGCTGTCATGTGGAGCAGTGTCCTTGGGCCTCAGAGGCCTCCCAAGACAGCACCCACCCCGTACTGTCCTTAGACATGGATGAGAGACAAGCAGGCAATAAGGAATGGTTTCTAAAAGCAATGAGAACACCGGCAAAAAGTTGTGAAAATCAACATTTTAAGAACTTTGAAAATTAGCCAAAGGCTTGCAACAAGGGGGAAAAGGCTAAGATTTGGTAAGAACACAGTTTTGTGGGTTTTTAACTTGCTCTCTTCTCATCTCCCTCTCCTGAGTTCGGTGGTAACCTTGAAAACCAGCAGCTCCCACCACCACAGCAGCTGTGAAAACCAACAGCCTAACAGTCAGTGGAGGAGGCAGAGGGGGTTGGAATGCCTCAAAAGCCCATCTCCAGAGAACTGGCACTATTTGAGCAGTCTAGCAGCATGCTGAAAAAGTTCTATGTACAGGGCTTGTCTTTATTTGACTAGATTTAGAACCTCTCAGTAGGAAAAGCCCTAGCTTCAGGACATTTGTTGAAAAAGACTCATAGTTGCCTGGGGTAGCAACACAAGTTGGGAAAAACAAGAGCCTGGCCAAAAAACTCAAAAGCTCAAAGGGGAGATTTAAGGAATAAGATGCTCCTAGGGGGCTCTGAAAATCTCTGACATATTTCTGGGGAGATAGAAGGATGTGTTCATGTGAGGGGCTTGTGCATGCCCAGGAAAGCCTTACTGTCTCACCTCTGGCAGGAAATGGAAGCAAAGGCAGTGTTAAAAACTACTGGAGTGCTGGGGCGCCTGGGTGGCGCAGTCGGTTAAGCGTCCGACTTCAGCCAGGTCACGATCTCGCGGTCCGTGAGTTCGAGCCCCGCGTCAGGCTCTGGGCTGATGGCTCAGAGCCTGGAGCCTGCTTCCATTCTGTGTCTCCCCCTCTCTCTGCCCCTCCCCCGTTCATGCTCTGTCTCTCTCTGTCTCAAAAATAAATAAAACGTTAAAAAAATTTAAAAAAAAAAAAAAAAAAAAAAAACTACTGGAGTGCTGAAGGCATGGCCTCAAACACACCCCGCTCGGCAAAGCCCCTCAGCAAAGGGTGGGAGAATTACTGGTTTAAGAAAATCTCTGTCCTCCTTTGACAGTAAGCCAATTGAGCAAAGACTTCAGTAGCCACAGATGATAGGGAAGATAGACTAAATAGAATTATTCCAGGGAAGTCACTAAACAAACAATAGCAACAACAGCACACGCCAACATCAGAGGAAAGGTGATCTAATTTGAGTTGCCGTCTTACTTTAAATGTCCAGTTTTCACATAAAAGACCCCAAAAGCCAAAGTAATCTTGATAAAGAAAAACAAAACTGGAAGTGCCACAATTCTAGATTTCAAAATATACTACAAACAGTATAGTACTGGCACAAAAATAGACATACAGATCAATAGAACAGAACAGAGAGCCCAAAATTAAACCTACATTTACATGATCAATTCATCTATGACAAAGGAGGCAAGAATATATGATAGGGAAAAGACAGTCTCTTCAATGGTGCTGGAATGGTGCTGGAAAAATTGGACAGCTACATGTAAAAGAATGAAACTGGACCCTATCTTACACCATACATAAAAATAAACTCAAACCAGATTAAAGACCTAAATATGAGACCTGAAACCATAAACATTCTAGAAGAGAACACAGGCAGGAATTTCTTTGACATTGGCTATAGCAACGTTTTTCTAGACATGCCTCCTCAGGCAAGAGAAACAAAAGCAAAGATAAACTACTGGGACTACATTGAAATAAAACTTTTGCATAGCGAAGTCAACAAAATAAAAGACAACCTATGGAATGGGAGAAGATATATGCAAATGACATATCCTATTAGGGGTTAATATCCAAAATATATAAAGATCTTAGACAACACAAAAAGACCCCCACAAATAGTCTAGTTTTTAAAAATGGTGGGAGGTGACCTGGGTGGCTTAGTCAGCTAAGTGTCTAGTTCTTGATTTTGGCTCAGGTCATGATCTCACGGTCATGAGATGGAGCCTGGATTGGGCTCCACAATGACAGCATAGAGCCTGCTTGGGATTCTCTCTCTGTCCCTCCCCCGCTCACAGTATCTCAAAATAAATAGATAAACATTTTTAAAAAATGGGAAGGAGGCCATTTTTCTAAAGAAGACAGACAAACATGACCAAGGGACACATGGAAAGATGCTTAACATCACTTATCATCAGGGAAATGCAAATCAAAACCACAAGGAGATATCACCTCACACCCGTTAAAATGGCTAAAATCAAAGAGACAAGAAATAACAAGTGTTGGTGAGGATGTGGAGAAAAAGGAACCCTTGTACACTGCTGATGAGAATATTAAGTTGGTGTAGCCACTGTAGAAAATGGTATAGAGGTTCTTCAAAAACTTAAAAATATAAGTACAATATGATCCAGGAATTCCACTACTGGATATTTACCCAAAGAAAACAAAAACACTAATTCTAAAAGATATATGCACCTCTATGTTTCCTGTAGCATTATTTACAATAGTCAAGATACAGAAGCAATCTAAGTGATCGCTGATAGACAAATGGATAAGGAAAAAGTGGTATATATATGTGTGTGTATATATATATATATGTGTGTGTGTGTGTGTATATATATATATACAAAGATATATATGTATATATATATATTTTTTTTTCTGTGTGAGTGTGTGTGTGTGTCTCTCTCTCTGCCCCTCCTCCACTCATGCTGTCTCTCTCTCTCAAAAATAAACAAACATTAAAAAATAAAACAAATAAAAAAATCAATGTAACAGATCACATTGATATAATAAAGTTTTAAAAAAAGACATGATCATCTCAATAGACATAGAAAAAGCATCTGGCAAAATCAAACACACTCTCATAATAAAAAAAATCACACAACTTGAGGCACCTGGGTGACTCAGTCAGTTAAGCGTCTGACTTTGGCTCAGGTCATGATCTCATAGTTGTGGGTTCAAGCCCCACATCAGGCTCCGTGCTGACAGCTAGGAACCTGGAGCCTGCTTTGGATTCTGTGCCTTTCTCTCTGTATCTCCCCTGCTCGCATTTTGTCTGTCTGTATGTCTCTCTCTTTTAAAAATAAATAAACATTTAAAAAAAATTTTTTTTAAATAACACCACAAAATAAGAATAAAAGAATAAAGGAAATGTGGTTTATATATACAATGGAATACTACTTGGTAATGAGAAAGAATGAAATCTGGCCATTTGTAGCATCGTGGATGGAACTGGAGGGTTTTATGCTAAGTGAAATAAGTCAGGCAGAGAAAGACAGATACCATATGTTTTCATTCATATGTGGATCTTGAGAAACTTAACAGAAGACCAGGGGGGAGGGAAAGGGGGGAAAAAAAGTTACAGAGAGGGAGGGAGGCAAACCATAAGAGACTCTTTTTTTTTTTTTTTTCAACGTTTATTTATTTTTGGGACAGAGAGAGACAGAGCATGAACAGGGGAGGGGCAGAGAGAGAGGGAGACACAGAATCGGAAACAGGCTCCAGGCTCTGAGCCATCAGCCCAGAGCCTGATGCGGGGCTCGAACTCCCGGACCGCGAGATCGTGACCTGGCTGAAGTCGGACGCTTAACCGACTGCGCCACCCAGGCGCCCCCATAAGAGACTCTTAAATACTGAGAACAAACTGAGGGTTGATGGAGGTCGGGGAGAGGGGAAAGTGGGTGATGGGCATTGAGGAGGGCACCTGTTGGGATGAACACTGGGTGTTGTATGGAAACCAATTTGACAATAAATTATGTTTAATATAAAAAAAGAATAAAAGAAAATGTCCTCAATCTGATAAACACATTTACAAAAAACCCACAGTTAGCATCATAAAAGCTTTCCTCTTAGAATAAAGAAAAAGACCAGAATGTCCATTCTTGCCACTTCTATTTAACATTGTACTGAAGTTTCTAGCTACAGTAATTAGGCAGGAAAAATAAAAATGAAAATCATATAGATTGAAAAGGAAAAATTGAAGCAATATCTATTTGCAGATGATATGATCTTGTACATAGAAAATCATAAGGAATCCAGAAAAAAAACTATTAGGGCAAATAAATGAGCTCAGTATGGGTGCAAAATACAAGATCAATTTACAAAAATCAGTTTTATCTCTATAGAGTTGCAACGAAGAATCTGAAAGCGAAATAAAAAAAACCAAATTCCATTTCTTTTTTTTTTTTTTTAATTTTTTTTTTCCAACGTTTATTTATTTTTAAGACAGAGAGAGACAGAGCATGAACGGGGGAGGGGCAGAGAGAGAGGGAGACACAGAATCGGAAACAGGCTCCAGGCTCTGAGCCATCAGCCCAGAGCCTGACGCGGGGCTCGAACTCCCGGACCGTGAGATCGTGACCTGGCTGAAGTCGGACGCTTAACCGACTGCGCCACCAAGGCGCCCCCCAAATTCCATTTCTAATAGCATGAGAAATAATAAAATATTTAGAAATAAATTCAACAGAAGAGGAACAAGTCTTGAATATTGATATGTACAAAACATCAGTGAAAGAAATTTAACATATGGAAAGAGCCTGAACTCATGGATTGGAAGATTTAATGTTGTTTAGATGGCAATACTACCCAAATTAATCTACAGATTCATTGCAATCCTTATCAAAACTCTAGCTGGCTTTTAGGCAGAAATTGACAGGCTAACTCTAAAATTCACATGAAAATGCAATAGGCCCCAGAATAGCTCCCCCAAAAAATCTTGAAAAAAGAGGTCAAGGATAATGTTGCGGAATGTGATGGTCAGATTTATGTGTCAAGTTGGCATAGAAAGGATGAAGTACTGATGTATGCTGTAACATGAATAAATCCCGAAAACATGCTAAGTGAAGGAAGCCAGACACAAAAGGACAAACAGTATATGACTCTACTTACATGAAATATCTAGAATAGGCAAACTCATAGAGACATAAAGTAGACTGGAGATTATCAGGGGATGAGAGGAGTTTCTTTAGGAGATAATGAGAATTTCTGAAATAAGATAGTGGTGAAGGTTATACAAACTCTGTGAATATACTAAAAACACTAAGTTTTATACTTTAAAATGGCCAATTTGATGGTATGTGAACTATATTTCAGTAAAACTGTTTTGTTTTTGTTTTTGTTTTAAAGAAGGGCCCCTTCCCTGGACCTACTGAAAAATAAGTTTAATATACACATGGGGTCCTCTGCCTCTTGGGATCTGGCATTCGGGGCTGCCATAATGTAACCAAACCTTAAACATCCACCCCTGTGACTAACACTGTTCTGCCCCAGGGATCATTTCTCTACATCCCTTGCCCTAGGTTCTTAGAACAGAAGGCAACCGTGATTGTATACTGTGAAAGTCTGTGTGTTGAGTGACTACCAATGGAGGAGATGGGCACTGCTTGGAGCACAGGAAGGACTGCAGTGGCAACAATACTTCAGGAAGAGAAAAGATTAATCAACATGTCAAATTCTTCCTCAGTGGATTCTTGCACAAGAAACTAGCATTCTCAATATTACCAAGCATCCATTTTCTTATTTTTCTTTATATTCTGAAAGTTCTTACAAATTAGGATAATATTTGCAAGATTATAGTCTCATGGCTGGGAATAATTTCACAATATTAAGTGTTACAAGTTGAACTGTGTTCCCTCAAAATTCATATGTTGAAGTCCTAATCCCCAGGACCTTAAAATGTGACCTTATTTGGAAATAGGGTCTTTACAGGGGTAATTAAGTTAAAATGAGGTCATTGGAGTGGGTCATAAATGGTGTCATTATAAAAAGGGGAAACTTGGGGACACCTGGCTGGGTCAGTCAGTAGGGCATGTAACTCTTGACCTCAGGATTGTGAGTTCGAACTCCACGTTGGGTATAGAGATTACTTAAAAATAAAATCTTTAAAAAAAGGTGGGGGGGATTTGGAGACATGTGCACAGAGGGAGAATGCCATGTAAATATCATGGCAGAAATTGAGATGATGCATTGATAAGCCAAAGAATTATGGTAGGTCACCAGAAGAAGACAGAAATCTTTCTTCACAGCCTTCAGAACAAATTAACCTTGCCAACATCTTGATTTAGAACTTCTAAGCTCTAGAACTGTAAGACAATAAATTTCTGTCGTTTAAGCCAATTCAGTATTCTTTGTTACAGCAGCTGTAGAAAACTAACACATTAAACAATTTATATTGTTCTTAGATTTGTGCATATATAGGATAACATGAAGCATGATGCTGATTTACAGATGTAATTACATATTGTATAATAATATGATATAATATTTTGTAATATCATGTGATTACTTATCATATGACACCATATGTAATATATATGATAATATATACTATAACAACCTATACAATATATAATAGGTTAATGATTACATTATATTATTATAATGTTTCATTATATATTGTGCAATATCATGTGCTTCTTTATCATATGGTCCCATTACTATGTTTGAATATGCTATATAAAGTTCTTAGTTCATCTGCTATAATTCTTAGCAAATTGAACTATTGCTTTAGTAATTTAATTGATAATTACAGCTGCTACTGGCTCAGGGAGTACAATTTCTTCAAATTAAAATTAGTTTTAAAAAACTAAATATTACAATAACTGAAGAAAGTTTTTGTCTAACTTGGCATTGTTGTCAAAAGAATGCATGCTAAAATCTCGTGTAAAAGTCTGTGTAAAATGACAAAAGCAGTCATTTTGCTGAAATGAAGGCAATAAAAAAATGGAACTAATATATAACAATCTATGAATCATATATAATATCTCTGGCCATGAACAAAACACCCAGACAAGCATAATAATGATTAAAGTAGTCATTTTTGAGAGTTCTTGGCTTGTAGTCATACACAAACCATAACTTTATAAGTATTTTTTGATTTTGTCATTATGAAGGTATATTTGTCAATGTGGGAGGACAAAACATATTTCATTTAACAGTTTGCTAGCTTGATTTATAACTTCTAAATATTTAGACGTGTGGTATGTGGGCCTCCACTTGTACTCATGCCCTGGGCCCTATAATTGTTAGGGGTGGGCCAGGACCCAGCAATGACAGAAGAAATAAAGCCTGAAGCTAAGAACAGAAGTCAGACTAACGTCTCAGGCTTGCTCCTACTACATAGTAAAATGCCATTCCATAAGCTTCGTGTGGAAACCTGATGTAGTCTCTAGAAGGAGTGACAAGTGTCTCACCACCTTTGCCTTCCTAGACCATTATCTCAAGGACCCTCCAAGTCCTCCATTGGAGATTGTGTAGCTTTGTGGTCTCAAATGGCACTTGGCTCTCACCAGGATTCATTCACCCAAAACATTTCACTATGTCGTGGACTTGCATTGTACTTTGCAGTCAATTTGCTGCACCACCTTCAAGTAAACAGAGCAATGTTTCAGCTACATTTCACTCCTACCTTGGAAAAAGTATTGTGCAGTTTGACAAAAGACTTTCAGAGCAACCCTCAAAGCTGTGATAGTCACCATGGCTATCATTTTGTTACATTCTACCTAACCTCTTGTAGTGAGATCTGCCTGCTTGTTGGGGGCTATAAGGATAGGGAAGGAAGCTAGCATTCTATCTCGGTTACAGAAGAACTCTTAGAAATAGGGTTCAGTGGTGGCAGCAGTGAAAAGAGAAAAAAAGTAGGATATGTCACCAGTTTCTAACAGAAAGAGAAAAAAGTCCATCAAAATGCCAAGTGGCAATGCCAAAACAAGTATGTAGACTGTCCTGCAAAAGGCCCCATGGGATTTCCAACTTCGATTGTATTTTACTGTAGCTCCCTCCAAGCTAACATGGCAACTGTACATTTCATGCTTCTGCTACTAATCTGATGGATAATCGGACAGCTAACATGAAACAGGGGGGCCTGACATCAAAGGATACTTTTAGCTGTGGCTGAGCATCGTTAAGGACATCAATATCTTCTCCATAGATATCAGCTCATGAAAGCGGTACACTATCTTTGTATAAAATTGAAAACCATGAGAGACTCAGACTGGGCTCATCAGAAAGATGGTAACAAAGGCAGAATGAAAACTTCAAGAAGTAAGGACATATACATGTTTAAAAATAATTTTGATAATAAAAAAGTAATTCTCTGATGCAAATACAACAGGTAGGACGTCAATTGCTCAGTGCTTCATAGTAAAGGCAGATTAGTGAACTGCATTCATCAAACTTGGATGCAGATTATCTGCCACATTTGAAGCACAGATTAATAGGAACAAATAAGGCACCAGGGTGGGAAGCATTTTTACAGCAAGTAACAAAAGTTTTAATCTCAGTTTAAATAAGACTTCAAAAGGATTCCACATATCAACCAATAGTGAGATTTAAAAAAAAAAAAAGATAAGCTTCAAGAATGCAAAGCAGAGCAACCAAAACTGCAGACCTGTTTTAAGATCAATCAATATTTTCTACCTAGATGAGTAGAATGCAATTAGCACTTGGGTGATTTTAAAGGCTCTTTTACAGTTGCCTTTAATTGGCTGATGAAATAACAGAACAGTGTGGCTGAGGGCCAATGTTTATTTTTACCCATTACCTGTTTTATTAATGGGATTGTGGGCCACTGGGCCTCCAGGCACACACAAATATATTAAAATATCCCACACTGTAATTAAGTGGCACAGAGGGGATTAGAGCAAATTAAGTGGCTGTTATATTTGCTGTGGGTGTAGTCTAGGTCAGACATTCTGATGCTCTCGTGGTAGAGCCCCAATAAATTTTACTTCGGAAGCGTATCTTCGGAAGAAGATATTTTCTTGCAGAGCAAGGGTTTTTAATAAATGGCTCTCTCCCCCTAAATAAAAATATAAAGAAAAATGCCCCAAGTGGATGCTCCTACAGTGAAAGAATAGAACACCATAGCCAGGGGGAAAGATTGAGCGCATCAAGAATAGCATCAGTTTAAGAAATGAGATCTTTAGATTCCAGTAACAAAGGACTCAAAATGAATCGAACTTGTGTGTAACTCTCAAACCCGGCACAGGGCTTTCTTCCCCTATGTGAGTCAGAACTTCTGTCTCTGGGTTCTTTTAAGGCAATAAAAATAAGGTGATCACCCAACTGTTGGCCTGTTGGATAACTAGAGCATCAGGAATGCAACACTACCAGATACACAGAAGAGAGCCTTTCAGGCTAAAAACCTGAGCCAGCACGGTATTGTTTTTTGTTTGATTTGACCAAATCCACTGTGGCAACTAAATGTTAGATTAATTTTAAAATAGAAAATGTAAGCAGATATTTGCTTTCATCAACATGTTCACAACCAACATGACCACACTTGAGGTTACTGCCGGTGCTGGTCTCTTGTGAATCTTCATATCAGAGAAAAAGCAAAATGGAATGAGGGTAGGGCAAAATGGAATGAAATCTGGAACAGTGTTTTGGCCCAAGAAGAGGACAACTTTGCCTCTGCCCTAAAAACCTTTGGAGAAACACTTCGAAGTGACAAGAAGGGAGATAAATGTACTTACGAGGATCCCGGACTTGCAGTGGGAGGAGGACCTGGAGAAAGGAAAGGAAAGCAAAAAAAAAAACAAAAAAAAAAAAACAAAAAAAAAACAGTCAGTCTAGGTTATTGGAGGGTGAGTGTGGGTACAGTCAAACCATTCCAGATTGAAGTTCTCAACCACCCTGAGGTGATATTTATTTTTCTGGGATTTATTATTTTGCTTCAGTTCCCTACAACCACCTCGAAGAAAAAAAAACATACCAGTGAGAACCTGTCTATACCCCACACAGTTCAGGGCCTGGAAAATGCTAAGACAAGTGCTAACAAATGAGTCACTAGAGTAGGCATCCTCACGCTGCATGGGGAGTCTGCAGGGGAAGGCTGAGTGGTTACAGGATCACACGGATTGGGACAGCAGGAGTCTTTGATGGCATCTTGACAGAGAAAGGGCATACATGTGTCGAACTTCCCATCTTCTCTCCCACTGGCATGGTGGTTTAGAGCAGGGCTCTGGGATCAGACAGATCAGGACTCCACTCCTGCTCTACTATTTACCAGCTGGGCAACCACGCACATGCTACTTAACTACTGGGTCTTGGCCTACTTACTTGTAAAATGGATGCATCTGTACCAGCTTTCGGGTTGCCAGGCACATAGGACATTCTCAGTGTGTTCCCGTTCCCTCCCTCCTCACCCTCAGGGAGAATGATGGCCAAAGGCCATCCCCAGCAGGAGGTGGCTTACCAAACTTGACGAACAAGACTCCCGTGGTAGAAACCACCTTCTTGCCATTTGTTGCCACGCACTGGAAGTAGCCTGTATCTGTGGTGTCAAGATTTCTAATCCGCAGTCTAGAGCCATAGTTGGTTGCCCGAAATGAGATCCTCCGGGGCTCCTGGACCACAGGTGCATCATTTTTGAACCAGCGGATGGTAGGAGGTGGATTGCCAGAGACTTTGCAGTGCAGTTCAGCTGTCTGCCCCAGGGACGTGGTGATGTTATTCATTGGTTCATCAAGGGTCAGGTAAGAATCTGTGAGCACAGGGTGAAGGAGGCAGATGAGAGGGGCAGACAGCTAACGAGCATCTCCAGGCAACCCCAATCCACTCCAATGTGCCCCAGCACCAGAGAGAAACTGAACAGGAGAGGCATGGTGGAGACAGACAAGGCATGAAATTTTACATTTACTGAGACCCCACGACTGCTAAACAATCATCCACGGAGTCTGCTGCTTACAAGGAAATGTGATACTAACCATCGCTTAAAACCCAAAGTTTTCAAATGATTATATAGTAACTCGTGGATAAGTAAATGTACTTTCTAAGCCAAGACAGAATGAGATTTTGTGTTTCAAAGTATAGAAATATACATGTGCCTTGTTACAGACTCAAACAGTACAGTGAAGAAGAAAAAGCAGCAAAATTCACCTCTAATTTCTCTGCTCCCAAATAACATCATTCTTAACATTCTGGCAAAGATTCTTTCAGTTTATCTACTTTTGATAAAAAAGCATGAAAAACTGGAAAAGTAGGAGCACATATTTACATCCACAGGGCACAAGATCAAGAAGGATGCTGAATCTTCTTGCCAGTGATACAAGCGTTACAAAGGCCAGCCAGGTCACTGGCAGACGAAGTAATGAGGCAATGAATATTTCCATAATGTTACTCATATCAACCATTAACATGTTACAATATACAATTCTATAGATTCAACTTCTAATTGAGACATAATTTACATTTTAGGAAATGTACCAATCTAAAGGTATACATTTCCATAAGTATTGACAAATGCATATATCCATGTAACCAATACCCTTACCAAGAGAGAGAGAGCATCATGGACATCCCAGAAAGTACCCCAAGGATCCTTTGTAGTCAATCCTTGCTTCCACCTGCACCCTTGCCTCCATTCTAGGCAACTGCAGTTCTGATTTCTATCATCATAATTTTGTCTGTTCTACAATTTCATACAAATAGAATCATACTGTATGTACACTTTGTGTTTGGCTTCTTAGAGATTTATTACATGAAACATTTTAAAAATGAAATAAATTTTATGTAAGCATATTCCTCAATACTACATTTTAAACCTCACATTGATATTACTTGCAGAATCCAGTTGCAGAGAAAATAATTTGTTACTTAAAAATTAAGTTCAATATATATATATTTTTAATTGGTCTCTTATTCATACATAAGGACTTTTCTTTGGCTTCGTTTTCCCAGACCAGCCATTCTTGGGTAGGTCTCCCCTGCCATACCCTCCCATTGTCCCCTGTAATTCCCTGAGCCCCAACCTGGGATGGCTTATTAAGCAGCTGTCCTCTCTGCAGGACTATAAACCCATAAGGGCAAGCATCTAGAATGTTTTTTTTTTTTTAATGTTTTTTAATTTATTTTTAGAGGAGAGAGAGAGAGAGAGACAGAGCATGGGTGGGGGAGGAGCAGAGAGAGAGGGAGACACAGAATTCAAAGCAGGCTCCAGGCTCTATGATGTCAGCACAGAGCCCGATGCGGGGCTCAAACTCACAAACAGCGAGATCATGACCTGAGCCGAAGTCTGCCACTCAACCGACTGAGCCACCCAGGCGCCCCTAGAATGTTTTGGTCATCACTGCATCTTCAGTGTATCCTACTGTCTAGCAGCATTGTCCAATAGAACTCTTTGTAATGATGGAAATGTTCTATAATCTACATTGTCTAAATGGTAGCTGCTAGCGACAGGTGAGCTACTGAGTACATGATACGTAACTAAAGCTACTGAGGAACTGCATTTTTCAATTAAATTTGAATGGCCACACGTGACTAGTAGCTACTGTATGGTATAGCACAGGCAGAGCATAGTAGATTTGTTGAATTTAATGGAACTCTGTTGAAAAATAACCTTTTTTTGGAGATATCTAAGGTGTTAATTTAAGTACCCAAATTGCTATAAAAATGCTTTCATAAATGTCCAAAATAAATGACTTGTTTACCTTAATTTTCCACAAAAAGATTGGGGAGAAATGTCAAAGTCTAGGCAGCCCCACAGAAGTATGTCACACATGTGAATGACATTTATCATATGTGAGTGGTAGAAAACAGATTAAGTATGACTATCACTCACTGTGTTACTGTAATGACACTTTTCATCCCACTTAAACCACTGAATAATTATCCTTCATAACAGAATCACAAGCCCATAAATTAGTTTGCTAATGCCTTGCTTCTTTATATTCTGATCTTTATCTCTGATATTGTTCCTATAATCTATATACATATATACTCAATCTGTGAATGTGTTTGCTGATAGATATACGGACATGTGTTCCTAAGGTGTTTGAGCTACGACCAGACTAGACAGACTAATTAACAGGTGACTTTATGGTGCTGTCATCATGGCTTCACAGACCCATCTCCTACCTAGAGAATAGCTAACTTTGTAGCCTCTGTAGAAAAGAAACATAGAGATAGCAATGCCAATATAAACATAGTGAATAATCCTCCATTGGGCAGGTTCTGAAATTCTATTGATTGGGTTTGAATTCTGGGTCTGCCCCCAGTTATCTGAGTGAACTTAGGCAAGCTACTTAACCTCTGAGTACCTCAGAGGCAACTGAAAAAATAGGAATAATAAATCAGGCAAAATTGTTAGAGCATTAAAATTAAATTGGGTAACACATGGGATGCACTTAAACTAGTGCAGGGCAAAAAAGTAAGCACTCAAAATGTTAATCACTGTTATTGTGATTCTTCTTATAATAACAATTTTTGTATAATACTTTTCAGGTTACTCAATCTCATGTTCTCCTCTAACAATCTGGTAAAGTAGGAAAGAAGCATTAATTATCATGATGAGGAAATCACATCTCAGAGATGGACTGACTGGCCCCATGGTTTTACAGAGAGCTGCACATTGTCCCCAGAGCCTCCAGCACTAATGGCCTTCAATTCTTAGGCTCAGCCAAGCACTTAAAGTTCAACTGAGCCAGCTGGCCAATACGGTAGTGAGAACAGATAGACTATTTAGAATCCTATAGTATGCCAGGGGATTTACCTCAGTATTCACCCGCTCAATAGCCCCAGACGGAAGGAATTGTTATCATTGCTTTACAATGAGGAGACCTAGGACCAGAGAGGTTAAGTGACTTGCTCAAGGTCACATGGCTGAACTGAGGTCTAATCCAGACCTCTCTGACTTCCATTCCACCAGACAGCTTTGGCAGCTCGAGCCCCACTGGGGGTGGGGACAGAATTCAAACTCCGGCCCTAAAATAGAGCAAGCTGGGGACATGCATACACACCCACGTGCCCTTAAGTCCTGCCAGGATTGTCTAGTTAATGGGTCTAAGCTTCAGCCATTGTTCTGGTTTCCCTCCAGAGGCCAGGTAACTCACCTGACCTGGTATCAGGTTCCCCTGCCTATTCCCTGGCAAGCCCTTCTCCCTGAGGGTCTGTTTTCTGTCCTTTAATAGGGTGGGTCCAGCCTTTAGCTGGAGGGGTCTCCAGAGTGACGAGAGGTGTCATCACCTAGGTATCTCCACAGCCTGGCTCTCCCCTCCCAGATTTCTACCTTCTTTCAATACTGAAGCTACCCAACACCAAGCCACACTCCCCAGAAGCCAGGGTAATAGCTGCTGGGTGCATGCCTCAAGGGTTAACATTACCTGCTGAGTTTTAGTCAAAAACCAAAGTCACTTCTCTTTCATTTTCCCAGACAAGTGGTTGCAGCCAAAGCCCAGCAAGCTTTATGGCCAAGCCCACATATCATATAAAAAGGTGAGCTGCCACTTTAAACTATGTCTTTGGCTCTAAACTGCAATTACTTTACATGATACCAGAAGCACAGGCACACAGAGTTTTAAGTTTTCTCTTCTAAAAACATAAATTAGGCAAGAACCAGAGAGTTCCATAAAGGAAGATAGTCTTTCAAGTACCCTGTGAAGGTGTACTTAAATTTATTGAAAACAAATGTGAAAACTAATGTGAGGGCTGATCTAAGGCACAAAATCAACCTTCATAGACTCTGGAGCCAGAATGCCTGAATTCATGTCCTGGTTCTGCCACTTATCGGCTGTGTGACCTTGGGCAAATTACTTAACCTCTCTGTGTCTCAGTTTTGTCATCTGTGAAGTTAGTATACTAGTATCTTCCTAATAGGGCTATTTCAAGGATTACATGAATTAATACATAGCAAGTGCTTTGACAAGGGTCTGGCCGCAAGCAGCATGTGAGTTTCTGGTATTTTATTAGCTATATTTTTCTTTTCTTTTTCTTACAAATATCTTATTCATAAAAGTAGGGGGTGATCATTCATCCAACTGATTGGTGCCTGGCCAAGTCTGGCAGATTTACAGCAAAGGACACCTGAGGGGTGAAGTCACCTGCCTGAGATCACATAACTAATAACTAATAGGGAAGAGTGGTTAATTTGTCCATGAAGTTCTATAAAAAATCTACCTAAAAATGCAAAGGAGGATTACAGGGCATCTTGAAATCAGTGTAGTAGCTGGCCCAAGCGGTATATGTCCAGAGAGAACAAAGGAAGCGTCAACAAATCTTTGTGTTTACGGAACAAAGGAGACTTGCCACAAATGCAGGGAATTTGGTTTTAACTTTTCACTGATAAAGAATAATGTTCAAATTTGTTTGCCATCTGTAGCTGCTCACTTAGAACAAGCAAATGGTCTGGTCCTCAGTTTGGCAAAGACTAGAAGCATCAGAACAACATTTGGCCTAAACAACATGAAAGCATTCTGTGACTGGAATAAGATAAAATAAAATAAAAACGCATGTCTGTATCATTACTATCAGTCTTGTTGTTAACAAGCCCCTGGCTACGATCCATTCTCTTTCCAGAACCAGCTGGATCCTTCTGTAGCAGCCTCATGGACCACACTCGGGGATCCACTCTCTTTTCTACTCCCAAAGCTTGGTGTGGCCACTGCAGGCTCTGACCTCTGACAATGTGTGCTTGAGCCACGTCATTCTTCTTTCCCTTCTTCCTCAGGCCACAAATGTTGGCAGACTGGCCAGTAGCAGGTGGGGTATAATCTGGCTTGAGAGAGAAAAATATTCCAATTCTGCTGACTCTACCCTCTAGTTTTGTGTTACTGTGTCTCCCAGTGGTGGTACTGGTAGTAATGATGATAATGATAAAAACATCAACAATGATGGTACAATAGTGATAGTGATACTAGTTAAGACCTAAAGGGTATTTACTATTATGGCATGTGTTGTTACAAACTATTGTTGTTATTCTCATCTCACACATCAGAAATCTAAGGCACAGAGAGGGTAAGAAAGTTGCTCAAGACCCCACGTACAGTAAGTACAAGTAAATCAAATTATTGATTCAATGCAATTATGATCAAAATCCCAGCAAGGCATTTTATGGATACGGACAAACTGGTTCTAAAGTTTATATGGAAAGGCAAAAGATCCGGAATAGCCAAAACAGTATTTAGGGAGAAGATCAAAGTTGGAGGACTGACATACCCAAGTTCAAGTCTTGATATAAAACTACAGTAATCAAGATAGTGTGAAAGAATGGACAAATAGATCAATGAAATAGAGCAGAGAGCCCAGAAATAGACACACATAAATACAGTCCACTGATCTTTGACGAAAAGCAAAGGCAATAGAAAGGAACAAAGAGAATCTTTTCAACAAACAGTGCTAGGACAACTGTACATCCACAGGCAAAAAAAAAAAAAAAAAAAAAAAAAAAGGAAGAATCTAGACACAGATCTTATACCTTTCACAAAAATTAACTCAAAATGGATCACAAACCCAAATGTGAAATGCAAAATTATAAAACTCCTGGCAGATAACTTAGGAGAAAATCTAGATGATCTTGAATACCAAAATGACTTTTTAGATACTACCCAGAAGATATGATCCATGACAGGAGTAATTGATAAGCTGGACTTCATTAAAGGTAAAAAACTTGTGCTCTGCAGAAGACAATGTCAAGAGAATGAGAAGAAAAGCCACACTATAGGAGAAAATATTTGCAAAAGAAACATCTGATAAAGGAATGTTGCCCAAAATATACAAAGAACTTAAAAAAATTTTTAATGTTTATTTTTGAGAGAGAGAGAGAACAGGAGGAGGGGAGAGGCCAAGAGAAAGGGAGACACCAAATCCAAAGCAGGCTCTAGGCTGTGAGCTGCCAATACAGAGCCCGACGCAGGGCTTGGACTCACGAACTGTGAGATCATGACCTGAGCTGAAGTCAGATGCTTAACTGACTGAGCCATCCAGGAGCCCCAAGAATTCTTAAAACTCAATGAGAAAGCAAAAACCTGATTAAAAAACAGTCTAAGACTTTAACAGATACCTCATCAAAGATACAAAAATGGCAAATAAGCATGTGAAAAAATACTCCATATCAGATGTCATCAGGTAAATGCAAATTAAAACAAGATACCACTATATACCTATTAGAATGGCCAAAATACAGAACACTGACAATGCCAAATGTTGGTGAAGATGTGAAGTAACAGGAACTCTCATTCATTGCTAGTGGGAATGCAAAATGTTATAGCTACTCTGGAGGACAGTTTGGCAGTTTCTTACAAAACTAAACATATTATTACCATATGATCTATCAATCTTGCTCCTTGGCATTTACCCCAAGGTGATGAAGGCTTAATATTCACACAAAACCCTTCATACAGATGTTTGTAGATTTATTCACAACTGCCAAAACCTTGAAGAAAACCTTCAGTGGGTGAATGGATAAACTGTAGTACATCTAGACAATGGAATATTATTCAGCACTAAAAGAAAATGAACTATCAAGCCATGAAAAGACATGAAGGAAACTTAAGTGCATATTATTATTATTATTTTAATATAATTTATTATCAAATTGGTTTCCATACAACACCCAGTGCTAATCCCAACAAGTGTCCTCGTTAATGCCCATCACCCACTTGCCCCTCTCTCCTACCCCGCATCAACCTTCAGTTTGTTCTCTGTATCTAAGAGTCTCTTATGATTTGCCTCTCTCCCTCTCCGTAACCTTTTTTCCCCTCCCCCTCCCCCAAGGTCTTCTGTTAAGTTTCTCAAGATCCACATGTGAGTGAAAACATATGGTATCTTTCTGTGACTGACTTATTTCACTTAAGTGCATATTATTAAGTGAAAAAAGTCAATCTGAAAAAGCTACATGTTGTACAATTTCAACTATATGACACTCTGGAAAAGGTAAAACCATAGAGATAGAAAAAGATCAGCGGTTGCCAGGGGATTGGTGGGGGGGCAGGCAGGGGATGAATGAATAAGTGAGACATAGAGGATTCTTAGGGCGCTCTATAATGGGGGGGGTACATGTCATTACAACCAATAGAATGTACAACACCAAGAATGAACTGTAATATAAACTATAGGCTTTAGATGGCTATGATGTGTTCACCAATTGTATGATGTTGTTGGAGGATGTTGATAATGGGGAAGGCTATGCATGAGTGTCAGCGGGGGGTATATACAAAATCTCTGTATCTTACTCTTAATTTTGCTGTGAACCTAAAAACTGCTCTAAAAAGAATAGTCTTTAAAAAAAATTAGATGTTCTAATTTTTTGTTCTAGGAAACAAGTTCTCAAACCTTTGGTTTCAAGACCATTAAATACTCTAAAATATTGAGGACCTCAAAGAGAAAATTTAAAAACATTTGTTTACTAATTTATTGAAATATTAAAAAATAAGCTCATTACTTATTAACATGAAAAATATATTTCAGTGAAAAATAACTATATTTTTTATACACACATAAATAGTGAGAAGGATGGCATTGTTTTCTATCGTTGTGAATCTATTTGGCTTAAGAGCAGACAACTGGATTATCCTCTTTTTGCATTCAATCTGTTGAGATAGGTTGTTTTGGTCAAAGTATATGAAGAAAATGTGGCTTTACACAGCTGGTAAGGGGAGGGGTATTTTAATAGCCTTTTCAGATAATTTAGAATATTCTTCTGTGATACTACACTGAAATTTAACAAGTGGTAGTTTCTTAAAGGTTAGATGTGATGTGAAATCTGATAGGGATCAGTGAACTTTTCATAACCTGTTACGTTAAAATGGATTGGTTTAGGGGCGCCTGGGTGGCGCAGTTGGTTAAGCGTCTGACTTCAGCCAGGTCACGATCTCGCGGTCCATGAGTTCGAGCCCCGCATCAGGCTCTGGGCTGATGGCTCAGAGCCTGGAGCCTGTTTCCGATTCTGTGTCTCCCTCTCTCTCTGCCCCTCCCCCGTTCATGCTCTGTCTCTCTGTCCCAAAAATAAAAAATAAAAACGTTGAAAAAAAAAAATTTAAAATGGATTGGTTTATCTTGCACTTTAAAGATCTTTTATCCACATACAATTTTGTAACACATGAATTGCCCATTTAGAAAACATTGGTTCAATGAATTGCCAGGATGGGTAAACTGAATTAGGTAGATTTTCCAAATGTGAACACATTTAATTACATAGTAGAGAAAAATCATTTTTGTTAGTATCACCACCAATCTCATCAATAAAGACTGGAAAGTTGTCAAGCTCATGGTGGTGGCTAGGAGTTTTCCAAAATTTTAATTTTTGCTTAGAAGCTCAAATTTTATTATTGGCTAATACCATCTCCTATTTACTTGAAGTGGCAGGCTTCTTTTTTTCATTTTCAAGAATACTCAAAAATAACTAACCATAGTTTGACTGTCAATCTTTTAGTTTTTTTGGTATAGTTGACAAGCGATGTTCTATTAGTTTCAGGTGAACAACATAGTGATTCAACTTCTCTATATGTTATACTATGCTCACAAGTGCAGCTACCATCTATTACCATACAACACTATTACAATACCACTGACTATATTCCCTATGCTGTACCTTTTATTCCTGTGACTTATTCATTTCACAAGTGGAAGGCTGTATCTCCCTCTCCCCTTCACCCCACCCCCCGCAACCATCAGTCCGTTCTCTGTATTTATAAGTCTGATTCTGCTTTCTGTTTCTTTGTTTATTCATTTGTTTTATCAGATCCCACATATGAATGAAATCATATGGTATTTGTCCTTCTCAGCCTGTCATTTTTTTTAAGTAAAAAAGTGGGCAGTTCAGTTCACAACTCAACTGCTTTTCTTTGCGACAACCATAGTATTTCAGCAGTCAGCACATCTGGGTACCCATTTTGCCATATGGAATATTAAAGATAGGCACTCGTGGGTCAAGATTTAATTAATTTAATCATTAGTACTGCTTCATCAAAGACATTCTTTTTAAAAATTTTTTAATGTTTATTAATTTAAAAAAATTTTTTTTAACGTGTATTTATTTTTGAGACAGAGAGAGACAGAGCGTGAACGGGGGAGGGTCAGAGAGAGGGAAACACAGAATCCGAAACAGGCTCCAGGCTCCGAGCTGTCAGCACAGAGCCCAATGCGGGGCTCGAACTCACGGACCGCAAGATCATGACCTGAGTCGAAGTTGGCCGCCCAGCCGACTGAGCCACCCAGGCACCCCGGATGTTTATTAATTTTTGAGAGAGAGTGAGAGAGAGGATGAGTGGGGGGACGGGCAGAGAGAGAAGGAGACACAGGATCTGAAGCAGGGTCCAGGCTCTGAGCTGTCAGCACAGAGCCTGATGTGCGGCTCAAACTCACGAACCATGAGATCATGACGTGAGCTGAAGTCAACGCTCAACCAACTGAGTCACCTAGGCACCTGAGCCACTGCACCTCAGCCACTCAGACACCCCTTCATCAAAGACATTCTTTTTTTTTTAATTTTAATTGTTTATTTATTTTTGAGAGAGAGACAGATTGAGGAGGGGAGGGGCAGAGAGAGAGGGAGACACAGAATCCGAAGCACGTTCCAGGCTCTGGACTGTCAGCACAGAGCCCGAAGCAGGGCTTGAACTCACGAACCATGAGATCATGACCTGAGCCGAGGTCTGACACTTAACCAACTGAGTCACCCAGGAACCCCTGCCTAACCATTGCTTTTGTGTAATCAAGATGGGTAAACTGCAGTTCAGAGGACTTAAAGACTTATCCCAGACCTATCCCGGCCAACAAATGGCAAAGCCAGGAGCTGGACTCCAAGCGCAGTGCTCTTTCTGTCACGCTTGACAGCTGTTCTTCACCGCCCATCTGGGCCCTGGGTTGGTATGAAGCTCTCAGAACAAACTAGTTTAGCTTAGACCCTGTGCACCATAAGCCAGAGACCTCTCTCTGTATGGCCTGCTTCCCCTTTCTGAATAAGCAGCTTGGGATTTGGGGGCAACTCTAAGTGATTATGGCACTGGCCACAAAGATCTGGGCAAAGACCTGAGCAAATTTTGGGACTCTAAATAAAAAACAGGATTTGATATTTTTGTAACATAGGAAAATGAAATACTAGTATTCTTTTAGTGCCACCATGTCCTCCATTACCTGTAGAAAGTGATGATTATAGCTAACACTTTTGGAGCATTTACAAGGTGCCAGACAACCATTCTAAGTACACTGTACACATTAACTTCTTAATCTTGAAAACAATCCCATGAGTTAGACCCTATTATTACCCTCATTTTAGAGATAAGGAAATGAGACACAGAGAGGTTAAGTATTTGCCTGAAGTCACACAGCTAGAAAGTGACAGAGCCAGGACCCAGACCCAGACCTTTGGACACAAGAGACCATATATTAGCCAATGCACCATTCTCAATAAACCCAGACTGTGGTCTTTCATGGTCCCCCACTTCCCTTAACCAGGACTACAGAATATTCTTGCCCTTTTTATGAGTCCATCCAGCACGTGACAATACCCACCGGCACTGAGAACAACTAAATCACTACCAGTTACATATGACGTAACTAGAAGTCACCATTGAGAATGACCTTTTTAAAATACAGTACAGGCATCGCTCACACTGATGCTTAATCAACCTAAAAAGTGAACTGTGAGAAAAAAGAAGTTAGTTTATGAGCTTTCTGGGAATTGAGACCCTATTTCCTCCTTTTTTCCTTTTTGTATTCCCCTTAGCACTCCATGTGTTATTGTGAACTTCGTAGGCATTTAATAAAGGCTGGTTGATTAAGTAAATGGAAGGCTCAAGTGTATTTCGGGCAAATGAGCTTTGGAGACACCCCATTTATTACTTACCCATTTGACAAGACGTCACATCCACAAATCCCTCCCAACATTTATTACTTAATTTTCAAAGTGCCCTCCCACTCTCCTCAGGGAGGGAGGTGGGGCCAAGAGTTATAGTCTCATTTTGACAGGTGAGGGAAACTGAGATATAAAGAGTTTAATGGTCTTTTGCCATGGCAACCCAGCCAGTCAGCCGGGGAGCCAGTCACAATTAGGCTTAGGGCCTAGGTCTTGGTATCAAAGAGGCACATGCCAAAATCCTGGTCTCCTACAGGACCGATCCTTCTCAGAAGAGGGAGGAGGCTCCCCAACATGAAATAAAATGCTTAGCTAAACATAAAGGAAGGCTGCCAAACACAGTTAGGTCATCGCATTTGACTTTGAGAGAACATTCTGTTCACGCTATCAACCTGCATTCACTTTCAGCACACTTCACCATAAATACTTCTGACTCACTATCTCGGGAAATATTTTTTATCTTAATAAACTCAATGCACAACATAATCTAAATCGGCTTGCACATTCTTGAGTTGGAGCCACAAGCTGCATTTAATAAAAATCAGTGGAAATAGCAGGGGACTTCTGAATAACCGCAGTTTGTTATCTGACGTGAGGCTGCTGGGAAGTCTCGAACACACGGGGAGCAGGAGGTCGGTAAGTTGAAGGTACGGAGAGAGCTCGAGACCACTGGATGACCCCACTTGCTGGAACTTAGTTCCCACTGGAGGCACTATTTATAATAATGGCCTGTGGCATGGTAATTAAGAACATGGCTCTGGAGTTGGATGCTTGGCTTCATAGCTGAGTTCCACCTCTCACCTGCTGGTACTTAACACCTCCCCTCAGTTTCTCTGACTGTAAAATGGGGCCAATAATTGTACTTCCTCACTAATGTTCTTGTGGGGGTCAAATGAGATAATCAATTTCTGGCGCCTCCAAAGTATTAGCTACAAAGAGCTACAATTAGCTACAGCCAGAGATTCTCAACCCTCCAGAACATCACTGTCGCCTGGGGAATAACAAACAAACAAAACCAACACCCGTGCCTAGGTCCCATCCTTAGAGATTCTAATTTAATTGATCCTGGGTGGAGTCCATGTATAAGCATTTTTTTTTTAGATGCCTCCCAAACATTCTTCCAAACAGTCAACGGGAGAACACTTGGCTGCAGTAATTCCAACCCCCATTGTCTGACCACTGATTTTCACCTGGCTTCCTGCTAAGCCCAGTTTTTACTGTTCAACAATCTCCAGGAGGATTCTCCACTACAATCCCTGTCATTCCGAAGAAACCAACACAGAGACATTACTGCACAGAAGATACCTCAGCGAAGATAAATATTTTCTGGCTGAACAAAGCTGCTACAGAGCAGAGGATGAGATGCTTAGAAGTCAAAAAGAAAAAAAGAGCTGGTCTGGGCCTACCACTCACCTTTTCTTGAGAGCTCAAGTACTAAGGCAGCAAGCTGAGCTTGGGCTGAATGACCTCTGAGTAACAAGAGAGGTTGAAAGGGTGTCTGAGGTACCAAAGACAACAAACAACCAAATACACAGCTCCTTTCTGGGGAGCAAATGCATATACATCAGAAATGGTCCTACAAATGTGCACTTAGAGCAAAAACTCCTATAAATCTGGACTAATGGGGGAAAAGCAGCTGCCTTTATAGGTCTTTCTTTAGAAAGCACAGTAAATACACAGCAACTCAAAGGAGTTTATGAAAACTTTGCTACCTAGAGGCTTGATTTAATGAATAGGTCATTTTTACAAGTGGGCCAATTGTATGTAAATGGCCTCTTAAAAGCTCAGAGAAACTACTTTTCCCTCTTAAGTAGTTAAGATCTACACAGAATGAGAATGGCTGGCCTCCAGCATTTAGACTGCTTTCTGTCCCAACTATAATTAATAAAGGTGGAGGGAGAAAGGAACAAAGGTGTTGAGCACTGATTCTATCAAGCACTTTATATATATATATGTATATATATTATTACATTTTTTTCCTTTACAGAACCCTGTGATGTATATAGGTTTTTGTTACCCGATTTTAAGGAAGATACCAAAGCTAATAGAGGTTTTAGTGTTGCCATGTCTGGCATGGCCGGGATGAAATCCAGTTCTGACACCTTCTCCTGCCCCCACTTCCAACTTGTCTCCTTTCAATCTGCTATGTGATAACCTACTGTCATTAAGAACCTCTTCCATTATCAACTCACCTGAATCCATCCAGATGACATCTCATTTAAACACCAAAGATGCCATGATCTCTACTTACCCTTATTTTTTCTCCAGGAGCAGGGTATCTAAAGGGATCACTGGCAACTGCCAACAAGGTTACTCTAGTGACTTTTAAACTTTTTTGGACTTCTGTGACTTATTTAAGTATCCAATTTATTGTACTGCAATTTTCAATCATTTTCATTATGTGGGGGTTATTGTGATTATTATTTACTATTATTATTATTATTATTATTATTATTATTTATATTTTTAGGGTTATCATTTTATTCATATTTGTCACATGTATGTTTCATTTAAAATTAGAAATAATAAGAATGCTTTAAAATGATGAACAGAAACACAGTTAACCATCAGAATGGTGACTTGACTTTGGTATAATCAATCCCATCCAGCTGAAATTCACAAGGACACAAGATTCTGGCTTGAGAACTGGTCTCTGCATCTTAGAGAAATATTCCCAGCCTCATTTCTGACTCTCCTGGTCTTCATGGATCCTAACTATAAAGTAGTAATTATTTTAATTAAATCCCCATCCTCAGCTGAATGCTAGGATGATAAGTAAATTCATGGGTTTAAGAGTTCTTCCGATGTAAGGTACATCTACATTTCAAGCCATGCCTAGCAGCTTTTCACACCCCTTTTCAAAACCAAACTAAATAATACCAGCAAAACCATCAGCTATTACCTTGCCTCCCTAGAACTTAGAAAAGTACTAACTTGAAAACAACAAAAACAAAGGAAAGTTTTTGACTCTCAGGCTCAGGCCCTGCATGCCATCCTGCAATCTAAAAACTGCATTCTTCCCCCTTTATGGGTGGGTTATAAGCCTTTGTAAAATGCTGACAGACCCTAACTGTAGCAGGACAGGATGAGTGGGCCTGCATAATGAACTTTTAAATTACCAGAAATAGCATCTAGAAGGCCAAGCCTGAGAGATATGTTTCTAGTTTGGGCTGTGGGCCAACGCAAACAGAGCACATCATAAGTCATCTCTGCGATTTCAATACCATGGATCGGAGATGACTCAGCGTCAGCATGATGCGTGATCCTCACGACGGAAGCTGTGGATGCTTCTGCACCATGCAAAGGCAACAGTTTGCTTTCAGCCCTGCTAGGAAGCCCTTTTTGAGGAAGAACCAAGCCACATTCAGGGCCTTCAAAGACAAAATCATTGTGTATTTTCACTACCCTGGCCTGACTCTGCAAGGCAGCAGCTTGTCCAGTCATAATAAATTCTCAAGCATTTGATGGCTCTAAGGGATGCCCAGGTCGCTTTCAAAATAAAAGTTTGCCATTCTGGCCAAGGAATTTCTATTCCTATAGGGACCATCTCAGTTTTCTAGTCACATCTTGATTGAACAGATCCCGAATCTTTTGTGTGCCGGTCAGCATTCCAGCAAGATTCCATTGCGGCCAGCATTCCAGTTTCAGGTTTTCCCAGAATATAAACGTCAGGGGACATGAAAGGGCACACAAACCATTCTTTCCCCTCTTCTCCATTCACTGTGCAAGGTTTGTATTTCAAAATTTAAAAGAATCTGCTGACTGGTCCACATCTCAGATCTCCTGTTAGCAGTATACTGGAGAGGACCCTGTCACCGAAAGTTCTCTGTTAGGAATGGGGTGGTTTTGCTCTCAAATTTTGAACCAGTTCCCCCCAAATTAGGCACTATCTGCTCTACTTCTTCAACAAAACAGAAAAGTACTAAGCAATCTGGAGATGAAAACTGGAAGGGGCACTATTTTCTCAGTAGTAAGAGGCAAGAGTTAACAAAGCAGACAAAGCAGGGAACACTGGGGATCTGTGCATGCCCTTTTCACTGGTACAGCACCTTCACCTTTGCACAGGTTTGCTGGGAGTAGATGCAGAAAATGTTTGATAAAAGAACAAATGGGTTGAAATGTTCGAAGATCTCTCATCCTGGCTATAGTATCAGACAAGTAAAGAAACAATCATACTAGAGTGTGATCTGAGTATGTTCAGGGTGATAGAGGACCCTAGAAAAGGGAAACCTGACCTGATTTCTGGGCCAAAGGTGACACATAGCAATCGGTATGAGGTATGGCCTCTGTCCTTCAGGTTCTGTGTAAGATCTTGAAGGGAAGAGGAGGAGACATCCCAGGGATCTAACTTAAAAGTATGGGTCAGAGTGAAAGTAAAGTTTAGTGTATGGCCAAGATGTTGATCATTGAAGGAGATCGAGAGGGCGGTGAGACCAAAATGGGCAGGCCATGCCACAGTGGCAGAGGGGGCAGGCTGTCCCCTGTATTTCATTAGGCATAGTAGGCAAGACCCAGAGCAGAGTGGAGGGGGAGAGAAACTTCAGACTTCCTGTCCTCTTGCTGGGATCCACAGGCACTTGGGGGAGAGGAGGAAATGAAGGGGAAACAGAAGAAAAATAAGTAAATATTTATCAAATACCTATGTAGGCACTGGGGAGGTACCTGTCCCATCTCTCTTCACAAAATATTGATGGGAAAGAAACCAATAAAAATAATCAGAAAAAGGGAAGACACAAGGGAAAAAAAATGCTGTCTTCTACTTAGGAAAGGCTGAGCATGCCCAGCTGTAGAAATCATGGAATGTATGACAGTAACAGGGGCCATTCTTGAGCTGGGCCTTGGTGGAGAGCAGACGTTCTAAGACCAGAGAGAGCAAGCCTGGGAGAGACAGGGGGAGTGAGGGCAGAGAGCAAGAGCTATGCAGTTGCTGAGGAGAGTGGGAACATGCAAGGCGCAAGGTGCGACCCCCTTGATGACCCTCCTGACATGACCCATGTGCATCTGCTGACACAGTGTCATCCCTACAACTTCCTCACTTTGCTGTGTTCCCCAGTGGGGCATGAATGATGTTTGAAGCAGGAAGGTTCTTCCTGTAGGATTGCCCTGCACATGGCAAGGTGTTTAATATCTTAGGCCTCTGCCCAACAAATGTCAACTGCATCCCCTAATCATTGTGGCAATGGAATACAGCACCACATATCCAGCCACCTTGAGGAACCCTGAGGCATCTTTTCATCATGATCTTAATAACCATCATGTTAACATAATACCATTAAAATTTGTTTAAAAGACATCATCTGGACAAGAATGTGTTCTTGAGAGGCTCCCAGCCCCTCCCCTTGTACCTCCCCTGCCTTAAGCTAAGCTGGGGGGGGTCTGCTTTCAGGAGGTGGAAGTGGAGGAGATGGCATTCTGTGGGGAAAGGAATGGCTTGAGTAAAAGCTCAATCGAAGGCATGAGTGTCTAGAGTGCATGAGAGCAACACAGAAGAAATCATCCCCATTTGCTTTCTGGAAAGGTTGTGGATGAACAAGTAGTAGGCAAGAAGGCCAGAAAGAGAGGCTGGGCCAAGAATGAGAAAAGACCTCAAACAGTAAAGAAGCATTTTGTACCTCATCTGGCTGGCCATGGGCAGCTTTTACACAGTAGTAAGCCACACAACATGTGCCCGGAGCTGGGCTTCAGGAAATATGAGCTGATCCCGCAGGGCAGGGAGGATAGAGCTGGTGAAGAGTGTGATGGAGAGAAGGGGCTGGAAGGGTTCTGGTTTTGTACCTATCTCTATTTCTTCCTCCCCAAGTAGGTATGACCTTAGAAATCCAAGGAAAAGCAGCCACAAATCTCTGACCGTGGATTTCCATCAGAGATCACAATGTAAGGATTTCCCCAATTGGGGAAAATTTAGTTCTCCCTCCTATTTACTTACTCTTAAAAATAATGCTTCAGCATATATCTTTATGTGTAAATCTTTTTTCCCTTTTATATTATTTCCTTAAGTTCCACTTCTAGACATGTCTCTCACTCCTTCCTGGCAAGGCACAAATACGAGTCTTCTGTCTGTTCCTCCAGAGGGCCTGCCACAAAATCCAGCACACAAGAATTTTATGACAGAATGAGACCCTAACCCTACCTACTCACCCACACTAACTCCTAGGCCACAACACTGTGATTATGGCTACCAGTGGCAAAGTAGTCAGAAATGATGTAGCTGTCAGTGGGGCCAGAAACTTGCAGTTGCTCCCAAAACCATGGCTCCCAACTCCAATGTAAGCTCCTTGGGGCCAGAGATAAAGCATTCATCCTTTCACATCCCCCTTATGTGAAGAAGTATAAAGCAGAGATGCAGAAACAGGTCTTAAAGTTCTTGGACACTTCTCTAATCAAAAGGTTGAGTCTGTGCCTTCTTTCCTTACACTTGGGAGGTCCTCTTGTGATCCTTTTAAGGGAGAGAATGTTGTAGAAGTGACATATGTGAGGTGACTTCTGAGGCCAGGTTAGGCAACGCTATGTAGCTTCTAATAGTTTCTCTTGGGGCAGTCTCTGGGAGAGCCTTCAACCACCACGTAATGAGTACAGTTACACTGAGGCCACCATGTGGAAAGGCCTCCACCATGTGGAAAGAGTCCACAGAGAGAGGTAGAGAGAGAGAGAGAGCGAGCACACTAGATTCCCATAGAGCTCCAGCTGTTGCAGCCCTGTTTGAGTACTCTCATAGCCCAGATGTCTACCAGACATGTGAATGAGAAAGCCTTCAAGATAACCTAGCCTCAGGTACCATCTGACTACAACCATATGGTAGACTCTGAACAAGAACCATCTGGCTGAGCCCAGTCAATTCCCAGAAACATGAGAGATAAGAATAGATGATTGCTTTTGGAATCCATTAAGTTTGGAGTGGTTTGTTACCTAGCGATAGATAACTGATACACTGTCCCCATTTGAGACTCTAAGGAGTGAAATAAATTCTCCAGAATAGCAGACATTTACTTAAGATGTACCTTGTGGCAGACTCTGTCCGAGGAAGTGAAGGTATGGATTCACACACAGTCCCTGCCTTCAAAGGGCTTCCAAAGGAAATAAGATATGAACACAACATAGGAATAAGGCTTCCAAAGGAAGTAAGATAAGATTATCATAGATATTAGAAAAGAGTGCCACAAGAAAGGCACAGAGTATATGTGATGGGAATACATTCTGGGAGATTTCTAGATGAATTTGCTCTGATGATGGGTTAGCAAAGGTGGGAAAATGCCCTTTCATCTAGGGTACCAAAGAGTAAGTATGAACATTCATCTATTTGTTTACTTGGTCATCTATGTAATCAAACAAGTACATACTGGAGAAAGAGTCAACCTGTCTTTGTTCTTTGTTAAGACTCTGATTGACTGCATGTAACAGAAGCAAACTCAAGCTGGAGTACAAGGGTGAGAAGGAGCAGATGACATGGATGAGGAATTTACCAGAGAATGCAAGCGTTTCTGTGGAACTCTGGCAAGGAGTCCAGCCAGGCCCCACGAGGAACAGGAACCAAGACTGGAAAGCTTCTGGGAACCAGGTCAGGATTCCCCCTCCACCTTCTATCTTTGGTTCTCTTTATGAATCTGTTTAAATATCCTCTCTTTGTAAACCATTTTTCTTGGCTTTTCTGCACACACAGCAAAAAATAATCATTTCATGTTATCTACCCCAAGTTAATCTCATGGCACCACCAGCAACTCAAACATTGGCTGCCTCTGAGTCCCAATTCCACGTTTGAGGAAAGGACTCTGATTGTCCCAACCAGGGTCAAATGCCCCTCCTCTGGTCCAATCAACTCTCTAGAGGGGGCAGAGTTACATAACATAAACATGGTTGCTAAAGGCTCATCACCATGGGTCTTGGGAGCAGTTATCAGACAACAGGGAGTTCTTGTAAAGTAAGCAGCCTTGCTCAACAGGGATTATTATAAAGTCTAAGACATTGTATGGATTTTTGATAAGAATGACAATTTTCTAACTTAAGTTCCCTTTTTAGGCACACTAAAATCCTTTCCAAAGCCACTCTGGAAACTCTGAAAAATTTTAGGAAGAAGAGTTAATTTTCACAACTCAACCAGGTCTTGCACAATTATCATTGTTTTCTAGCACCTTTAGAATGCTCCTGTGAACATTATGACAATGTGGCTCATGGGGAAACCTCAAACTCTAAGTTACCAGGCTGTACCAGAGAGCCTCCTTTCTTGCTACTTTATCAAAAGATGGGATTTTAAAAACATAAACAAAAGTCTCCACTGAAAGCTACTGAGGATTTGGGTACCACTTTAGAAGCCACTCTATTTGTGGATGGCCTCACAAGAGAATCAAGTCAAGCCATTAGGGAGATTTTACTGAAAGGTAGGTGCCTCAAGATTAATGCTATTGAATAAAGAAAAAGTAGTAATTTTTGACATTTTGATAATCACTTTAGGGTCTGGTTCTTATTAGCCCCATTTTTGCCTTTTAAAAGGTATTTTTTTCCTTTTTCTTTCTTCTTCTTGTTCTTTTCTTTTCATTTTTTTTTTTTTTTACTAAAAATGTCAGGAAATTTGGAACAGAAACTTACAATAAAACACGTCCCCTGACCGTATGATCTATCAATCTTTCAAATAAACAAAATACTTACAGAAGCCTGGAAGAAGGCAGTTACCTAATAATAGTTGTTGTATTGGTAATTATCATATGCAGTTGATCTTTGGGAAGTGGAATAGAGGAGAGTGAAGAGAACAGGAAAATGTAGAGAGTGACAGAGTGAGTGTGTGTAAGACAGAGAAAGAAAGAATTCAATAACTCATTTTAGCTATAAATGCTTTAAAATCTTACAGATGCCAACAGGACACTCTTGCATACTTTTTTCCCAATCATTCCATTTTGCAAGCTACATTATTCACAAATGAGACATTCAAGAAACACCAATTCTGAACTAAAAGTGTGCACACTACCAGTGGAAAAGCAAACAAAAGCAGCTAATGTACTGTGGCTAAAAAAATTTTCAAACAAAGTGGCAGTAATTTACTGCCCTTGCTCTTAGCTGGACCCCATGAACATAATCAGAACCCCCAGGACTGATGGGAAAGTGTGATTTACAGTAAGTCTCAGGATAATAAAAGAAAATGAAAAAGCAAATTGCGCATGAACATGAAAGCTGTATTTCTTCCGCTTTCAGCAACTGAATCAAATTTCCAGCCAGAATTTCTGAGTGAAACTTAGAAGTCCCTCAAGAAGCAAACTATGAGCCAGCCAGCATCCATACTTGGACACCGCCCCAGCTGCCTGAATGACATAATTAATATTTAGAGATGGCAGTGATTAAAAAGACCCACACTACCCCATCTGTTTGGGTGGTAAGGAGGTAAATGGACCTGGGTTTGAGTCCTGGCTGTGTTACTGGCTGCCAAGTGCTCTCTGGCAAATTATTTAACATCTCCAAGCTCCAGTGACACCTGCTACCTCAGATTGGTATGTGGATTAAATGAGATAAAGTATACCAAGTACTTCAGAGGGTATTTAGCACATGCTAGTCTTGATAAATTTAATTATAAATTATAAATAATACACTTTGCTAAATGAATTAATATAGTTAAGGCATTTAGAACAGCATTTGGTACATAGCAAGGTCCTATAAAGTGTTTGTCAGTATTATTACTGTATAGTAAAACCTCAGTTAATCACAATGCTTAGACATTGAGGTGACTAAGTTACTTTATTTTCATTTTAAAAACCTCCTCCAAACCACTTCACTGTTCAAAGTCTTTGAAAATCTTTCTAAAATATTTGAGTCCACTTTTCAGGGTTAATAAGTATAATGTGTTAATATCCATTTCAAATGTTTTACAGTGGGGTGCCTGAGTGGCTCAGTCGGTTAAGCGTCCGACTTTGACTCAGGTCATGATCTCACAGTTCATGGGTTCAAGCCCTGCATCGGGCTCTGTGCTGGCAGCTCAGAGCCTGGAGCCAGCTTCGGATTCTATGTCTGCCTGTCTCTCTCTGTCCCTCTCCTGCTCGTACTCTCTCTCTGTCTCTCAAAAATAAATAAACATTTAAAAAAATTAAAACTTTTTACACTGGATCTTGCATAGTTCTAAAAACACAAACCAGAAGCCCTGGGTTCCAGTACCAACTCTTTTATCTATCAGCTCTGTAACTCTGGGCCTCAGTTTACTCATCTGTAAAATAAGGACAAGGATACCTGTCATGCCCTTCTCATGATAATATTGATGACTACCAAATGCAATCATGGATGTGACATTACTTTGAAAACAAAAAAGTGCAAGGCAAATAAAATACGGCATACATTTGTTATTAGTGCTCCTTGGGATATAATAACAGTCTGTTTCTGAGGATGCATACACACGAGGGTATGGAGGTTCAGAAATGCATCAAGAACACTGTGTGTGTGTGTGTGTGTGTGTGTGTGTGTGTGTGTGTGTGTGTGTTAAAATATACACAACACAAAATTTACCATTTTAATTATTTTTAATTTTTTTTTAACGTTTATTTATTTTTGGGACAGAGAGAGACAGAGCATGAACGGGGGAGGGGCAGAGAGAGAGGGAGACACAGAATCGGAAACAGGCTCCAGGCTCTGAGCCATCAGCCCAGAGCCTGACGCGGGGCTCGAACTCACGGACCGCGAGATCGTGACCTGGCTGAAGTCGGACGCTTAACCGACTGCGCCACCCAGGCGCCCCTACCATTTTAATTATTTTTAAGCGCACAGTCCAGTGGCATTAAGTACACACACATTATGTGCAATCCTCACCACTATCCATTCAAAAAGCTTTGTTTTATATTCCCAAACTAAGACTCAGTACCCATTAAACAACAACTCTCCATCCTCTCTCCCCGCCCCCCACCAGTCCCTGATGACTACCATTCTCCTTTCTGTCTCTACCAATTTGACTATTCAAGGTACCTCATATAAGTGGAATTGTACAGGATATTGCGTTTCCAATAAATTCCCTATTTATTGTCTTACCTTTTCCATCTTTGCCTTTGAAAGGTAAGTATAGAAAACAAAGGCAGTTAATTGAGGATTTCGTTTTGTGAGTTCCAGATCCCTGAGGTTTGTGATAGGACTGTGATCTGCCCTGGTAGCATCCTCAATAAGCCCTGATGGGGCTGATCATTCAGTCCAGTCTCCACTGCAATTTTGGAAGACCTCTTAGAAGCTGTGATATTTTAAGGCTATGCAATGAGAACAGGGGAACAGGGTCTGGTCTCACCTCTACCACAAAAGTATTGTTTGATATTAAGTGACTCATTCTCTTCTCTGAGTCCTGTCTGTTAAACTGAAGGTTGATTGGATTAAATGATCTCAAGGTAGTATCAACTTCATATTCAAATGTTTCAATGGCATTTCTACCTTGTAAGATACTCAAAAGTATCATTCTCTCCCTGTTTCCACCTCCATCCAGGAGCAATGTACGTTGTGTAGTAAAAATGGAAGAAGGGGAGGATACCTGTGATATTTTTCCTGGGAAAACAAAGCAGATGCAAAGAAAAACTCAAAACAACAACAACAATAAAATTGAGCTGGTTTTAGATGTTCATGGAAGCTCACTCCGACCAGGGGTTAGGGGTGGTGGTAGTGGGAACAGAGTAGACAAGAGTTCCATAGCACATGCCAAAATGTTATTTAAAACACACATGCACACAGGAGCAAAAGGCTTTGCTCAAATTCAAGGCTATGACTTCACAAGGGGAGAGAGAAATACTGAGCTAAATAAACCACCTGAATTAAGAAGATCGAGATAATGATCATTTTTAAAGGGTCTCTAAAGTTACACCAAAATGTACACCAGCTCCAAGATTCTAAGGCCCAATTCTGTTGAGTACAAAAAGTATAGCCAAATATGAAATGTCATAGACCAAAAGAGTTATGTATTTGGAGTGAACAACTATCCTTATCATTCATAAACTTTCTAACTTGGATGCATTTGTATGAGGAGATGCTTCTGGTCTGATAAGAGCCTGGCTCTGGGAAGAAGAACAAGATGACCCAGATTCTTATGGAGGAGACACTTTCACACATGAATCACCCAAGAAAAATGGCAGCTGCTTCAGAACATTGGCTGCCTGCCGCAGAAGCTGATCCTGGGAGGGCTCGGTCTACAGGGACCCACCTTCAGTATGGAATGCAATCAGGATAGCAAAGCTAAGTACCTCATCCATCTGACTTCTAGAGTCAGGTGACAACTTGTGCATATTATTTTTCCCTCAGACAGAGTAGTCCTTGTTTGAAAACATGTAGCCCCTATTGACTAGGATCAAGTCAATTTTATTAGTATAAGTATTTCCAAAGCTGTATTCTCCAAACATCTTTGTAAATAGAAACTAATGGGACCATTTAAAACATTTAATACTGTAATGATAATTTGTAATAATCTTAGTAAGAGTTTTATAATATATCTTTTCCAAAAAAAAAAAAAAAAAGACAGAAGATAGGTTTTATAGGTCTATTTCCGTTAAACCAATGTCAGAGACTGAGAATTTCTGAGTCATGGGATTTGGGAGATGGAAGAAAACTGAAATAGTAAATTATACCAACACCCCTAGTGCATTCCTGATCTAGAATTTCTGGAAAATGGTCATGCATCCTGCTTCAATACCTTTAGGGAGAGGAAAATTGCTTCTTTATGAAGGAATGGGCAAAGGAAATGGACTAACTACATGAAATTACACTAGGTCTTTAGGCTTTTGTAACTTTGATTTTCTCATCTGTAACAGAAGGAACTATTGTATTAGACTATGTGGGAGTAGAAATAAAGTGTGTAGAGCAACAGTGTAGCTCTTGGTTATCAATGAATGTTATCTCCCCAACTTTTTAATTAAAAAGATCTTCCCTTTATTGGACTGAAATCTACTTCTTTGAAACTTAATTGGTAGTCTCAATCCAAAGCTCCCAGGGAACATGGAACTATTTTTTCTCTCTTCTATAAGGCAACACATCCAACACTTGGAGACAGTCACAGAGCTTCCTGTAGTCTTCTCTTCTGCAGCCTAAACCCGCCTGATTGCCTCTACCATTCCTTAGAACTAATGAATCACTCAAGTCATTCAAATCACCAATGAATTCTATTGGTACCTTTAGGGAGTACCAATAGAATTAGGGCTGGATCAGTTGGGAGCATATTAAAGCAGGGCCCTTGCTTTCAATGCCGTCTGGGTAAAATAGGGACTAAATCGAAATACAAAGTTGTATTATTATGGAGAAGAAAGGGCAACTAAATATGACTGGAAACCAAAAGAAACTTCACAGGAAGTGGCATTTGAGTTGCATATTCAAGAATTGGAAGGATTTTGAGGGGCAGCTGGGTAGCTCAGTCAGTGGAGCGCCCGACCTCTGATTTTGGCTCAGGTCATGACCTCACAGTTCATGGGATCAAGTCCTGTGTTGGGCTCTGTGCTGACAGCAGAGACTGCTTGGGGGGTCTCTCTCTCTTTCTCTCTCTGCCCCTTCCCAATTCATGCTCACTCTGTCTCAAAATAAATAAGTAAATAAATAAATATTAAAAAAAATTTTTTTTAATGAAATGGACAATGATTAAGAAAATGAAAATACCTAGGGTTGGTGGAGGGAAGCAGAATGGTACCTTCTCCTGCACTGCTAAAGACTGTAAATATGCAGAAAGATTTATGGTAACATCATGAGGCCAGATACTGTCCGTCCCAGGCCCTGTAATGCAATTTGCATCACAGTATTATTTATAACAACAAAAAACTGAAATAGTTCTAACTTTTCAACCATTGGAGATAGGTTAAATAAATTAAGAAATGCCCCTACAATGGAACATGTTTAATAAGGCCAATAAAAATGATGTCATTAAAAATATTTAATGACACAGAAAGAGGTTTGTGATGTTGTTAAAAAAAAATGCTGTTTACAATAGAGAATGCTCCAATATGGTTCCATTTTAGTAAATACATATATAAAAACATGTGCATAAGAAAAGACTAAAAGAACACGTGTTAGCAGTGGCTATATAACTTTGGCATAATTTCATTTCCTAGGTTTTCTACAACAAATACAATGAGCTTCTATAAGTACTTTCAAATCTAGACTTTTTTAAAAGAAGGAAATGATTTAAGGAAAACAGCAATAAAAAGCTCAGAAGAGGGGTGCCTGGGTGGCTCAGTCAGGTGAGTGTCCGACTCTTCATTTTGGCTCAGGTCATGTCCCAGGGTTATGGGATCGAGCCCTGCATCAGGCTTTGCCCTGACAGTGTGGAGACTGCTTGGAATTCTCTCTCTCCCTTTCTCTGCCCCTCCCCCACTCACATGTGCACTGTCTCTCTCAAAATAAATAAATAAACCATAAAAAAAAAAAAGTACAGAAGGCCCTCCAGGCCCAGGCCCACCTCACCTCAAATGATCTGAGCTGCTGAACCCAATTTCCTAACAGTAGCCTCCTGGAGACCTTAGTTTTCCTGAAATAAGACTTAATAAGGCTGCTTCCACTGACCCTGGGGAAAAGGACCCAGGTTGTTTAGGTGAATTCTTAAGTGGTCTTTCAAGATATCCCCAAGCCTTTCCCAAGTCTCTCTCTCAGCAGGATGAGTGCAGCAGAGAGCTGACAGGACACGCCTAGCAGGTTTGTGCAGCACAAGAGGAATAGGCTACAGCAGGCAATCCTGACTTGACCAGGACCCCCCTCTGTCATCAACACCTAAGAGGCACTCATTTCAAGGCCAGCAGCTCAAGGTCTGCCCAGGATTTACCTGTGATCCAGGCCCAAGGTTTGATAAGATTGTCATGATCGGCCTGATTCCCACAGGGAACTGTTAGCAGGGAGATGCCCAACGCCAGCAGACAGGCTTTCTCTGAGCTCATGTCTTCAATGAGGTTGTACTATCCACCCCCGCCACCAGCTCCCCGGCCCAAACATCCCTATTCATCTGAACAAACTTTATTATAAAGCAAAAAAAACAAGAACAAAACATGCACAAATAAAAGACAACTGTATCAACAGCAACAAAACGTACAGTCTCTAAAAACAGACACTACTAAGATTCCACTATTGTTATAGTTCTTGTAACACACATGCCTGGTAAGCAGCTGGGGGTGATTTCTGATCACCTGGTGGTTCTTGATGTAAAAATAAAGACTAGAAAAACATATGCAGATCAACTGTACAGCTTATAGAGCACAACATTATCATCTTAGGATGTAAAATTGATCTCAGAGGACATTATTACTCCTGCGTGACAAGTGAGAGCCCCGAAGTTCTGAGAGGTTGAGGGACTGGCCCAAGGTTACTCTATCAGTTAATGGCCATGGCAGGGCTCTGACTTGGGTTAGGGGCAATAGCACTAAGTGAAAACAATTTCAGCATGGACATGTCAAACTCACCTGTGTGGCCCTCACGGCACTAGCAGTACATAAGAATAGCATGCTAAAAGCTTATCAACGTGTCTATTTTATTGATTTGGTGTTTTTGTTTTTGTTTTTGTTTTTTGCTTTATTGAGGCAAAATTCATATAACATGAACCATTTTAAAGTGAATAAATAATTTAGTGGCATTTAGGACACTCACAATATTACGTAGCCACCATTTCTATCTAGCCCCAAAACATGTCTGTCACCCCCCAAAGGAAACCTATACCCATTAGGCAGTTGCTCCCTGTTACCCCTTATCCCAGTCCCTGGCAACCTCTACTTTTTGTCTCTGTACATTTAACTATTATGAATATTTTTTTACATGAATGGGACATGGGACTTTTTGTATCTGGCCTCCTTCATTCAGTGTAACATTTTTGAGGTTCATCCATGTTATATCATGTATCAGTATGCCATTCCTTTTTATGGCTGAGTAATATTCCATTGTATGTCCATCTCAGACCCTGTCTGTCTATTCATCCACTAATGGGCTTTTGGGCTGTTTCTACCTCCTGGCTCTTATACATAGTACTTCTATGAACATGCATGTCCATGAATTTGTTTGAGTACTGGTTTTCAATTATTTGGGGGTATATATGAGTTTTCTTATTTTCTTATGTATTTCACTTATATTTTATCTGACTACAGGAGTATAGGATATTTACTGAAGAAAGTGTGGAAAGTAGAACGAAAACACAAATAAAAATAAATCACCTAAGGGTAATGAAGAATATCCTCTTCCAGAAAGGATATTTTATAAGCTAAAAAGCTTATAACCTTATTCTATTTTTCCTCCCTATAAACATAGATTATTATTTTAGAACTTGGTAGTCACTGAGAATACAAACATTGTAGTCAGAAAAACCTGGATTTGAATCCTGGCTCTGTCATTTATTAGCTGAGTCACGTCACCTCTGTAAGCTTGATTTCCCAGTCATAAAATGGACACAATAGTACCTAGCTCCAGGGTTTTTATGGCAGATTAAATGCGATGATGTTGAGGCGCCCTGGCGGCTCAGTCAGTTAAGCATCTGACTTTGGCTCAGGTCATGATCTCACAGTTTGTGAGTTGGAGCCCCACGTTGAACCTGGAGCCTGCTTCAGATTCTGTGTCTCCCTCTCTCTCTGCCCCTCCCCCACTTGCACTCTGTCTCTGTCTCTCAAAAATAAATAAACATTAAAAGTTTTTTGTAATGGGATGATGTTGTGATTCAAATGTCTAGTATGGCACGAAGGACAGAACAGGCATTCAGGAAGTGTTAGCTGTGATAGTATTTCCCACACAGAGATTTACTAACTCTACCATAATGTGAAGTTCAAAGAAGAGGAATTTTGTGTTTCTACCACTGTAGCTTTAGAGCAGTGCCCAGCACACAGCTGGCACTCAATAAGTATCTGTGGAGTGAATGAGTGAATATAAATGTTGGGGAAAATTTGGACATTAGAGATCTGGGCAGGATCTCTGGGAAAACTCAGCTGAGTTCAGAAGACAACGGCCATGGATGGAAAATTCTTGCAAGTCATTCTGCATTCTGCATAAGCATATTCCAGTGGCTGGAGTTGGTCAGGTCTGACTTCGGGCCCACATAAAATGGAATCATATGCAGAAAACAGAAAATAAGTTCGTCTTAGTTGCAACAATTGGGGGCAGAGCGAGGAGCCCTCCAAGGCATGTGGTGAGTTGTACTCCCTAAGCTGCTGGACCAGCTAAGTCTCGGAGCTTTTTTCAAAGCAAATGAAGCATTTGATGGAATAAACCCAGGCAAAGAGATATTTAAGCATAGGGCCTTGACAGGAACTGCCCTGAAGTAATATCGCTTGGAACTAAAGAGATGATTAGTGAGCTTCTCATAGCCCTACAGGAAATCTTGCTTGGCACAGGAATGCAAAATTTTCCAACCTTGTCTAAAAACAGTTTCCCCACACTCCACTGCCTCATAATGATGTCTGTAATGGATTGCAGAGCTCACTGCCTGCTGAAGGCCTCACTGCCTTCCTCCTGTTGTGGGTCCTTATCCCAATGAGGGACTTGCCCTATTTGGGGACTAACTTCTCCTGCAAGCTCAGGAGGGCTAAAACGGAGATAGAGGCATGGTAGTTCCCAGGAGACAAGCCAGAGAAGACGAAGGACTGACTCCTACCTCAGGTGGCTATTAGTAGGGCCTAGGCAGGGAGGATGTGAAAATCCTTTGTTCCAGGGTAACAGGCTGTTTTTATGTAGGTGTGTTTTCATACTTCTCCTTTAAAGCATCTCTCACTGCTAAAATGAAATTATTTTTAGTATATGTGAAATTCACTGTTAAAGTCTCTCTTCCACTAAATTACAGACTGTTTCTGTCTTGTTCACTAGTACATCTTCAGCCCCCAGTACAGGCTTTGAACCAATAACCAATAACCAATAACCATTTGCTGAGTAAATGAATCTAAGGAATTTTATTACAAATTTCAATTTAGTTAGAGGCCATATAGCATACTGGTCAAGGACATGGGTTTGAATTCTGGCTTCCTGGCTTTGCGACTTTGGGCAAATTGCTGAAATTGCTTTTTATCAGTTTCCTGATGTTGCTGTAACAAATTACTACAAACTTCGTGGCTTAAAAAAGCAGAAATGTATTCACTCTCAGTTCTGAGGCTAGAAGTCCAAAATCAGACAGGACCATGATCCCCCTAGGGGCTCTGGGAAGGAATCCATTCCTTGCCTCTTCCAGTTTCCGGGCCCCCCCAGCAT
This sequence comes from Lynx canadensis, assembly GCF_007474595.2. Lineage (NCBI taxonomy): Eukaryota > Metazoa > Chordata > Mammalia > Carnivora > Felidae > Lynx > Lynx canadensis. The sequence continues at coordinate 52,329,070 of NC_044310.1, read as the reverse complement.
TCCTGGGCTTGTGGCTGCCTCTCTCCAGTCTTCACATCACCCTCTGCTCTGTGGGTCTGTATGAAATCTCCTTCTGCCTTTATCTTATGAAAACACTTGCAGGTATCTAGGGCCAACCCAGATAATGCAAGATAATTTCTTCTCAAAATCCTTAATTTACATCTACAAACACCCTTTTTCCAGATAAGGTAAAACTCATAGGTTCTGGTAATTAGGACACGGACATATCTTGTGGGGGTGGGGGGCACCATTCAGCCCATGACACTTCTCAAAGGCTTTTTTTTCTCCCCCATCTGCAAAATGGACACACTATCTCTTAGAATTATTATGAGGATTAAGTGTGACAATGCATATAAGTCTCTTAACATGACTTATGGCAGATGAAAAGCCCTCAATAGATGGGGGCAGGGAGGTATTACTCCTGAAGGCCATAGAGAAGAAGTGATGGAGTTATGCCAACCCATTCAGACATTTAAAAATGTTTTCAGTATTAGTATCTATTTATCTCTCTATTTATTTAACAGGGCAGGGACTTGAGCTCAGCCCTTTGACATGTCATTACATTCGGTATTCAAAATAGTGGAAGACGGGTATTCTCTCCATTTATACCCCATTTAACCAAAGCTCAATTTTCAAGAACCTGAGTTAGCCACAGAGTTTAAATTATACACCAAGGACTTCTTCCTCCAAACCCAGTTCTTCTCTATACCACCTCAGAAAATTAAGGACAGAAGTGGAGAAAGTTCCAAGCTTCTGCACATGGATAAATCACTTGTTAGAGAACGTTATGGAAGAAGCCAACTACGGTGCAGATTAGCCTGGAAGAACTTGAAAACACTGGTCCTCAAACTTCGTTGCAAGCTAGAATCACCTGGGAAACTTTTCAAGTACAGACTGTATAGAACAACGAAATCAGAATTGGGGTGAGGGACAGACCCTGACTTTAATAACTCTTAAAACTCCCCAGATAATTACAATTACAGCTGAGGTTAAGAGCTACTGCTCTCTCAGCAGTTCTCAGGCTTTGGTGGGCATCAGAATCACCCAGGAAGTTGGTGAAGATACAGAGGATTAGGGTTTCCTCTGCTTCAGTGAACCTGGGTCTTCCCAGGTGATTCTGATGCCCACCGAAGTTTGCAAACAATGACTCTAAAGTACCTTTCAACTTTGGTGTTCTGTTTTCCACTACTCACTTGTTTATTTCTCTATGTATTCCAACACCTGTACTAGAGTCGGAGCTACAGGGACACATAAATAAGACATAATTGCTGTCTCAAGATTCCTGGCAAGCTGTTCTGCTGCCCCCACTCTCCACAATGCTCCTCCTAGTTGGCCCTCCTGCTAAGAATGGAAGATCCATGAGGACATTCCAAAGAAGATCCTCTTGTTAAAATGAAGAAGATGCTTAGTGAGTATTTCTTGCATGAGGAAGAAGGGAAGGAGAGGAAAAACATGAAAATAAGCATCACCCAGCAGTGTGGGGGGCTTCCCCACGTCCCCCACGGAGTAAGGCATGGTCACCTATGATGTCAGGAAAGGCTTCTTTGAAGAGGTGAGGTCTGAACGGGGTTTACAGGGATGACAAAAGCTTGAGAAGGGTACTCTCATCATAGCAAGCACCAAAATTTTCACAGAGTCCTGAAATAAGGTGGGAAACAATTACTGGTTTGGTTCTACAACACAGCAAGTAGGAGCAGAAGGTCAGGATCTGTGGGAGCTGAGGCAGGAGCCAGATGGCAAAGCACTTTCTATGATCATCCTTCTCCTGCCCTTAGCCAAAAGGCCTCTAAGTCTAAAAGTCCCTACGAGTTTTTGAGCAAAGCTTGACCAAAGCCATAGGCCCAGAACTAGAAAGGCCTATGATCTCTTCGAACAGGACCTCAGTCCACAAATTTCTAGAACCCTGAGACCAAACTCCAATACCATCTCTGAAGTGGGTGAAGAGTAGGTTCCCTTAGCAGGCAGGTTTGAATCCAAACTAAAAGACATGCTGGCAAGGAAAAGGATGGCCTGAGCAAATCAAGAAACTCTTTCTCTGTTGCCTCCTGATTATTATGCGTCCAAGAGTGTGCCTGGTCTTAGCCAGCAACTACCACAAGTGGTACCAAGGGAGTAAGGAATCTTAGACCCATGATAGGAGGTAGATTCATCTCTATCCCAATTCTAAATGGTAAAAACAGGAGCATAAACATTTCCAAGCTTGTTTGATTGTTCCTCTTCCTCAACTGGGCCGTAGTTGCTGGGAGCAGGGAGCTCTGTTCTCCTCTCACAGCCAAGCTGGTCTTTTGTGGGACATCCTAAGCTCTGGCACCAAGAGCTGGAGCTGGAAAGACCCCTGAGTGGTAAGGCTACCCTTCTGCTCCTGTGGTGGTGCCCACCGGCAGCCCCTCCCCTTTGAGTAGGATTTGAAGAAGCAAAATTGACCATAAAGGGGCATTTTCCCTGTATTTTATGACAGAATTCCATAGGCCTCGTTTTGGAGGTTCCTTCACTGAAAAAAATAGACTTATAAAGTAAAACAGATTAACAAGAGTCCTGGAGAGCACAGCTTGTTTGGAGGGGAACTGATTTCACGTCACATGCTCCCATCCTGGGTTCTAGGTGAAGGGACCTAACTAACAAGGGATAGTTAGTTAGCAAGGGACAAAGCAGACCCAGCAGAGCTGGCAAGCAGCCCCCTACTTCCTTATCAAGAAGATATTCTTCTCACTGCTTCCAGGCCTAGAACAGATTTTTTTTTTTTTTAATTAACCGCTATTACAGAAAAGGAAACTCATGGTTGAGACTAGCTTTGTATGGTGAGGAAGAGCTTATCTGAGTGGATGACAATTGTGCCCAAGATCTGAAAAAAGGAAGAGGATTCTGGGTAGAAGGAACAGCATGTCAAATGCTCCTGGTCAAGAAAAGAGCTTGGCTTGCTGGAGAAGCCTAAAGGAAGCGAGTGCATCTGGTGCATAGTGGGCATGGGAGAGCAGTGCAAGGTGGAGTTTGAAAGAGAGAGAGGCAATGATGGATCGATCCTCAGGGCCCTGTTTGAATCTGCCCAACTACTGCCCCAAAGCTGCAATTTCCTGAGCTGCTCTGGGATTCTGCCCCTCTCCTTTATATAATTATAGAAGTATAATCCCTTTGTGCTTCGGACTTCTTTTTTTAATTTTTTTTAATGTTTATTTATTTTTGAGAGAGAGAGAGAGAGAGAGAGACAGAGCGCGAGTGGGGGAGGGACAGAGAGAATGGGAGACACAGGATCTGAAGCAGGCTCCAGGCTCTGAGCTGTCAGCACAGATCCCAACTTGGGGCTTGAACCCACGAACTGTGAGATCATGATCTGAGCTGAAGTTGGACGCTCAACCGACTGAGTAACCAGTCCTGTGCTTCGGACTTCTAATTTGAAAATTTTTCTCCACAAAAGGGACCTTACTCAAAATATTGCCTTTTTTTAAAAAAAAAGTTAATGATCAGATTATAATTGGTAACAATAATCCCTTACACTTAGATATTTTAAAGTAGTATATACACATCCAGAATCACTTTTAGAAAAATTTCTTTTCATGAAAAGTAGTTCCGAGAATTTTAAAGCTGGACTGGACAATAGAACATCTCTTCATGCTATAAGGAGGAAACACGGGCTCGGATATTTACCTAAGATTTCAGCTGTTTTTTCGTTAGAGCAGCACCTTTGAATGGAAATATAACACAAGCTACCCAAGGAAGATCATGTGTAATTTTAAATTGTCTAGTAGCCACAATAAAAAGGATTAGGTAAAATTAATTTTACAATATATTTCACTTAGTTCAATACACGAATATTTATCATTTTAACGTGTAGTCAGTATGAAAATTATTAATAAGATATCTTAAGGTCTTTTATCATGCCAAGCCTTTGAAATCCACTGAGTGTTTTCCACTTATACTACATCTATCTCATTTTGGATTGGTCACATTTCAACTATTCAAATAGCCACAGGTGTCTACTGACTACTGTTCTAGACCATGCAACACTGGGGCCTCATAATGGGTAAGGCAGCCAGAACGAGGGTGGATACCTCCCTTTTTACGGATGAGAACACTGAGGTCCAGAGCTTACTTGACAGATCGCTGACCTGTTGGCAGACTTGAACTGGGACCAGATTCTAGGTTCCTTGTCACGTGTTCTTTCCCATATTATACTTCCCTCCCCTTGGGCATAAGGAGGAGGAGTGGAAAGCACAAGAACTACCAGAAACAAGCGCCCATCTGTACTGGAGAGGGCGATGGGGCTTCATACTTCTTAAACTCTTAGAACCTTTGGGGTTGATGCCTCTTCTCCCATTTTCCATATGAGGTTCCAGAGGCTCCAAGTGTTTCTGTTACTGATTTTGGCAAGATGATATCTGTTCTTTGAAGAAAATGCTACTATCAGTATTAGGAAGATGTTGCTTGAGGCTGTAGGAGCCAAGAATAGGCTGCCCCAAGATGGGCCACTGTGGCATGGACATTATTTTGAGTTAAAGGTAATCAAAACCTAGCAGATGTGGGAAAAGCTCTCTTCCTGATCCTCAACTGCTTAAATTTACACTGGAGAAGACAGCCTGCAACAGGAAGAGAGCTATTAACAGAGACTCCCCTTTACCTAAGAAACTTATCTGCATAATAGGGCAATCTTGTTTTTCTAAACATCTCCTTTCACCTTCCTGCACAATGGCCTTCCTCCTTTTTGTATCCTTAGGCCCTACCCCTCTCCTTAGCTTCTATAAGCTTCATGTTGCCTCATTGTCTTTAGAATCTCATGTCTGTGTGGATTACACCTATTAAATTTGATTTTCTCCTGTTAATCTGTCTCATGTTAATTTGATTCTAAGTCCAGCTAGAAAGACCTCAATGGGCAGAGGACGGTCTTCCTCCCCAACAAGGCTGACACCTGCTGAATTGAGGCCTCTTAAACATTGCAGGGCCACCCTAGGGATTCCACGAGGAATTTTTCCTGCCAACTACCAGTTCTGAAGATGGGACATAAGCTCTCAGAGACCCCAGTCCTAGGAGGACTGTTCTTGAGCCTGCCAAGTACTAACACTCTTGATCCAGTTCATCCTTACATTGTTCTTCACCCACTGCCACTGCTCCAAATCCATACAATCAGGAGCATAAGAAAAGCATGCAGCTACCTCATTTGAGCTAGCTGTGAACTAAGGTCCAAACTACAGGCAGTCACTATCATTTAAATAGATTCTCTATGTGCCACGGATAAATCCAGTAACAGAAAAAGGGGACAAGAGGAAGCAATCACTCCTGAACCAGAGAACCTGGTCACATTTCTTTACAGTCAAGCTCTCAGGGAAGAGGTGGGCTAAGGGACTGAGGCCAGCATGTATCCATCTGTCTATTATGACCATGCAAACAGATGCCCTTGGCACAACACACAAGTGTGGCCCATAGATGTGTCTGTTGGCCAGGAAAAGTCTTGGGTGATGGATACAAATGCCCCCACTCCAGAGGTGAGCAAAACGAAGCTCAGAGTCCTAGTAACTCCAGAGCTCATGCTCATAAGAACCACACTGTATACTTCCCTACTATGTGTAAAGCTCTAAGGTAGTAGAGAAAGCCAGGTCTCCATTTAAAAAAGCAAACCAGGACAAAAATACCCCCAAATCTAGTCTGTCAGCACAGAGAACTATTTACAGTTGGAAGCAGGCCTCAGTATTTTTTTAAGTAGGAGGCTCCCTCCCTTTCTGCTACCTACGGGTGCAATTTCCAGTCCTTTCTCCAAAAGAAACATTTGGCTTTCTACAGAGAACCTCTGAGACCTCATGTGACTGAAAATGGAAGAAGGGGAAAGAGGCCCTCATCACACCCCATCCCAAACCCCCCCTAGGGAAGCTGAGGTTGGGCCCCTGTAGATCCATTTATTTTAGAAGGTACTTGGTTCTAAAGCATTTGTTTCAGAAATTACCCCCCTGCCCCATCAATAGTAGCTTTCAACGGCTCTTCCCGGGTGGCCTTGTCTCTTTTAAATTTCATTTCCTGTTGGAAAGGATAAACAGGTAACTGTTTAATGCCACTGACTGGACTCATTTAACAGAAAAACAGGACCTGAGTGAGGCCGGGGAACCAGGGTGGAGTTGATAGGTGGAACAGAGCAGCTGGGTGAAGAGAAAGACATTAAAGAATATCAAACGATGGGGTTTATTTTACTGCTTCTGCATGTGATGGAACTTACCCCACAGGAGGAGGGGATATGAATGCATAGGAGACAGTGTAACCAGCTGCCATGTTGAACATGGATCCCTGGACTTGGCCTAGAGGCTTTGGTGGAAATCCTGGCACTCCCACTCACCATGGGTGCCCTTCAGCCAACTCCTTTAAGCCTGATAAGCCTCAGTTGCCTTTCTCTTCTACCATACAAGGTAGTATGAATTCAAATGATGCATGCAACGTGTTTATTAGCAAGTGCCTCACACACAGTAGGTATTCACCTGCAGCAGCTATGAATTGACATAGCTGAGATAGGAACCCAAACAATTTAGCATCATGTTTCCTACTGCATACCATACATTGCGTTGGGCAATAAGAACATGCCAATAGATAAAAGAGCCCCTAACTTTAAAAAAGGCAGGCACAAAATAGATAATTTCAATACAGCATGGTAAGGACTGTGATCAAGATAGACATGGGGTGATATGGTAGCCCACATATGAAGCATTCAGGGGCACTGTTGATGGCCTGGTCGATGAGACTGACGAAAGCATTCATTCATCATCTCTCTCTCTAGAATACAAGGTCCAGCAAAGTAGGGATACAGCCTATCTTATTCAGCACTATGCCCATTAGAAGCCCTGTGGGAAAAAGGGGGTGAGGGAATGCTTAAGACACTGCTTAAGTAAGGAAGGAGTTAGCCAGGAGGAGAATGAGGTTAGAGGCAATCCAGTCAGAAGAAACTGCATGAACAAAGGTGCAGAGACTGAAGTAGAGCCAGATATTTAGGGAATTAGAAGCAGGTTGTTGAAATAAGTGGAGTATAAAGTAGGGCCCTGGGTAGCTCAGTTGGTTGAGTGTCTGACTCTTCAACTCTTGATTTTGGCTCAGGTCATGATCTCGCAGTTCAGGGTTTGAGCCCTGCATTGAGCTCCGTGCTGACAGCGCAGAACCCACTTGCGATTCTCTCCTCTCTCTGCCCCTCCCCTTGGCTCTCTCCCAAAATAAATAATAAAAAACTTAAAAAAAAAGATAAGTATTTAAAGTATGGGGGTAGGGATAGGTGAAAGGAAGCAGCAGAGGTAAGCCCATGGAGAATCTTGATCATCAAGCTAAGAAGTGTGGTGCTGGTGTGGGTGAACATTCACATACGGAAGGCCAGAACGGGTGTGGGCTGGTTGAACAAGATCTAAAATCTCTAAAATATGCTTTCCCTACAAGCCTGCCAAAGTACCTATGATTTTTTTTTACTATAAAGCCCAAAGTAATAATCATATTAACCAAAACCAGCTGTTACTTCTTACTCTCCAATTAGTTTATCAGATTTGCTAGCCAGGTCAACTTTCACAACAACCATATGAAGTCATTACCCTTTATTATCTCATCTTACAAATGAGAAGACCAAAGCACAGATCGGTTGAGTGGCTTGCTCAGAGTCACATAGAATGTAGGTAGCAGATACAGGATTCAAACTTAGTTACCTCCGTCCCAGAGTTTGTTCTCTTAACTGCCATATTATCTCAAATCTGTCTTCCAGTTCACTATTTCCCTCTTCAGCTGAATGCATCCACTGTTTAACCCACTTGATGAACTTGTAATTTCTATAACTCTATTTTTCAATTCCAGAATTTCTACATAGTTATTTTAAAATCTACTTTTAAAAATCATACTATCTTGTACTTGACCTATGGCTTCTATTTCCTCATCTCCACAAAAAATTTTATGTATGTACATATGTATAAAGTTTCCCATGAAACTTTAAAAAAATTTTTTTTACATTTATTTATTTTTGAGAAACAGAGTGAGACAAAGCATGAGCAGGGGAGGGGCAGAGAGAGATGGAGACACAGAATCTGAAGCAGGCTCCAGGCTCTGAGCAAGTGGTCAGCACAGAACCTGACATGGGGCTCCAACTCACAAACTGTGGGATCATGACCTGAGCTGAAGTCAGACGCTCAACCAACTAAGCCACCCAGGTGCACCCCGATGAAACATTTTTTAAATGTTTATTTATTTTGAGAGAGAGAGAGAGAGATCGATCATGAGTGGAGAAGGGGCACAGACAAAGGGAGAGAGAGAGGGGAAGAAAATCCCAAGCGGGTTCTGAGCTGTCAGTGCAGAGCCTGATGCAGGGCTCGAACTCACGAACTGTGAGATCTTGAGCTGAAATAAAAAGTCACAACTTTAACCGACTGAGCACCACTCAAGCTCCCCTCCCATGAAACTTTTTTTTAACGTTTATTTATTTTGAGAGAGAGAGAGAACAAGCAGGGGAGGGGCAGAGAGAGAGAGAGAGAGAGAGAATTTGAAGCAGGCTCCACACTTTGTGCTGAGCCTGGAGTGGGGTTCGATCTCACAACTGAGATCATGACCTGAGTCAAAATCAAGAGTAGGACGCTTGGGGCGCCTGGGTGGCTCAGTCGGTTAAGCATCCGACTTCGGCTCAGGTCACGATCTCACGGTCCGTGAGTTCAAGCCCCGCGTCGGGCTCTGGGCTGATGGCTCAGAGCCTGGAGCCTGCTTCCGATTCTGTGTCTCCTTCTCTCTCTGCCCCTCCCCCGTTCGTGCTCTGTCTCTCTCTGTCTCAAAAATAAATAAATGTTAAAAAAAATTAAAAAAAAAAAAAAGAGTAGGACGCTTAACAACCTGGGCCACCCAGGCACCCCTCCCATGAAATATTTTAAACATACATTCTCTCTCAAATTGGTCTATTGTCTTTAGTTTCCAAGTATGAGCTTTTCCATGTGTTTTGTCTACTGGCTCTTGCTAATGGTGGCCTTCTTTTATTCTTCTCTTGCATGTACTATAATTTTTAAAAGTAAACTTAACATCAGTAGGAGTTTGCCGGTCTTATTTAGTGGTTTTGATTTTAGAACTTTTGTTTTTGGTGGGAACGCCACACGTACTGTGATGGTGAGACAGTTTGTGAGCTGGTTTTAGGTTGTCCCCTGTCAGGGTCTCAGAGTTTAATCAATTCCAGACCAAGTTTTTACATTATCTTCTTGGTCTGTGGCTTGTATACTACATGAGAAGAACTTCAACCCCCAACCCCCATACAGCACAGGTTGGGGCTTGTATTTCCTGTGAGTGATCCCAATGTCCCAGGGTGGTTTGTGGACTGCCACACATATCCTCAGCAGAATTCTCCTTCTTGCATGCTTGGTCCTCACTAACAGCTTAAGCAGTGAGGTGGTTGACTATGGCCTCAGTTCTGATCCCCAAAGGGTATTGAAACTCTAGCCCCTAAGAACCATACTCATTGCCCATATTTTTAGAAAATCTTTTAATTCCTTCTTGCTGATCATTGCTCTACCATTGAGTTTGCTCTTCTGGCACCTGGAGATTTATCTTTTTTGCGTGCCAGCCTGGCAATGATCTTTTTTTTACATTGTATATTTTCATCAGCATCTCTCCGTAATCAGGGGGGAATGTGCCTTGACAGCTCAATCTATCAAATTGACCAGAAGGCTTTGATTATACATTTAGATACCAGTCCTTTCCACTTGACTCTGTGTTCACAGAGGACAGAGACCTTTGTCTCATTCATCTTTCACTACTAATTTTTCAGACAGTGCCCAGACCAGAGTAGGAAGCAAAAAAGATTTGGCTGATGAATAAAAGAATTAATCAGTTCTCTCTCACTCTAAATGGGAATGAAAGACCATATACTAATTATCTTCTAGAGAAATATGATACCAAGAAGCTCTGGAAAGCCATCCATGCCCTCTGGAAGGCTCATGTTGAACACACAAAAAGTGTGCCTTAGCAAAAAAAAAAAAAGTGTGCTTTGTAGCAAGCAGGTTCACTACTATTGACACTACTTTCTTGAAGGGCAACCACTGCTAATTACAGTCCTGGTCTGGTAGAAGTTCAAAGTCTGGCAAGCTAGATTCTTGACTGGTGGCTCTGCTGCCTTTTTAGCAGATACTGATGTTCTTTTATAGCCATAATTAGAACCTGATCAACATGTAGTGTACAATGATATCATTTTTACTGTTGGTGCCATAAAGAGCTTGCCGATTAAGTTCACACTGTTTTTAAGTAGGCTCCACACCCAATGTGGGGTTTCAACTCATGGCCCTGATATCAAGAGTTGGATGCTCTACTGACTGAGCCAGCCAGGCACCCCAAGTTCACATTCTTGAAAGCACCTTGCACAGCACTTGTCACATAGTGAGTATTGAGTTAAGACTTAGTGTGTTTTACGTCTTCTTTTACATTAAAAAAAAAATGTAAAAATATTTGTTGACAATCTATTGCCTCCTAGGCATTGTGCCTAGTGCAGGACATGGAAGGGAATAATATACAGTCCCTGCTCCAATCCTAAAGTAGAAAAAGAATGTCCAAAGTAAATTTAACAATAGAAAATTATTCTAAATGTCCTCCTACTTAAAGTGAAAAGATATTTCACCTTATCCCGCCACCCTAAAATGCCTAATAAAGTATAACCATCAGAATATGGGTTACCTGGTTGACTCAGTTGGTTAAGCATCTGACTCTTGATCTCAGCTCAGAATAACCTTGCCTATTACTATTTTATAAGGTTCTCTCTCCTCAGAGAGGAAATACAACTCGCAGTGAACACATGAGCAGACAAAAGAGAGCTGATTATAAAAGGCATCTGACATAAAGGACAATGATTTTTGAACTTTTATCACTATAATCCCAGAACCTAGAATCATGCCTGAAGTAAAGTAGAATAAGTTTGCTGCATGTTTTGCACATATATATACAGAGGTGCCCATCCACATATATGGCCTAAGTTGTCACTCATTATTCCACACATTTATTGAGGATTCCTATGAACAAGAGTCTGTGTTAGATTTTGCAATGGAGACAAAGAAAAAAGAACAAGAACGAGAATAAGATAGAAATCCTATTTACAAGGAGCTTTCAGGCATAAGAATGAGACAGACAGGTGTATAAATCACCATGATATAACACAGAAAATGTTAAGAACAGAGAAAAGGTCTATGGGAGTTCCAAAGAAGGAAAGGCCACTTCCTGCTGAGGGATTAGATAAGACTGTGGCTAATATAGAATGTGTTGTTTTCAGTCTTGAAGGATAAGTAATTTGTGGCGTGCAGAAGGGAGAAAATGGGCACTGGCAAAGAAAAAAAGGGGTGATTCAGATGGAAAGAATAGCTTAGGCAAAAGGAGAGAGGCAGAAAAGCACAGGGTATATAAGAAGAAATATAAATTTTGCTGGAGATGCATAAAAGGATATAAAGGGTGCTAAAGAGAAATAAGGCTAGAAAGGTAAGATGAGCCACATTGCAGGGGCTTTGAAGGTGTCCTGATTTACCATTCCAGAACACAGGGTCTCTATCGAGTAACCAGAGCTTAGCATATGGTGGAGCTTAATTAATACTACAACAACTTCATAGCAGGAACCTGTTCCCCACGTGCACACAGGAAGCTGCCATCTGTACGCACAGGCAATTACAAACATTCCAAATACTCTGCCCTGAACCCTGCAAGCACATCAAATACTCACTGTAAAAGGTCACCCAGCAAACAGCTCTGATCAATCCTGGCTCAGGCAGAATCAAATCCCCTAAATAAGATCCACTAGATGCAATGTCAGGAAGGTCAGAAACAACCCAATTTCACATCTTGAAGCATTTTTACCATATGGAACATTTTAGAGGAAGAAGGGAAAGGAAAGAGGAAAAAAAAAACCCTCTCCAGAAATCATAGAATTCCAAGTAATCAAATATTAAATAATCACAAAGTAAGCAAGGGGTTTATTTTGGCCCCCACCTCCTTCTAATGATCTAAAAAGCAGCTGATTTCAAAGAAGGCCATGCCAGGATTAAAAATGGAGTTTCACGCCTCCCCCCTCCTCCTCCCCAGTGCATCCCCATTGTGTACCTTTGTCGAGTTCACTTGAAATGTTCCATGATGAGGTAGGCACTAACTCAGCAGTGACTGACAACTCTGTTTCTGGAAAGAAAAAGAAGGGAGGGGAGAAAGACAAGGGTGATATTAAATATATAAGTAACTTATGGGCTGTTAGAAGCATTACAGGAGATTTCCAAAGGCACTGCCTTCTGAGAGAGACCACTGCAATCCCATAGCTTATTAAACTGAACAGCCGCTCTGCTTGCCAGGCAGAGGCGCCTGCATTACAGAGTCTATCCAGATGAGCAATCTGTAGGCCAGATTCAAAGAGGTGTTGTTGTTTTTTTTTTCTTTAAAACATGGGCTTGAAAATGAAAATACAAAGATTTCATTAACAAAACAAACTAAACCTGCAGAAATGACTGAACGTTATCAAACATCAACTCTTCCTTTTCTTGTTAGAAGATCACTCTTAGACAATATATTCAATAGTCTTTCCATGAAAAATGAGAACTAAGTTTGCTCTTTCTGCTGATTTCACTTGCTGTGTTTGTGAATTGATAGCGTTTCTATTAATGGAGAAATCTATTTCTCTACATTGAAACTTAGAGTCAAGACAAATGAAAGCTAAGTTTTTGAATATGAGAGTCATGTGAGGTAACTAAACTCAAAAGACAATTTTCAAAACCACCATAAATTAAAGCAAACATGCAAATCAACAACAGAAAGGGCATAAGACACTACGAAGATTTAAAAACTCTACAGTAGTAATAGACTGTAATATACAAATGATGTTTTTATTGTTGTTTTTGAAATTTTAAGCCATGATGATGTCATGCACATTTTAATAGGGTTGCATTAACCTCCCCTTAGACCACACACACACACACACACACACACACACACACACACACACGTACTTTAGTACATACAGAACTTTAGTATGGAGCAGAATCTTGGAGAACTCAATGCCTACAACATTAGATAATGACACCCACATGAATCCATTTTCCTTCCTTCAATCTGGTACAGACATCATTAATCAATTATGGCTCTTTTTGCCTGTTAAACCTGAGATCTGCCTTAGAGTCTTTCCAGTACAGTGCTCTAGGTAGACACTAAAAATGGATCTGAAATGCAAGGTGAACTTTTTAGTAAGTGGAAGAACTGGGATTCAAATCCAGGTCTGTTTCTATTGCCTACATATCTCCTAGTAGCTCATGCTACCTGGTACTCAGGTCTGTGAAACCTGATTTGTTTTTCATCTTACCTCTCTCTGGCTTCACCTTTTACCTAGATAAGCACACTTTCTACTGTTTCCTTATTTACTGATAGGGCTTGGCTGCCACTTGGCCATAGAAATCACACACCATAGTCAGTGAGCTTTGTCAAGAACAGGATGTTTATCCACTGAGACCTTGCAAAGACCCACTTCTAGTTTGTCTACTGGGTCTCTGATCAACCTGCCACCTACAGCAGAGACAAAAGGGTTGTTTGGTTTGTGCAGACCTCCTTGATTTGCCCTGTCCCAGCAGCAGGTGGGAAAGAAAGAAGACAAACCACGCATACCCTCCTTAGTGCAAGTGGCCCCAGTCCCCTCCTATGTCCTGAGCTAAAAATGGCACAGATTCTTTAAAGGGGACCTGAAGTCAGGTGCACAGTATGGCAGGAACCTCAAATCATATAAGATTGCAAAATATGAAAAGAAAAAGAAAACAGCATCCCAGGTGGGAAAAATGCTTAACACAAAACCACAGTAGAAGGCAGGGCTTCTGGTATTAACCACTTGTCCTAGGAATGGGTATTTCATGCAGGTGACTTCATGAGGAAAAGCTAATTGTCTGTATCTGAGGGCCCTCCATGAAGGACTCCAACCACAGCTCCGCTTAACCCTGTTCCTGTTGCCACCTACTTTGGCTCTTTGAATAATGGCCCCTTGTTTGCAGTATTATGGACTACTGTGGTTCACCTTCCAAAAGGGCTCATCAAGCACTCCAATACCCAGACTTCAGGGAGCTTGGGAAGAGAAGCATGGCAGCCAAGGCAGCATTTCAGGCAAAGAAGCAAAAGGTGGGGAAGTGGTGGGATTAAGGCAGATCTTGACGGCATTTACATTCAATATTTTCATAGCTTCATCTTACTGCTGCTCACAGTTAAACTGCCAGAAATATAGGTTTCATTTTACAGTATTAATTTTTATAGAAAGTTAGCTCTATGTCCCTTGGTTTTTCTAACCTGACTTTGAATTGCTGATTGAGTATAATTTGGGACCGATGACAAATGAATAGTTTCTTGGCACTGCTAACAGTAAAATTATTCCCCATGTGTCCCTGGACACTAATTACTACTTGGTTCTTAGACTATGGCAAAGATAATTTCAATTCGCAAGCTCATTTAGTGATTGTGATGATTCTGAGGAATTCTGTACTCGGCCTCAAGATCTATTCCTTCAGATAACCACATGTTCAGCTTCTCGATAGAGTGATAATAAAAACAGATAAAATATTTTAAAATATGAATAACCTTCCTAAAAAATACTATCTTCCAAGGCCATATATTTTAAAAGAAAGGGTGATTATTTTATGTGAAAAGTTTAATGTTAGCAATTCTCCCTCACACACACACAAAATGATGTTTAAGAAGCTTCCCCTCCCCCAAAAGGAAGATTGACTTATATGTGAGAAAAATTCAGTACGTCTCAGCTTTGACTCCATGGAGTCAAAGGTTAGTAGTAGCTTTAGAGAGAGACACAACCATCAGCCTTGACCATGTAGGATCTCCACTAATGGATTCAGCTTCTTTCCTACCTCCTCATCATGGAAAAAGGAGGAGATATTTCCAAGGACATTTCATACCAGACTGGCAACATCTCTTTGTGTAAGAGTATTGTGGTAAGAGCAAATTAATATGTACCAATTAGTAGATAGTTGAATAGCTAAATTACTAATTTTGTGATCATAAGCAAGTTATTTAACATCTTTTGACCTCTATTTTCTCATCTGTAAAATGGGGACAATGAAAGCCACCTCACAGGACTGTGGTAAGGATTACATTAGATTCTGGTCCAAAAGGGTCCTGCACAGTGTCCAGCATAGAGTGAGCACTGAAGATCTTTTGTGACTTCCTCTCTGTCTAGTAAGGCAGATAATAGCCATCCTCTACGTGGACATACTCGAGGTTTGAAATAACACATTCTCCATGCTTTTAGAAAAGACTCTGTATTTCTCATGCCTTACTAATCTAAGCCAATCTTTTCATTTTTGTGAGGTTTTCCCGAATTGGTCACCAGTTCTCTTAAGAACATAAGTGTTTTTATGTACTTTTATCCAATTTAGGCAAATCAAGCATGTTTTAGAAAACTCCAGCCCTTATCTTCCCTGACCTCTGCAGGAGGGCTAACCATTCTTCTCCCGATTTAATCAATAGGACCTATTATCTTTGCAGTTTCACTGATGATTGACTTCTTGGCACGGATTCTGCAAACCATAAGGTTTTGGTATTTAAGCCTGAACAGTGGGAGTGTTATTTGGAGGAAAGGAAAAAAAAAATAAGCCTTGAATCCTCCTCATTGATAAAAGCCTGTGCTCTCTGAAAGGATTACTGGTTCATCTCAGCAGTTGGCAGGTGGAGACCCAACGTTCACAGGATGTGGAAGCTCTTATAAGAAGCACCCAGCCATGCCACATCCTGTATCCTGATCCAGGGATACGTGACGTTACACAGACATAAACCAGCATACTCCAGAGACTAGAGGCCAGCCCAATGGTCACAAAGGCCAAGTGTGAGGGAACAAATGTCTATCCCATGGCCCTCCTTGACCAGAGACCCTGAGTCCCAGAATGTTGTATCTGGGTGTGCCTTACTTATAATTCTGTTTTTTGCACCCACAAGATTTTGTGGGACATTACAGGATGTAGGGAGAGAGAGGACAAGAGGACAGGGCTCTAGGCCCTCCTTTGTCAGGAACAATTTTCTGTTTCTCTCTTTAACGTATCAGATATTGTGGAAAAGTCTTCGATGCTCTAAACCAAAAACCAAACAAACAAACATTAAGCCTCTAATATGGTATGGTCTTCTCATTTTACAGATGAAGAAAGTGAGGCCCACAGTAGTCAGGTGATTTGGCGAAAATCACAGAAGTTCTAAGTAGAGCCAGGCCTTAGAAATGGCTTAGAAATAAACGCATGCTGCCTTCTCTCTGTGATCCATTTTCTACTGTCTGTGCTTCTAAGCTGTGATATGTACCCTTAGAAGCTAAGTTCAGAGAGACACACAGGGCATTTTCAAACAGCCAGGGTCAGTCCCACTAAACAGGCACACCCTTCTTCTCTGCTTATGATCACTGGGGGCCAGGGGAGGGTGGGAAGGAGGTGGGCAAGCTGATGGCTTTGAGTTGTCTGCTGAAGGCTCTTAGCCATGGTTGTTTCCTGACTCCAGTGCCTCAGTGGAGGAGAAGCCCATAGCCAGGTATCACCAAAAGTACCTATTTGGAAAAGTAACAGGCAGTTTACACTCTCTAACAGCACAAGGGAGTTAGTCAGCCAGGGCGTTGCTGCAGCTCTGGGATCACAATCACCCCACATCTGGGATCCTGAATGAGGGGTCCTTCAACTCTGGGGACTGAACTTACTGAGAGAGGGAAGCGAGAGCCTTTCTCACCCCAGGTGGGATAGTCAGTACTGGAGAATTACTATGCTCAGTGTCTACAAGGACCTTATAATCCTCAGTGGCCTCAAATTTGGATTTCTGATGTAATCTTTAAATGAAATTAATAGTACAGTCACAGAGAGAGAAGAGGGCACAATTTTGCCACCTTAAACCCCCTGCTCAGGAACCCAACCACACCACCTACACTGCACTATGAAAACATATTTTTTAAATAAAACCTGTAATGACTTTGTAAATAGCACAATTACCATAGAGGTGGCAAAGCCATAAACTTGTTGAAGAAAACTTTAAAGTATACTGAACTTTGTAGTGTTATTCATATTTTTATATAGAGGGAAGTGTAAAAAGCAAAATAAAAAAAATAAGAAAGATAAAAAAGGTGTCCAGGTTTTCTTAATGTGTAAGGGGCTCCGAGATCTTGTCAAAAATCCATAGTTAGATACCATTACTATCTCCATTCTAAGATTGAAGAACCTGAGATTATTAAGACACTTACTTGCCTACACAGCTTGTTAGGATAGAGGTAGGAATTCTGATCAATCTGAGCAGGGCGTCTGACAGCAGAACCAGAGGGTCTCCAAATCTGCCAAAATCAGGGGAGAGGGGGGATCCTAAAAGGTGTATCCACTTTCTCTCTGGCTTAAGCCCCTTCAGCCACAGGAAAACCCTGTGAACTCTAAGCGCTGCAGAATACAGTTTGAGACCCTGTACCTGAGACCACACACCTCCTCTCTATCAATGCCTGGTTTCCTAATTCTAAAACCCAAAAGGATAGTAAGGACCACAAGGGGAGGGGAGGAAATACTCCTTGACTCACCCTTATATGCCTCTTTTTTATTTGTACAGACTATTTCCTTCTTTAAATCTGTTAAATTAATATTACGGATCACATGCACTTCTTATATTTAAAGGGATTATGCTATACAAAGCGCCACAATGACATACATGTTCTTCAAAGCCAATAAAAGTAAACTTGAGGGGCACCTGGCTGACTCAGTGAATAGAGCATCTGCCTCTTGATCTCGGAGCTGTGAGTTCAAGCCCCATGTTGGGCATGGAGCCTACTTTAAAAAAAAAATCTTGAAAACTATCTTACTTAAAAACTTTTATATTTGGGGCACCTGGGTGGCTCAGTCAGTTGAGGAACTGACTCTTGATTTCAGCTTAGGTCATGATCTCACAGTTTGTGGGACTGAGCCCCATGTCTATCTGTCTGTCTGTCTCTCTCTCTCTCTTAAAATAAATGAATAAATAAGCTTAAAACAACTGTTATATTTGGGCTCTCTTCCATTGAACTCTAGAGAGTCATTCATTCATTCAATACACATGTATATTAGCACTTTCTGTGTATAAGAACTGGGATGAAAAAGCTTGTCCTGGTCCCCGGCATTTTCAAGAACTCAGTCTCAGGAAGGAAAGTACAGAAACACAATTATAAACAGCATGCTAGGGTAACAATAGAAACTGGCAGAAATGGCCTTCTAGCCCCATAAGCCATTCTCCCCACCCTGCCCCAACCAGGCTAAAAACATCAAGACTACTGAATAAAATATCACACACAAAAATATAATGCATGGCTGAGGTTGAAAGGAAAGAAATTCTCAGGTGCCAGAAAGGAAGAGAATGGTAAGTGGAAGCTAATGTGGGAGGTGCCTTATAAATACAGACCATCTGAGCTGGGGTCTCAGTTTCAAGGTTCATTTGAAAATGAAAGATGTGTGGATAAAGAAAATATGATATATATATATATATATATATATATATATATATATATATATATACACACACACACACACACACACACTCACTCACACACACAATGGAGTATTACTCGGCAATCAAAAAGAATGAAATCTTGCCATTTGCAACTATGTGGATGGAACTGGAGGGTATTATGCTAAGTGAAATTAGTCAGTCAGAGAAAGACAAAAATCATATGACTTTACTCATATGAGGACTTTAAGAGACAAAACAGATGAACATAAGGGAAGGGAAACAAAAATAATATAAAAACAGGGAGGGGGACAAAACAGAAGAGACTCATAAATATGGAGAACAAACTGAGGGTTGCTGGAGGGGTTGTGGGGGGGATGGGCTAAATGGGTAAGGGGCATTAAGGAATTTACTCCTGAAATCATTGCTTCACTATATACTAACTAATTTGGATGTAAATCTTAAAAAATAAAAAAATAAAGTTAAATTATAAAAAAAAGAAAAGAAAATGAAAGATGTGGCCAGAGAGAGATCTGGGTTCTTGCTTAAAGCCTTTACTAGAGCCTGGGAGAACATCCCCATCTGTGGGAAGGGCTGAAAACACTTCCTCTAATGGCCTAGAGAAACTGCTATACCCTTGCAGTCTAGGAATTAGAAGGGGGAGGAGGCCACATCTCCAAAAGAAATCAAACGGTATGTAAAGACCAGAGAAGTCCAATGTACCCTTCACCCAGTTTCTCTCCAAGATTACAGCTTGTAGAATCATGGTACAGCATCACAATGAGGAATTTGACATTGTTACCGTGTGTATGTAAGTTCTATGTCATTTTATTACATGTAGATCCATATAACCACCTCTTTAATCAAGACAAAGAACTATCATTACCACCAAGATCTCCCTCATGCTGCCCCTTTATAGTGACACCCATCCCCCAAACATTCCTAACATTTGGCACTTGACAGTCTGTTCCCCATCTCTATAATTTTGTTGTTTCATGAACAATATATAAACAGACTCCTACAATGCCCTTGAGATTCACTCAATTTGTTGCATGTATCAATGGTTTGTTCTTTCTCATTGCTGAGTAGTATTCCATAGTATGGATGTACCACACTTTGTTTAACCACTGACCTAGGACATTTGGTTGTTTTCATTTTCTAGCTACTAAAAATAAAACTGTTATGTATCCATTCACAACCGTTTGTGCTAAATTCTTTATTTCAGTAAGAAGGAAGGTGAATCTAGAAAGAAAGAGTTATATGCAAGAAGCAATAGGCAAATAAACTGGAAAATATGTTGAAAATATTAAACAAGCCTTGATTCTAAAAATAAATATGTGATTAGAAGTACAACAGGGGCACCTGGGTGGCTCAGTCGGTTAATTGTCCGACTTCAGCTTAGGTCATAATCTCGTGGTTTGCGGGTTCGAGCCCCGCATCAGGCTCTTTGCTGACACCTCAGAGCCTGGAGCCTGCTTTGGATTCTGTATCTCCCTCTCTCTCTGCCCCTCCCCTGCTCCCACTCTGTCTCTGTCTCTCAAAAACTAAAATGAAACGTTAAAAAAATTTTTAAAAAATACCACAGAGGTAAAAGAGGGTTCCAAGTCAGCATCGAGAAGGAGCACATCCCCCAGTTTAGGGAGGGGGAACCTAAGGATGGCTGGTGCAAAGTCTGTTCCACTCTGACAGAAGGTCTGGGTGTTGGAAATTCTATGGCACATTCGTGGAAGTGCATGTAACTCAATAATGGTCATACTTAATTGCATAGTATCAACTTTTTCCAACAAGTAAACAAGTAGTAATTTCAAAATCCAGGGGCTTCTAGTTTTGTTTTTTTTCTTACAGATAAAAAAGCAACATCCCAGCTAATTACTGGGGAGGCAGGATCTTCTTAGGGTCAATGCAAGTCCTAGGAGAAATTTCAAAATGGCTCAAACCTTGATTTTCCCCAAGAAGTTCAAATGACTGGATCCAAAGTTAGCACTTCCTCACTCACCCATGGTGCTGCTCAACGGATGCTTAGTGGAACAAAAGAATTGGTTTATTTCTAGCTTCAGAACAAGTTGGCAAAGACATAATAAAGAAAAGGAGGAAGCATGCTGAAAAATCTTTAACTCAGAAAATGGTCTTATCAATCTATGTAGGTTTCATTTCATTTTCTTTCAGTTGCTGCATAGACAACTCAGATTCCCAAAGACATCAACAAACTTCACTTATTTGTTCTGGTTTCCACTTCACTGCTCTTCCTTATAGGCTTTTCCCCTCAAAAGTGCCTCCTGGCAATTTTTTCTTCCTCCCTGCTGTGTCACCTGTACTTGTCTTTGGTGTTTGCCATTTAATCTTCCCCCTTTGTATGGCCCACGCACACTTTCGTATTCTCTTATCAATTTTGTAAGAAAAGTCTATTACCCTGTAATTGTCTTTGGTCAGTTCATGGTCTTCTGTCATTCAGAAGAAACAAGAAACCCAAGAAAGAGGCTTTCCTAGCTGCAATTCCATGACTCTCGACTCTTGGAAAACAAATGAAGTCTAAGTTAAGTTCCACACACAATAGGAGCAAAGTTAAGTTGTGCCAGGTGACCCCTAAACAGCATATTAGCATACAGTTTGGAAAAAGAGATGGCCACAAAGGATGTCTTTAAAAACTCCTTACTTTCACCTGGAGTTTAATGTTATTAAATTTGTTTGTTCAATGATTCCCCCATTTATTCATTCAATAAATATTTCTTGAGCACTTACTCTGTTTCAGACCAGCTAAGTGCTGGCTGGGTGCTAAAGATATAATGAACAAAATTAAGACCGTTTCTTACTTCACAGAACTGTGTGGTAGGAACACATAGAAGTAAACTAAGCGGGGCACCTGGGTGGCTCGGTCAGTTGAGCCTCTGACTTCAGCTCAGGTCATGATCTCATGGTTCATGAGTTTGAGCCCCATGTCAGGCTCTGTGCTGACAGCTCAGAGCTTGGAGCTTGCTTAAGATTCGGTGTTTCTCCCTCTCTCTCTCCGCTCCTCCCCGGCTCTCGCTCTGTGTCTCTCTCTCTCTCTCAAAATAAATAAACATTAAAAAAAATTTTTTTAAAGAAGTAAACTAACTGTTAAAATATAGTATGATAAATACTGTGTATGTGTGGTGGAAATGGGGATGGGGGTAAATGGAACTAGCAGTCTTGAGGGATCCTGTTCTGACCAAAACCTTTGGTGATAAACCTTACATGGTTTATGGAGAGCCAGATGTTTAGATGCATACAAGGATCCTGGATAATCTAATTTCCTCCTCTGAATAAAACAGGTATGCCCCACCTGCCAGAGTCCCATAACTTCCCTTCCCTGCAGAACTTGGCTACTAAAAGAAGCAGGGAATGGCTGTCCCAAGATCAGTGATTTGGCTTTAGCCCTGTATACTTCTTAAATTGATTCTTTTTTTTTTTTTTTAATTTTTTTTTTCAACGTTTATTTATTTTTGGGACAGAGAGAGACAGAGCATGAACAGGGGAGGGGCAGAGAGAGAGGGAGACACAGAATCGGAAACAGGCTCCAGGCTCCGAGCCATCAGCCCAGAGCCCGACGCGGGGCTCGAACTCACGGACCGCGAGATCGTGACCTGGCTGAAGTCGGGCGCTTAACCGACTGCGCCACCCAGGCGCCCCTCTTAAATTGATTCTTAACAGGGACTGGGTCCTTCATGCTTTTATCTTCTTAGCAATGTAAATATCTGCCAGGAATGGAGGGTTAGTCTAACCTGTCTACGAGGTTCCAAATTTTCAGTTCCTTATAGCTTTCTAATTTACACTTGGCTCCGAAAAGAGAACTAACAGTCTATTTAACATGGTACTTTGCACAGGTTAAATGACTTCTGCTCCAGCCAGACCAATGAGGAAATAGAATACATACAACAGAAGGTTTGATGCACAAACTTCATCTCCTTGAAATAGTGTAATGCTGACATTAATAAAATCTTTCTTATGTTTGAACCTCAAATAGGATACTTCTCTGTTTAAGTCACAGCAAAACAACCATGCAGTGCAACAGGAAAACAAAATCTATCTACTAATTCAGTGACATTCGGTTTTCTGTTGAAGAGACAAAAAAAAAAAAAATCTGGAATTACTCTAATTTTCTACTTTATAATTTGCACGTAATTCTATGGTCCATGTGTCCTTTGGCCATCAGTGAGTAAGTGCTCATTCTTTCATTCTGATTAGATAGCAAACTTCTTGAGGGCAAGGATTATGTCTTATGCTTCCTTTGTGCACTACCTGGTTTCTACACAATTCTGAACAGGCTAGATGGGAAACAGCATAGCAGAGGAATTAAAGTTATGTTGATTGAGGGTCAGGCATGTTCAAATCCAGGCTCTGTCACATACTAGCTTATGACCTTGGGCAAATTACTTCACACCTCTAAACATCAGGTCCTCATTCAAAAAATGGATACAACAGTAATGGCATTGCATTGTGATGAGGATTAACTAGGAAATATTTGGAGATGAGTTTGGTGTCCAACAAAAGGTAAACCTTCAGCAAAGTAGCAGCTATCACTATTAGTTTTTTTGTTGTTTTTTGTTTGTTTGTTTTGTTTTGTTTTGTTTTGTTTTACTTGCCATAGGTACAGCTTGAAGGCTATTTAATGCACTGATTCCCAAACCCAGCTGGAGAGCACATTAAACAAATCCAGATTCTGGGACCCTATCCCTAAATTACTAAAGCTCCCAAGGTGGGTTTTAGATAACTACCCCAGCACTAGTCTTCTGTAAATCACCGGTTTAAGGAAACTCAAATAATCATATGCCTGCAAAAAAGTGAAAAACACGAAAAGGTTTAACTGAACAGATAAATTTAATATAATTTAAGAATCAAGGGGAAAGGAAGCTGGCAGACAAACGTATCTCATATTTGTTGTAAAATTCCAAAGTGGTCAGCAACCTCAATATTGAGACAGCTCAGTGAATATTAACCAAGAACAAAATTGGTACCTCTTGAATGACTTTCAAATCCAAGTATTTACATTTAACTTGAAGGTTCTCCTAACTGGTTGACCAATGATTCAGCCAATTAGACTTTTAGGAGAAAAATTATCATCCTACAAAGAATGAGGCAGTATTGTCCCAGCCAGTATTTGTGTTACATAGGATCTCAATGGCTGGGCATTCTGTTTGTAGATGCCACAACGGGCACGCTCTAAATGTATGCAGTCACCCTATCCTAGACATAAAAGGAGAAAAAAACAAAACGCTTTTCAGCTTTGATTCTCAGCCACTTAAAGCATTTACTAAGAGAAGCCCACTTTGGATGCAGTTGAAAAGGCTATGAAGATTCCAAGCACCTTACAGTAACACAAGTACCTTGTATTTAGGTAGCTCTCTTCCTTTCAAGAAAGTCTGTACACAGAACAGACATGAGCTCATGATTCCACATGTGAAGGATCAAGGCTCAAGATAATCATACCCTGGTTGGAGTTGAAGAAACCCAGACTCGGCCAGAGAACTCGCCTAAGGTCCCCTGGCATGTCATAAACCGCCAGGAGAAGGTAACCACGGTCTCCCCTCCCCCAAACCTGGCTCCACGCAGGCTCTCTATTATACTGCCGGTGAAGACTCTTCCCCAGTTTTAAGGTTTTTGTTTTTGTTTTCCCTAATACCTTCCAGCACACTGTTAATTCAATCATTTCAAAGTTCCAAGGAGTGAGGAGTAAAATTTTTAACAAGAACTATTTTCAGAAAAAAATCTATTGAAAGTATAATTTGTACCTTCTGGATGGCCCTGGAAACCAAGTGTTTAAGTTAATGGGATTGAGGGACTCTTGGGTTGGTGGGAATTATTTTAATCAGAGAGGTAAATTTAGGAGGATTACTATTATCCTACAAGATAGTAAGACGGTTTTGCTCCAGCCATATTAGCCTGGGCGTGTAGGATCTAGATGGCTGGCAATTTTCAAATACTCTATTTGCCTCAAACTACTCCAGTTTAAAATGCTTTCACCCGTCTGGACTCGGTTTCCTGCACCATGTCATTGTTGATAGCCTAAGGGGATCAATAATTAAAATTAAATAGAGGGAAACATGATGCAGAGCCTAAGTTGGGACCAGAATCCCTTCCCAGAGCCTCTTAGTTCAATCTCTCCCTCTTCTGAGGTCCCATAGTGTTCTGTTTGCTCCCTCCTTAAGACACTTCACAGTTTGTAAGGTAACCCACAATTGTTTCAGCATGCTTCTTTACAAAAATTGCATGTTGCCTGGGGCATCTGGGTGGCTCAGCTGGTTAAGTGTCTGACTCTGGATTTGGGTTTAGGTCATGATTTCATGGTTTGTGAGTTCGAGCCCCACGCCCGGCTCTGGGCTAACAGCACAGAGCCTGCTTGGGATTCTCTGTCTCCCTCTCTCTCTGCCCTTCCTCCACCAGTGCTGTCTCTCTCAAAATAAATAAATAAAACTATAAAAATAAAAATAAATAAATATTTAAAAATAAAAATTAAAAAAAATTGCATGTTTCCTGTGGCTAGGAACAAAATCTTACTTATCTCTACACATAGTATCAACTATTGCGTTGCACACATAGTAGGCACTCAACAAATGTTTTCTGAATGCATAGGTGATATAATAGCTGCACTCTCCATATATTATTACATTTATTGGTATAAGGTAGTGTGGTAGGATGCAAAATGGCCAAGGTTCATTCCTCCGTGTCTCCACACCTTTTTGTAGCTCTTCCCACGAAGAGATGGAGTCTACTTCCCTAACCTGAATCTGGGCTGGCCTTTGGCTAACAGAATGTGCCAAGACCTTGGCCCTGTCCACATGAAAGAAGTACCAGCCAACACACTGACTCATGAGATAAACAAATGCTCGTTGTGTGTGGTCACAAAGTTTTGGGATGCTTATGTAGGATCATGTGTGGGTAATAGATACCCAATTAAAGATAAGAACATCAAGGCCCAGTGAAGTTAGGAACTAGCCTAAAGCCACGGAGTGAAAAAGCTGGGATTTGAATCCTCTTCCTGATTCTAAACCCCACATTATTTCCACTGAACAAGCTGACTGAATTTCAAATATTCCCGTGCCTTCAGAAGTAAGAGACAAATGGGAGAGGAGCCTCCTTCCACAGTGAAGCATGGTGAAGAACTGAGTGTGGAAGCCAGCCACCCTCGTCGGACAAGGCTGTGTGTCGGCGGCTCACCTGCTCAGACCTAAGAGATGCAGAAGTACAGGATCTCTTTCACACAATGGTCTGGAAGGAATGATATTCCCACATCCACAAATCCAGAGCTCAACTTATAGCAACTGCTATTCAGAGTTGGAGATCTGGTCATTCTCACGTGCAACATACTGTTTTATTCATGTCTCTCACTGGAAAGAAAAATAACTTTGCACATAGTTAATTTTGTGACTGTTCACTTCCACCATCAAGCAACCAAGACTGCTATGGTTTTCAGACCTGATGAAAACAGCTGGAGTTGGTTCCCGGGGGTTGAAATGCAGTTCCTCCAGCAGCCTTCAAGCTGCGTTGGCATTTGTGGTTGCAGGCACGGGAACTTTTCACAGCTATGCGGGACCATGCTTTGGATTTGCCGAAGAGCCCCTCTTATGTGAAGAGGGAGGCTTTTTCTCCTCCAAGAGCTGTCAAACAGCAGCATCTCAGGAGCCCTTTCTAGTCAACCGCAGTGAACAAGAACAACCAATGCTACTGTGCACATGATGGATGGGGCGGCCTGTTCGCTCATGTGTGTCACCTCTCAAGATGGGCTACTTGATCTCCGGCTGATAAGAGGATGTTCTTAATAGCTGCTTTGCTTGGAGAAGGTGTATACCTTCCCCACCAGGAATGCAGTCATCCGTTTCCAGTCAGGGATGATCAAGGTATTTGGGGCAATTTGTTGTGTCTGGTGGAACCGTTTGGGAAAGAGAAGCAATCTGATGGGTTCTGTCATGCTGCCTCTCCCTTGAGTTCATGGTCGGTCGAGGGCCCATGCTGTGACATCATCTACTAGAAGGCCTTCCTCACAAGCCTGCTCTGCTGCCCTCATTTATCCTGACCTGCTCACTCAAGGTCCCCATTAAGCAAGTTTATCCTCAGCACATGGGAAAATTTTATGTGGCAATCTTGGGAGTGAAAAGGGCTTTTCAATATTTAACACCAGATTTAAAATCCATAAAAAGAAAGATGATAAATTTGATGGCATTAAAAATGTTCTACAGGGGCGCCTGGGTGGCTCAGTCGGTTAAGCGTCCGACTTCAGCTCAGGTCACGATCTCGCGGTCCGTGAGTTCGAGCCCCGCGTCGGGCTCTGGGCTGATGGCTCAGAGCCTGGAGCCTGTTTCCGATTCTGTGTCTCCCTCTCTCTCTGCCCCTCCCCCGTTCATGCTCTGTCTCTCTCTGTCTCAAAAATAAATAAAACGTTAAAAAAAAATTAAAAAAAAATGTTCTACAAGGAAAAAAGCAAAAATAATATCAAATAACAAATGAGAAAGTGGAAAGAAAAAAATTATTGCAGCTCAAAAGGCAAAGGGCTAGCTGCTATAATATAGTAAGCAAAAGTTCTACAAAGAAGCAAAAAAAAAAAAAAAAAAAGAGAGAGAGAAGAAGAAGAACCCCAAGAAAGCAATAGATAAGTGGAAATGAATAGACAATTTAAGATAAGGGAATATATGTGGTTTTGAAATGCACCAGGCATGCATGGCATCATTCCAGATGCATATATGGAAAAATGCTAAATTCACTGACAAAATAAGAAATGTAAATTAAAACGTCAATGAGATTCCATTTCCTCCCGATCAGATTAGAAATTTTAAAAGAGATTGATAACTCACCATATTGAGAGGGACATGGGGAAACAGGAACCCTTATACTGGTAGGAGTATAAGTTTGTACAACTTGGCAATTGGTGAAGTTTTAAATGCAAATGCCCTATGAACAGCTATAAAAGGCATATACAAAAGTAGGGAAATGTCAACATCTGAGGAGGAAACTGGGGGCTGCAAGTCAGAAATAAGGAGACTAACTTTTTACTGTGTATCCTTTTGTGCTTTAAAATTTTTATAGCACGTGCAAAATGAGAGAGCTAAAAAAAAAAAAAAAAAAAAAGAAGACTCAATGATTACAACTTTGTATGATGAATGTTTCTCTCAAGGTGTGCCCAGCATGTTATGGTACTCCAGAGGAAGAGCACCTCATCAGAGTGGATGGGAGAGTAATAGAAGTAATCATCAAAGGTTGTCAAGGGATGTTGACTCTTGAGCTGAGTCTTCAAGGACAAGTAGACATTAGCTAGGCAGACAAAAGGCTCTTTTGTCCCAGAGAGCTGAGCAAATTTGGGGAACTACAAACAGTTCATTATATATTGCTGCACGTTCATTTTTGCTTCTTTTGAGTACTCATCTTTATATCCTCCAGGGCCAACACTCATTAGGGACCTGATATTTGCTGAATCTCATTGATTGGCAGGCAGAAGAAGACACCAGGTCAAGAGGTGCAGGACCTGCTTAGTGGTTCACACAGTAATAAAAGGGAGCAGTGACAGCAATGAGCGGGAGGAAGAGGCAACGTGAGAGGAGGACTTCAGCAAACACAACAGTGACAGGACAACCGTGTTAGTCATATTTCCTATATCAATGATAGTGTGCAAAATATATTTACGCATGTTTTCACAAACATTTATTGAAAGGTTATTATCCCCATTTTCATTGTGACAAAACTAAGAATTAGCGATATGCCAAAAGTCGTTGCTAATAATGGGGCCAATTAAGACGTGAGCCCATGGTTCTGTCCCCTACTCTAGAGTGGCCTCTATTCAAACCATCACTAGTTTACTAGGGCGTGTGTATATATGCCATAGCTTTAAACACAAAATACTCTGAGCAGAAATCCACATGACATAACTAACCAATGCAGGGATTTTTTTTTCTCTCCATTCTCTGGGCATTATAGGTATCACTTAGTACTTATATTTTAAATTCCAACATCTACAAGGGCTGTGGGTGTTTTTTTTTTAAGTTCACAAAATGAAACAAAAAAATACATCAAAAGAAATTCTCCCCCAAAATTGCAATGTTAAAATATAAGGTCAGAGAATTTTGGTCACACTGGACAGATTATCACATTCTCTGTTCACACTATCATATCATGTTCTCCATACTGAAATGTGAAATGTGGCAAGAAAGGTGAAACAGAGGAGAGAAGCGTCATCAGATTTTTTGGCAATGGTGTTGGTGATGGTAGTCTGGCTTCCCTAACACGCTTCGAGGTTAACAGCTATTGATAATCCCCTATTAGGGTATTCTTTTTTTGTGTAGACATCCCTCGGTCTTCCTTTCTTTACCTTAAAGAAACTCAAAAGCATTAATTCCTGATGTCTTCAAACTTCCCCAGATGGCAGATCTCAATGGGTATAGCAACTCAATCACAATGTAACAAAAGTGAAATCACAGATAAACCAACCAGAGCCTAAATGACACATGGGAGACAATGGTGACCACAGGCTGCCTCTCTCTGCCATTCATTCAATGGTGATTGGCTGGTTTTCTACACCACCAGCTGCAGAATGCTTGTGCTGGGTGTCATCACCAGGCATGCATGGCATCATTCCAAAGGCATATATGGCAAACAGGCAAACTAAGAAGGGCCCACATTGCATTGACTTTGCAAAATAAAACCTTATTTAGCTGTATGTCAGCAATTTGGCAACCCCAAATGTCTGAAAAATGGTTGTGAACTATAGGTCAATATTTTTCAGTGTTCTGAGTGGGTTAAAATAGAAGTCCCAAAACCCATGCCATAAAGCTCACGTATGTCAATTGTGAGTGAATCTACCAGTCTTTTCCTATAAAGATGGGGTTTTTAGCTTACACATAGTTTTAATGTGCCTTTCAACTATAATAGTATCTTATGTTAGGAGGATTCTGGGTACTCTATTAAAATGCCAAAAAAGTGAGTTATTCCCCCTTCCCTGTCACTTTCTTTGTTGTTGTTTTTAAAGACAGGAAGAAAATCTGGCTTTTACCTTTTTTTTTTTTTAATGTAAACACATGACATGATACATGAGGAACTAGGTTTTCAAACATTCAGTTGAGTTGCTGGAAAAGAGTACCATTCGAGTATTTTATCCTTGACAAAAATACAACTTCCCTTCTCTGGAAAAGACGTTTGGGATTTTGTTTTTCAGGGTAAAACCGTTCATGATGAAACAGAGAAGTCTTGTAGGATACTAAAGAGCTCATAAAAAACAAAAAGACATTGAGATGAGTTAGGCATGTAAATCAGAAATATGCGGGATACTCTCAACTGCTCAGGTCCTTTCAAAAACACACCACTACTTCACTCTGTTCATCCTCCTAAGGGCAAATTTGGAAACTGGCAATTTAGCTTGGCATTGGAGAGTCAAGGAATTACAGGACAGGGTGGGGTGGGGTGGGGTGAAGCAAGCCCTCCCTAGACTTTTACGTCTGATGACCCAAGTTCAAAGTGCTCCTTGGAGTTTCAGCCAAAATACCCTCCCACCCCAGCCTTCTCTTCCTGGGCAAGTCTTCAGGTGTTCACTTCAACAATGGAAAAGACCTATATTCCAGCCAGTGCTCTCAAAGAATCCTGTGACTACGTCAGAATACATGACTCCATATTTAAGAGTACACCACACTTTTATTTCAAAACACACAGCCCTTGTGCCCTCTGTTTGCTGGTGGGACCATGGAGAAGGTATATGGGAGTAGGGACTACCTGTTTCCTATTAAGGAGCTGACAGGAAAGATAAAACAAATGGAGACAATTTGAAATGATGGAAGGCTGATTGCAAACTGAAAAAAAGCAAGTGCTATAGACATGAGGCATTCTGAGCAATGAGGAAGAAACACTGGAAAGAAATGAGGGGCAGCTTATTTTGTTGATTCACCAATATCCACACATCCATTCTTCCATATGGATATCGCTGTTAGGGAACAAAGCCAAAAAAATGGGAGAGATGATGAAATTTCCAGTCACTCTATTCTAGGAGACAAACTGCGGTCCAGCATCAGTCGAGAAACATGATGAGAGACCTAGAAACCACATCACTTAAGAAACAATGAAGGAGGGGTGCCTGAGTGGCTCAGTTAAGCGTCTGACTTCAGCTCAGGTCATGATCTTGCGATTGGTGAGTTCAAGCACCCTGTTGGGCTCTGTGCTGACAGTTCAGAGCCTGGAGCCTGCTTCGGATTCTGTGTCTCCCCCTCTCTCTTTGCCCCTTCCTTGCTTGTGCTCTCTTTCTGTCTCTCAAAAAATAAATAAACATTAAAAATTAAAAAAAAAAAAAGAAAAAGAAACAATGAAGGAACTCGGAATGTTTGGCCAAAGCAAGGGATGACTAGCGAATAATTGATGGCTGTTTTCAAATATCAGAGAGGTGATATGTGGAAGAAAGATATGATTTATTCTGTGAGGCTGTGAAGAATGGAATCAGGACCAATGAATTGCAGGCAACCGTTACACAAGTTACAGAAGTTACATCAAAACAGGTTTTAACTGAAAATAAAGAAGGCAATCTAACAATCAGAGGAGTCCCCAGATAGAATGGACTGATCAATGACTACCCAAAAAAATAAAAACAAATATTCACTGACAGCCTGCTATTTTCAGACACTGAGCTAAGTATTTTTTACAGGAATTATCTCATTTTATCCTCATTAATTTTATAAGGTTATCATAATCAGCAGCAGCAGCTCTTTATTTACATTTTACAAAAAAATAAACTGAGGCTTAGAGAAATCAGTATGAGGCTGTGCCAGGTTTCAAAGCTAAAGTCCATACTCTTACAATTATATTACAGTGTGTAAAAACGAGTTAAAAAACACAAAAGATAGCAAGTGTTGGTGAGAATGTAGAGAAGCTGGAACCCTCGTGCACTGCTGGCAGAATTGTAAAATGGTGCCACCGTTGTGGAAGATGGGACGGCAGTTCCTCAAAAACTTAAATGCAGAATTACCATATGATCCAGAAATTCTATTTCTGGGTCTACACCCAAAGGAACTGAGAGCAGGGACTTAAAGATATATTTGTATACACATGTTCATAGCAGCATTATTCACAATAGCCAAAAGGTGGAAGCAATCCAAGTGCCCATTTTCGGATGAACTGATAAACAGAATGTCATATATACGTACAACGAAATATTACTAAACCTTAAAAAGAAGGGAAATTCTGATACCTGCTACAAGGATGAACATTGAAGACTTTACGTGAAGTAAAATAAACCAGCCACAAAAGGACAAATATGATATGATTCCAATTATATGAGGTACCTAGATTAGTCAAATTCATGGAGACAGAGGTTAGATTGTAGTTGCCAGAAGTTGTGGGGGAGGAGGGAATGGGGCATCATTGTCTAATGGATACAGAGTTTCAATCTGGAAAGATGAAAAAGTTCTAGAGATGGACAGTGGTGATGACTACAAAACAGTATGACTGAACTTAATGCCACTGAACTGTACACATGAAGATGGTTAAAATGGTTACTTATAGGGACTCCGGGGTGGCTCAGTCACTTAAGCATCTAACTTCAGCTCACGTCATGATTCCACAGTTCACGGGTCAGAGCCCCTCATCAGCTCTGCTCTGACAGCTCAGAGCCTGGAGCCTGCTTCAGATTCTGTGTCTCCCTCTCTCTTTGTCCCTCCCCTGCTTGTGCTCGCTCTCTCTCTCTCTCTCTCTCTCAAAAATCAATAAACATTTAAAAAAATAAAAAATAAAGTGGTTATTTATATATTACACATTACTTAGCCACAATGTATTTTTTTTTAAAGGAGTGAGCTGTCCATGGCTAGAAGTGTTCAAGCAGAGACTAGATGTCCATATATCAGAGATACTGAGGAAGGGATTATTATTCCAGGAAGGGGCTGGTTTAAATAAACTCTGAGACCCCTTCCAACTCTAAAATTCTAGGGCAAGATAAGCACTTCATCAATTACAGAAGTAAAAAATTGTTTTATTTTTCCAGAAAAATACAGACTACCTTTTATCTTGGAGCTTCCCATCCTAGACCCTGAGACGGCTGGGTCCTGGAGTTGATTTACAATCAGATTCTCTCATTGTTTGTAAAGCATATTACCAGAAAACCATTCCCAGCTCCATTTTAATGAGGACCAATTTATTATTATTATTTTTTTTTTTTGGAAACCTCTGACTACCATTGTTAGAGAAAAGATACAAGAAAAGAAAACCCAGGTCTTGCAGTTCAAGAATTAATGAAGGCCCTGAAACAATTATGCCTTAAATATACAGAGGTCTTCTTAATGTAAATAGACTGTATTTCACAGCAAATCTTCTTAGAACAAGGGATCCATTTCAGCATGACAGAGTGGGCAATGTAGCAGGGCTATAGTCTGTACTCAATTTGCAATTTTACTTCCGTTGACGTTGACTAATGTACAAATAGCCTGGCTTAAAAGGCCTGGGAAACACTAGGTCACAGTGTGAAATATATGCTAATATAGCACAATTTATATAAAAATAGGGGAATGTAAATAGCTAACTGAAGCCAGAGGTAGTTGCTCTAGCCAAGTGAGGACTGAGGAACATTGATAATGCAAAGAGAATGTTGTTCTCATTAAAACCTCCAGGAACACTAACCTCAAATTTTCCTCTGGTTGAAATGCAATGATAAATTTAAACTGAATTTTTGCTGCTCTCTGCAAGCATGTGTGTCTCTGCATTACTGATCAGGATATGATACATTAAATAATCTAAATGAAAAGTCATGATACAAAGATTAATTAACATGCCCAGTCCCCAAATTGAGGAGCTAACAGAACAGTGGGGATAAGCTGAGAGCCCACATACCTTAAAACAAGAACAACAAAAAAAGCAAAGCGTGTTAAATTGGCAGGCAGCATGACAAAGTGGAATAAGCATGGCTAAAAACAACTGCTGTTTATTTAGTGTTTATGGGTCAGGCAAAAGAATTTCACACTCATTATCTCATTTAATCTTCATGATGTGGGTTAAGAACCAGGACAACATGGGATGTAATTCAGTCATTAATAAATTCCACTGGAATCATTCCACAGCAAAACCCTGGCTGACTCATGTATTAGCCCATTCTCAGAGTCAGGCAGCCTCTCATTCCCCCTGCGGTTCTGATTGCTTAGATCTGCATAACAGCAGTCAAGGTGGGGGGGGGGGCGGGGTGGAGCAAAGGCAGAAGTAACAAAAAAGCTGTTGATGAATTCTGGGTAACTGAGGCTGAAAACCCAGAATTTAAACCTAAAGGTAAAGTTGAAAATTATGCATAATTTTTCAGACGGCATGGGTTTGATTCCGTGCTTCCACCCATCTTCCATGTCATCATTCACCGCCATACGGCCAACACTTTTATGAACCCCGTGGTTAGAACCTTCGCTGGGCATCTATTGCACACGAGAGAAGTTCAAAGCCCTCAGCAGGGCTTGCAAAGTCATTTATAATCTTGTCTCCCATTACTCCATGCTAAATTACAGCTCCCCAGCCCAAACACACTCTGCCATTTCAATCCTTGACTCTCTTTACTGGGCTGCCCATTTCTTCCCTCTGCTCCTCTTCCCCATTCATTCGCTGATAATCAAATTAGAAAAGGGATCATGTTTGTCTTATCCACTACTGCAATCTCAGTGCAAGGAATATAGCTGGTGCTGAATAAGCATTTATGGAATGTCAGAATGAGAGAAAGACATAAATGAAATAAAGGACGGAGGTAGAGAGGGAGCAAATTTTCTCCTCTTGTCTTTCATCCTTCCTAAGCAGACACCATCCCCTTCTCTGAGCTGTATGGAACCCAGTCATATACCCCTTTATTCAGTTTTCAAGTTCATCTATTTCTATATTTTGTTTTCACCTAGACTCTCAGAATCCCAGGGGTAGGGACTGTGCCTGTCTAGACAGTCAAAGCTTAGCTCAGTGTCTGGCAATAAACAAGAAATGATTGAATGAATCTTTTGAAGGTCATATAAATCCCACTTAAAGGAACCACCTTAGGTAGCAGTAACTTGGAGGTCCCAGTCAACACTTGGACTGGGTTCCTGTGACTCAAATTTGGCAGACTAGGTAAATAAATATCTGACAAAAATATTGTCCAAGTAAAGACTCTTTGTTTTGGTGAACCAACCTAGATTTATGCACTAAGGTTTACTCCTTAGAAACACTCAAAAGATCTTCACCTAGAAGCTATTTATATGCACTTTTCATAAGCTTAGTTATCAGTTTTCCCAGTCCAGAGTTGACTAGACATAACAAGTTGAGAGTAGGAAAGGAGATGTAGGCAGATAAACTAGAACGTACTCTAAGGAGAAAGAAAGGAGACTCGAGTACTCAAAAAGCTCAACAGCTTGGGGCAATTAGTCCAACTTTCAACAGACCCTGGCTATGTACTCTATTGCGGTGCCATCCAATAATTCATAATGATGACCATGCATTATTGTGAAAAGGTAATTCTTTTTTTTAGAAGACAGAGGTGTGTGGGCAATCCATTAAGGAAGATTTCCATTAAATAGCAAACCATTTGGCATTTAATGGGCAATGCTTCGATCAGTTGGAAAATTCACTTAGGTGGAACAGTTAATGAGCTGATAATGCTAGATATAAAATGTGTTCCTACAGAAACGAAGGAGACTTCATCTTGTGTATCTGTCTATTTCCAGCTATCCAATACATGGAAAAGGACCAAAAGAAACATCAGTATTAAAATACACATTAAGTCAGGATCCTAAATGCAATAGCAGGAGAGGCTGCATTCCCATGCATCCCCAAACCAACTTTGGAAGGCTGCCTGAGCCCTTAAATGGCTCTCTGCAGAGGAACTCTTTTGGGAACATATGTTTGATAAAAAGAAAGTCACCATGAAGTCAGCAGGAGCAGCTAGATCTGAGACCCTAATGACATTTACAAGACTGTACCCAATGTGGAATTAGCCAGAGATAATTATCTGAACTACAAAGTAATCTCTATGCACTTAATTTCATCCTCTTCTGTATGGTACTCTTTCAAGGATGACAAATAAGTTTATTTATTTTGAGAGAGAGAGAGAGAGAGAGAGAGAGAGAGAGAGAACATGATAGTGCCAGCTGGGGAGGAGCAGAGACAGAGGGAGAGAAACCCAAGCAGGCTCCATGCTGTCAGCATAAAGCTAGATGTGGGGCTCGATCTCGCGAACCATAAGATCATGACCTGAGTTGAGATAGAGAGTCTCACACTTAACCAACTGAGCCACCCAGGTGCCCCGACAAATGACAAACTTTAAATGTGATTGGTTGTGGTCTGGTTGGGGATGGCTGAGGGAGGTAAATACTTAGGGGGGAAGGGGCAACAATATACAGGCCCCCAAAACGATTTCTCATTAATCAGATTCCTTCCTTCCACCCTGCCCCCTTTGGCTTCCCTGAGTTTGAGGTTCCCAGGGCAGTATGCAGACCCCTTGGGAAACAATATCTCAATATCCTATCTCCTACCTTTTGGCCACCCTCATTCATTCTACCTTACTTATAGCCTATTTTTTTCCAGGCATTAAGCTAGGCAATTCCATATAAATGATCTCATTTCTGTAGTAAATTTGGGAATGGCACGTCTCAACTTGGTCTTCATAAACTATAGGGCACATAGAGAGAGAGTTTATTAACAAATAGACTGAGGGCCTTGCTAAGAGAATGTAATCACTAAACCATAGTTTAGTGAGCTACGTGGGACAGGGTACTTTGCAACCCTTTGTATCTTATTTGATTTTTACAATAACCTGGCAAGGAAGCATTATATAGTAGATGAGCAAACTGTGGCTTGTCACATGAAAATTAATCTCAGCTCAAAATTCATGCATCTATGTGATGACAGAGCCAAGATTCACTCTTAGACCTTGAAGGTCATACTTACTCCACTCTACCACAATAATAAAGAATCAGGACAGGGGCGCCTGGGTGGCTCAGTTGGTTAAGCATCCAACTTTGGCTCAGGTCATGATCTCATGGTTTGTGAATTCAAGCCCCACGTCAGGCTCTGTACTGACAGCTCGGGGCCTGGAGCCTGCTTCGGATTCTGTGTCAACCCCTCTCTCTGCCCCTCCCCCGCTCATATTCTCTTTCTCTCTCAAAAATAAATAAACATTAAAAAAAAAAAGAACCAGGACATTTTCCTTTTAGACAATGAGGAACTACAGGAAGTTTTATTTTTTTTTTAATTTTTTTTTCAACGTTTATTTATTTTTGGGACAGAGAGAGACAGAGCATGAATGGGGGAGGGGCAGAGAGAGAGGGAGACACAGAATCGGAAACAGGCTCCAGGCTCTGAGCCATCAGCCCAGAGCCCGACGCGGGGCTCGAACTCACGGACCGCGAGATCGTGACCTGGCTGAAGTCGGACGCTTAACCGACTGCGCCACCCAGGCGCCCCTACAGGAAGTTTTAAAGCTGTGGTCTGATGCGATATCATCCTGCATCAACCCAGCTGGACATCCTGAGTTATTGCAACACTCCTGTCTTACTGAATATTTTTAAAACTTAAAGCCTGGTTCAAAGCAGCTTCAAGAATAGCCCAAAGTGGAAAGCATAATCATGGGTTAGCCTAGAACTCTGAAAAGGTGTGGAAAGGCCAACCTCAACTTTTTGGGCCATTGTTTCTAGACAGGCCTTCCTTGTCCTGGATGTCCATGTGTCAACAGTGTTGTCAGCGCTTAGGACACTGGACAGCACTTCTCTCCCATCCTCAGTGTCAGTCAGATCCAAGGCCAGAGGGCTTTCCACCAGCTGCCAGGCTTTGGTAGTTTGGGGAAGTAGTAAAGAATAAATAAGTCTTAGAGAGCAATTCACACTATTATACTCTGGACCTCAGTTTCCACATCTGTAAAATGTGGGGTGATAAAATCTCTTCGTGGCGGTGGTTACAATGAGTAAAGAGATAATATTTATAAAGTGTGGAGTATAATACCTGGCACATTGGAAGCTCTTAATCATTACAGTTAAATCCAGTATCTTTAATATTTTCATCTTGTGTAGTTCATGTTTTATGTGCTTAATAAGTCATAATAACAGCATGAGGTAACTTCTACTGAGAGTTATCACGTACCAGTCACTGTTTCAATTACTTATTTCATTATCACAACTGCCTTACCAGATAGGTAGTATTATTATTCCCATTTTTACCAGGGAGAACACTAAGGCACAGATTAAATAATTTGTTATGTATCTAGTTAACCAGGAAGTCTGGTTAGATAGTTACTGCACTTCCCTCTGCCCCACCGGTCATAATGACCATTATTATTTTGTATTGCTATTACAGCGCCCTTTAATCCCAAAGGGATTCCCATTCAACTCCTTGAAAGCAACTCTTAGGAACATTCTAAGTTATCAAAAGCATATATTTTAAACTCCCAGAGTCCGTGAAAGGATATTCAATTCTCTGAGGCTTAATGCAGTCTCTTCAGTTTAACTTCCTGGCTATTTAAAGACTTCTTGAGCTGGCTCCAAGTTTACTGAGCCTACCCAGAAAACAAAACCTTCCTAATGGTTCTGGTTTTGTAGACTTCATAAACATTCTTTGAATGATAAAAGGATCACATGTGGTGTTATCTTATTGAATAATGGTCTGGTGGGTCTTCTCCTAAATGAAATGTTGAAGCAGTGTTTTTGTAGGCCAGTGATACATTAGAATAATACCATATATTTATATAGTGCTTTGCAATTTTCAAAGTGCTTTCCTAATTACTGCCTCATTTGATTCTCACCACAGGCTTGCAAAGCAAGCAGGGCAACTATTATTACCATCCCCACTTTATAGGCAACGTGGCCCAGCAGAAAGTATCCTGGGCTTTGAAGGAAAACAGCACAGGGTTCTGTTCCCTGCTTCTCAATAGTCTAGCTGTACGATCTTGAACGAGTTTCTTAAACTGCTCAGGCTTCAGTTTCTTCATCTGTCAATCGGGGATAATAACATACAAGGTTACACAGAGGATCGAATGAGATCCTAAAGTGACGAGAACAGTGCCTGTCGTTGATTATGACTATTTTATTTTTTATTTTTAGTATCTTTTGCTACTAGAACAAAACATTGTTAAAAGAGAGAAAAAAAGGCGAGGCAGCAAGAGCAAAGTACTGAAAACAAACGGGCAGAAGTGGGACACATTCACATTCAGGCACCAGTTGCCAAGGGAATCCTCCATGGGCCAGTCAGCCCAGTCTGGCGGATCCGTATCTGACTGTGTGTTTTCGTGAACTCCCTTCTCATCTGAGGTCCTTTCAGAAGGTAGCACAGGAGCACCCTCCAGGCAAGGAGAGGAGAGAACAACCGCAACATAAATCCCTGCCTTTAAGATAAGCATCAATCCCAACTTCGGGAAGGTTCCACTTAGCTTCAAGCTTCTCTGGGCTTCCAGCCCCAAGTCACCCGGTCCCAGCACAGACTGAGAACACAGATGTCAACCTTGAGCACCGTGCCTCCTATAGAACAGATGAACAAATGATGGTAGTGGGTTTTAGAGTCACTCTCGCTACTGTTGTCGGTATTAATTTCCCTAAACCGATTCAGGTTTCTCTGATGTGGCAGCATGAGTAATTCACACAAGCGTGTATTTTTTCTTCTTATTTTTCCCAGAATCAAAAAAGTATCGTCTGCCTTCCTCTCACAATCTGCTAATGTGATCACTACAGTGTTTGTGGGGCCATTCCCGTAATTGCCCAGTCCTGGAAACCTAGCCCAGGGACCTCTTCAGGGAAAAGGATTACATTTGTGGGCAGACAACACTCTGGCCCCAGAAACAAGCATCCTTTGAGGGCAAGTGCTCCTCGGCCCCCTTACACAGAGCCCCAGAGTGGCTAAGACCATCCCCACAGCCTTCCTTTCCAGAGCCAAGCAGCTCAGGCTATCCACCCCCTGGATAAAACCAAACCTCATTTTCTAAGCTTAACATAAACCAAGTGAGACGCCTGTTGACAGATGGAAAAGGGCAAAAGATTGAAAACGACCTTGCAGATAACAGCTGAGTTGTGTGTCTGCTCAGGCCCAACCTGACAATTACCTCCCCCAAAATGACACCATTTACAGAAGCTTTGGCTAATGATAGGTATAATGTTGACACTGGTACTTTTCTAAAGTAAGTCCTCAAACTCAAAAAGGTCCTCACTGGTCGCCAGGCAGGAACACAAAAATGAACAGCAGTGATGTGGGTGCACACAGGTCTTACATCATTGCATTGTGTGGACCAAACGTCCCACAGAGATGGGGTCATGGCAATGTGACTGAAGGGTCTGCACCAAGGATGTCTCTGGCCTCTCATTTCCTCAAGGGATCTCCTACTACATTCATAACCTCAGGCTGGCTTCTCAAACTCCTCAAGGCCTTAGCTGCCTTGTGCTTATCACAGAGAAGTTAATATCAATGGCATTTTTAGTTTTTGTGAAAAAGTTGGACCGTGATGCAGGGGGTTGAGTTAATCCCTCTCTTCATTCATAGCACACTATCAACACTGGTCCCTTTCTTATTTACATTTCTGGTTAATCCCTTTAAATCCACATTCCTCTCCTCTACCATACGCAGCCATTCCGCAGTGTTTGATGTATATATGCGTTTGTTCCTAAATACTCTGGCAAATGTGCATTGTTGTTTTACGTATATGTATTTTAATTTTTGTAACTGGAATTGTGTTTTAGACCTCTTTCTGTTTCTTACCTTTTTTGCCTCATGTTACACTTTCAGATTCATCCATGTCATTCTAAGCGTATCTATACCATGACTTTTAACTGCTACCTACTGTTTATACTGGCCTTTTGTCCTTGGCCCTTTCTAGGCCATTGGGTCACTCCTTGCCTAGCTCTGTGCCCCCACTGCTGAGCCTTACAGACACATTAGCCAGAGGCTAGGCCTACTGGCCTCTTTCTGGTTGTGTTTGACCAATGGGAGGCACCAAGAGAAGACCGAGGGTAGGAAGAAAGAGAGATCAGGTCGATTGGCTGCCACACTGCAAGCTCTCAACATGCTCCCCGCCTCTCTCCCTGCCTTACTGAGAATTGGGCAGTAGG
The DNA here is from genome assembly GCF_007474595.2 of Lynx canadensis. Classification (NCBI taxonomy): domain Eukaryota; kingdom Metazoa; phylum Chordata; class Mammalia; order Carnivora; family Felidae; genus Lynx; species Lynx canadensis. The sequence continues at coordinate 52,288,685 of NC_044310.1, read as the reverse complement.
TCTGCTCCTTTGAGGTCACAGCCAGCTTCTGCTGGGTCACCTCCCCTCTATGGCTCTGGTCTCACTAGGCTCCAATTACACCATCCTTTCCCCTTATCCTTTGGACATAGGGGTGATGAGGGTTTACCCTACTTGATAGTCCCTGGGTGACTTACTGTCCCTGTTGTTCCCTTAACTTTGTCTACCATCATAAAGAGTATCTTTGCTAAATGCTTTTCATTTGAACTCTCTTGAACTGGCCATCGCTCTCTTATTGGGACACTTAATGATACAGTATCCTGGGGTCTGTATCCATTAAATTTTACCTATCTAATCTTACAGGAATGGTGCGATAGTTAATTTTATGTGTTGACTTGGGTGGCCTACAGTGCCCAGATGTTTCTGTGTTTTTAAATGAAATTAACATTGGTGGACTTTGAGTAAAGATTGCCTTTCATAATGTGGGTGGGCCTCACCCAATCAGCTGAAGGCCTTAATGGAACAAAAGGCTGATTTTCTCCAAGAGAGAGGGAATTCTGCCAGCAGAGAGCCTTCTAAGTTGAACTGTAGCATCGGCTCTTCCCTAGTCTCTAGCCTGCCAACCCACTCTGCAGATTTTGGACCGGCCAGCCTCCATAATCACATGAGCCAATTCCTTAAAACAAATCTATCTCTATCTATCTACCTATCTGTTTATCTATCCATCCATCCATCCATCATCCTTCCATCCATCATCCATCCATCCATACACACACACACATACATGTACAGAGGAAGAGAGAGGTATACACATATTCTATTGGTTCCGTTTCTCTGGAGAACCCTCACGCAGATGGGCACCCAGATTGTTGCCAATTCCCAGCTACCACCAACAATGCTATGATAAACATCCTCATATATGTTCCCTTAAGGAACTTATTAGAATTTCTTTGGTTTATATACCCATAGTGCATAGTGTTATTATGTATAATGTTATAACAAAATTAAAACATTTTACAATTTTTTAGATTGTTTACCATGTGCTGATATTTAGGAACTAGAGACAGAACAATCTACAAAATAAATGTGATCCCTGCCTATATTGAGCTTTCAGCAAAACAAGTGTGTAAATAATCTGACACATAGTTGGTGCCTAAGAAATGTGTAATTATTGTTGAGACCAGAATTATCTACACCACACAGCTTACTGTCCACATTCCTATGGCTTTACTATTTCATTCTCTTCATCAACATGACTTCATGATGCCAGAAAAATCTCAGCCAGGAAGATAAAGGTTGCAGACAAATTCCTGAAAAATCCATTGAAAAAACATCTGATCAACTTTTTCTTAGAGAGCATGACATGACTATTTCCTCTCTGTCATTCTCATACATGGTTATGTTCACTAATTCTGAACGATTAGAGCTTGACTGTTATGCACCTCAATTAAGTTCTTGCATTCAAAGATCCATCTTTTTTTTTTTAGTTTTTTTTAATGTTTATTTATTTCTGAGAGACAGAGACAGAGCATGAGTGGGGGAGGGGCATAGAGAGACAGAGACACAGAATCCGAAGCAGGTTCCAGGCTCCGAGCTGTCAGCACAGAGACAGACGCAGGGCTCAAAATCAAAGGCTTCACTGACTAAGTCACCCAGGCACCCCAAAGATCCATCTTTGTATTAATACAAATCCCCAGACTTCATAAATATCACAACATAGCCCCTTTTCTCCTCTTTCAAAGTACCGGTCTCCCTTATCACAATAAAAACACATAGCTTTGCCCTCTTGACATATCATCACAGTGGTACTTCTATGAAGCCAGCATTGACTATCTCTACGCAGCATGTCTTCCATTTCTTCTTCCTCTCCCTCAATATAAACATTAACAGAATTAACAGTTTGGGATTAAAGTCAAGATTCCCAAGTTCTAACAATAATCTCTGATGTACATCCATCACAGATAGGTAAATAACCTCTCTAAGGCTCGGTATTCTCACCTTTAAATGAGGGGGCTATTGTTATGGTCCCTAAGGCACTCCCAAAGCTAAACGATAGGAAAATCTGTTCAGGTCAGTCATCAACAACAAAATTGGTAGTTTCTCAGAAGACCAAACTTAAGCACTCTTATTAAGATCTGAGATATGGAAAAGGAGATATAAATATTTGTCTTCTACAAAGGAGATGAAAATCTGGGGACAGCGTGTGTACCACAGCGTGTGTACAGCCTGAGAAGAGTGTGTATCAGAGGCAGGGACAAGCAAGACAGAACCACACAGTGATAATGGTGGAGATGATGAAGACGGTGAAGAATGGCATAGCGTTTGCCATGTGCTTTGCACTGTTCTAAGCCATGCAAATTCATTTCATTCTTAGAACAATTCTACAAGGTCAGTACTAATTACCATCTTCACTTTACTCATGAGGAAATTCCGTGAAGACAGGCAATTTAAGACAGGCAATTTTCCAGAGTTGCGGAATGGCAGTCAATGTACTGGCTTCATTTTCTTGCACCCCTCTGAAGGTACTGATGAACAATAAAACCAAATGGCTGACAAAAGGAAGAGGGAAAAAGAAAACACCGAGAAACCAGGGATGTAGATTCTCCTCATGCTAGAACTTTCTCCCTCATGACGAAAAGTTGATGATGGTTTTACAGTACCAGAGTTTGACAATAATGTATATCTAGTTAATGGCATCATGTTGACACTGGACTAGATAGTTGTGTACATTGTATTTATCAAGTCAAGTTGTATCTCCTGGAGAGAACAAACTGATGGTTCCCAGAGGGGAGGTGGGTGAGGAGATGAGGAGAGGAGTGAAACAGGTGAAAGGGATTAAGAATGCACTGATCATGATGAGCACTAGGTGATGTATAGAATTGTTGAATCACTATATTGTACACTGAAACTAATATAACACTGTTCATTAATTATACTGGGGTTAAAAAAGTTAGAAATTGTTTTTAATTGTGTCTCTCTGAGAGAGAGTTTCCTGAAGTAATGCTGGAATTGAGATGTTAGAGTGGGCCACTTTTTCCCCTCTGAACATCTATAGCTTTTCCAAAATCATTAATCTCATGCTTAAACAGTCTCAAAACAACAAAAAACAGAGCCAAAGGGCATTAGGATGTCTGCATTCAAGCCCCAATTCCATCCTTTCCTGGCTGTTTCCTCAGACCCACCTTTTTAAATTCTGTGTGCTTTGGTTTCTTTACTGGGAACATGAGAGAATAAGACAAGGGCACCCAAGCAGCACTCGCACCCCGTGACATTGCCTTGCACCCACCGCTAGAGCATAGCGGGGGTACCTCATTCTTGTATTTGTTGCTATTTAACTTGTGAAGGCATGCCTTGGCTCTCCAAAGGACTGTTAATCCCTTGAGGGCAAAAGCTCTACCATATACTTGTTTTTGAAACCATATAAAATACATTTTTTAAAAATTCCACAGCACTATTAGCCCAGTGGATGAGCAAAATACTTTCCAAATGAATGAATGTACCCTTGCAAGTCACCATTTATACCTCAGCCAAGTAAGTGCTATCTGTTTTAGCAATCCTCAGCATGAACTTGGGAACACAGCAAGACACTGGATGTGGGCTGAAATGATGGAAACTCTGGGCTTCCCATTCACAGGTCCCCAACACTGACAAGATATCTACCCACCAAGGAAATGCCTGATGGAATACTGCCCCAGCAGATTATATAGCATCAACCTCAGACAGGATCGTGGGATCTCAACGCCAGGGAGAAATTACATAATGTTCAGAAATTTGCTTTGGCACAGGGTGAGGACACTGTGGCACCGCTTCGTGTGTGTTCAGCAATTTCAGCATCCCATGATTTTTCTGTTTGATACTTCCGGGCATGAAATAGAAAGAACTCTGCATAACTGCTTAACTGGTAGACAAAAAAAAAAAAAAAAAGTTGACCCAAAAAAAGTTCATTTCAGAGAACTCACTCAGGCAGCTAATTATGCCATCATAGTTATTAATTCACTTTTTAAAGACTAAAGGTCTTCCACTTTAAGAATTGTTATTTCTAAGGCAGAAGAAACACAGAGACACAATTTAATTTATGAATCACTCTCTAGTCCAGTGCTCCATGATTCCATTAACAGGATATGCAGCTTTGTCAAAGTGCAGGACTGCAAACACATAATCAACTTTTATTCATTTGGGAGCTATTTCTAGCTTGTGGGGAATCCAGATTCCTTATTCCAGTGTCTTCCTTCTGCCAGCCATTTGGTTTTACTATTCTTTAGCACCTCCAAAGAAACACAAGACAATGAAACCAGGAAGTCAAGCAGTCTGGCAAATCACCTACTGGGCTACAATGATGTGGAATCTATGCTAACTGTTCTCCATTTATTTCGGGCAATAAAGAAATAGCTCTGATGCAAATAGAATGTTGGGGCTGGGAAAAGCCTTGGAAGCCTTCCAGTGCAAACCCACTCTACAGATTATAAAACTGAGGTACAATGAGGCAAAATGTGATGTTAGAGGTGACAGAGAGAGCCTGAGACAAAGCTGGAAGTAAAGCCCAAGTCTTCAGATTCCCAGTTCAGGGCTCTCTCCTCTTAAACTGTTCAGGAAGTGTGGTAAATTCATAGCTAAAAAAAGACATGAGAAAATAAGAGTTTCTATTTCTAATACATTCTTAAGAAGATTCCAGTAATGTCTACATTAAAGACTCATATTCAATTAATATTTTAGGACAACTCAAGTAATAGCAAATTTCTTGACCACCTGTTACGTGTTCTTTACTTATGGAACATTGGTTTTAATATTTTCATTTTGCTGAGAATAAAGCTAAGTTTCAGAGAAGGAAAGAGATTTGTTGAAGGGCACACAGCTAGTAAGGATTTCATTCTAGATTTAAATCCAAGTCCTCTGGCTCACTACAGAGCTTTTTTATGCATCTTAGTGCTTTATACATTTCAATTATTCACATTCTACCTTCACAGTTTTTATTACTGGAACTATTATTTACTTAACATTTCCCTTTAAATTGATTCACTCTCTATACTCAAATAAATTTAGCCTTCACTTAAAATTTAATATCCATAAAATTATGAGTTAAGCAGGTTAATTAAATACATGTGTTTTATATATAAGGTAAACATAAAACTTTAAAAATTAAAAAAAAATTTTCACGCGTCATCCAAAATTTCAATTGCGAACAGTGATATCTATTTCACACTTTGAGAAACAGGTACCTCATGGGCATGTTGTAAGGAATAAATACACACCACTTAAAACACTTAAGGCTCTGTTTTCATCGTTATCATTGCTATCATTAGTCAAAGCTTCTTAATCTTTGCATACATGAGAATCTCGAGATACTTGTTAAATGCAAATTCCCAGACCTCATTCCTAGATCTGGGATGAAGTCCAGGAATTAACACTTTTAACAAACCTCCAGCATGCCTGTTGCTAATGCTCCCCAAATCATGTTTTAAGAAACCTGTGCCACAATATTGGGGACTATACGATTTACTGAAGCAGGAGTCCTTAGCATAACTACTTCCATTAATACTTCAACAAGTATTGATATTACTTTTTAGTTACCAAATCACAAAGCTGAAGTGACTCCACGGGTCCCTTAGTTTGGACCCTATTTTACAAAGTGCATCAGCCACGGAAAATTCCAAACAGGTTGTCCTTGATTCTGTTTTCAGAGGTCCTCCTTCGGTAGCCCGGGTACAAATCTCTCTTTTCCCACTGGGACTGAGTAGAAGTATGGGGGGGGGGGTGGGGGGGAGAAGTTAACTCTCCACAGGCACCACATTCTCATGGGCGGAACTTCCCAAAGCGGCAAAGTCATAAATATGCTCCAGGCAGCCCAGGGGGAGCTTTTGATCTTCTGCCCAGTGATCCCTGCTTGTCATCTGCTCAGCCTCATTCATCACAATGAAGACAAGGAGCTAAATTAGAGAGCAAGATCCAGCGACAGTGATCTCTTCGGAAGAGACAGGGTAGTCATCACCCCTTGACAGGCCAAGAGGGCAAGGGGCAAGGAGACGGTGTGACTGCTGCAAAGCCAGGCAGGCCTGTAGGTGAGCAAGACCTGCAACCAGGCTACTGAGGACAAGGAGGAAGAGGAGGGACCCAGTCCTTCTTCAGCACTGGCTCCTGTCTCGGGAGCGCAGGCGCTGGGAGCTACATGGTCAGCTCAATATGTAGCATTTCAAGGTGCTGAGCAGTAACTATCAGCCATGTGTTGTTTAGCTCTTTAGTCCTTTTAAAAAATTAAATGATCTGCTAATGTTCAATGTAAGGATATTTTACAAGTAAGTCCAGACTTTCAGTTTTTCTGAAACAACTGAAAAATCTCCTAACGCAAGGCCCACATTCCAGTGTGGCAACAATTGGCTGGAGTTCAGTAGTGGTCACTTCCATTAGAGAGAGCACTGATGTCCAGTTAGCATGAGTCCACATCACTTTACAATGAATTATATCCAATCTAATTAACTCAACCACTTGCCTGTCCTGTTGGCATCTGAGTTTGTGAACCCTGTGAAATCCATTTTAGTATGTAAAATGCAAATACCATTAACCACATTAATGGCATTTCTTCTTTATTCCCACAAACATCTAAATTTTTGTTTAAAAAATCTTTTAATGTTTATTTACTTTTGAGAAAGAGAGAGACACAGCGTGAGCGGGGCATGGGCAGAGAGAGAGGGAGACGCAGAATCTGAAGCAGTTTCCAGGCTCTGAGCTGTCAGCACAGAACCTGACACGGAGCTCGAACTCACGAACTGTGAGATCATGACCTGAGCCAAAGTCGGACGTTTAACCGACTAAGCCACCCAGGTGCCCCTAAGCATCTAAATTTTTAATGCCAGGGCCCAAGACTTAAGTAACACCTCATGGGTTCAATAAACATGAGTTGAATGAATAAAGAAATTTACTGAGCCTGAAGCTCTGCTACACATTTCAGGGGGATATAAAATTAAGCAAGACAGGCGCGTGACTTCAGAGAAGGAGTCTGGGGTAGAAAAAAGAATACCAGAATTGGAGTCTGACTTAGCTTTGTGTGTCTTTAGGTAAATCACTTAACTTTTCTGAGCCTTGGCTTCCTCATCAGCAAAGTAAGGGTTATAATACCTCACAAGGTTGTTTTAACGTTAAACAAAAGAAATGTATTTGAGAACCCAGGCTGGTGGGAAATTGCCTGGAAGCACACCAAAATTAGAAAGTGAAAATATGCATAAGAGAGGTAGGCATAGTGCAAAGAAGGAAGAGTATACAGCAGGTCAGGAGGCTCAAAAAAAGATTCAAAAATATAATGGGTTTTAATCTGGGCCTTAAGATGCACACAGGCTCAGGTTTTACTGGAACACGAGTGAGAAATTTCTAGGTAGAAGATAGGGTAAGAGTGGAAGGGTGTACAATAGCGAGGTGGGTTTGATCAAGACAGGGAGTATGGCCCGTGAATGCCAGGCTAAGGACCCAGAACCTGATGTCATATGGTATACTGCCCTGCAACTATTGCTGTGAGCAAGACAAAGGCTTTATCATCTTTAGGTTCTCCTTAAGCCTAAGCTAACTCCTCTAACTCACATCCATCAGGTAGATAAAAGACCATGGTTCCAGTGACACCCCCACACGCACACTGCTAGCCAGACCATGTCAGATCCTCCCTCTAGAAGGACCCCCATTAGAATGCTCACAATTTAAAGGGCTTTAAATCAATCTGAGTTGGCCCAACTTCCACAAGATTTATGAAAATCTTTCATGTGGGGTTTCGCAGGTGATTTATTTTTATCTTTCTGGGTAAAATATATATATATATACATATACACACACACACACACACACACACACACACACACACACACACATATACACATTTAAAGCCCATAATGAAATGAAAGAACTAGTAGATTTCTACATCTCAAACGGTAGTCGAGTTACCCTGATGCTTAATAATCAAAGCATCCTAATACAAGTTTAAGTAAATGTTAATAAGATTATTTTAAATTACGAAAACACTAAGGCACACACTTAGTGCTTCTTAGGTGCCAAGCCTCATTCTACACGTGTAACATACATTAATTCCCATAATCCTTACAACAGCCTATGGGCTCTATAATATTAGTATCTTCATTGTATAGATAAGGAAAGTGAGGCATAAGGAGGGTAAATAATTTGCCCAAGTCATATGTCTAATAAGTGACAGAGCTGTGGTTGGTCTGAGCCCAGGTAGTCTCAATTCAAAGCCCACTTTTTAACTACGATGCTACTCTGCCTCTCATGAAGAATATGCACCTCTATGCACCAAGTAAGGATGGGACCACAGAGGGCTTTGAGAGAAGGACCGACTCCATCTTGATTAGCTGGGTCCTAGAGCGATCAGGTGTAGTGTTTGAGGAAGAGGAAGACACATAACAGTGAATGCCTTATTGCCCACAGGCCCAGCTTTTGCTCATGAGAACCAGAGAAATATAGGTCAGAGCTTTAAAGCTCATCTAGGGACACAGTAAGTGTGCTGGTTAATACTGTGGGCCCTGGAATCAGACTGCCAGACTTGGTTCTACCACTTTCTGCTCTGTACCCTAAGGTGGGTTACTGGACCTCAGTTTTTTCATCTGCACAACGGGAATAATCCTACTTACTTCCTAGAATTGTTGGGAGGATCAAAAAAAACTATATAAAGCAGTTTAAATGGTGTTTGGCATATAAGAATCTCTCAGCAAACGCCATCTATTATTCTTATTTCAGTATTCCACTGTTTCTGATCAAAATCTTACACAGCAGTTCCATGTACGGTTGGTTTTATTTCAGTTTTAAGTGTGGCTGATCTTAGGGCTCAGTCACATCCAGGCACGGTCTCTGAGATCGGTAGAGTGTACCCCCTGAGGTCGGCTTGCCAGAGAGGCTGGAGGATCTTCTAAGGGAAGAAAGAGGCACATCAAGGGTCTGGGCCAAGGAAGGACAAAGAGGATAATACAATTGTTTTGTTATTATTTTGACCTTGTCTTTATGCTCAGATTGATATGGTCGGAAGAAATAAAGAATTATTTAGTTTTAATCAGTATTTGTTTTTATCACCTACTAATAAGTAATTAATCACCTATCATTGGACTGGATTCTAGAAACACAAAATGTAATGTCCCTGCCCCCACAGAGCTCATGGTCTTCTGGTAAGAGAGATGGACCAAGCAGTGCCCTAAGAGTAATAAAAGAAGTGATGGATTGGAGATTATGGGAACAAAAAGTAGAGGTAACCAACCTAGACTTGGAAATTTGAGCAGGATTTCCTGGAGTAAATAACATCTGACCCAAGATCTACAGAATGAAACAGAGTGGTCCAGATGTGAGGTAAGCAGAGGCTGAAGCTTCAAGATTTAAGGAAAAGAGGGTTGGGGGGTAGGCAATGAGACTGCAAAACTCAGCAGGACCATGCCAAAGAGACTAGATATTACTCTGAGGGCACTGGGGAGCCAGTAAGGGGTGCTATGCATAGGAATGATGTAAACAGAGTTACTTCAAGACAGACTAATTGTTTGGATTGTAAAGAAATGAGCCTGAAGAAAAGAAGCAGAAGTTAGTAGGCTAAAGAGAAGGGGACTGAAATGAACAATATCTCCACAGGAGAGGGAATCTGCTACATGGGTCATTAGATGTGGATGGCAGAAAAGAAAATGGAAGACCAGAGATTGATTTCTAGTTCGTACACTGGATGGACAACAGGGGGCTATTCATGGAGACAGGAAACACAGGAGAGAAGTCAGTTGGGGCGGGGAGGTGGGGAGATGACACAAAACTCAGTTTTGTATAAGCTGAGTTTGAGATGGTCTTTAGACTCCCAAGGGCAACTAACAATTGGCTCCAGGAGTCTGTATTTCAGAAGAGCCCCCAGACTGGACATACAGATGGGATGTCATCACTCAATAAATAATCCCTAGAGTGATGGGAAGGGAATGAAACTCCCAAGTAAGACTATGAAATAGAGGCAAAACCTGGGACCAAACCATGAGAAAGAGCGGAATTTAGTGGAAGGGTAAAAACAGGGGTGTTGCCAAATAAGTGAAATAACATGTCTGTATCTCCCCCTCCCCATGAGGACATTAAACTTTGTGAGGGCAGGTCCTTCACTTGTTAATTATTTTATTCCCAGCACCTGGCACTGAGCCTGGTGCAAAGCTCTGTGGCTATTTCTTGAGTGAATGAGTAAATTGTCTAAGGTCACACAACCAGAAAGTGGCACAGCCACAGTAGCCTGGATGACTCCAAACAGACTCTCTTCCCCCTGTGAACTGAGAGAAGAATCCAGGATTTGGAGTAAAGTGGTATGGAAGGTTTTCTAATCACTCTATAATTCCAGGATTCCAAGAAAGGACCTGTTTAATACTCTCATCACAAAACACTCAATGGGAAATTATTCAATCATTTCATTATTTCCTGGGTCTGCACCGCCTTCTGTAAACACTGAGCTCTGGGTTGAGTGAATTCCTGCAGACTCAGATATACACTGGCTTTGCTGCTGTGGTCATCAGCAGAAGCACGTACAGGGTGACCTTCTCTTTCCACCTGCAACCACAGTATGATGGACAAGGATCCCCGCCAGGCAGTCCATAGGATGCTACAGTTAGGGCCTTTCAGAGAAGGTTGTGTTGCTAAGTATGAAACCGGTGGGTGTTTACAATAAAGTTGGGGGTGGGATCAATCAGTTCATCTCACTCTCTTCTGGGATGGAATTTCCCATGCAGCAAAGAAATCAGCACTGCTGTTTCTACTGTTCGTTATAGGAATATCCATGTCTTAGGTAAGGTTCCTCTATATTTAGGTAAGATTTATCTAAATATATAAACAACCAAATACATAAATATCTAAATACTTAGATATTTGCACAAAGTTCTGTATTTAGGTAGAGTTTCTATGTTTCAGATTTCTCATAAAGAAAAAGTATACATACTGCTTGCTAAAAAAAACTTAGGAGAAGTGTTAATAAAAGGATAAAACATATTTCATAATCCCACCATTCAGAAATCATCACTGTTATCATTTGAGGTTATTTCCTTTCCTTTTCTATACACCAAACAAAATATATAAATACGTGTGTCAAATTTATATAATCATTCCCCTTCTGCTGAGCATTTATTTTGTATCTAGTTTTTCAGTACTGTAAGATTGTTATTAAAAACTCTGCCCATAAATTATCTACATTCTAGGCCATTTCTCTAAAACAGATTCCTAAAAGTGAATTACTAGGTCAAATACAAGTTAATTATTATTTAACCTTCTTTGATCTGACAGAAGAAAATTCTTACCATCTACCTGTAAATTATAAACAGATGCAAGAGTATACACAGATATATTACACACAGTCATACGTATTTACATATACTCCTACCAATTTCTAAAGGTCTAAAGGTACAATATGCAATGAGGAATTTATGCATCAGTTATAAGAGGAACTTCCTAAACAGATTTCTGCCTAAGTCACTTTCCAGGATTAAAAAAAAAAAAACACCCCGACAAAAAAAACAGAAAAATTGTGTAAAAAACTTGTGTTAAACTATACCTCACCTTCACGTGAATGTTTATTTATTCATAACATGTTATAGCCCACCACCGGCCATGGGAACCCAAATGCCACAAGGGATCAAGAGGTGCCAGAGCCAGGACAGACTCTGGACATCCTCTAATGCAAACCTCCCTCCCATTGCATGAATGAGGAAGCCAAGGCCCTGAGACAAAGACTGATTTTCATCTCCCACTTTAGTGATCAAGTCATGCAAATAGTAAATGGCAGAATTAGGATGATGGCAGGTCACTTCAGGTCAGTTCAATGCTTACTAAATATCTTGCACGTGCCAGGTACTCTCTTAAGTTCTGGAAATACAGACATGACTACAATAGGGTAGATGTCAGTGGCAGGGGATGGATGGGAAGCAAAAACAATAGGAGGAACTGTTAAAGAAAGCTGTATTTACTTTCCTCGACAGTATCTTTACTCTGTCATCTTCCATATATAAAGGAATTGTTTTTCCTCAACTTGGGTTCTAATGATGTTATTTCTTTTTAAAAAGAACTTTTTTTAATGTTTATTTATTTTTGAAGAAAAGAGAGAGACAGAGTGCAAGCGGGGAAGGATCAGAGAGAGAGGGAGACACAGAATCTGCAGCAGGCTCCAGGCTCTGAGCTGTCAGTACAGAGTCCAACTCGGGGCTCAAACTCAAGAACTGTGTGTGAGATCATGACCTGAGCTGAAGTTGGACACTTAACCGACTGAGCAACCCAGACGCTCCAGTGATGTTATTTCTTTAGAAGGAATGAATGGGTGGTGCCTGTTCAATAGGTTGGATGTCCGACTTCAGCACAGGTCATGATCTCACAGTTCCTGAGTTCGAGCCCCGCATTGGGCCCTGTGCTGACAGCTCAGAGACTGGAGCCTGCTTCGGATTCTGTGTCTCCCTCTCTCTCTCTGCCTCTTCCCTGTTTGCGCTCTTTCTCTCTCAAAAAAAAAAAAAAAAATTTAAAAAAATTAGAACGAATAAATGGGAACTTCTTATACTTTTTCCCCAAACTGGATACAGGGTATATATAATTATACCCACCAGGTCTCATAAAATAATAAACTTATGAAAACAACCATAATTGCTAACATTTATTGAGTGGTTGCTTTGTGTTGAGTACCATTCTACGCTTTCACTTACACTAATTCATTTGGGTTTGAGCTTCTACTAAATCAAAGCAAGTCCCTTGAGGAACTAATTTGAGAAAATCCCAAATGTGATGGGGCCAAATAACTAAAACTCAAGGAGTTTAGAGAATACCGTCTGGTTAGGCTGCACCTAATCAAGGTAGAAGGCAGCCATGTAAGTGGGAAAAATAAAGGTCATTGGAAAACAAGACACAAAGGCTTGCTGGAAAGGTGGTATCATCTGGCACAGGAAATTGATCTGAAGTTGAGAACCTTGCAGACTCACTGGTTCAATCAATGCTTGGTCATTCTCCAGTTAAGGAGATTAGCTTCACAATACGTGATGCCAGTTCCCTCAGTTGAAATGGAAACTAAAATTTGACCTGAAACAATACTATTTGCTTTCTCAGTTGGGAGGTTTTCAGAGGCAGTCAAACAAATAGAAAAAAGTCACTGATTACAAAATAGGGGGGGGTTGGGGTGGAAAGAGGCACAAAATTAGGACTGCTTGGTTGAGACGGGTCAGACGGTCACTTACAGGCCAGATGTGAGTAGAAGGTATAGGATGAGGGCATGATACCATCACAGACTCTTTCAGCCTTTCCTTAGTTTCATCTGATTTAACAACTCATCTCAGACTGGGTAAGTTTTATCAGGCTTTTGGTAGATCATACCTCCCTACCAAATTACCCAGCAAGACATTTTATAAAACTAGGCATCTGTTTATCCCTCTGCAAAACTCAAAGACTTGAGGGTAGAACAGAGTGTTCTCATGAAAAGCCACAGTAGTGACTCTGTCAACAGGCTGAGCTCGGGTGTGTCCTGTGGTCCATGAGGGTGCTACAGGCAACAGACCCAGGAGGCATATCTTGACATGCACAGCTGACGCTCAATGAAGGAGATTCCGGCTGTGGCTTTGACAGTTCTGGGTAACTGAACCAACAAAGTGGCGTCTCCAGTTGCTCTGCATTTTATGCCTGTCTACTTGTTTGGCAGTGTCCAAAAGAGCTAAGTGGTTTTTACCACATCCAAGACTATTACATGATAGAGCATGAAGATCATAATGATCACTAATTGTGGGTGACAGGCATTCAATGTTAACCCTGTGCAAGGCACTGCACTCAATCTCTACCTACAATGTAGGACTTAGTAGCCATAACAATCCTATGAGGGCTACCAGCAGTAATAGTCATATCCCCACTTTAAAGAGGAATAAACTGAGGCTGAGAGGTTTAGTGACTTGCCCAAGGCCACACAGTTTGCTAGTAGGGAAAATGGAATTAGAATCCAGGTCTGTAAGACTCCAAAGCCCTGTGATATTCGCTTTTATAACCACTGCCTTCCATATTTACTTTAGGAGTGCCTCAAGCTTAATTTGTTATTTTGTTAACTAATTTGAAAAATGTAAGTCTCCAAAAAGGAACTATCATCTTTAGCATGTAAATGATCTAATAAAAACTGAGTCCCTAGACACAAGAAGTAGAACTCTGGGTTCAATGAATATGAGTGTTCCCCCAAAATCCGTATGTTAAAATGTAATGCCCAGTGTGATGACATTAGCAGGTAGGGCCTTTGGGAAGGATTAGGTCATGAGGGTAAGAGTCCTAATAATTGGGGTTAGTGCCCCTATAAAGAAGAACCCACAGGGCTCCCTAGCCCCTTCTGCCATGTGAAATTACAGCAAAAAGATAGTCATCTATGAACCAGGAAGCAGGCCCTCCCCAGACACTGAACCTCTCAGCACCTTGATCTTGGACTTCCAGCTTCCAAAACTGTGAGGAATAAAATGCTGTTGTTTATAGGCCACTCGGTTTATGGTGCTTTTTCACAGCAGCCCAAACAGACTAAGACACTGGGATTATCCTGAATGAGGCAATCACAGCACAACAGTATAAAATACTCTCTCTTATGTTTTGGCTTCCTCCCGCTCTAACCTTTTTTTTTTTTCCTTCCCCTCCCCCATGGTCTTCTGTTAAGTTTCTCAGGATCCACATTAAGAGTGAAAACATATGGTATCTGTCTTTCTCTGTATGACTTATTTCACTCAGCATAACACTCTGCAGTTCCATCCACGTTGCTACAAATGGCCAGATTTCATTCTTTCTCATTGCCAAGTAGTATTCCATTGTGTATATAAACCACAACTTCTTTATCCATTCATCAGTTGATGGACATTTAGGTTCTTTCCATAATTTGGCTATTGTTGAAAGTGCTGCTATAAACATTGGGGTACAAGTGCCCCTATGCATCAGCACTCCTGTAGCTCTTGGGTAAATTCCTAGCAATGTTATTGCTGGGTCATAGGGTAGATCTATTTTTAACTTTTTGAAGAACCTCCATACTATTTTCCAGAGCGGCCGTACCAGTTTGCATTCCCACCAACAGTGCAAGAAGGTTCCCGTTTCTCCACATCCTCTCCAGCATCTATAGTCTCCTGATTTGTTCATTTTAGCCACTCTGACTGGTGTGAGGTGGTATCTCAGTGTGGTTTTGATTTGTATTTCCCTGAGGAGGAGCGACGTTGAGCATCTTTTCCTGTTGGGATGAGCACTGGGTGTTGTCTGGAAACCAATTTGACAATAAATTTCATATTAAAAATTAAATAAATAAAAATTAAAAAAATAAAATACTCTGTCTAAACACTTCTGACTCTTAAAGCCTGTGATGTGCAACTATGCAAGTCCCTGGGAGAATAGCCCTCACATTGCCCTTATGGACTTTGAGAAACTCAGGGTTCAGTTTTCCTTCTTTTAAAGAAAATTCTACAGGGGTACCTGGGTGGTTCAGTTGGTTTAGCGACCAACTTAGGCTTAGGTCATGATCTTGCAGTTCATGGGTTTGAGCCCCACATCAGATCTGTCAGCACAGAACCTGCTTCAGATCCTCTGTCCCCCTCTCTCTCTGCCCCTCCCCTATACTCTCTCAAAAATAAATAAATATTTAAAAAAAGAAAATACTACAAATTATGATCGATTTGCTCAGAGAGGTTTAACAAGCTGGGTGTTTTTCTAAATACATGTAATGTCTAGGGAAATGTTAAACATGAGAACACTGTTATTGAAGTTTCCAATGACAACACTGTTTGTGATAATAACCAGCCACAACTAGCCATTCTTACCATGAACAAGTACAGAGAAACCAAGTGGCCTAACCTTTCCTGTCTCACTTCCTGTCTCACCTCACCAGACACAGATTATAAGTATATATATCTAAAGTCACTTAAGGAGGCAGGAGAGTTCAGTGGGAAGCTTTGGAGTCATGAAGACCTGGGATTTCTTCTCCAAACATCAATTTCTTTATCCGTAAAATACAGATAATGATACTTCCTCACGGAGTTGTTAGAATAAAAAAACTGATGGTGTGTAAAGTGCATAAAGTATTTAAAAGTGCTCACAAAACAATAGCAATTAATGCTAGATAACTTTCTATTTCCTTGTACCTGACGGGGCATAAGGCCATGGGGAAATTTGGACACAAAGTCAACACCTAAGTGAACCCTTAATGAACTCCTTACCCAGGTTTTCAACTGTGAATCTCTTCATGCCTAGTTGAGAAACTCAACATCAGTTTTTTGTTTTTTTTTTAAGTTACCAAAGCTTCCGGTCATGCCTTTAGCCCATACAGCCAAGTGTTCAAACTCAAACCAAGTAGTTGAGATGTGCCAGCACACATTCAGAAACCAAGATTCACAACAAAACTCAGACCACCATGTGTTAGAACACCACATGGGTGAGCAATCAAAAGTGCCCCACATCACCTTAGAAGTAGGAAGGGAAGGAATTCTTCCTTCTGAACCCTGGAAGATCAACTGTAGGCTCCTTATGGGACAAGGAATGTGATTTATTTATTTTTGATTCCCCTGTTCCTTGTACAGCACTAGAAATATGATAGGACTTTCATAAATATTTAATGAAGAATGGGTGGAATGAATAAAATGAATTCAGACTGCCATGCCAGTTTGTACAGAAGGGACCCAGATTCTATCTATCCTCCTGCCCCACCATCCTCAGAAAGATGGACGCTGGCACTCTACACACTGAATCTGCATTCTAGACAACAGCAAGGAAGAAAGAGGGAGGGGAAGGGGAGAAGCCAAGGGTGAGATTCCTCTTCTTCCAAAAGACTTTCTTGGAGTTCCAAATAGCACTTGTATTTGGACATCATTAGCTAGGACTTAGTCACATGACCACGCCTGGCTGTAAAGGTGACTGGAAAATGTAGATTTTCTTAGTTGGGAGGCAATGTATACAGCTACAAATCACAGTTCTTCTAAAAGAGAAATACATATTGTCAGGAGACATACAGTATGTAGGTTACTATAATTACATAAGTAATTAATTAAAGCACTCATTAAGTAAACATCGTTAAAATTAAACTTTACTAGGTACCAGATACCGATCTAGGCATTAAGGGTATAAAGGTAACACATGGCATCTATTATTGAGAAACTCACTACTATACAAGACACCATACTTTACCTAGTCAACCAAGGTGATCAGGCAATAAGTCCTAATACTTTTCAAATCTGTCTCCTGTCTTCATCCTCTACCATTTCCAAGTTTTAGTCTTTATCTGGTTTTACTGAACTATCCTGTCTAGTCTAATGAACAGCTTCTAAATTTCCTTTTTCCATTCAAAGTCACTCTTAAAGCTTCTTGCTTAAAATCCATCATGTGCCCCATTATGTTTAGACAAGACCTGCATTTTTTCACTTGCCACGTATTATGTGGCTCCACTGACCTCTCCTAGCATCACCTGCCACCACCGTTGCCCTGGACTTCCCCACAGGTAGCACAAAGACAGCATGGGATCACAGCCTATGTGATGATGCTCTCAGACCAGGCCTTTGGTCATGCGTGGTCTCACCCAAGGCACTCTTTCCACTCACTTATCTGATGGACACCTGATCGCTATTTAAGGCACAGTTAAATCATCACCAACTCTAGGGAGGCCCTCTGCCCCTGTCTCCTTCCTCCTGTAGCTAGGAGTGGATGCTGCCTTCTCCTGCTCCCTTAGCAGCCCCCACGCATGCATCTCCATCTACTATGTATCCACACTGAAGTGAACTATCACTTTCCCGTTTTATTTTATGTCTTTCATCTTGGTATTCCCAGTGCGTGGCACACTGCAAACATCCATCCCTTCCTCCATTCATTCAAGAGAACCTCTATCAACCAGCTAGATCCACCTCCTGCCCTGACAGGCCTTACAATCTTAAAGGCATCTAAAAAGGAGTTGAAAGGGAGACAGAATAAAGAAAAGAAGGGAAGAAAGGAGGGAGGAGGAAAGAAAGGGAAAGGGAAGAAGGAAAAGGTAAGAAAGGAAGAAGAAGGAAAGGAAAGACAGAAAAGAAGGAGGTAATTAAATGTCAGTTCAGTCCTCTGGTGCATCAAATTGCTTAGCCTTCTCACAGTTTCTAAGAGATTTGAAAGCTGCTATCAGATTCACATTAATTCTTCTTTTCCCAACTAAAAAGCAATCTTTAGACTTTTCCCGCCAACATATCCTCTAATATCATGTCTACACTTACGTCTTCATTTTGAAATTGCCCCACTTTCCAAGCTTGATTCTCCTAAGAATAAACATTTCTGCTACAAGATCTAACCCCTTTTGCATTTTTTTTTAAAGAAAAACGAAACTTAAGCATATCAGTAATTGGCAATAAACGGAAAGGCTGAGAGTTCAAAGGTTTCAACCAGTCTTTTGAGGGGCTCTACAACACAGGACCCTTTTAAAGAACCTTGACAGGAATGTTAATTACTTAAGCAAAGTCATGCATGACACACACTTACACCAAGTGTCTGGTCAAACTTTAACAACAAATGTAACTTGAGGTCTCTGGCTCATCTTTCTGCTAAACAGAGCTCCAGAATTCAAATGGGATTACTGCCACAGACCTGTTCCTATTCAAAAATAAACCATTACAGAAAGCCTAGCATTTTCTTCATGGGGCCTCATGAATCCCTTCAGCTGCACAAACTCAGACCTTCTCCCTTGACAATCTTGACCACAGAGCTGCTATTCAAAGGTTTAGTATAGCAGCAATTCCAGCCACGCAGCATGCTTTGATGAGGTAGCAAGACATCTTCATCATGATATGTCTTTGCTGTGTGAAGGTCTTCCATCACCAAAAAGAATTTCCATCAGGGAAATTCTTACGTATTATTCCTCTGGATCAGAGTACTGAACACTGTCATTCATTCATTCATTCATTCCACAACCAGTAATGAGGATTCTTCTACACATAAGAGACTGGTAAACCCACTGTCCTGCCCTCAAGGTACTCAGTGTCCAGTGCTCCCGGGGAAGACAGACACATACATTAACAGTGATGACACAGTGTGATAAACTCTGCCAGCAGTGTACTCGAGGAATGGTGAGGTCAGAGGGGAGGATATTAATATTAAGGAATTAGAAAAGTCTTCTTGCAAGAATGATGTTTGAATGGGGTCATTTAAAGTGAGCAAAGTATGCTGGGAATGCGGTTGGAGAACAGGTGAAGAAATGAAGAGGACGCTTCAGACAGAAAGGCCACCTTGGGCTAGTGTCCAAACTTACTAAAGGATACAATGAACAAGGAAGGAAATTCAGCACAGTTGTAGGGTAAGAATTTGGAAGAATGAGGAGAGCAATGGAAGTGGGAGTTGGAATGGTAAACTATTAATTCCTAGCACCTTAGTTCAATATTGATGCAGTTAGAAAAACCCCTGCCCAATTGTGCCCAGCAAAGAGGACACACAGAACTTAGAAGTTCTGATGAGGGGGTTGGGAAGAAGAAACTTTGAACACATCATATACTTCTACATTATGGCCAAGTGCTACATGGAGTTCCCTGATCATTCAGGAAGCAACAGTTTATGACCTTCCTTAGAAGGAAGGAGGCAGAAACCTAGATGATGGGATAGGTCAAAGAGATATAAACTTAAGCTATGTCACATCTCTACTCTGAGCAGCAACTACTATTCCATATATGTCAGCACTTGGTGAAATGAGAAATTCAAACAATGGATCAAACCACACAAGACGGAGACTGGAGCTGCCTACCCAGTATCAACTCTTCCCTTATTCCTTACTAACAGAACCTCAGTGCAGTTAGGTGTGGCCATGTGACCAAGTTCTGGCCAATGAGATATAAAGATAAGTGTTATGTGGGATGTCGTGCATACTTCTAAAAAGATAGACCATGGACACATGCCTCATTTGTCTTTTACCCTTCTACTTTTCCCTGCCTGGAATGCACTGTGATAGACAAAGCCCCAGCGGCCATCTTGTGATCCTGAGGGTGGAAACTACATGCTATGGATGTAGCATATATGTAGATGAGTGGAAAGATAGGAGTAGACATGACTTCATGGAGCCACCATGTAAGCCTCAGACTTGTCACCTACCTCTAGACTTCTTTTGTGTAAGAGAATAAAACTTCAAATCGTGAAAGCTACTATATTCAGGTTTATCCTAACTGTTCAGCCATATACTTCTACTTTCCTTTCTTTCCTTTGGGCAAAGAAGAAGAAATTCCAATCCTGTCTGAAAATGTGCTTCTCTTATTCAGGACTCATAATATGCACTTAAAGAAAAAATATGCACCTGGGGTTTTGAACACTCATATACCAATGCTGCTACTCCTTCCCCTGAAACCACAATCCTGTATTTCTGTTGTCAAAATTGTCAAGCAAAGGATTATATGTGTAAAGGAAGAATGGGAAGCAGCTGGAGGACTCAGCAGGAAAAAGAAACTCTTAACTGACATACTGTTGCTTGTACACAAGGTGACAAATAAAGGAATTTGCAAAGGAAAAAGAAAGAAAATATGAGCAGAGAGCATGAAGTGGTTTTCAGACATACTTGCCTAACCGTGAATAATCTATGTCAATCAACAAGAAAATAAGTAAATAAATAAACATAGCAAACTCTAAACAGCTATTCGAAGGGATGAGGTGCTCTGATAACTGCTGCCATGGAAAGATCATCAAAGGATATTGATCAGTGCAAAAGCAAGTTGCAAAACACTTTATACAGAAAAGTTGCGTGAATGAATGAATGACTAGATCAACGAGCAGACAGACATACTGAGTGATGCAGTGGATGTAATGCTTTAAAGACATGCAACCAATGTGCCTTCCTGTCCTTCCAAGCAGCCATTCCATTAGTATGACCTCAGGAGATGGGAGGAGCAGAGCAGGAGGAGAGCCAGATTTAAGGGGAGTCCCACTCTCCTGCCTTTGGGGAAAGTATGAGAAGAAGAAACAGGATGCTTCTTGGCATCATGGAACCTCATCCCCCACAGTGGGCTGAAATTACAGAAAGGCAAAGGGGGACAGAGTTATTCTTGTTAAGGGGAGAGCAAAATCCATTCGGAGTATGTACTGCACTTCCCACCAGGAATTCTTGGAAGGCAGGGGGATCTCCATACACAGAGGCCCTGTACTGACACAGAATTGCAACAGCACAGTAACACTGGCATTTTCGAGCTGCAGGAGGGCACTTCAAGGCTGTCCTTGACTCTCAGGAAGATGTAGCAGGAGCCAGTTGGTGATAGGAGACAGTTTGCCACATGTGTCATAATATACAATCGGGGTGAGTTTTCCACTGGGACCACTGCCTACAAGTTCATCATCCATACACCTATTCACACTTATTCATCCAGACACCAACCAAGACTGGCCTAGCCAAACCCAAAGCAGAGGACCCCAAGAGGCCAGAGGCACAGGCTTGAAACCGAACTCATTTTCCACCTCCACTGCCCCACTGTAACTAGAAGGAAGGCAGCACTGAGGAAGACCAGCTAATTTATAATTATTTTTAAAAAGAGGGGCGCCTGGGTGGCGCAGTCGGTTAAGCGTCCGACTTCAGCCAGGTCACGATCTCGCGGTCCGTGAGTTCGAGCCCCGCGTCGGGCTCTGGGCTGATGGCTCAGAGCCTGGAGCCTGTTTCCGATTCTGTGTCTCCCTCTCTCTCTGCCCCTCCCCCGTTCATGCTCTGTCTCTCTCTGTCCCAAAAAATAAATAAACGTTGAAAAAAACAATTTAAAAAAGACATTACCTTTCATCAGGGAAATACAAACCAAAAGCAGGATGAGATACCACCTCACACCTGTCAAAATGGCTAAAATGAACAACACAGGAAACAACAGATATTGGCGAGGATGTAGAGAAACAGGAACCCTCTTACACTGTTGGTGGGAATGCAAACTGGTACAGCCACTCTGGAAAACAGTATGGTGGTTCCTCAAAAAGGTAAAAATACAACTACCCTATGACCAGCAATCACACTACTAGGTATTTATCCAAAGGATACAAAAATACTGATTTGAAGGGGTTCATGCACCCTGATGTCTATAGCAGCATTATCAACAATATCCACCTATGGAGACAGCCCAAATGTCCATCAACTGATGAATGGATAAAGAAGATGTGATATGTATACATACATATACAATGGAATATTACTCTGCCATCAAAAAGAATGGAATTGTACCATTTGCAAGGATGTGGATGGAGCTAGAGAGTATTATGTTAAGTGAAATAAGTCAATCAGAGAAAGACAGATACCATATGATTTCACTCATATGTGGAATTTAAGAAACAAAAGAGATGAACATAGGGGAAAGGGAAAAAAAAAGAGAGGGAGGCAAACCATAAGAGACTCTTAATTATAGAGAACAAACAGTATTAACGGAGGGAAGTGGGTGTGGGGATCAGCTAGATGGGTGATGGGTATTAAGGAGGGCACTTGTGATGAGCACTGGGTGTTATATGTAAGTGATGAATCACCAAACGCTACTCCTGAAATCAATATTGCACTGTATGTTGACTAGAATTTAAATAAAAATTTGAAAAAAAAGAAAAAAAAGACATTACCTTATCTTAGCACATCTCAAAGGTAGTGTTTTCAACTCCATTATATTTGCATATGCATTTTTAAAGGTTTATTTATTGATTTTTGAGAGAGAGAGAATGAGCGGGGAAGGGGCAGAGAGAGGGGGAGATAGCGGATCCGAAGCGGGCTCTGTGCCAACAGCAGATAGCGCGATGTGGTGCGTGAACTCATGAACTGTGAGATCATGATCTGAGCAAAAGTTGGATACTTAACTGACTGAGCCACCCAGGCATCCCATATGCATTTTTTTAAAGTTCTGGAACGGTATCAAAGAAAATGGTAAATGGGATTGGGAATCAAGACAGAGTGGGAAGAAGAGTGACTTCTTACCTTATACTCTTCAGTCAGATTAGAATTCTTTCACCACAGCTTGCTATTACCTTTAAAATGTTTGAAAATTAGTTTTAAAAATATATTCCTCAGTGCACCTGGGGGGCTCAGTTGGTTAAGCATCCAACTTTTCATTTTGGCTCAGGCCATGATCTCACTGTCTGTGGAATCGAGCCCCATGTCGGGCTCTGTGCTGACAGCTCAGAGCCTGCTTGGGATTCTCTCTCTCCCTCTCATTGTCTGCCCTTCCCCCACTCACATGTGCAAGCATGCACACTCTGTCTCTCTCTCTAAGATAAATAAATAATATATATATATATATATAAACATGTATATATAATTTATTATATATATAATTTATCACGTATATATTCCTCAATGGAGTTGATTCCACAAGCTCTTTCTGCAACGTATCAGGATGTTTAGAAGCAATTCACAAAGTCAATACATGACGGTGATAAGGGACCACTCAGATACACTGAGTTAGTGGAAGAGAAGGGATGTGGGTAGAATTTGGGCTACTGCCTTGGGCCCATCTGACAATAAAGAGCTAATGCTTATTGAATGCTTACTAATGTCTGAAGTACCATGTTAAGCACTTCACCCTTATTAAGTCATGTATTCCTCAACAATACTATTAGTTAGATTCTGGAACTCTGTGTAAAATCTGGAAATATGTGACTTGGAGGCCTCTGGTTACATCTACTTTCGTCTTCAGCTTCCTGAGGGCTATGCTGTGTTGATCAGTAACTCTCCGTCCTCTTTAGGAACGACCTTCCTGATGCTGGCAGCGATCAAGCTGAGCAGGACCAGCCATCCTGCCAGAGTGATGCAGAAGGATTTTTTCCAGTGAGAGGGACTCAGTCCAGGCCTCAGTCTAGATGCCTTCTCCATGCCTTAGGAACACTGGTGACAGTGCCTTTTCCTGAGGTCCAGTGCGTGCTAAAGCTTGAAGAGGCTTCAGACATCATCTCATCCAAGCTCCAGGTCACACAAGCCCTAGCATGGCTGGCTTCACCAGCACCACCGCCACCCACAGGAGCCATGGTGCCCATGGGGCCAGGTCACCAGAGCAAATCTCCAGGGCACTGGCATGCCAGAGCTGCCCTTCTGCCTTCCCTTCCCAAACAAGTACTCAATGACCAACTCTTGGTAGAGATAATTACGGGTAAAGAACACAGGCCGAGGACCCAGATGGCTTTCAAACCCAGACTCAGTTGCCTCTCTAGCAGAGAGGCCCCTGAGCCACAGTTTCTTTATCGTTAAATTTGGGATGACAGCCAGAAATGAAGCAGCAGTAAGGAAGTGTGTGAGCCCACAACACAATGTAGTACACATAGCAGGCACTCAGGCAGTGGTAACTGCAATCACTATAGCTATTGAAAGCACATATGTCCGGCTTATCTCAGAGCCTTGAATGCCAAGCCATTCATCTAAATCAGATATGGCAGAGGGAAGGGGAAATGGAGAGTGGAGGAAGGAACATGAGAAGAACACACCATTCCCCATTTGCCCCAGGTTTGTTAAGGATGTAAGCTTGCTGAGTTCCTTTCTGGTCCTGAGGGAAAGATGGAATCCTGGCACTTTTAGTTTCCCTCCAGAAGAAGAAATAGCAACACAAAAAAAACAGGAAGCCAGCTGAATTTATATTTCCTACTTTGATTTACACCCCCTTTCAGTTCACAATCATTATTTTTAAATTAATACTTTAACTGTCTCTCCCAAGAAAAAGGAGGGATAACTTATCTGTTTTTAAAAAGAAAATAAACCCGAAGGGCAAAGAATCTGCCCCCATTGAAATAATTCTCTTTAGAAAAGCTATAAATAAGATTTCTGATTTAAAATTGAGATAAGATTATCTGAAAGAGATGGGAGAAAAAAAAACTGCCAAAGAAAAAAAATTATGTCTATGTTAGCAAACTCCCTAAAAGGATTAGTTCCTTTCAGTTAAGAGGATTTTTTTTCTTTAAAAGCTTCTTCCCAATTAAAAAAAAAAAAGTAAAATTAATATCTGTAAACCCCTTCAGACATGTGAACTTAATTTCACTTAACCTGGCTGGCCCCAGGGGTTCCAACTCCTTCCGAGGTCCTTCTGACTGCCAAATCTCTCCACTTGTCCAAGCTTTACCTCTGCCATTCAGTCCCCATCTCCTACCACTAAGAACGTTCTCCAGGGAGCTATTAATCACCAATCCAATTCCCTTGGATTCTGTGGGACCTGACCAAAGCTATCCACTGTTGCATCCCTCAAACTACACTGGCTTGCTTTGCCCGTTGGTCTATCCTCCATGTCTGCTGTTAGCCTCTTAAGTCCCTCCATTGCCATAACAGAGATTCTTATTAAAAAGCCCGGGGTGCCTGGGTGGCTCAGTCAATTGAATGACCAACTCTTCTTTTAGGCTCAGGTCATGATCTCACGGTTAATGGGTCTTTATTTATTAGTACCTGTGTCAGAGACTGCTACCTGCCCAGAGCACATCTACCAAAATAGTAGAACTGTAAGCTAGGAATCTGGTTTCCCATAGAAGAAAGACTCGATTTTTCAGCCTCCCTTGAAGCTAGATGTGACCAAGTCTGGCCAATGGAATGTGGGAAGTGGATATGCCCTCCCTTCATCCCTGTTACCCCTTCCTTTTGGAGGAGTGTAGGCATGCTTGTGAGCCATCTTGGTCCATCTGAATGAGGTCTACAAATTAGTAAAGGTGAAACAACAAGAGACTGAGAAGCTCTGAATGGCTCATGCTGACTTGTCTCTTGTAGAATCCACTGTTATTTCCAGTGAGTGTTTTAGCAACCAAATTTATATCCTGACTAGTACACTACACAGTGATGATTATGCTAAACTCATTTGCTTAGCTCAGGTCTCACTCCTGAGGTTCATTCTATCTCCCCAAACCTGGAGACATATCTCCTCTTGTCTCTATCTCAGATTCTGACACACCTGCACTGTGACTTCTTCCCCAGTCTACTTTCCTCCCAGTTACCTCTCTCTCTCTTTCTCTCTCTCTCCCTTTCTGAGGGGAGGAGGGGTACACAAATAGTACTGCATTTTTTGTGCTGAAAACCTTCCTGTTATCTTTGAATACAGCCTCTCCTTTAGGTTCCCAGTTCTATTTAAGGTGGTGTTCAAAGCCTCTCAAAACCATCTCAAACCATCCTCTGCTTACAGGCCCCACCCTCACCTAACTGAAGGCCCTCATTGTAGCAAATCTATGCAGAATTTGGGGCGCCTGGGTGGCGCAGTCGGTTAAGCGTCCGACTTCAGCCAGGTCACGATCTCGCGGTCCGTGAGTTCCAGCCCCGCATCAGGCTCTGGGCTGATGGCTCAGAGCCTGGAGCCTGTTTCCGATTCTGTGTCTCCCTCTCTCTCTGCCCCTCCCCCGTTCATGCTCTGTCTCTCTCTGTCCCAAAAATAAATAAACGTTGAAAAAAAAATTAAAAAAAAAATCTATGCAGAATCTAAGCAGAAAATTCTGCTTCCAGTGTCCCCTGTCTACTGCAACCCTGTAGGAGCCACCATTTATTTAGTACCTAATAGTGTCAAGCCCCAGGTTGGACAGTGTATGCACATTATCTCTAATCACAACAGCCACTAAGGTAGATATCATTATTGTTAGTTCACAGATTAAAAAAAATCTGAGGTTCTAGGAAATTAAATAAAACCTGTCCAAGGTCACATGGCTGGTAAGTGGTAGAAATAGGGTTTGAACTCAGGAGTATCCAAGTTCTATTCTGCCACTTGGCACACTGGAGAATGAATGAATGAATGCCTCCCCACGCTCACTCTTGTCAACCTTCCTAAATCACAGCTCTCATTATGTAATTTTCATTTTCCCAAGATGGAGCCAAGGGTTAAGCCCCCATAATTTTCATGGCCCCCTACCCCTTAGTAACCCCAAATAGGGATGTCATCCAAGTAAAAACAGTGTGGTTGCTTTGCAATGTAGCTTTAGGGCAAGACCTCAAATCTTTACCACCACCTCTCCCCAAAAGCCACCCTCAAGTAAACATACAATCTAGGTAAGAACTTTTGCTTGCTGGCTCTAAGACAAATCCTCTGCCCTTCTCCATCACCCCTATCACCAACCAGAAAGTTATCCCCAAAATGTTCCTAGACAGAAATTTTGGACTCACCACTTTTCTACTTGTGGCATCCAGGAATCCACATTATAAATATCAAATTCCCTGGCCTGGCTTCAAGGCTCTCCATGATTCAGGCAAATCTTGCCTATGCAACCTCATCCTCAATACTCCCCTACACAGAACTCCAGCTCCAGCCAGGGCTCACCTGTCATCTGGCCCCAAAATAGGTCTCCTTTCACTGCTCCTCACCTGGGCCCCTACTAGGGCTCCTACTTGGCCTTCTCTTTATCAGCCTATCCTCCTGGATCCTTCTAGGCCCAACTTGAAGTCAGGTCTAAAGCCTCAGATTCCCAGTGTTCTCTCCTTCCTTAGACTTCTAGAGCACTAGTCCTCCAAAGGCTACCCACTGCTCTTTGAATGAAATCCAAATTCCTTACCTAGGGCCTCCATAACTTAGCCCTACTTTCTTCTATGTCTAGGACCTTCCTCATAAAGACCTGGCATGTGCCTGCTTTGGAGCCTTTGTATTTGTTGTTCCACTGCCTGGAGTATTCTTCCCCCATATGGCCCATTCTCTTTCCTCCTTTAGATCTCATTCTAGACGGGAACTATGAGAGAGGCCTTCCTTGCCCACCCCTTAAAAAAACAGTAAACCCTGCTGCCTCCCTCCCTGCCACACACTCTGTATCCCTCCTGGCCTGCTACTTTTCACCATTGCCACCTGGCATATTATATATATATATATATTTCTTTATTTTCACTAGAATGGAAGCTCCATTAGGACAGGGATTCAATTTGTTTTTGGGTTGTTGGTGCCTGTTACTCAATGAATTAATGTTGGATGGATGAATGAATGAGTGAACCGATGGATGAATGAACGAATCTAGCACCACACTCCACCTTGAGCATAGATTTCTCCACAACCATTTTCTTTTTTCCTTTAGGTTCTTCCAGGTTTACCCCTTCTTCAGCACCTTTGTACTTCACATTCCCAGGAGTGGGTCTAGGTTTTGTGGGTTCTGATGCTTATATAACCAGGGTGGGTGGGTAGGTGAGTTGGGTGGGTGTGTCTTTAAGAAAAATTACAAATGTGGGGCATCTGGGTCACTCAGTCAGTTAAGTGTCCAACTCTTCATTTTGGCTCAGGTCATGATCTTATGGTCATGAAATTGAGCCCCAAGTTGGGCTTTGTGCTGGGCATGGAACCTGCTTAAGATTCTCTCTCTCCCTCTTCCTCTCTGCCCCTCCTCCACTCATGCTCACATTCTCTCTCTCTCTCTCTCTCTCTCTCTCTCTCTCTCCCTTCCCCTCTCTCTCTCTCCCTCTCTCTCCCTCTCTCAAGAAAAAGAAAGAAAAATTACAAATGCAAAATAACAAAGGCCCTTCAGAGGGCCTTGGAGAGAATGCATAAGTCAGAGTCAAGAGCATCACCTTCAGTAGCTTCCTGGGAAATCATCCTCTACACATTCACCTTGCCTGGACCACTCTCTCTCAGTTCCCTAGAAGGCACTTCGCTTGCCAGCCAGGCCTCTGCTCAAAGTTGTTCTCCCCTTAGAAAAGAATTCATCTTGGGGCGCCTGGGTGGATCAGTTGGTTCAGCGTCCGACTTTGGCTCAGGTCATGATCTCATGGTTCATGAGTTCAAGTCCCACAATGGGCTCTGTGCTGACACCTTAGAGCCTGAGGCCTGCTTCAGATTCTATGTCTCTCTCTCTCCATCTCTCTCTGCCCCTCCCCTGCTTATGCGCTCTCTCTCTCTCTCTCTCTCTCTCTCTCTCAATCTGTGTGTGTGTATGTTTAAATAAAAACATTAAAAAAAAAAAAAAGAGGGGCACCTGGGTGGCTCAGTTGGTTAAGCATCCGACTTTGGTTCAGGTCATGATCTCACAGTTCGTGGGTTCGAGCCCCATGTCAGGCTCTGTGCTGACAGCTCAGAGCCTGGAGCCTGCTTCGGATTATGTGTCTCCCTCTCTCTCTGCCCCTCCTTCACTTGCACTCTGTCTCTGTCTCTCAAAAATAAATAAACATAAAAAAATTAAAAAAAAAATTCTCCTCAGTCCTCCTCCATCACCCTGTTTTCTTCATGTCCCTTATCATTCACTGACCTATATTAATATTTCATCTACTTGTTTACTGTCCATCTTTAACACAGCACATGAGAGACTGTCTAGTTCAAAAGCGCATGGAGCCTGGAACAATGTTTGCCACATAGCCATGCCCTGAAAAGAGTTGCTGCATAATAAAATGAGCCCAACAGGCATCTCTCCCCTTTTCTGAAAACCCAAATGATAAATAAGATCAGGGCAAAGAAATCCCGTAGTTAACTCTCCTCTTTTCCAGGGCTTCTTGTGACATCTGAGAAGGTGGGCCATGACCATTACACTGCTAATGAACAAAGACAACAAGTTACTTCTGGCTTTCACCGAGTTCCTTCTATTTCTAACTCAAAAAGCTCAGCAGAATCTCCAGAAAGAACTTTTTACTCAGGAAGGATCAAAGGCTTTACTTCACATACTATATTTGTGGATGCTGGGATTTTCTAGTCAATTTACTGAGGTTTATTGTTTGTTTGATGAAAATTTTTGGTTGTATTTTCATCATCTTTCCCCAAGATGAGTGGTGATCTCCCCCAGCTAAGTTCATAGCTTTGATGACATTTTGGTGCCATTTTTCTGTTTCCTTTAATCTGGTTTTAGAATAGTTTAACCTCTACGAGACATCCATCATTATTTCCTTTTTCTAAGTGTAGGGTAGCCCACTGGTTCTCAAACATGGCCGCCTTCAAATCCACTTGTGATGCCTACAACCACCATACATTTGGGGCACTTGCCCTAGATTAATTTAATCAGAATCTCCAGAGGCTGGCAGGGCATTCTGTATATTTAACAAGAACCTGAGGTGACTGTGATGTGCAGCCAAATTTGGAAACTGCTATGAGGAATCCAAGAGACTCAGATAATAAAGGAATCTTTAAGACATTTGCAAAACAAAGGTCGAAGCAACTGGACGAACTCGGAAAAAATGAGTAGGTTTACGAATGTTGTGTAATGAAAAATAAAAGCATCCACTCCCATCCCTCAAGCACATATTCACACACATACATGCCCAATTCTCCTTGATCTATACAAGTCACAGCACTGGCTGGACTAGGGCAATCAAGAAGGAGAAGATTGGCTAGGTTGGTTAAGCATCTTACTCTTGATTTAGGCTCAGGTCATGATCTCACAGTTTGTGAGATCGAGTCTCACATCAGGCACTGACAGTGCAGAACCTGCTTAGGATTCCCTCTCTGTCTCTGTCTCTGTCTCTCTCTCTCAAAATGAATAAATGAACTTTAAAAAAAGATTACTAAAGTCTTCAAGTTCCCAGATTATTCCTTTTCAGAAATTTAAACACTTCTGGAAATGATATACAACCTTTCCAGTTTTGCAAGGACCAGACAGGACACTGAATTCAGGAGAGAATCACTAAGCTGTTAGTATCTAGAAGAAATCTAGTATTAACTAAGATTCCAGGCACATCCTAAGAATGCTGTATAGCCACAGTAGCGTGTGGCAGAAAGAGAATAGCACCATAACCAGAAAACTGGCTGTATGAACTTGCGTAAGCAGCTTCACCACTCGAAGCCCCCATTTCTTCATTTATAAGATGATCATAAAACTAGGCACCCCACAGAATAAAACATGTTCAGATTTGTACACTGGACACTATTCAAATGTGGCTCTTCTCCTCTCCACCTATCCAAAGCCAGGCTCAAATCTTACCTCCTCACTGGGACTTTCCCCTATTACCTCACTTTGGGCAAAACCCTCTTTTCTCAGAGGCCACAGTGGGCAACAGGAAGGTAAGCTCATCAGTGAGCAGGTCGAGAGTGATAGGTGATCAGTGAAATCACTTCATGGAACCGAATTTGGATCTGATTCCTTTATTTTGGCTCTCCTCTCTCCCTTCTCCATGCTCCTGACTTTTCATAATCCCTTTCTCTGTTGAAAGTCCTCACCCTTGCCTTCATTATCTGGAACAGTTTGGTGCTTGGGCAGGGCTTGATGAAATCACACCATATTCCCTGAAGTTTTGCACAGAGTGTTGAGTTCTGCATTTGTAGTGAAGGATAATTCATTAAACACACTGTGCAATGTCGTTGAGGCTCTCGTGCGTTATAATGCGATGGCAATAACTTATTCATTATGAATGTTCACTTATGTTTCCAAACTTCATCATCACCTTTTATATCAAGTGCCTACCACACATTAGGTCTAGTCCTGGGAATAATATGGTGGTAAGCAAATCAGATAAAAATGTCTGCCTTCAAGGAGCTTACACTCCCTGGAAATAACAAATTTCCCATGATATTACCAATATCAGCTACTTTTCAGGAAAAGAAACTCTTCTTTCAAGTGCACTTAGTGCCAACATGCAATAGTCTTCAAATATGTTCAGCCCATAAGTAAAAAATATTTGACCACAATCCTTCATTATATGCAGATCTCTTTATTCAGAACTTATATTTATGTGGTTCTGTACTATTATAGTGTATTTTATAAAATATAGTCATCAAATATAAATGTGCAAAGGATGCGGTAAGGGATAAGTATAAATATAAGTTCTAATACTTTCAGTTCTTGTTTTTTCTTTCTTGTTATCCCAGTGGGATCGTCCTGCATGGCTCTAGAGCATGACCTTCAAACTCCAGGCCAGCCATTTATTACCTGTGTGATCTCGGGCATGCTACGCAACCATTCTGTGCTTCAGTTTTCTCTCTAAAATGGATACAAAACAATACTTAAGTTGCGGTGTTATTTAGAGGGCTAGATGAAATAATTTAGGTAAAGTATTTATTCCTGGTATATTATAAACATTCATAATGACAGCAAGTATTACCAAGATGTTGTTATTATTCTAAGTGGTGTCTGTTCACAAGCACAGTTTTGGAAGACAGATAGTGTGTCTCCTGATACAAAACTCTAAAGAGTATAGGACATGCTTCTTAGCCATTAGTATCAGGTATCAGGAAGGCCAAGGGTTCAAGACCCAACTGGAGATCATATTCTCCATTGTAACAGATGCAGGTAGGACATTATGGTATTTAGTATCTGTTCCCATTGTAAATCTTGTTTTGACCCCTGGGAAGGTTTTCTGGATGATACCAGTTCACACAGGTCTCAGCTGTCATGTCCTGCCTCCCGCCCCATCTCCTTCGCAGGCAGCCGCCTCAGACCCTGGGGAGCATGCAGTGGAGCTAGCTGGTACATGCATTACAGCTTATTAAAGGGCACAGAAAAGTGCTCAGGCCCCAGTGCAGATCCACGAGCAGTTTTCAAATTTCCCTGTTTGGATGGGAATGCTTTAAAACTGAAGTATGTTTTCCTTGGCAGAGGTACCCCCCATTAGATGCAATTTCTTCCTGACATTTCAGGGATTGTTTTATGTCTGCATTCTCTATAAGGACTGTCCATGGAGGTCAGAACGGAAATTACGGTTCTAAGAATGCTCACATTAGCATACAGGGTAAGGCACAAGTCCCAAGCTAAATATCTCCATCCTGGCCAGCCTGCCAATGGGATGATTAACAAGTCGGGCTGCCACACAGGGGACCGTACTGGGAGCGCTCCCGGGGCTGCTGCTCCCCGAGCCAACGCGGGCAACGTGTGTTTAGTCTATCAGAGTATTTACTCAGGACGCCTATCACCGTGGAACCGAGACAGCCGAGACAGCCGTCTGAGAGAGGACTGCCTGTGTCCCCTGCAGAGCACGGGGTGGGTGAGGCGGATGTATTCTTTCACAAGATTCCTTTCCCAGCCTAATCCAGTCCCCACTGCCAGGAAAGATTCGGTATGATGGTCAATCATGGTTGCCTTAGGCAAGCCTGACCCCCAAAAGTAAGGTTTCAGAAGGGTAACAGGTCTGCTAAAGCCTAGCTGCATCCTCTGGAACTCGGACATATGGGAGTACCCACCACTTCCCCCCTGACTGGGCTCATGCATGGCACTAGGACACCCTTTCTATCAGCCTTTCTGTCTTGGGTCAAAAATGCCTTGAGGAGGGGCGCCTGGGTGGCTCAGTCAGTTAAGCATCTGACTTCGGCTCAGGTCATGATCTCACAGTTTGTGAGTTGGAGCCCCACGTTGAGCCTGGAGCCTGCTTCAGATTCTGTGTCTCCCTCTCTCTCTCTGCCCCTCCCCCACTTGCGCGCGCATGCACGCACGCTCTCTCTCTCTTAAAAATAAATAAATATTTTTTTAAAATGTTTTTAAATGCCTTGAGGAAGCAAGGACTGCCTGTCACAGACATCCAGAGCCCCTGATGTGGAACACAGGAGCCATAACTTGGACCCTAAAGACCAGGGTTCGAATCAGTCACCTCACTGCTCTGAGTCTGTTATATACAATTTCCATACAGTGAGAATTATAAAATCTGTCTTCAAGCATTGCTTTAGAGGAGGATGACAAAAAGAAATCGAGGATAACAAAAGCCAATATGTTCAATTATTATTGAAATTTGAATACGTTTGTGTTTGTGCCACTAGAAGTTAGAAGCAATACAGCACAAATTAAGCAGACCAAAAAGAAAAAAAAAAAAAAAAAGGCACATAGACATTAAGGGAAAGAACTGGCAGAAAACTTTAGAAATACTATAAGGGTACCTGAGTGGTTCCATTGGTTGAACGTCTGACTTCAACTCAGGTCGTGATCTCACGTTTTGTGAGTTTGAGCCCTGCACTTGGCCTCTCTGCTGTCAGCACAGAACCTGCTTCAGATCCTCTGTCTCCCTCTCTTTCTACCCAACCCCCCCCCAAAATAAATAAACATTTAGAAATAGTATAAAAACTCAGAAATAGCATGGCCTCCATAGAAATAAAGCAGAGAGAAGGAACCAGTGGGCATCCGATTAGGTTACATACTGGAGAGTATAACCTGGGAGAGAAGTATGAGCTTTGAGTGCCTGCCCACAGCCACGTACCAACCAACAGAAGCCAGGGCTAAAGATGTGACAGAGGATGACAGGGCTGTGCTGGCCAAACTGTTAATGAATGAAAAGAGAGAAGCTGAGCATTTCTGCAGCTGAAGCAAACCTACATAAAAAAGCACAATACAGAGAAGGAGCAGAAAACATGGGAAGAAGAGGATCTGGGCAGAATAAGAGGGACACGGTTTTGTCTGCCACATTTGACCAAGGGGCCTTCCCAGTCCTCTAAAATAAAGAGCGTGGAGTTAGCATCAGCACCACCATGCTGCAGTTAGAGCTATCTATTCACTGTAATCTCTTGTGTTTATGTGAAGGAAGCTCTTTAGTAAACTGTATATATTTCAATTGACAATGTAGGTTGAGTTTGTTTCACAAATGCTGTGTGAGGTATAAAGTATAACGTCTAAGGTGTAAGACCTACCACTTCAGGGATTATACTATGGAAGAGAAAACAGGGCTCCAAGTCACCCAATTAAGGACCAAATACATTTAAATAGCATTTTTAAAAATTATTTGAGAGAGAGAAAGAGAGAGAGAGAGAGAGAGAGAGAGAATCCCAAGCAGGCTCCATGCCCAGAGCAGAGCCCAACACTGGGCTCAATCCCACGACCATGGGATCATGACCTGAGCCAAAATCAAGAGTCAGATGCCCCGTGGACTGAGCCATCCAGGCACCCCAAGGACCAAATACTTTTTGAAGCAGGACAGCCCTGATGGGTATGTTTGAGGTAAAGGTGTAGGTGGAAGGGAGAGAGGGGAGGTGGACCTGTGCACCAGCAGTCTCAGACTCGAAGGAATAAACATCAAAGAGGGGGTAAGCCTGCTTCCCAGAAATATGCCATTCTTCATCAGAGTTTTTCAAACTACAAGTCAGTACTCATTAGCAGATCATTAAACCAGCTCCGTGGCTCTCCGCTAGCATAGAAAGAGAAAAGGAAATAGAGTAGTCCAAACTGCCATGGAATAGAAAAGAAAAAACATGTTAGAGTGAACTGCACACAGAAAGGGAAAGCATTGATGTGAAAGCTGTATTTACATGGGTCTGAGTGTATTTACACGTAACTGAGTGTGTATACTGGGATGTGAGGGATTTTTGTTTGTTTGTTTAGGTTACGGTCAAAAAAGGTTGAAACCCACTGCCTTATAGGCTCTTGATAGGTTTCCACACGACACCATCTGAAAGGTGCAGAGCATCATCTTAATGCGGGTGGTTTTCACCTTTTCTCATGACTTGCATTCTCAGGCCTTTCAATGTACTATCTCCTTGATTTCCAGCGCTTTTCAAACCTGATGCCAAAACAGAATCTCCTGGGATATAAAAAAATTACCAATGTCCAGGCCCCACACCCATGGATTCTGACCTAATCAGTCTGGGTGGAGCCTAGCAAAGGGTATTTTCTACAGCCTCCCCAGATAATTCCAGAGGCTGAGAGCCTCTGGATTAGGTCATTCTACCCTCAGAACACCCTGGAGGGAAAAGTAGAGAAGAGACGATTATCCCAACTTTTCAGAAGAGGAATAAGATCCAAGGCAGTTAGGGGTGGAGCCACGGCTAAATCCATGTGTCCGTGTGTCAGAGTGGGGTGAGAAGCCAGGTCTCCCACCTCTGGGTCCAGAGAGTCCGCTTCCTGGCGTCCCACACTCACCACTTAATCCAATGTTTTTCAGTTTAAAACAAGGCCACCAATGAGGGGACAGACAAAGACGGTTCGAATCTCAGAATTTCTTTGCACAATCATTCTCAGAAGTGCGTCAACAAATACAAGTCCCTCCTTACTGGAATAGCGAAATAGACCACTTAAGTAAATCAAGCCATTTGATAGAGGCCAAGAGAGGTATTGATACTAGTTTTCCTGTCTCCAAGGAACAAAATACTGAAAGGCAAGGGCTTAAAATGAATGAAAATGTATCCAATGCACAATCAAATGAAAACGTTGTGGGCCCACAGCCAGGAATTATCTGCCAATTGGATCTCTTTCAGCGCCCTAAATTTAACCAGCTGGGATTCTTTTCTTCTCCCTCCCTTTTCTGTGAGTATCATCTTTTTCAACCTTCTGAAAGGAAGAGATTTTCTTTTTAATGGGAAATCTGTATTTCATCATAAAGATGGAACACAGTGTGCATGGTTTAGCCAGTCTCCTGGGAAGTAGGTTCTTTGTGTTAGTATATGTCTGGCATAAAAGAAAGACATTCCAGCAAGTTTATTTCAGGAATGATAGACTGGAAGCATATATATCTATGGAATTTAAGGTATAATCTCACCTTCATTCCTAACATATTAATAATACATTTGTAGACTACCTAATCGCTTTCACCAATCAATATAATCTCAAAGTTCCCAAGCTGTTCCAAAGTGCAATGAATAAGTGGAGGTAAGGGTATGGAGCGTGTGTGTGTGTTTATGAGATGGGGGGGAGAGAGAGAGTGGAAGAGGTGGAAGACTAAACTCAGCTATTTACAGTGGTCATGATTCAGTGGGAGCACAGGTATTCTTTTTGCTTACCTGTATTATTACAGCCTCTCTGTAACAAATGCTTTAGCACTTTGCAATCTTAGAAAAATTATTTTAACTAAAAAACAATAATCATCAATAGAAGTGAAAAGTAAAAACTACAGACTCTACCTATAATCAAAAGACAAAATCAAGGTTCTCTGTGCAAGCGTCCCTGGCCAGTCTGGAGCCAATGAACCACGATGCTCTGACTCTAGCTGACAAGCAGTGTGCTCACCTAGCATCTGCTCTCCTAGTGTCGGCAATTACCCAGATGAACTCGTTTCCTTTCCTGCGGCTAGGCAGAGTGGCTTCTCAGGAAGGACTTGGAGACCACACTGGGGGGAATTGGGGGGAGACCAGTTCCTTCGCTCACTTCTTAAAGACCAAGGCAGCGGAGCCCAGGGGCCTGCCCGGAGCCACATCCATGCAGAGACCATGTGCTCTGACCTGGGAGGGGCAACGTGGATTCGATGCTGGAGCCCTGGCCCAGGTTTGGGCCTCGACTGGCCTCTGCTCAAGGTCTGCTACAGAGGAGCAACCATCCTCACAGTGGGACTCAGAATTTCAGGAAGGGATAAATCCTGTCACAGCATCATTAAGTGTGAGAAATCTGACCAAGAAGATAATGGTAGGTCTCTGGGGTTATGGATAAAGCAAAAATGGGATTGACTTTCTGGCTGAGTCACAGCTGAGCATAGGAAGAAATCCAAAAGAGATGGGTCACCTGTTCACCTATCCATTCACTCATTCATTCCACGGACACTTCCTGAGTAGCTGATAGGCATGGCTGTTTCAACCAATCACTTACTTTGTGGACTATATACCATGTCCAGCTATGGGGAAGAGCGGGAGGTAAGATACAGCTTCATTTGCCACCAAGCTGTGCCTCCTAGCAAAGCACTGTGGCCCTCTCTTCTTCAAACAGAGATAGTGTTGGCTGACTGAGCTTTGTGCCTGCACAGCTGCACCTGGCCAGAGTAAGGGCCTTTTCCTAAATCTCACCAAAGTGGGATATGGGCCCTGTTCCCAGGGCCGTGCATCATGCTGGGCAATAATGATATGAAGATAAAAACGGCATGGCTCTTGCCCTCAAGAAAATTAATCTAGGTGGAGACAGAAAGCAAATAACTGTAATAAGGTATCACAATTGCTGTAAAATGGTATTAAAATCATGATAGAAGCAATAGAGAAAGAACATCTGGTGAAAAGCAATATTAACACTGTCCACAGTGAAATGTCTGAAAAGGACAAAGGAGAAGGAAGAGGAAGAAGAAAAGGAAAAGAACTCTGACCATTTATTGTCCTTATCAAACATGGGAAATAAGGCTCAGAGAAGCTGAGTGTAGCTAGTAAGGACAGAGGGAAGATCCTAAATCAGGTCCATCTATTTCCAGAACACTTGCACTTTCTAAAACACCCAGTTCCCCACTATTTAGTCTACAGACATTTATCAGGTGTGTGCCAGGCTGTGCCAGGAAGGGGGCGGGGCACAGGAGATGCAGATCTCAGAAGCCAGAGAAGGGTCCAGCTGAGAACATAAACTGAGAGTAGAGTGTCCAGGTTTGAACCCTACCTCTGCCTCTTCTTGCCTCGGTTACCTTCTCTGCAAAACGGAGAAAACAGTACCTGCCTATTGGGGTTTTGGTAAGGAGTAATTGAGGTAATACATGTAAAGCAATTAGAATGATGCCAGGTGCACAGAAAGCACTATACAAACTGTAGAGTACTATGCAAGTGTTGTTGTTGCTGTTAATGGTAGTAGCAGTAGTATCATCCTTATGTCACAGTTTAATGAGGGAGAGAGTATTTTATAAACACAAGTGACTGGGAAATCAATACAAAGCCCAGGAAGTGAGGAAGTGTTTAGATTAAAATGTCACTAAATATGTCTACAGCTCTTTGCAGTTAGGAAGACTGTCACACGCACAACCCTATGAAGCAAAAAGGACAGATATTATGTTATCCCCATTTAAAAGGCAAGGAAACCGAGAAGCTGAAGGACTTGTACAAACTAACATAGCGAAGCTGTGCCAGATTGCCGGCCTCCACTTATTTACTTGATCACAGTACTTTTTAAAAACTTTCTATTTGAAATTATTTCAAATTTACAGAACAGTTTTAAAGAATAATCTGGATGACTCCTCTATACCCTTTTTCACCAGATTTGTCCATTTTCAGCATTTCTCCGTAGCTGCTATATCATTCTGTATTATTTTTTTTTCTGAACTATTGAAGAGTATTGGTATAGATCATGTCCCTTCACTCCTTCATGCTTTCAATATATACTTTTTAAGAATAAGAATATTCCCACAACCAGAAAATGAGTAAGTTCTGAAGATCTAAAGCACAGCATAGTGATTATAGTCAACAATACTGTATTAGATGCTTCAAAGTCGCTAAGAAACTAGATCTTAAATGTGCTCACCACATAAAAGAAACCATAATTACATGAGGTGATAGAGGTGTTAGCTAACGCTACAGTGGTAATCATATGGCAATATATAAATGTATCGAATCAACACCTTATATACCTTAAACATACATAATGTTATACATCAATTATTTGTCAATTTAAAAAAAGGATAAGAATATTCCAAAGTAAATGATCAAAATCAGGAAATTTAATATTGATATATATTTTTATCTAATCCAGAGGCCATACTCCGATTTGTCAATTGTCTCAATAATGTCCGTCAGAGCTTTTTTTTTTTTCTTCCCTCCAGTACAAAATCCAGCCCAGGATCACTTACTGCATTTAATGGTTACATCTCTTTAGGCACACTTAATTTGGATAATTCTTTAGCCTCTGTCTTTCATGACACTGGCCTGTGAAGAAAACAAGCCAGTTATTTGACATGATGTTTCTTGCTTGGGTTTGTCTGCTATTTTCTCATGATTGGATTCAGGTTATGCACTCCTGGCCAGAATACCACATAAGTGATGCTGTGCCCTTCTCAGTGTATCACATTCCTGGATCTGGACATCTGGATGCCTCATGATGTCTGTCTGTTTCTCATTGGTTATATTAGCCTGATCATCTGGCCAAGATTGTGTCCATTTTCTCTGCAATAAAGCTACCTTTTACCCACTAATAACCAACAAGCAATATGTGGGGATACATTTTAAAACCATACAGATATCCTCTTCTTTATCAATTCTCCCACCCCAGATTTAACATCCACTGATGATTTTTGCCCAAACAATTCTAGGGTTGCGAAATGGTGACCTTCCAATTCCACCATTTCCTCTGCATTTATCAGTTGGCATTACACTGTAAGGAAGAACTCTTCCCTTTCCCCACATATCTATCTACCCATCTATCTATTACAGAATGGACTCATGGATTCCTATTTTATTCAGTGGGTTGTTATCCATCACTATCCTTATTTATTTCATCACTCACATTGTTGGCTAGCAGGAGCTCCTTCAAGCTGGTTCTTGTATCTTCTTGACATCAATCATGATTGCTTACTTTCTGGCACAACAAAACGTTCCAGGCTTAATTTGTAAGTTTCCTGCCCCAGCAATGGAATCAATCTTTTTTTTTTTTTTTTTTTTTTTCTGAAGGGCCTCTGGTTCTTTATAGTGGGGAATGGTATAACCGACACTTCTATTCTTAGCCTGCAGACAGTCATTGAATGAAAATCTGCCTTCCCTATGCAGCTCATGAATCAATGCAGAGACAAAAAATTGTTATCTGACTCTTCCTAAAGATGGGTGTATCAGAGCCTCTAACACACTCCTGCTTGTAGAACACCCACGTGCAGCTCCTAACTTCTTTCCTTCCCACTCATGCGTCCACCCTTCACAATAAAATGAGTGCAGGCACTCACTGAACCGTCCTTGGTAATTCAGAAAGCACTGGGAAAGTGAATCTCTCTTAACCTCAGAGGACCTTGCAGTGGACCTACTGTTGGTGAAAGGCTTAGGAGAAGAGAGCTGAATTCACTAACTCAAAATATACAGGGAAGGGTAGGAGAAATGGAGGCAACATTTAATACTAGATCCTCCAAGGACATTATTTCTTTGTTTTTTAAGTTTATTTATTTATTTTGAGTGAGAGAAAGAGAACGAGTGGGGGGAAAGGCAGAGACAGAAGGAGGGAGAGAGAATCTCAAGCAGGCTCCACACTTGAGACTGACATGGGGCTCAAACTCATGAACCAGAAGTCATGACCAGAGTCAAAATTAAAAGTCAGATGTTCAACTGACTGAGCCACCCAGACAGGTGCCCCTCAAGGACATTATTTCTAATCTTTACAACACTCATCTACATTGGGTTTTTTCATCCCTACTTTCGCATTTGCAGCTCAGAGAGGTATAATGATCCCCGTTTAAGATCACAGAGCTGGTGAGCTACAGAATTCAAACACAAGACCACCTGACTCTAAAGCAAAGGTCCTGAAATACACCAGAGAACCCCATTCGGTACAGATTTTTCTCTCATTTGTATCTTTTACTTTTAACCGATATTGTTTTTCTGAATAATAACTTTTCTGATATTCTGAAAAATGACTTTATTTCTGGATATCTTCTCTTTAATTAAAATAGAATGCAGAATGTGTTCCCCCAAGTTGTCTCTTGAAACTTCATTTCTCTGCATTTCAGGAAAATAAGTAAGCAAGTAAATAAATAAATAAAGTTTTCACTCCTTAGTTGTTATATACCTGATATATCACTTCCATAAATAACAACAACAAAAATCCATACACTAGTATTTCCTACCTTTACTGCACATTATGATATTTAAACACCCAGGATGTTTAAAAATTGCTGTTTCTGCTTCTAGATATCTCATTTAATTGGTTTGAAGCTGAGCCGGGCACTGGGATTTTTAAAAGATCCTCAGAGGGGCGCCTGGGTGGCTCAGTTGGTTAAACGTCTGACTTCAGCTCAGGTCATGATCTCACAGTCTGTGAATTCGAGCCCCGCATCAGGCTCTGGGCTGATGGCTCAGAGCCTGGAGCCTGCTTCTGATTCTGTGTCTCCCTCTCTCTCTGCCCCTCCCCCGGTCATGCTGTCTCTCTCTGTCTCAAAAATGAATAAACGTTAAAAAAAAATTAAAAAAAAAAAAGATCCTCAGACAATTCTAATGTGCAGCAAGGTTAGGGAAACGACGCCATATACCATGAAAATAAAATGGAAAGGAAATCGATTCTCGATTCTTTAAAGAATGATCAGGCATCTTGAAAATTAACCTGACCCTTTTTTATTCAGACAATGACTCAGGGTATTCTAGGAAATGAAATTAAAGCTGAAATTTGTTGCCTAATACAATTCTGAAATTTAAAAATAAAATAAAAATAAACAACAAACAAAACTGTAAAACCTAGCTTAGCAAAAGACTAGCAAGATTAAAATCATGGACTAAATTGAGATTTCATGGAACAACAATCCAATCAGCACTTATGGAGCCACTCAGTGCTAGGCATCTCACTAGGCACTGGGCATACAGTGGGGAGCATGTCAACATGCTCCAGGCCTCAAAGAACTTTGAGTAAAAAGGCAACACCCATAAACAGTGGTCGGTGTGAGGGAAAGTCACTAAGTTCAGGTACAGGGGGTTCTGGGAACACCAAGCCAGGTGTATGCCCTGGAGTGTATCATGGAAGACTTCTCTGAGGAGGCAAAATCCCAGCTGAGACTGGGAGGATAAGAGGGAGTTAAGATTTTGCAGAAGAGATGAGCAGCTGCTGGTGGTTAGTATTTAGGCAGAAGAGCATTACAGTAGACCACCTGTGAGCCTTCTGAACGTCTGATCAACGCTAAGCCTGTCTAAATGGGCTCTAAGGTAACAGGAACTGCCAAAACACCAGAAGAAGCAACTAGTCACAACTCAACAGACTAAGCAGGTGCCTCCTTTGTAATCTCATATGAACATTAAAAACATGCCAACAGAATACTCACTTCCTCCTCTGTCATATTTCTTGCCTCTAGGCTCAGGTAACCCTCACTTTCCAGGAGCACCTGGACATTCTAACTTGCAACTGTTCTGCCAATGTGGCTTCTCCCTTTCCCTGCTCAGGATTAAGATTATTCACTTCTCTGAGCCAGCCATGTCCAAAATGGCTATCTGAGGCAGCTTGCATTAGAAGATGAGAAGTGGTCACCACATGTGAATAAAGGATTCAGCCATATATACATATATATGTGTGTGTGTGTGTGTGTGTATATATGATCCATATATATATGGATCAAGTGAACCATCAGAGATTATGTAATAAACACACTGTGGAATGTGGAAGGGTCTACTTAGAAGAGTGCTGGCAGCAAGTAGCATAGCCCTAGAGTGGAAGAAGGACAAGCCCACAAGCCAAAGCCCTGCCAAAGTTCTGCACTAGCTTCAAACCCCACTCCAGAACAGGAAGTGGAATTACGTCCGAGATGACAGCAAAGAGATGGCCCAGGGCCTTGGAAAATTCCATCTAGTACATATTTCTTTGTTCAATGGCAAATGCAAAGCATCATACTGTCAGTTGCTAAGAGATAGAAAGATGAATGAGACATGACCCCCACCCTCAAGGAACATATAGTCAACTGAAGGAAGCAGCAATTGGCCCATTTCGTGGGCCAATTATCCGGCATTGGGAAACCACATCATTATTGGCTTGTGGCTCTAAAAACGATCAACCAAAAGGTTCACACAAGAAATAGCCTGAGTGTGTGATAAAAATTGGGCCACTGATGATACAAAGTTGTCTAAGGGCTGATTGCTTTGTTTATTGAACAAATGACCCTGTGCTTGGTAATGATGATAGAGAGCGGCCTAAGTCAGATACAGTCCCTGCCTTCAGAGAGTTCACTTTCATCACTGTACATGTGTTGGGTACCTTACAGATATTCAGAGAATTCTTATGTACAGTACTTCATGTGATCCTGGTAACAACTAGTGAGAAGCTAAAGTAGGGGTTTATCAATCCCTGAGGCTCAGAGGGGTTGAAGTACTTGCCCCAGATCTCCAGCTGGCAGTGACATTGACAGGATGTGTTATTCCGATTCTCAGGTCACTATACCTGCTTGCATGTGGTTTGAATGCACACTAGCTGACAAGGGAGGCAAGAAAAAAAAAAAGAATCTAAATAGTGCCAAGTACAATTTCTTGCTTCCT
This sequence comes from Lynx canadensis, assembly GCF_007474595.2. Classification (NCBI taxonomy): domain Eukaryota; kingdom Metazoa; phylum Chordata; class Mammalia; order Carnivora; family Felidae; genus Lynx; species Lynx canadensis. The sequence continues at coordinate 52,245,213 of NC_044310.1, read as the reverse complement.
AATCAATTTCTGCTTTTCCAGCAGTTATATATGTGTACCAAAAAAACAGTTCTTGACTTAGTCATGTATCCCAGGGAATGTTAACCTTCTAGCATTTGAGGTAAGGGTGTTTAAAAAAACAATTATTCCCCCAAAGCATGTACTTTATTGTTAGATACAACAATGATTGCTCTGTAGAAAAAAAAAAAAAAAAAAAGAATTCAAAAAGCAGTTGAATTCAAAGTGTCTACTTTTTACCTTTAGAGCACCGTCTTTCTTTCTTAGCTTTGATAAACCAAGGCAGGAAACTAATAGATTATAAATGCTTTGTGATAATGTCTTTGGAACCAATTGATTTTTTTCACTTATTTCTAGACAATACTAGATCAGCTGGAAAACACCAGTAGAGTTTTCCATAGCAACTCATGACACAAAAGACCTCCAATAGGAAGGCTGAAGGCACTAATCCTTTCTCCACGATGGTCACTTACATTTCTTTGGACTGTCACTTTCAATCAGCAGGTAATGCCACTGGAATTCCAGTTAGGACTTAAATGGACTTTCCCATTTTATTCCTGGCTAATCTCCCTTTCACCCTCTCAGAAACGCCAGCAACATCCAACTGGGGTTTGTTACCAAAGCCTTCATAATTTACAGGACATTTTTTTCTTTTAAATTTGAAACATCATCTACCTCATAAATAACTCCTTTTATCACAAGTGTGGATGTTCCTGTAATGCTACCTGCAACCTGTCAAACGTTTCAAAAGTTATCTAATGTGCTAGACAGAAACTGCTTTTGACCTCTGGGTTAACCAAAGTTAACCAGCAAATCTGACTGCTTCAAAGGCTCCCTCCTGAGCCAGCTGCTGCTGCAAGCTATAAATTACTGCTCCTCAGGGCAGCGACAAGACAGGGGACCAGGATCTTTGCCGACACTGTACAGTTTGTGATTAAATATGGTCTTGGCTTCCTTTCCCAGTAATCAAGTATGTGGACATTATATATAACAATGAGAAGAGGCCTTCCTGGCAACTGACGCACAGAATGATTAGAGTATCTTAACCGCTTTTGGAGTTTCAATTAGAGAAACTTGATTTTCTCTAGTTCATTACACCTAGGCCTAATCTGTGCCATCCACTACAATAAACCTGACCACCTCCCTGTGTCCCCAGTGTGCCACGACCTCCCATTACCTGTGCCTTCTATTGGCAAAGCCTTCACACACACACACACACACACACACACACACACACACACACACACACTTCCTCACCAGTAGAAACTCCTGCTCACTCACCTCCCAGACCCAGCTCAGGTGGAACCTTGTCTAGGAGACCATGCCCAACATGGTGAGCCTCTCTTACCCATGTTCCCAAGGCACCTTGGACACCTCTGCTTTAACACATACCACACTATGTTCTAGTGATTTCCTTACACATCTGCTTTAATCACAGCACAGTATGGCATCCTGGGTTCCACCACTGTCTGAAAAGGCAGATCCAGGTCTAAACCCAAGCTGGTCTTGTTCCCTTGGGAGATGTGGGCAAGTTGCTTAATATCAGGCAAGTTTCCCTAGCATATCTATTTAGGAAGGCTAAAAATACCTGCTTCAAACAGGCATTTGCTGTATGAAATGATTACATGAAAACAGATGCAGAAAGTGGCACAGATGCTGCATGAATGGCAGCTGTTTCTGCTTCCCTTCCCCACTGCCCTCCTCCCCCGGTTCCCCCTCCTCCTCTCCCTCTTCCCTTTCCTCCTCCCTCCCAGCATCATCATCAGTATTAAGTTCTAAGGCCCCATCAGCAACCAAGTCATCTATCCATCGCTATATTTTTATCCCTAGAATGTGAGAGTACAGGTACTCAACTATTTGTGCTGAACTTTGAAGACAAATAGGGTTTTACTAGTAGTCAACAGGGCCTGAACTTCAGACAGTACAGACCTACATCTCAGCCCATCTGATGCTACTAAATGACCCCCTGGACTGGTACAGCTAGTTATAAACACGAAGCACCCCCCGCCTCTTTCCTTAACCAAAGGCTAAAAGTTAATTCTTGCTGTCAAGGAACATGGACAATAGTTTTTGTTCCTTTGGTGGTGCTGGGGTGGACTACTGAATCATATTTTACATTTATACAAAAAATAAAATAAATAAAATAAAATAAAATAAAATAAACAGGTTATTCTTAAACATTTGGCTTATAAAAAATTCCCCCAAATCACACGGAGCTGGAGACGGATGGCAGATTGCTAAATTCTTGCCGAGTCAAATGTAAGAGAATCATGACAAATTGTTTCTTGGCTTCCTTGTTTTTCCTTTGAAAAAATAATTTACAATGTGGGATGGGTTAACTCCCCTTACATCGTCTAAATCCTCAGAAAATCTATGGCAGGCTCTGTCTGAAAGGCCAATTTGACCCCGTGGGCCTGACTCTAGCTAGATTTTCTCAGCCCCGGACATTAGACACGCTGTCTGTCACTCAAGACCCTGACACAGCAAAAGCAAAAATTTTTAAATAAACTTTTTTTAAAAAGGTGACCCTGCCAGAGCCAACCCAAATGTTTCCTTTAAATATGTGTTAAATTTGATTCTGCCTAGCCAGTCTTCTGAATCTAAGTCAGGGGGTAAGAATTCAGTAAACAACTTTATCTGTCAAAATCACACCACAAGATCCATTCAGGAAATAAGTAAAGTTTAGGGTAGAATGTGGTCCTTTGGTCAATGATAACACCTAACATTTGTTTACTAGATGCTTACTAGAGCCAGATACTGTGTCGAGATTGTACAGGCCTGATGCCATTTTGACTCCACACAATGAGGCCATGAGGTCGGTATCATCCACATCTTGATCCATTATACAGATGAGCAAACTGAGCCTTGTCCAAGGTCCTACAGTGAGTGGCAGGGCCGAGTTCACACAGAGGCAGGGCCCAGAGCCCCTTGCTCCACAGGAACTGCCTGGTTCCATAGCACTGTAGGTCACCCATAGGCCGTTGAACTTGTCCTTATTGTTAAACCTCTTATGTTTGCCATCACTGCCTCGTGCTCTCCCTGACATTGCTGCCCACAGATGTCCTGAGCCCACACGGAATCCTGCTCCTGCAAAACAGCTGAATGGAGGTTGAAGCTGAGACAAAGCCCAACTTTCAAGCACTGAGGCTCCAATCATCCCTCACCGTGCTTCCCGCCATTTCTTCTTCATGGCAGCTGATCAACAGAAGCCATACATATCCCACTTCCGGATATTAAGATGTAGAACATGCTCTGGGTCTTAGATGCTGAATTCAGCAGATGGCATGTCTCACGTGAGATGTGTAGGTCCAATGTTCTCTTCTGCATGCTGGCTGCGAATACAGGATTTGAGATCCACTTTGGATACAGAGTCCGACCGCACCACTTAGGTCAGTGACCTTGGCTTTCTCATGGAAACTCTCAGAGCCCTAACCCTAAATTCTTCATTTAAAAATAGGTATAATCAAGTTTTTCAATGTTGCTGTAATTAAATAACATGTAAAGCACGTGGTGGCACAGTTGTTCAATAACTGTTAGCATCTTTGCCCATGAAAAGGCAGGCTCTTTTAATGGCCTCTTGACTCTTCAGTGATCTCTGAAAGAGGGAGTAACCATATCCATTCATTGAACAAATACTTACTGAGCACCTATTGCATGCCAGACATTTGAATGAGGGTTTGAGACGGACAGTAGTAGTAGGCTATCAAGGCTCGTTTCTGGGAATGTAAAGAAACATTGCTTAAACTCCTACCTACTGCCAGGCAGTAGACATGGAGTTTACATGGAGAATCTCATCGACCCTCACAACCATGTGAGGCCAATGTCATTAGCCCTTGCTTTACATATAAGGAAATGAGGCTCACTCACTCTGAAAGACCCAGAAAGGTCAAGGTCCCACAGCTGTGAGAGGCAGCAGGAGTCACCACTACGATGACCCTTTCAGTCAGATCTCATCATTCCACTATATTTAATTTAGGAAATATTAAAGGGAGGATCAGTTCTTGTAATTTTCAACACAAGTCAATTATGTCTAGCATGATCCTGGCCTTGACAGCTCATTGTGCCAATGGACAGGGAAAAGGCATCGTCTGGGACTGCTGGCAATTACAGTGGAGAGGCTGAAACAAAGAGCTTCAGGGCAGGCGGGCAAAGAAGATGCAGAAGTACCACTGCCCACACCCCCAGCTCTTTCTGACCCCATACCTGCCCTTCCAAAACCCAGGGCCAGTCTTCAAACTTCAGGAAAAAATCAATCGATGGATACCCAGCAGATGGCCAGGTTTCCCCAGCACAGCTAGGAAACGCCTGTGCACAGCCCCTCCCCAACAGCAAGAGCCACAGAGTCAGCTGGACACAGGTTCAAATCCTGCCCCTTCCCACTATTTACACAATCCCTGAGCAGAGTTGTCATATTATCTATGATTTACTCTAAAGCCCTGCAGTAATGACAGTGAGATATACATACATTTCTAAATTAAATTTAATCTACCTCTGAGGGATGGGTGGTTAACATTTACATAGCCTAAACAAAGATCTAGTGGTTATTAACATCTCAAGTACCCTAGTTAGGAATTCACACTGAGGAGTGGTTGGTTAGAATATAAAGGATGCCACTGTAAGCACTTCAAGTATTGTTGTCTAAATAGTAAGGGGCACTAGAAAACATTTTCCATTGCTAAAATGAGCAACACTCAAGAAATTTGATTGGTTTGTAGCACTGTATGCGTGTCTCTACTCTAGTGTGAAGAGGGTGGGAGTAACACCTAGGTCCAGAAGTCTGTAAGATTCTGTGTCCCCAACACTAGGAATCGATCACCTGATGCAGCCAGAAGACTGGTCAACTCTGACACCAGAATATTATTATGCGTGTCTCAGCCTAAACTTTTTATGCAAGTATGATCCGTGGGCCTCCAGAACAGAGAGAGAATGAATTTCGTAGGTCCTAAAGGAAAAAAGATTTATGACGGCTTTTATGCTTGCTGGCTAACAAATGCTTATACTTGTGAAAAATGTAGCCTATGACTTGCTTTCATTGTCACACAGGTTGCTGGAGAGGAAACATAGTTCCCAAACCAACCGGAAAGAACCTGACCCTCCCCAAACGGATAGATGAACTTAGGTCAGTGTGTAGCAGAGTCCCAAAGCCAGAATCCCTGGCTTCAAAGTGAGAGAGAGGAGGAGGAGCCTTTCAAAAATCTAAAATTCTCTCTGAAGTCTCACAGTGAGAGGCAGTTTATGTAGCTGTTAAAAGGTCAGGTTCTGGATCAGATTGCTGGGTGAAAATTCCAGCATGAGTTCTCAAACTTCGATGTGCCTCCTGTCTCCTCACCTGGAAAATGGCAACACTATAGACTCCTCCATAAGGCAGTTAGGACAGTCAAATGAGCTACTGCAGGAAAAGCCTGCAGATGTAAAGGAAGCCCTCAACAAATGTTAGCTGCTGTTACAGCAGAGGAGGATCAAGAACTGCTTTTCAGAAAGCACTTAGTAGGGGTTAGCTATCATTTTATTTTTTACCATATACATTTACTTTTTCATTCAACAAACACATTGCATGCCCAAGTACTAGGGAGATCTGGAGATAGTCAGAACTATACAATATCTCCTAGACTGCTTGCCAGGGTCTCTTCCCTCAAGACTCTTAGTCTGCTATGCAAGTCAGACAAGCAGACAATAGCAATCTCAATGAAGTTAAAGTCAGTTTTACGGAAGCAACCCCACCCCACCCTACTGCCCCAAAAGAATAGAAAACTTCTAACTGCAAGGAGTATTCTGGGAAGGCTTCCTAGAGGAAGTGATTCTTGAGATGGGAGTAGGGGGACTGGAAAGTGTCAACACTCTACATCCCCAAAGGCAGGAAGTGTCAATCTGCCTATTTGGGTGTTTGGCGGTATAAACTGTAATGGGTCTTTAAAAATGTATCCTTTCCATCTGGGAGTCTCCAGCTGTGTTACATTTCCAAGCCCTTTTCCCTCTGACTTTTATGAGTTTTGGTCTCTAACAGGGGCCTATCTGAGGGCACACTGTTTCCTCTCACTGTTAGAGCAGTGGGCCATACAGCTCAGATTCTCCAGGAGAATCCCTCTTGAGGAGGGAATGAGAGATGCAATATGGAGATTCCGCTACAGTTTCACGTCAACGAGAGCCAGTTGGCCATTGAGCACTTGCTCTGTGCCAGACACTGTTCTAAGTACCTTACCTGTGCTTTGCCTATTCCCAAAAGCAATTCTATGAGGTGGATGCCATTAACATCCTTGTTACAAATGAGAACGCAGGGATTTGTCATGTGATCACAAAGTCACATAGCTAGTGGCAGAACTAGAATTCAAATACCACAACATGTGACCCAGGAGAGACTGATAGTAAGTCTTTCTAGAAGCAAGAATATAAATCAGGTCTTGCCACCACATTAGTGAAAGGTGTGCTATGTCTGCAATTGGGACTTCCGTGGGATGCTGGGTGTATCTGCTCCTCTTAGCCTACAAGCCGCATTAGCATGGTATGTACGCATGGTAGGCACTTCTGCCTTGCCTGCCGTAAAATGACTAAGTTGCTAATAAAAGCAATGACTCTCACTGTGACTGGTGCCAACCCCAGTCTCTAAGTGCCAATGGCCTGTTGGCTTTTCCCACCGACTGTTCTGCATGGCTCTAAGCAGACAAACCACCCAGACTGCTACAAATGTTACTCAGAGAAGAACACGTGCCAGGAGCAACAGGAAAGAGGGGCCCACCCTCATTGCAGATGGAGCTCTCCTAAGTAAATCCATCCTCCAAAATAAGTTAATTATTCCTACCAGGGATTCTCATGAAACGTGTAATTGCCAAGTACTTCAAGATCAATTTCATGAGCATTTCCCCGACCGGCTCTATAAGATTGTATTGGCCATTTTACAGAGAGTTTTGGTGACTTGTGCAGGGGTGCAGACACAGGTACTCAGAGGCAGCCTCAAGGTTCAAAACCACTCAGGTCCAGTGTGCCAAATCACTAGGCTGGCTGGCAAAAGAAAGGACCTACTTGTAGTTTGGTTGCTTACTTCCCAGGAGATCTCAAAGGACTATGGATATTGAGACATTTTGTTAGGACTAAAAGGAGCATCAGCCAACTTTTAACTCCTAAAAATCCAGAACGGGCCAAGCAGTTGAGGAAACAAAATCAACAAGATGAAATGTCCTGAACTTAAATACTTCATGATCACAAAGGAGCAGGTATACCTAAAGTTGTCTAAAGGAGCATGGGGCTCGGACTCATGAAGACTTTGGGCCTAATCCACCACTTACGAGTAGCATGAACTGGATACATTGCCCTACTTCCCTGAGTCTCAGTGTCCTCATATGCAATGAAGATGTCATCACTCCTCCACAGCCAATGCTGGTACATATGGGCTATTTTATAAACAGAAGAGAGAAAAAGGTGTCTTCTGGGCAGAAGAATCCCCCCCCAAAAGCACACCCTCTTTGCTGGGCCAACCTGCACAACTTTGCACCCTCCACGAGGACTGATTATAAAAAACTTATGAGAAAACGAGGGCAGAGTTAGACATCCTTCAGGTTTGGTTCAAAGCTCACTCCCTTGCAGAGGCCTCCCTGATCCTCCAGAACAGGCCCTCCTACAAAATGCTCCTTCGGCTTCTGCACAGTGCTCCTTGTCAAATACTTGCTTCATCTGAAAATATTGGTGCTCCATACCAGTTGTCTTGGACAAACTACAAGCTCAGTCGAGGTTGAGCCTAGATCTCTCATGGTCAGCTGCTGAATTCAGCACCCAGTACAGCACACAGCAAGTTCTTACTGAATAACTCAATGTATAAATGAGAGTGGTTGGAGGCAGGGGACTGAAGGAGATGACCTCCTACCGTACCACACTCCTTCTGCTCTGAAGATGGGCTGATTCCTCTGCTCACCTATTCCCATTAGACCTATCTGTAACCACCAGATCCCAAGCCTTGGGTTGAGTAAAAATACTGAAGGACTTCCTCTTATTTTTCAGCTTATATTTATATTTAATGTATCATAAACATAACATTTTCATTCAGTCAGTAGATGTTTGCTGAGTAGCTTATACATATCAGGCACTTTTCTAAGAACTAGAAATAGAATCATGAGCAGAGTCATGGAATCTACCTGCTTGTCAGGAGAGATAAACTACAAATGATTAAATGATGGACAAGAAAGTTTCAGGTCGTGGTGAGTATATGAAGAAAATTAAAACAAAGCAGCATGTTAGAGAATAATTGTAGAAGGGACATGGTGACTTTCTCTTGGGCAATTGAGAGACTACTGTAAATGACAAAACATTTCCAGGCATACAAAGATCTTGGAAACAGCAGAGGGGACAATAGCAAGTGCAAAGGCCCTCAGGCCACTGAGTTTGGCATATCCATGGAACAGAAAGGTCACCATGACTGGAACACAGAAGGAGAGGGGTATGTGGTGAATGTGGGGCAGTGGGCAGGGTTCACATCATGCAATGATTTGTAGGGGAAGGGGTACGGATTGATTCTAAATGCAATGGGACACCATTGGAGGGGGGCGGTTTAAGGAAAGGAATGGATAATCAATCCTGTCTATATTTTAATAAAATCACTCCGGATATGCTATCAAACAGGAGTACAAGTGGGAAACCAGGCAGGAGGCTAGTAATGTAGGCTGGAGATAAGGCTGGTTTAGACTAAGGTGATAGCTAGGTACAAAAAAAAAAAATTAGATGTAAGGCATCATTTAGAGATAAAATGACAGAATGTCTTGCTGGATTGTAAGTGAAGAGAAAGAAAAATCAGGCTTGATATAACCCCGAAGAAAGTAAGCTACAACGATTCTTTCTGACTGTGTACCTACCGTGAATCTGGCACCACGGGCTCAATGAATCCTCACAACTCTGAGAGGGAGGTACTATCTTTATCTCCCACTTAACAGATGAATAAACTGATGCTGAGAGAGATTAAGTAACTAGCCCAAACTAGACTAGGACTTGGGCTTCCAGAGATGTGTGCCTTCCAAGATTCCCCAGAGTCTGGGATCCTGTTCCAGTGGAAGCTGCAAACTTTTACTCTCTGCAGGAGACTCTTGCAGGGATCCAAGCACTCTGATGGTAAATTAAGCATTCTGTGAGCTCAGCGGGACTGAAGTACCATGCCGCGAAATCCAAGGACAGGTGTCACGCGCAATCTGTTTTACATCATTCGCCCAGGGTTATTTCAGCCCTGGGATCTCACATGCCTGTGATATGATAGGATGCGACAGGGCCAACCAAGGGGCCCCTACCAGCAGAAGAGCAAGCTGGCAGTTGTTCTAGTAATAGTCGTGGAAGTGGTAGTAGTTTCAAGCAGCTCTTTCCCACTGAGAGCCATTGCCAATTTCTAAACCTGGATGGTCCATTACAATGGTTAACCCATTGGGTGGATGGCAGGTGGAAAGACCAGGACTACAGCCCAAGCTGACCTACTTGGGAGGTGCTGGGTTTTGCAAGACTTTCTTAATGCTCTGAGTCTCCAGCTTTTTCTTCTCTAAAACATGGGTAACAAAACCACCAAGCTCAGAGGACCATATGAACATTACATGAATGACCTGTGGAAAACGCTTAGTACTGCAGGGCACGTGAGAATTATTGAAAAAAAAAAGTGCACTGTTAGTTATCATCCTCCTCCTCAAATACTAAAAAGAACGAGCCACTATCTTCATTTGCAGCCCTCCTGTTTTCCTAGGAGAGGTGAGCTGCAGAATTCCTAATAAAAATCTTTGGATTTTAAGTTCAGAGCATTCTGCAATAGTTCTCTAACTCTATAGCAAAGAGATGGGGGTTTAGCACAAAATTCTTGGCTTCACCCTAAACTCATGGTATCTACCTCTAGAAGAGCATGCACAGGACAGACTGTTAACCAGATACCAGAGCTTGCTAACTTTACAGCCTTGTGAAAGTGAAGTAATCACATCTTTAGAGCTACAAAGCTGAAAAGGCTTCTCTTTTACTGAGAGAAACAAAATCAAACCCCAGGTAGATGAGCTTGTCTGAGCTTTGGGTGTCTCATCTGTGAAACCACAATAATACCTTCTTTCTCGGAGTGCTGTGAAGATTAAGTAAAATAACTCCTAAATGTTACCTTCCCTCTGCTTCACCCCCCCCCCAACTCAGTGTAAGGAAGGACAAACAGTAAGAGTCTGAAGGTTTCCATTGGTCACGTATAGGCTGAGACGACCAGTTCCTGAATAGCACAAAGTTAACTTCCATAGAGGGTCTATACGTCTCATGAATCAGAATAGGCTGAGACTCATACAAATCCCCCAGAGAGATATAAACCAAAGCAGGAGCTCATGAGACACCTTCTCTTTCCTGTCTATTGCTAAAAACCCTATAATTTTTAATTATAAAAATGCATATTTGAGGCACTCCTTTGGTTTTTCCATGAGCATTGATTTTTTGCACACCCTACCTCATCAACTAATGTCCACAGCCCAACAGGGGCAGGGCAGCCGTTACGATTCTGCTTTACTGACCTGGAAACCAAGACACAGAAAAGCTAAGTGACTTAACTGGGGTCACAAAGCGAGTCTACAAATGAGCTCTGATGAGAATGCAGGTTTCCTGGCTTCTCGCCCACCACCTTCTCTGCCACACCCTATCAACCGTGTCCCTAAAGAGTAGCTTGCTTTGCTCCTTTCACTTTCATGTGTGCTAGGAGTTATAACCGAGCCACTGTGCCTTGAGGGTCCAATCTCTTACATTTCTGTTGGTGCACATGGTAGTGACAGTAATAATCATGCCAAGTGCTCTGCTGAGCCAAGTGCTGGCCAAATCCAGACCTGCTGCTGCTTGTGGTGGTAAAGTGACAATAGGTCCCTGCTTTTATTTTTCTTGTGTCTCCTCTGCCATTTACTCAGCTCTTTAAAATCTTGCTATTTAATGAAGTAGTGGGCAGCATCGCCTACCCCTGGGAGCATGAGAAATACAGACTCTCAGTTTTTGCCACAGAGCTTCTAAATCAGAATCTGCATTTTAACATGATTCCCAGGTGATTTGTATGCACATTAAATTTTAAATAAGCATTGCTCTCAGGAACTCAATATGTATTTAAGAAACCATCAACACAGAATGTGGGATGTTGATAAAATACCCATAGTGGCTGTTAGGATGAGATTTCTGAATTGCTTCAATCTTGAAGTACCTATTCATTAATTTTGCCAGCATTTAATTATGGTGCCTGGCACATAATAGGCACAAAATAAATATCTGTAGAACAAATTGGTGATTAATTTTGTAACCAGTTAATCCATCTTTCCCTTTCTCCTCATGCTCTTCTCTTCTGGAGAATTAAATGAATTACTACACGTGAAGGTCTCAGAACAGTGCCTGGCACAGAGTAGGTGCTCAACAAGTATCAAACATCATTATTAACAGGCCATGAAGGTAGCTGCCTTCGAAACTGGGCACTTTGGCTTTGAGAAGGAATATGTAATACAGACCACCTCAGATCTTTGTGGGAATGCCAGTTGGTTGAAGGAATACAAACTTGTCTTTAAAAACAGACACTCTGAAGCATACTTGGTAATGCATAGAAAAATTATTCCAGTGGGTTCCAGGAAAATGATTAAGTGTCTTGGAGAGGTGGGCTGACGGATTATCAGTGTTGGTATGCAAACTATGTTTGGCATAGCAGTGAAAAGCAAAGTACTTCCTCCTATCTGTATCTGCCTCTCGTCTTACTTTTGATATAAAGATAAGAGACTCTGAGGTAATGAATCATAGTGGTGGAGAACGGCCGGATGGACAGGCCTATTCAATCTAGTCAGACAGACACTCTTGGTTCAAAGGTAGCTTTAAATGTTAATGAGCCTTCACTGGATGAGTGGAAGAGCGTCTCCTTCTTCATGCCTTGCTCTTTCCTGCTATGCTGACTTTGCTCTTGCCATTAGCCCAAGCCTATAAGAGACATTCCCACTTCCCTCCTACTTCCTATCCTTTAAACATTAGCTCAAACCCACTTCACTTCCCATCACCAATGCTTAGGCCTGGGGTCTTTCCTCCCCCACACCCCCATCCCCACACTTGGTAGCTAGGTGTTGTTATGTTAATCAGTTTTTCTTTTTAACGCCTCAAGTTTCACCGAAAAACTTCCACTAGCACAGGGATTGTACCTCACATTTCTTTCAGCTCTTCCAAATGCCAAATACTGTTCCTTGCACTGAACAGGTGCTCAGGGTTTATGGATTGCCCCCACTCTTTTTACAAACAGATAATAGAAAGGCAAGAGATTTCATAAGGCATTACTTTTAACCTACATTTATTTTGTGCTAAACTTATATTGGGTAGTTTTTCTAGACAGTCGAACGATCTTATTTTCTGCTCATTCCTTCTATCATCAAATCATAAGAAGGCCTTCTCTGAGGCGGAGTTTTAGACTGTAATAGTGTGCATCACCAACAGTGAACACTCAATAGGTGCTAAGCGCTGTGCTAAATGCTTTAAGTGCATTAATCATCACAACAATGTGATGATGTTGGCACTATTATGGTCCCCAATTGAAAGAAGAAACAGGCGCTGGGAGGGTAATTTATCAAGGTCACGGACTTAGGAAGTAGTGATGCCAATGGTACCCATCTCTTGTTCCCGTAAGAACCTAGGCACTTACCCATAATGCTCTGCTGTCTCTGCTTAAGTTTCTTTTATCTTTCAGAAACACTGAAAAGGTTATCTAGAAAATTGATATTGGTTTGCTATCTAATGCAAAAAAGCCAATTCAATGAACACTACTCACAGGAAAACTACCTGTAGGGCAATTCAGCTCAGGCTATAAAACACACTCTCTAGGCTGATTTTTGGCATAAAATGTCAAGGACAAAATAAATTTTTTGCTGATTAAAAGAAAAAACTCTCTGTGGCAGCTATTAAATTTTGCAGCTTAAGAAAGGAGGCATTCATCGGAGTTGGCTCTTTTTGGTTCTTAATCATAATGCCTAAGCTCCTATTAGTTTTAGAAAAACAAAAAGTAATTTTTTTCTCCATGTGTCAATAGAATGCAGTCCTTCCCAAAACAAAGTAAAATAAAAATGAGGCAATTTAAGAAATGCTTGAAGAGAACCAGTTCTACCCTTTAACCCTGTGCACTGAACCATCATCTCAAAGATGTTTCAAAGCATTTTTGTCCTGTTATTTACTCTAGATATTTCTGTCTTTTGTAAGAAGTGTCAGTTGAAAAAAAAAATCATCAAGATGTACATTAACATTAGTTAGATTGATCTTTCAAGACTGACTGGTTTCATTTCCTTGGCAAATTTATCCTTTAACATGAATGGTCAAAGATAGTCCGTGCCAGTCTTCATCTCCTGGCTAGATGGAGTCGAAGGCACGTACAGAACAAAGCCGACTTGGCCTCTGCTGGCATTGCCTGTCCACGGATCTGCAGCCCGGGATGAGGCCTCAGGACACTCCATGGAGCCCTGGGCCAACTGTGAAATTGTTCCACACACTCAGCCTCCAGCCTCACCACTTGTGTGGGCAGCATTTGGCCTGCTCTCTATTTACACAAACTCCCTAACGGTCTCTGGCACCACTGACGTCTCAGAGGGAGGCACAGTACATAGAGTGTTTCACATGAAAATCTTTAAACAAAAGGAATTAAAGAAAATCCCTGTTTAATAGTAAGTTTTTACCAAGCTCCTAAATTCTCAAGAGCATGTGAAATATTAACTTTCCCCAAAAGGGAGCACAGAGCTTGCCTTGTTTCAATGCATAGTGTTGGGTCACAAACGCTCTAGAAAGTAGCATGTCTCGTTCTTAAGAACCTGCTGAGATTCTTCAAAAATAATGGTTAAAAAAGCCCGGGGTCTGGAGTCAAATAGACCTGTGTTCAAATTCTGGTTGTGACACTCTCCAACTGTCAGGTACTTCATCTGCAAATTGCGGATCATAGTGGAAATGACCTCATCATATTGTTGTGAGACTTACGTTGTCTAATGTATCTATTCATACTAAGCATTCTGTGTGTGGCGGTGGATTTTGAAATACAGTCAGCCTTCCACCATCTTGACTTGTGGAGGGTCCCTTCGGCAGGAAGTATGAACTGGTGAATCTCTAACAAAAATTCCGAAGACCTCGTCCTGTTCCAGTCACCCAAATGCAACCTGAGAGTCTAGCTTGGTTTACCACAGGTACAAAGGCACCCAAGTCAGAGTTAACAACAAGGGCAGCCACAAGGGGGCACTAAGTAAGAATCAGAGAGATGGGATGATGGTGGTGATTCCTGGCTCTGGGCCAGCTTTCTCATCTTCTCGGCCCAGCACTAGCCTAGGAAAACAGTACTAAGGGATTCTCTTCCCACCCTCAGTCACCACCCTATCAGCCCTAGAAGCTCCCAGATGATGCCAAGGCAGCCATTTTGCCTGCCCACATCACCGAGCCAGCAAAGATCCTGCCATAATGCTCTGTGGCTTTCCCTATAACAACGTTACTCCCACCAGGAGCAGGTGGCAACTCCTTAACAGCCCCACCACTTTCCCCTCCAGCAACCACAGCCATTTCCCGTGGCCAGGGCTCTCTCCATGTGGTCTAGAGTTCCATCTGCCACATGTCTCTGTGTTTCTGAACAGCCAGTCCCAATTTCATATTTTATACTCCTTTCGGATAAGGTAAAATGTTGACTGGGTAAATAAACATGACACAATTCTTCATCATTTTCCATCAGTTTCCATGAAACATAGATCACATAATCAAATTTGGGCCTGACAATAAGGGGTTAAATAAAATGATGATAACCTAAATAAATGTACTGGTTATTTAAACTTGTTTATAATATTAAGTGAAAAACAATAATACTATTTCATAGAATGAAAAAAATCAGGAAACGTATAAAAAAGAAAACCCTGAAAGTATTTTTTCTTTGATTGTAGGATTGCAACTGCTTTTTATATTATTTCTTCCTTCTTGCTTATCTGTATTTTCTAATCTATCTGTAATATATTCAATAACTCACTCATTAAATGAAGACTGATTGAATACCTACCACATGTCAGGCTGGCGCTGAGTGCCAGAATTACTATGGGGCACAAAGCAGATTTACCATCGTGGAAACCACAGTCCAGTGGCAGAGGGAGACATTAAATCAAGTAATCACACAAATATATAATTATAAACTGGGAAAAGAGCCATGAAGGAAAAGTATAGGGCACTGTGACCAAATGAAGGAGGGGACCCAATCTCTTCTGGCCTGGAGTGGGCCCAGGGAAAGAAATGATGCACAGTTAACAACCCAGGAATGGAAAGCAAGCAGGTCTGGTAGCTGGGGCTAACGGACCAAAGAGAGGACTTGAGGCCAAAGGCAGGCAGGAGCTTTGCAGAAGAGATGGACAGTTTCAGTCTTTCTACCAAATGCAGGGGGAAACACTAAAGCAGGAAAGTAAAATGATCTACTTTGGCCATGACCACATATTACTCCTGGCCAACGGCCTCCTGTCTCTCCACACTGTCAACAGCCCCAGAGTTTTAGACGAAGGCCAGGTAGAAGCAGAGCTGGCTAAGGGAAATGGCAGGAGGTGTGACCTCCAAGCTGGCCAGAGCAATATTTTGTCACTAGGGACTGTTTGAGAACAAAGTGTACAGTCAGCGCATGGGCAAAGGCAAATTACACTGGCACAGTGTTCAAAATGCTATTTTATCTTAAACCCTGGAACCAATGCTTTAGAGAACAAATGGCAGGTGTATTTACATTAAACATGAAACTCATTCAATCCTGTATTTGTGAGGCACTGGGCTCTTTTATTCCCGGCTTCACTGGGGTTTTGTAGCCTGTTATCTCTTATTACCATGTTATTAAGCTTTTCCTCAATCCTTACCACTCCCCCACCCCTGCTCCTTTTATACTTTCTCCACAGGTATGTGCCACTTGGTTTTCTACCTTGATGAGCCCTTGTTGAGAAGTGCCTGGTCCCCTGAATGCTCTTTTTATCCCCTTCCCTACCACAATGGCAGCCAGATCAGATGGATCATTTTCCAGTTATTATTCATACCAAGAGGAAGGTTATGAAAACCTATGGCCTCAGCTGTAGAGGACACTGCTGGGGAAGGAAAATAGGGAAGGCATTTTTATTTTCAGTTATAAGCTTTGGAAGTAGAATAGAAATTTCTGGAGGTTAAGTGTGGATTGGGGATAAAACACCTAGATCATTGTCATATGTCTGACAGGGGAGGGATATCAGGAACAGAACCGGGCTTCCCAGAGGGACACTGCAGTGGCCCAGGGGTAAGACTACATATGTACTCTTAGAGGGTGATCCCACACTATTTCTTAGCAGAAGACACTTTGGAATGGGAGAGCTCTTCCTGCGGCAGGACTGACCTGTATATTGCAAGATATTTAGCGTATTTTGCTTGGGGGCATCAAGCGCCAAGCACATCTTCACGCACAACCAACACACCCCACCCCTGCCAATCACTATGACAATCCAAAATGTTTCCAAGCCCGAGGAAGCAGCACCACCTCAGGTGAGAGCCACTGTAAGAACAGCTATTCCTACATGCTCGCTGTAGGATACCATCGTGTATCTTGACGAAAGGGGGTGAGAAGTGGGTGGTAAATGTTAGGAGTTCTAAGTCCTTGATAATAACAAGAAGTGACCAAAAGATCTGCATTCTCATGCCTCCCCCCACACATATCTTACATTCCAGTCCACCCCCAGCCTTTATTCACGTACTTTCGCCCATTGTCTGTTCTCTAACTCGGCTATAAATACCCTCCCCATTCCTCAAGGTATAGGTGAGGTAAGCACTCTCCACAAAGCCTGTTTTTCTCCCCCAAAATTAACTCAGATGCCCAGACAACTTTTACATGCACCTTTCTCAAACCCTTATGCCACCCCCTACTATACATTACCTAGTAGTCCCTGTCTTACTTCTCCACCTCAGCTTTGATGGCTTTGAGGGGATATCCCTTTCCTGTCTGAGGGTGCTGTGGGTCACGACTGTGGAGTCAGAACTGGATTTAAATTCTAACTTTGCCACTTTATGTGGCCTTGGGAAGGCTGCTTCTTAATCACTCTGAGACTCAGTTCCCTTGTCTTGAAAAGGAAGATGATCCTAATACCTACCTTCAAGTGATTGTTGTCAGGTCTTAATAAGAAAATGCCAAGCACGTATTTAATAAAGGGTTGCGATGACCACACTATTACAGTGCTTCACAATGAACAACCTTCACATGTGTTATCTCATGTGATCCTGTGCCAGTTTCCTCGAGAGGCTCCCCCAGACCCCATCTGCTCCTCCATGCTGTGACTGTCAATTCTAACAGTGCTCATGAGCCAAGACACATGGAAGCAACAGGAAAGAGTGATTGACTCTGCTCCGGGAAAGGATGGAGAAGGGATGAAGGGAAAGAAGGGGGGCAGATTTAAACCACTTTTCTAAAGTGGCTGAGACTTCACTGATCACTTCTGAGCTTATCGCTCATGTAGAGTTTGCCGGGGACAGAAGAGGAACAACATTTAGCGCTGGGACGGGTTAATAGGACAATCTAGAAAGGATCAGTCTGTAAAACGCCTTGAGAGCCATTGAAGGAATTTGGACTTTCTACCTCAACTTACAACTTCTCAGTTTTGCCTAACAGCTACAGCGTGTACACTCTCCCTCTGTCTCTCAGTCTCTGTCTCTGTCTCTCTCTGGTGTGAGCTGGGGATGGCCACAGCCTGACCTCAAGAGTAACCTGGAGCATCTTCCTTTCTCTCTCTTCCTGCCTATCCTCTCCCCCAGGAAGCAAAACCACACAATAAACCAGCCAGGTTTCTCCTTCCGGCCACACTTGAACATGCTTGAAGCCATCATAGCCTTGTGGGTCTGTACCTGAAACTTCACATATAATTTGTCACAACCAAAAAGCCTGTTTCTAATAAACCACTTCCCTCTGTGCTTCACCTTCCTGAATACTCTGGTTCACTTCAGGGTCCTGGTTATTCAGCTGGTGTTGAAAAACACAGAGTGAAAGCTACCGATGGCCAATCATTATTTTTTTTTCGTAAAGCTTTTTTCAAAATACTACCTATTCTTAAAACAGCTAACGTAGTTTCTAAAATGTAGCCATTGCCATGCACATCTAACCTACAGCCCCTTATGCAGGCAGAGGGGCCTCTGATACTTACGTTTGTTCTCAGAAGAAACAACCAGAGCCTGCCCTTGAACTTGAGGCTGCTCAGTTACAGAAGCCTCCCAGGAGAGCCTGGCATTTACAGGGTGAGGGTGGTCGTGTGAGAATAGCATTTTGAAGTGCAGACAATAAAGTGCTCCTCGTGTGTGAAAAGCCATTTAAAAGCCTCAGCGTGAACCACCTTGGCCATGCCATCCTCCTGAGTTTATTATTGTCTTTTCCCTGCTCTTATCCAAACAGCCTGGACAGCTTGTTTATGAAGGGCTCCGGAGTGGCCCCTCGCAGCAAGAGAGGCGATGACAGAATCACAGGGTGTTGTGGCCACTCTGAGCCCAGCTAAGAAAACCTCAGGGGGAGGCAGTGGGGCCAGCCAGGAATTGGTTTTCAGTCTAAAATAAACCTGCCCAGAAAGGTGTGGCTGGTTGCTGAGTAGTTGCTCAATAAATCCATGTGGATGAATAATGAAACAACCATCAAAATGTTTAGCAACAGCTCAGTAAAAGTTAATCAACTGGAGGGGAGACAAATGCTTTCCAAAACATACAGTCTACCCCTAATTCTATCCTTCCTCCTCCCAAGAAATTTGTTTTGTTTCTCAGATTGGGTACAGGATGACACTGAGAATTTTTGTTAAAAACACTTAAGATTCATTTGCTCCCTAAAAAAAAAAAAGAAATCTGGAAAATACAGAAATAATCCTATAACCCAAAGGGCGATTTATATTACATATGCATATATAGTTTTTCTTAATTTGAGATCATATTGGAGATACAGTTTTGTAACCTACATTTACACACTATGCCCTCTATCATGCATAGAAAAATCCAGAAGCTCTATCTTCTTCACTTCTTACCAGAAGTAAAACCGCACTGCATTCCAAAAAGTGGAGTCTTTCTTTTTTTAACTAGAAAAACTGTTTTAGAAACACAACAGGTTTTTAAAAGAAGGAAAAAAATAAAAATAAAAACAAATGGCCCAGCCAAGTGAAGTTAGGAAAGATTGGCATCACTACTAGCAACCTCTTTGGGGTTCGCCCATTTTTCATCTGGAGGGCTTCTCTCACACCCTAAGTTAATTTGTTTTGTTAATCTCAACCGAGATAAAGGATATCTGTGTCTCCCATGACTGCCAGAAGAGTTCTCCTCCTCTGCCCTAAGTGGCAGCATTCCAAGTGAAAAGAACAAGATGAGAAGCAAAAGCATCAGATGAGAACTGCTCACATCATTACCTTCCTTTCAAAGGTCCTCGGCCTCCCTGAGACAAAAAAGAGGTACTCCAGCTCTGTAGGCAGCAACGCCACGGATACATTTGCAGGCCCACATCCCCTAATCTTCCTCTCCCACCTCCTGAAATGGAATTAATCAGCTGCAACCATCATCACGTTACTGCTCCCTTATGTCTCGGTGTCTTTGTCTACGTGATCGTCCCTTCCTAAACCGTATGGACCTTTCTGGTGAACTCCTGCTCATCCTTCAAGACCCAACCTGAATGAGAACACATCTCACTTTCTTCAACTCCTTTAGACAGACCCCTGTGCTCCCACGGCACTCTGTGAATGCTGCATTTACAGCAGTTTTCTCCTTGCCTTATAATAATCTTTGTCTTCCCCATTAGACAAAGGGCTCCTGAGGGCAGAGGTCAAGACTACATCTTAATTTATCTCTGTGTGCCCTACACATATGGCTTATGGGAGGAGTCCAAGAATTGTTTGCTGAAGGAGTAGAAAACTCCAGTCTCATCCATGGCTAAAACCTGATACCCACAGCTTGAACAGGACTTCCTTCCCCAGCCCCTCAAGTATATCCCTTGTATAAGTCAAAGTGTTCTTTTTAATGTTTTATGGCTTAAACTTTTTATTCATTCAGGTTTTTTTTGTTTCCTCCTTTCCTGGAACAGCAGTCTTGGTAATTTCACCAGTCCAAACAAAATACAAATATAATATTACAATGGAATCTACTAATATACATGATATCATTCTAATGCCCAGAATAACAATCTCAATAGGAAGCTATTATTATCTCCATTTTACAGATGAGAAAACTGAGGCTCAGAGAGCTTATGCCCTTCCACAGGAGGGAAATGTAAAGTTAAGGTTCAAACTAGGGTCTGTTTAACTCAAGAGTTTATGCCACAGGCTTCCTCAGTTAAAATTGAAGGCCACAGGAACACCTGGGTGGCTTGGTCGGTTAAGCATTCGATTCTTGATTTCTGCTCAGGTCCTGATTTCATGGTTCGTGAGATCAAGCCCCAAGTCAGGATCAGTGCTGACAGCACAGACCCTGCTTGGGATTCTCTCCCTCTCTCTGCCCTCCCCTGCTCATTCATTTGCGCTCTCCCTCCCTCCCCCACCCTCTCTCTCAAAAATAAATAAATAAACTTTAAAAATGGAGGCCACAGATTTTGAAACAGCACAGTGAAGGAGAAGCTCAGAGTACCTCTCATTTGATTTCTGTCTCCTCAGAGCAAATGATGCCCCTTCAGTCCCAAAGCTACAGGTGATGATAAATATCACACGCGCGCGCGCACACACACACACAATCAATCAATCAATAACAATGGCTTGCACAAGAGATTTATTTCCCTCCAACACAAAAATCCAGAAGCATGCAGCCCAGCCCTGGTACAATGGCTCTGCTGCACATAGGGATGTAGGCCCTGCCCAAATCACTGCTCCCCATCCCTAGGTGGGACTCTTGTTCTCATGGTCCAAAATGGCAGCACCTGCATTCCAGGCAGATGGAAGGAAGAACGATGAAGAAGGGGCAAAGGGCATCTACCATCTGTCTTTTAAGGAAGGCTCCCAGAAGCTACCTCACAACACTTCCACTTAAAACCTACTGGCCAGAACATGAAGGCATCAGATGTAGGCATCAGATGTCCAGACAGACATTGTCCCTGCCTTAAGAAATGTATAGCTTAAAAAAAAAAAAAAAAAAAAAAAAAAAAAAAAAAAAACAAAAAAAAGGGCGCCGGGGTGGCGCAGTCGGTTAAGCGTCCGACTTCAGCCAGGTCACGATCTCGCGGTCTGTGAGTTCGAGCCCCGCGTCAGGCTCTGGGCTGATGGCTCAGAGCCTGGAGCCTGTTTCCGATTCTGTGTCTCCCTCTCTCTCTGCCCCTCCCCCGCTCATGCTCTGTCTCTCTCTGTCCCAAAAATAAATAAATGTGGAAAAAAAGAAAAAAAAAATTAAAAAAAAAAAAAGAAATGTATAGCTAGTTAAGGATAGAATAGAAATTTCAATGCAGCCTGCATGTATTAATTTCCTAGAGCTGCCATAACCAATAATCATGCGCTTGTGGCTTAAAACAAGAGGCATTTATTCTCTCAAAGATCTGGGTGCCTGAATATGAAATCAGACTGTTAATGGGGCCACACATCCTTCCAAAACTCCAGAGGAGAATCCTTCCTTGCCTCTTCCAGCATTGGGTGGCTACAGTCTTTGACTTGTGGTTGCAACACCACAATTTTTGCCTCTGTCTTCCCATGGACCTCTGTCTTCTCTTATGTCTCTTCTAAGGACACTTGTCCTTGGTTTTGGGGCCCACCCAGGTGATTCAGAATGATCTCATCTTAAAACCTTTAATTATATCTACAAAGACACTTTTTCCAAATAATATCACATTCACAGTTTCTGGGGATTAGGACATGGGAAGCCACCCTTCTACCCACCATAGCTAGTAAGCTAATAGAGACCAACATCATTGTCTCTTGTGGTATCAAGGTATCATTCAGCATCATCAGTCATAATTTCTACTGATACTAAGTATAATTAATTATTTCATTGTGAGCTATTCAAAACAAGGATTATTAAACCTATGATTATGTTTGGTGAAGGATAACTACCTTAGGGAAAGGTCCAAAGGCACAAATCCTCAACTCACATTTGTAAGATCCTTTTTTTAAATAAGGTCACATTCACAGATTCCAGGATGTAGATATATCATTTTAGGGGCCACGATTCAAGCCGCTACACTACGAAAGCCCTGCATGGGAGGAATGATCTTATTATTCTGAAACTCTGGGTTGGTAAGTATGCTTACACAAGCATCTGTGCAGTGGACTATGTATAAGGCACCATGCTAGGCACTCTAGGGGCCAAATGCATGAGTCAGGAAGAGTCCAGACCTTATTCATATTCTAGTGGAAGGTAACAGACAAGAACACAAATGGCCATCCAGCAGCAGAGCCAGGAGAAAGGTCCCAACACAGAGCTATGAGGTCCTAGGAGGTTAATTATCTAGTTCAGAGATCAGGAAAAGCTTCATAAAGGAGACTGACCTCAAAGGCTGGACCAGATTTCAAGAGACAAGACTAGAACTCAGAATTCTGAGTCCATAGCCACTGCCTTATCCCCCACCACCCCCCGTGAGAACCTGGGACACAAGTCTTCCTTCACCATTTCTATCTTGACTAATCTCTCTTCTCTGTTTCTGCCTAAACCAGCCAATGGGCCCTTACTATGAATACCACCAATGAGCTTTGTCTGAAAACAGTACATTGTACAAATATACTGCCTTACTCCCTAACTGTTTATACTTAAATTGTGTTTCTAGCATCTGTTTTTTGAAATACGGACATCTTATGCAACTCACCATTATTTACATTGAAAAATTCACCATCCACCTCCTCATTCAAAGAGTTTAGGCAGTACCTATTAGATATGTCAGCACTGTTGGAGAACACAAAGATATACAAGATAGAATCCTTGCCCTAGCAAAACAAAAAGGAGCAGTGAATACTGCTTAATAGATGAAGTGCACTGAATGATGAGGTCATAGACTAAGTGTCTTATTAAGAGAACTTGAATCAGCACATGAGAGGCCCTGTCCCCTGAGACTGGTTTTCCCCTCTCTCTCCCATACACTTTCAAACCAGGAAACACAGCGTGGAAGTTCTTTCATATTAGAAAACAGACCATATTTTTTTTTGCAGCATGCCAAACACTCTCCAAGATTGCTGAAACTCTTTGAATGCTTAAAAATAAGCCCAGGAAGTGAGACTGAGGATAATAAACAACTGCAGATCACTTTCTAGCATTTCCAACATATTTATTCCATTTTCTTCACGGTTTCATGTAGCAGTTACTCACACTGACTGACTAAAAAAGAAAAAAAAGAAAGAAAGGAAAGAAAACTGGAATAAAGTTGACCCAGATGTGTAGAGCGCCTCGCTCTGGGAAAATGTGCACAGACCTCAGTACTTCGCACACTTGAAAGGCAGCAGGCAGATGAAGCTGGATGCACTACATGTATGTCTGAGAATATTCCACGGCAGCAGGAAGGTCAAGTCAAGGGTAAAATAGCTGTGATGACCTATATCTCACCTAAACAATCCAACCAAGGATTTCAGACCTTCCTGGGGATGCGAGGGTAGGGAGGGGCATGGAGTGGCTTCAAGGGGTCCTTTAATCCACCTATCACCAAATGGTATCTGAAGACAACTTCGATACACTACTTTTCTTCAAGTGCATACAGATGCTCTTGTCATTAATAAAATCCACATTTGCTGAAAGTGATTGCCTTCGGGGTATTTTTTTCATACATACTTAGTGAACAGAGAGATAATATAAATGTCGTGGCCATCAACTTCGCTCAGTTTTCTAGGTTAAAACAAAAGAACCTGGGGGAAAGTATCTGTGCAAAAGCTTTATGGGGGGAGAGTGCAATTCCCAGTAGAAAGCTGGAGAAGAAGGTAAGGTAGGAAAGGAGATAAAGCAGAAACAAGGTGACATGTTAATTACCAAGCTGTCACAACCTCACAAGAAACCGCTGGCTACTTGTTCACCAGGACAAGGGTGTATAGAATTCACCATGGCTCAGAAAAGCCTCCCCCCATCTGTGTCCCCTTGGCTGAGGTTCACCCATGGACCTTCTATCCCCTGTGTGTCTGGGTGTATCAGCCAGCCTCCAAAGAAAGCTCCTGGAGAAGCTGGGGCTCAGCCCCCAGCACCCTGCTTCATTTGAGTCCTGGAACAGTGCAACAAGCCAGGGCTTCTATGTTACAAGACAAGTCAGGCATGGGTGCTGACACTGCTGGGCTCCACTGCAGCAGGAACTACAGAAACTGAGCTGCCCCAGGAAATGAGATGGTAGGAATGACAGCCAGCTCTTTATGGAGCAAGAAGCCTAGGGACCAAGGGGCAGGTGGTGAGCCATTCTGGAGAGATGCATAATCTGGGTCCCCTACACCTGTCTGTGGGCAACCTATATCATTTTTTGTTAATAAAGATGGTTCTTTTTTAAAAAATTCTTTAATCATTCATTCATTCATTCATTCATTTAAGAGAGAGAGAGAAAGAGGACATGAATGAGTAAGGGGCAGAGAGAGGGAGAGAAAGAGAGGGTGAGAGAATCTCACACAGGCTCCATACTGTCAGCACAGAGCCCAAAGCGAGGCTCACGTTTACAGACCGTGAGATCCTGACCTGAGCTGAAGCTAGATGCTTAACCAACTGAGTCACCCAGGCGTCCTCTAAAGATGCACATTCGTATACACATCAATATATAAATATGGAAAAAAAACCTCCAGAAAGTTATCACATCAAAATGTAAAAAAGTGGTTATCATCAGAGTATGAGTACTTTTTATTATCTTTGTTTTTGTTCATCCATATTTTACACATATAATGAAATAATAGTCTTCTGTTTGCAAAAAAAAAAAAAAAAAAGAAAAAGAAAAGAAAAAAGAAAGAAAGAAAGAAAGAAAAGTCCTCACATGAAAAGATGTTGGGAATCACAGGCCTGAGCTTGTGACTCATGAAGAATCAGCATTTCTATATCCTATTTCCAACTGTGACTTCATCCTTTTCTTTGCCTCTCCTCCTCATTTATAAACAAGTGACTCCACTACTTTACAAGGGAGCCTTATTCAGTGGCAGAAAGATAAGTTTTTGCAGTAAAAGACAGGAGTATGAACTGCCTATCTGCCAACTCTTGACTATGTGATCTCAGCAAATCCAGTCCTCAGTTTCTTCATCTGTAAATTGGGGGTGATAACGAACCTGCCCTATGGAATCGTTCTGAAGAGTCAGGGTCATAATATATACTAAGATAGTCTGGAAGCAACAATGTACTACCTACACATTAGATATTATCTTAAAGTAGTAAGGGAGATCAGAAGTTTGAGATGCAGGAGAATATGGATTTGGGATATGGAAGGATTATTATATCCATAAGAAGACTTTCTCCTGCGTTGCTACTAGGGCAAAGAGAACTGCCTAAGACCCAAGACAAGTTCTAATCATCCCTTGGCAAGAACTTAACCTGAAGTCTGGCAACTCTGTCCACTGCTGGGCATCGGAAATATTCTTAAGAGTTTAAGAGGGGCTCCAATGACTCACTGAATTTTAGAACTAGAAGAGGCTACAGCTTAAAACTTCACATTTTGTAGATAAGAAGACCAAAGGTCAGCCACCTACAGAGCATGAATTATCCAACATCACAAATCTGGTTATGGAGGCGCTGGATTTGTAAGCATAAAATAACAGCTATCTATTACTTGAGTGTTTGTAATGTGCCTGGCACACACTACACACCTGGCACAGTTGGTTTCATTTCATTTTTTTTAAGTAAACTCTAACCCCAAAATGGGGCTCGAACTCACAACTTCAAGATCAAGAGCCACATGCTCTACCGACTGAGCCAGCCAGGTGCCCCTCATTTCGTTTTTGTAACACCTCTATGACATGAGCATCAATAGCCCCTTTTCAGAGAGGGAAACTGAGACTCAGAAAGCTTCTGCAACTTGCCTAAGGTTGCACAACAGGGCACCAAAGCTCATGTTCTTCACGTGTCAGGCTCCACCTCCAGGGCATCCCCAAGACCCTGGCTGACATACCGCTAGGCCCCCATGGCCTGGGCAAGGTAATAACCACCTTCCACCTAGAATGAGACCTGACCTCGTTTCCAGCATAAATCAGACATGGCACATCTAGAGGTGAGTATCGTGGAAAGTTGTTCAGAATCTGAGCAGTTCAATGGTTTGTTTTTTTTTTTTTTTTTAATAACACTTACTTACTCGTCACTCAAAACCCAGCCAAGGAACAAGAGCTGAATACTTATTTCTGGACAAGTCAGTTTGGTTTCCTTTTGGTCTTTCCTGAATTGAATTTTCACAACTTTTCCCTCCTGCCTTTGGCTCTGGATAAAGTGACATTGCAGTATTCTCTTTATCTTGATTTGGGAAAGTTAGTGGCTTTTCTCTTGACAAAATAATAATAATGATAAAGTTTCATGTATAATCAAAGGAGGGGTTTTTTTTTGTGCATGGGCCACAGTGGTGAGCAAGATGGAGAATGTTCTTTCAGAAACTTAAAGTAAAACTAAAGCACATATGTTCTGTAAAAATCATTGTTTGACAAGATCAAGTTACCTCAGGAGAGAGAAGTAATTTCACTAACTGTTCCTCTCTTGAACATCTGAATCTCCCCCATGACTCTGGCAGAGAAGGTAGGGGTGCAAGGGGTTAAGCCCCACCCAGGTGCATCTGGGTAATTACCCTCTGGACACTTACTAAAGAGCTGACTGCCACGCTTAACCTTGAGCAGGCACAGGAGGGGTTAAGGGAACCAACACAGCTGGATTTGCATTTAAGGGAAATCCGGGGAACAGGCCTGAATGTCCATAAGCTGTGTGAGATTCTTGGAAAGGTCACTCAAGGCACACATAAAATGTCTTTTACAAACACACACACACACACACACACACACACACACACACACACAAAATCTTGATAGCACATGTGCTCCTGAGGTGAAACCATCTGTTTCCAAAATGATCCTGGCTCTCTATAAAAGAGGACACAGGAGGAGTGCTCACTCCTGCAATCAATACCAAAGAGTAGGTCTCAGGTTATCAGTACCTGTATCTATGAGGCTGAGCACGTGTAGGAACAGGCAATTTACTCTGAAATGTGCATAGAGGTGGAGGGATTTTCATCACCAGTTTGTTTTGGTTAGTGATCTAGAAAAAGGCCTGGAAGCAATCCCATTTGTCAAGATCTGTTCTCCATATGACAAGGGTGTTGTATCTTACCTGTGCTTAGAAAAGATCTACGGGAAAAGACAATAAGAATCCAGATTATCAAAGGGCATTCTAAATGGGAAGGTTTGATTACATTCAGCTAATTGATAACAATTATAATATTCTCTTACCTACACAGTCCCAATATTTTCAATGGCATTATTTTAATTATTAGCAACTTAAATAACAGTAGTTTGAGGAATTATACTTGAAGTTATGGTGAAATGTTCTCATTTTTCTTGTGAGACCATTTGTCTGTATCTATTGTTTCTGAATCCAGCGCCTTTTTTCTAATTCTATTTTTTTGGTGGGGGGTGGGGGCTGCTAAAAATATATTTTAATTCAATAATGCTTTTTTCCCCTTTTTTCTAATTTTAAATTAAACTGTCATCTTCACCCTCTTCCTCCCAAGTATACTCAAGACCAAGCCAGGATGCCAACAGAAGTTTTTCCATGATGGTGTGAGTCTATTAGCACGTACGCTTTGCCATAACCCAAATGACAAATCACAGACATCTTTTCTATTCTCAACTTGGCTAGTATTTTCATATTTTATTACTCTCAGATCTACATCCACTTTTATATACTATATGTCAATTAATATAAAATTATCCACATTGTTTCATTACCATTATCATTAGAAAGATTATTAGTTTTTTCCACATATAGAGGAAATACTCAAGAGCATACATTCCATGTCCTACAACTATTCTCATTATCCATTCTTTTAAAAATGAGCTTTCTCCCTTTGGAATTCCTTGAAATTAAGAAGATTAATTTACTGTTGTCTGGCTCTAACACAGGATTGGAATTCTTTTCACCTTTATGATCCATATTTCCCCAACCTTGGCCATAAAAAACCATGTACATTTATTAAGGAACACTTTGAAAATCTAGAAAGCTATAAAGAAGAATATTAAAATAAATCAGAATCTCACCACTTAATTTAAAAGTCTTAATATCTTCTTGCAGTAAAGTCTATAGTGAAGCAGAGCATATGAAAAAAAGTTTTCAATTGAAAAAATAATTTTTAAAGTAACTTTAAATCCCTGGATATGCATTTAAAACCAACAAAGAGCTTCTTTCCATATTACTTGTAGAATCTAGCAGTTGGAAATGGTTTTAAAGACACCTAGATCAACTGCACCATTGAAACCCATAAGGTTAAGGATCTGTTGACTGTGAATGGCCGCATCAGGCTCCTGACCTGCCCTCTGCTCTTGTCTGCACTACAACAGACTCCCTTCCACCATTCTTTTGTCTCTGGGCCAGGTGGCTAATGGGTGACATAAGATAGGGTCCAACAAAGGGGGGCTGAGGAGCTACTATAATTGGGGGCTACGACATCAGGATGGGAAGAGATCCCACCATCCCACCAGCAGCCCTGAAGAGCCAGTTACAGCTGTGTCATAGTTTGCTCCAGCTGCCACAGGCTGGGGGGTTTAAACAACAGAGGTTTATTTTCTCATGTTTCTGGACAAAAAGGCCTAGATCAAGGTATCCAGATCAAGGTTAGTTCCCTCCAAGGCCTCTCTCCTGGGTTTGCAGATGGCCATCTTCTCTCTGTATCTTCAGTTGGTCCTTTCTCTGTGCATATCTGTGTCTTAATCTCCTGTTCTTATAAAGACGCGAGTCATATTGGATTGAGACTCTCCCTAATGATCTCATTTTAATTTCCTCTTTACAGGCCCTATTTTCAAATATGGTCATATTAGGAGGTACTTGGGGTCAGAACTTCAATATATGAATTTTGAGAGGGGACAAGAATGCAGCCTATAACAGGCTCACTTAAAGTTGTTGTTAGTCTGGTTGAAATTTAGGATTTGGGATTAAGTGAACTATATAGGTCCACACACAAGCTGACCAGTGAAACAACTGCCAGGTCTAAAAAGCACAAGGCTGCCTCGTGTTCTTTCAAAAATCTTAGATCCCGAGGAGAAGAGCAGGGGGACTGTGAGTCAAGAGCATGACTATTTCCAACTCTAACTGCTACCTGGCTGCGAAACTTTGCTAAGTCCCCTTACTTGTTTAGGCCTAAGTTTCCTCCCCTACAACATGTAGGCACAGTGTGAGTTTAAAACAAATTGCTAGCTGATCTCTAAGTTCTCTCTGAACCCCATAAACCAAGAAAAGTACACAAAACTCAGGCTTTACTTCCTGCATCATCACCATCCCATCACACTCCTCCCCAAAGATTCACATTCTTCAGCCGGACGTTCATGCCCTCCACTGGGAGCTCCCCTGATTGGATGCCCCTGACCTCGGTCCCCTTCTCTGCCATCCAACTAGTCTACCAGATATTCCCCTCCTCCCCTCTCTCAATATCTAGAGAAAACCCTCCCATCTCTGTCATATCACCCATTCTGAAGACACTGCTCAAATACAGCCTCCTCCATGAGACCTTTTCTAAGCAGATGTGGTCTCTCCCTGCTTTGTATGGATTTGCCTCTCTTACTGTACATGTGTCATCGCCCAGCCTCACCACTATTTCACTGCTTAATACTATCCACACAGACCTTCGAGTATAAAAGGGAAGTGTAGGGTATGACCTTTTGTAAGTAGGGAAAATGAGAAAATACACATGTATCTGTACATTGGTACCAAATGGAGCACAGAAAATCAAATTAATGTACTTGTGGGGGTGGGGTGAGTAGGCATGAAGTGGATATGTTGGGAGAATGGGAATGGGGTAGAAAAATGGTGAGGAGAGACATTTCTTTGAGTATCTCTTTCTATATAGTTCTGGCTTTTTAATTTTTTATTTATTTCATTTTTCAATATTTTTAAAAAATGTTTGTTTGTTTCATGAGAGAGAGAGTATGTGAGCAGGAGAGGGATAAAGCGAGAGACTCCCAAGCAGCTCCATGTCATCAGCACAGAGCCTAGTGTGGGGCTCAGTCCCATGAACCGTGAGGTCATTACCTGAAATCAAGAGTCAGAGGCTTAACCAACTAAGCCACCCAGGTGCCCCCCTGACTTTTAAAACCATATTAATGTTACACACAAACATGTAAGTAAATAAATAAGTAAAATCAATCAAGATGGCTGGGTGGAAAAAACAAAACAAACAAACAAAAAAACCCTTAACATGGAATACAGCCTAAACAAATGAACCCAGGGGGAGATAGGAAAGGAAAAATAATCGTGGCATTCCAACTCTAACTTCAGTCAAAGAAGACACACTGATCCCTATCTAGTAATGGACCTGTGCAGATTTAATGAAGAAAGGGAGAGGGTGGTGCATTAAAAAAAAAAAAAAAAAAAAAAAAAAAAGTTAGCTAACCACTGATTGAGCTTATTTATTTCATAGTTGATATGACAGAGATTGTTAGATTCCTACCCAATATCCAGTCTCCCTTTTCTCTTTTCATAACAGAACCCCTATTTTATTGAGGGCAGCAATGGGCTACAGTGAACATCATTTTCCAGCCTCCCTTGCAGCTGAGGGAGGTCACGGGACACAGTTTGGTCAGTGAGATGACCTTAGAAGTACAGAGATAAGGGGTGCTTCTGAGCAAGCTCTTTCAAGGGGTTCGATCCAGCTAGCACGTACACTTTCACCTGCCCCCATCTCCCCATCAAGAATGTGGACAGAAAGCTGAGGGTGAATCAGCCACCCTACAGCCACAAGATGACAAGTGTGCACTGTGGATGATTGAGGGGACAGAAATACAGTATCTGGGTCCCAAAGACATTGCAAAATGGAAATGTTTATTTTCTACTGTGTGTCTTGCCTCTTTCCATTACATGAGAAAATTAAATAATATATTTCTCCATAACTTTTTAAAAGCCAGTATCTTTAGGTCTGTTACACACAGCTGAATACAGAGTCTGACATTGCTGAGGCTGGTGATGGCAAGATTTAGAATCCATGCCTTTTAACTCCCAGTTCAGGGTACTTTCAACCACACATGCCACTTACAAGCCATCCCTAAACTCCTGTCATGCATCTAGAACTGCATAGACATGGCCTTCCTATGTATCCAAAAGAAAAAAAAAGTCTATAACTGCATACTCATGTCTGATTAAACTGGGATTGGAAAGTTTCCCTGCCTACTGTAGATTCTATTAATTCATATGAAACTCTTTGCATGACATTTAAAACTTGGCATATAACAAGGCTTCCTTCTTTTCTTTTTTACTGGGTAATAGACAAAGAATGTTTTCAAGCTGAGGATAAGCTCTCCTCTTACATCTACACTCAGACTGAATGTATTTAGAAAAGCCTTGAAGGTTAATCCTTGAAAGTATAACCTGAATATATGATGGTCTGGAACACCACACCATAAAGAGACCTTACATATTGCCACCTTCACACGCTTCTTCCTTCTCTGTACTTTACCTCAGCATTTAGAACAATATTGCAATTCTTTGTTATTCATCTGTCTTCCTCACTAGATTGCCAGCTTCTTGAGGGCAGGGCGTTAAGTCTTGTATGTCTGCTATACAGCACAATCTTTATCGCAAGAAAATTGTCCTCATTAATAAATGGATGGAAGGAAGTGTATGTGATACTTAGAAATGGAATTATTCTGAGGCAAACTACATAACAAAAAAGGTTAACCTTGTGCCCTTCAAAAGACAAAATTAATAGAGATTTGACTCTAAAATCAAGAAAGTGTATTTTGGAGATTTTTGGAATTAAAATTTTCATTTTGGAATCAGATGCTGTTCACTCATCCAAGACAAAATCTCACTAAAATATTTTAAAGACTATTAGAATCTGAAAGGTGGGATTAATTTTTACTGGGTCCATTCGGCTAGCTAGCAATCCCACATTCAAGGAGTGCTGCATGCCCATGAGCACACCAGTATTACACGCTCTAGTATAGTTACCAACACAGGATACTGACTTTAGAAAGGAGTAGATTGGGGATCAATGGGAGCCAGCCAACAAGATCCAAGGTCAATTGCAAAGCTGCTGTGTTATAACTTCTGCAAATCTGTAGGCAATCAGCTGGTGGTTCAGAAGCCTTGCTGGAATCAAGGCATAGAAGGGCAGGTGAGCAATTCACACATCAGGCATGAATCACCACCATTCCCCAAACCAGGAGGAGCCTTTGCTCATTCATCAAGTCAGTCTTCTAAACACCAACACTCATTCTGCCCTCAGGGTAGCTAGCTCATTGCAGCCCAGAAGCTGGGCCAGGTCTGTGGGTGTGGGGGGACACAGGAGCCATACCCCATGGCCACCTAGTCTGACTCTTCCTTTTCCAGTTCATGTAACTCCTCTGGGCCCCCGTGTCCTCGTCTGTAAAATGGGGGGAACACCACTACTCCTACCACATCGGGTTGTTGGGAAGATGAAATGAGTTCCTGTTGAGCAGTTGTATAGAAGAGTGCTGGCCCATGGGAGACCCGTGTCAAGTTTTAGCTGCTATCGTTATTTGTCGAGTGGAGGAATTCATGATATACTTAAAATCCTTAAAACTACATTTCAAGATGGACATACACAGAAAGATGTCAAATTAATATAGAGTAGTCCCCGCCCTCCTCTCCGTGGCTTCACTTTCTGTGGCCCCAGTTACCCATGGTCAACCGCCACCCAGGAGCAGATGATCCTCCTGACGCAGCAGCAAAAGATCAGAAGCAGCAGAATGCTACGTCACAACACCTACATCATTCACCTCACTTCATCTCATCAGGCAGGAGTTTTATCCTCTTACATAGTCACAAGAAGGGTGAGTACGGTACAAGATACTTAGAGACCACATTCACGTAACTTTTATTACAGTATATTGTTACCAGTGTTCTATCTCATTATCATGTTAGTGGTGTTAATCTCTTACTGTGCCTGATTTAGAAATTAAGCTTTATCATAAGTATGTACATATATATATATGTATGTACAGGAAAAACACAGCATGTATAGGGTTCAGTAGGGTTCTTGGTTTCAGGCATCACTAGGGGTCTTGGGACATATCCCCCATGGATAAGAGGGGACTCCTGTATAATATGTATGAATAGAAAATAAACTAGTGCAAGATAAAAATACTCACAGCAGTTCCCTTTTAGATTTGGGATTATCGACTGTTTGGTTTTTATCATTTTCTCTATAGTTTTCTATACAACTTGAACTATAGAAAACAATTTTATTAGTATTAATAACATAGGCCTCAGTTTCCTAATTCATGGGATGGGGACAGCACTGCCTGCTCTACCCTGTGGCTCTCACCATCCATAGCCTTGCCCCCTGATACATGGTTATCAGATGCACAGCCAAAGAAAATTAAATCACACAGCTACTTTTCATTTCCATAATGGTAAGAACTCCCTCTTAGAATATCTTTCTTCAAACTAAATCAGAGTCAGCGGTATGCATGGAAATTAGTATAAAGAGTAAACAGACTTGTTTTACAAAGTTAATTTCAGCAATGCCAATCTCATTAAATCCTAAATCCCTGGATACTTCTCCCAGCCCTGGATTATGTGGTGACAGACGGTTACTGGAACAGAGAGAAAAGAAATAACACTCTCTTTAAAGGAAAAACAAACAACAAAAAACTGCCATATGCTGTCCATTCTGCTAAGTGATTTCCCTTCCCTAACCCTGGGAAGTTCTCCACCCCTTCACCTGGTTTGATATTTAAAACCAAGAGTAACAGTTTATGGCCTTAGCAATTTCATAGCAATATCAACACTGCTTTCTTCACTCCTACACATAGAAATTAGGAGAATTTTGGGGCACCTGGGTGGCTTCATCAGTTAAACCTCCAACTCTTGATTTCGGCTCAGGTCATGATCTCACAGTTCATGAGATCAAGCCCAATGTCGAGATCTACACTGACAGTGCAGAGCCTGCTTGGGATTCTCTCTCTCCCTCTCTCTGCCCTTCCCCTGCTCACACTCTCTCCCTCTCTCTCAGAATAGATAAATACACTTTAGGGAAAAAAAGAAAAGAAATTAGAAGAATTTTTGTAAAAGCTAAGCAAGCAGAAGAATATATCTATATAGAAAACGAAAAACACTTCCTTTCCTCCTCTTTGTGTTAAATTCACTGTTAGACCCAGTCACCCAAGTGCACCTCAGTTTCCTGGTGCCGACTTGACCCATATCTGTGAGTGCTCTTCAGAGCTCATGCCTACATCTTTGACAGCAGGGCTGCAGCACTGTTGAAAGGGGGCATGGGTTGAAGGCTCCCCAACAATCTGGACTGATGCCAGGCACCATGAACGAGACACTGAGCCTCTCGGGGCCTCAGTTCCCTCATCTATAAACCAGGCATATTCATATCACCTTTGAAGAGCTGCCGCAAAACTCGTGTGAAGGCCCCGGGTAAAATGTACTGCACTCTATAAATGTGCAAATGCAGGAGGCACAGAGGGGGAAACATGTTAAAAGCACAGAAGGAAACAAAAGGCAAAGATTCCAGCGTGTGTGGATGGGGAGGCTGCCACTAACAGTGCTGGGTTTGTGGCCGGGGACTCTGCTAGGCATCTGAGTGCCACATACCCAGGCCTGTGTGTGCAGCTGCCATCAATCAAATCAGTGAAAAACTTCTGAATGTGGATCTTGTGGAGAAACTCAATGAGCCAGAAGCGAGAGAGGCTGATTAGAGAAGCAAAGTAAACACAGGATTCTCAGGCCCTCAGAGGCCACCGGGTCCACACCCCAGACCTGCACACAGCAGCCTGACCTAGGGAAAAGTGTGCTGGAAGGAGCTGGTCGCATGTGACTGAGCGTTGGCCCCTCCTGATGCTTCTCCGTGGGTGGCTGGGGT
Organism: Lynx canadensis; assembly: GCF_007474595.2. NCBI lineage: Eukaryota > Metazoa > Chordata > Mammalia > Carnivora > Felidae > Lynx > Lynx canadensis. The sequence continues at coordinate 52,210,355 of NC_044310.1, read as the reverse complement.
ACTTTATGTACCGTTTCCATAGAGAAGCACAAACTTTCTGGGAGATTTATTAACTTCATTTCTCTATTAGAGAACAGGGAGATATTTTTGTCCTGTATTAGGGTGGGCAGATTATAAAGTCATAGAAGTTAGACAGAGGGACCAGGAAGGGCTGGAGCCAAAGTGCAAGACTGCTCTGGGAAGACTTCCCTGACATCCTGGCAAGGGAAATCCTTCCCTTTATGAGGACGAGCCCACAAAATTTACTTCTGAGGAACTTCCTGTGTTCTTTTTCTCTCTTCCCTGCCTCCCTTCCCTTCTCTCCCTCTCACTTTTTCTATCTCCCTCCTTTTCCCACTCACTCTAGCACCATCTCCCTCTCCTTCCTCTCTCATTCAGTCCCTCCTTCCTTCTTTCTTTCTTTCTTTCCTCCTTTCTTTCTTTCCTTCTCTTCCTTCTGTCTGTCTTCTCTTCTTTTGTCTTTCTCTTTTTTTTTTTCTTTTTTGAAACATTGTTGAATACCTACCATATTACTTACCAGTTCCCATATTTGGCATACTTTTATTATAGCAAATGATTTCTTATTCTTCTATTCTTTCCTTTTTTAAAAATTCTTTCCACAAAAGAAAAATTAGGCATCTATTATGGTGCCAGGTATCCAACAGAAAAACTATTTTTTTGTTTTAATTCAGAAAACATTTACTGAACTGTTAGAATATTCCAAAAACTGTGAATAACTGAATAAGATATAGCCTTTGCCCCCAAGGAGCTCACAGATTGTGGGAGACCCACATGTGAACAGAAAATAAATGACATTTGGTCTACAAGGCAGTGATAGCCAGTGGTCCAAAGATTCATGCAAGTATTTCAAAATGCAAACTTCCTACTGGGAAGTAGCCAGCAAGGCTTTACATGTCTTCCCCAATCCCACTCCAGTTGTCTAAGGGTGGTCAGGTAAGGAAGTAAGCTCTGGCCAAAAATATCCTTTTGTAACCCTCCACATTCTCCCTCTCTCCTGTCTGGTGATTGTTGTTAAGGTAACTACAGAAGCCATAGGTTAAGGACCCCATCAACATGGGTCCCTAAATGACTGTGTGGAGCAGAGTCACCTAATCCACTGAAAATTGGTCTTTACATGAGCAAGTAATAAAGTGTCATTGTATTAAGCCCCTGAGTTTTCAAGGATTATTGGTTATGACAGCTAGTATTAACTAATATGATAATTCATATGAGAAATATTTATTAATATTATGTTATATATCATATATTATATACTAGATACTGTTCTAGGGATAGATCAGTATCCTTAGAGCAAAAGAAACAAAGATCTATGCCCTCCTGGAGCTAAAATTCAATCGAGTACCTAGCACCATAGCAGGTGCTCAAAAAGTATTTATTGAAGGTAGAATTCCAAGATTCATTGAGCTCACATTTTAGAAAAAGAGTGCGGGTACTGAGGAACAAGTAAACCAAAAAACTGATTAAAAATAGTGAGTGACTTAGGGACGCCTGGGTGGCTCAGTCAGTTTGGCATCCAACTTTGGCTCAGGTCATGATCCCACAGTCTGAGTTCGAGCCCTGCATTGGGCTTCATGCTGACAGCATGGAGCCTGCTTAGATTCTCTCTCTCTCCCTCTCTCTCTGGTCCTACCCCCCATCTTTCCCCCCTCTCAAAATAAATAAACTTAAAAAAAAAAAAAAAACAGTGAGTGACTTAAGCTAAAGTAAGAACACTTTCAGAATGTTGCCTGAGTTTCACCAAGCAGAAAAGCCTCTCTCCCCCTTTGCCCTGCCCTCTGCCCCCAAGCCCCAGATAAGGAGTTGTCTCATGGCAGGGACTGTCTCATTTGTGTGGATATCACCAGGACCTGCACAATGTCAAGCATTTCATAAGTGCTCAATAAATGTTGAATAAGACATGGTCTTATGCTTTAAGATTTTTATATGTTATGCATATCCTTTTATTTTATCAAAAGATTTTTGATATTTTTTATTTTTAAAATATTTTTAACTAGTACAAAATCAATTTAAAATATTAAAACAACAGACTTTTCAGAAAGAGCAGCTCTACCCAGGGGATGAGTTAACCAGCATCACAGATGGGCGCATGAAAGGGCCCAAGGGCAGTACCAATAGTGAGTTAATAGAAAGGCAAAATCCAGAGAGCTGAAGTAGCCAGGAAAATTTTACAGAAAATACCATTAATAACAACAGCTCACCTATTCATGACCCTGTATAGCTTACAAAGCATTCCCACACATATTACTTCATTTGACACGTTTAATAGCTCTCTGGGGTAGTTATTATTAACCTCAAAGAGATTAAGGGATTTGCCCAAGCTCAACAGCTAATAATTAATAGACAGTCAGAACTCGAACTCTTGTCCTTTTATTCTGCATCTGGAATAAGGCTCCAAGGTAAGGTGGGAAAGTGCAAGGCATACTTCAGGGGCTTTGCAGAGGGCAGCCTCCCTGGAGCAGAGGGTTAAATGTGTTCACATACCACTCAACATTTCCAGAGACTGGCTCACCTCTACTTGTGGGAGAGGTTGCACTCAGGCCCTCTCATAAAGGACTGAGAGGACACATAAAGGACTGAGAGGACACATAAAGTGCCAGTCAGTTCTGGTAATTCACCAACATCACCATCTTTTCCTGATCACATTATTAGGAAACAGGATCCACCACCCTGTTCAGATGAGGAAAGAACACAGAAGTTCAACAAGTCAGTTTAAAATGAAGGGGAAGGGGGAGGAAGCATTCTTTAGTGCCTACCAAGTGTTAAAGAAAATTTTCAGAGTGAAGAAGGAAGCTAGTATGCAATAGGGGTTCAGATAACATGAAGTTCAAGTTACTGAACATAAAATTATACAACACTGGAAGATTTTTGCTCATATTTCCAGAAATGCCACCACAATCCAAGCAAAGCCCTGGTGATCCATGTGCCAAAGAACTCATGTAAAAATTCCACCCGCTATCAAAGCAATTTCACATGTGTTGTTTATTTGTATATTTCTTTTAACAATATGGTAGATGTTATTGACTGAATGTGACATAATATGAAGCCTGTTTAATAATGGGATTGACTGCTTTGGTTAAAGACAGAGCACATTGTGAGTAAAGAATTCAAGAATTCAATCTATCTAGGATGCTGTAGATGGAAGCATGCATCATGTAGGAGCTGGATATCATGACCTCTCAATCCATCTAGTGACCCAGTGATCACCTGCACTGAACAGAGACCATCCAGAACCCTGAAGAGTTATAGGTCTAATCTATGGTGCCATCTCTAAGACATATCTGGGTATTAGGCATGTCTAAGTGTAAAATACACCCAGTATCAAAGAAATTTTAAAAGATTAAATACAAAGGAAAACATAGTATATCTAGAAACAAGATGAAAAAAGTTCTAAAATTTTTCCAACAATATTCAGAAGAACAAGTTCATTTAATAGCTGATGAAGTGCTCAGGACCAGTGATTTCAACTCTCTGAGCCTTGGACCCCTTATGGCAAAATAAGAGAGAGAAGACACTGACAGAGCACCTCAAAGTTCTCTATCAGCCCAAAAGTCTGTGAGTCAGTGACTTCCAGAAGAGGCTAATGGTATACTGGCTGCCTAATCAAGATGAGTGGTCTGCCTATCAATTCTTGGTCATCACCCTTTCTATCTGGGAGACTCCATGTGCCAGGATCTCAGGCTGACTCCATCCTGCCTCAACTTCAAACTCCAACTTGGTAAACACAGCTGAGCCTCTTTCTCAGTCCTAACCATCTTTTTAAGGAGACCTAGATACAGGGCTTATTCTCCTGAGCGGGTGATGGGTGTTAGCCTTTACCCAAAGTTTCTAGTGCAGAAATGCAGCTAACTTTACAAGATGATATCCCACTACTGAACCAAAGACAATAAAGAAAAGTGTGGATAGCTCTTATTTGTATTTCTAAATCTGAGTAATAGGCCTGTGTTCAAAGAAGAACGTGAACATATTACAAGAATGCAACACTCTTGTTAACTCTGTCCAAGGATCTTCATCAGCCAACTACCATGCTACTGGTTGCCATCTCTACCTTCAGGGATTACAACATTTTATCTAAAATGCTTTATGACTTCCCCCCAACCCTGGTCAGATCATATATTTACATAAAATACAATCATGCCATGAGTCTTTCCAGTGTTATGTGTCCTTTTATAAAAGGTTTGCAAAGCTGGCTTAAATAATTACAGGACCTAAAAGCTCCTGTAATTCATGTCCAAGAATTTTCCGGACCAAGGAAAAATAAGTACTGCAGGATTTCCCACACTCCTGTCAAAGATTTGAAGGACCTTAGTCAACTTGGCAAAGTAAAGAAAATACATTTAAGATATAATGGCTCTTGCCAGAAAAAGGGTTTTGACCTTCTGGCCAAGCAGATTCCAACCTAATGGCCAACTCAAATGAAATCCAGCTTTTATTCTACAATTTGTAGGCTATCTGTAACTACCATTTCCATCCTTTCCACTTTGCCAACTCATAATCCATTGCCCTGAAGGAAGGATTATGCAGAGGGCAGTGGTTTCTGTGTATAAACAATGAAGAATCAGATCCTCTTTGTTCCTCCTTACTTTTTTTTTTTTAACCCACCTAGCCCAGAAATCTCCCCTGTGCTATAGAAACCCAATCCTGCGTATTATAGGAATAAACATCAAGTTCACAAAAATCAATTGCACTAATGTAAAATGTGTATGATTTGTGAAGGGGGTGGAAGGCTTATATGTATATGAAGGAAGGAAGGAATGGGAGGGGTGACTGCAGAGAGCAACACAATGACATTTACTGTCACCATCAAATTGCTTTCTCTTATATTATAAACTTTTAGAACATATCAGTTGACCTAGTTGGGATAGCACCACCCAAAGATTACCAATACTTTTGATGTCATTAATTGAATGAAAAGGTTGCTATTTCCCTTATATCCCAGAAACACTGAAGCCTATAAATCTAGCAAAGAAGACTAGGGGGAAAAAGTCTATATTCTGTCAGTGAAAAACAATGAAACAATGAAACCCACAAAACCCAAAAACCCTTGTCTAGACATCATAGAGATACATTTGAAATAAAATTGTCAAAAATCGGCCTCTCTTCTACTCATCTGTTATATAAGCAATCACAGACAAGTGAGTAATTATCTTCAAGGATAAATTTAACACATCTTGTTTTCCCCTCTCTCAGCCCCACCCTTATGTGTGCACTTCCAGGAGTTAGATTTCACCATCCCTCTTGCTCCTCTCCCCATATCAGGGAAGCAGAACTTGAGAAATAAGGACCAGAGCTGGGAACTCTGACAGCAAGCCTCTGACATCACTTTGGTAGCAGGAAGTACCGCAGAAGTCTGAGGTTTCACGCCTCACTGCCCTCTCAACACAAAATCCTCCCAGTGACACTGTGCCCAGAAGATGTTTACTGCCTAAACGCACAGTCAATCGCCCCTCAAAGAAACACTCTTCCCACTGCACACTGTGTCCACCACTGTTGGGGCAGGGAACCCGTACACTCTGTGGCTGACGCCATAAAAATGAATCCATCTTAAAATATACTGTGCTGCTTTTTGCTTTCTTATGCCAGTTGGTCCTTGGCAAAGGTTCCTGATGAACCCAAACACATCCAGTTTCATAGCACCTAGGGAGGGATTGTACCTTTGGGAAACCAAACTTGCCACAAAGCTACTCTTTGTGACTGCAGCTGCTGGTCTCTCCTGCCATGCCCCCAGCCACCCCCATCACCCTTCCTGGTTCTGTTTCTAGGAATCACAGGCTGCGTAGCTGGGAGGGCTTCAAGTCCTACTCTCTCCATTGTGCCGATGAGAAAACAAACGTTTAGAGAAGTCTGGCAACATGTCCAAGTTCATGGGACTCATGAGCCAGGCCAAGCCCAGGACTGCTGGTTCTAGTCCAGTATAGACTTGCAGAAGCATGGCTTTTACAGTAAGAAGAATGCTGGGTTTCAGTCCAGCATTTGTTGCTTGCTAGTTGGTGACCTTGGGGAGAAAACATTCACCTATCTCTGCCTTCTCAGGCTTTCCTGTCTACAAAATAGATAACAAACACTGGTATAGCTCACCAAGTACGTGCTCAACTCAGAGTGCTTACAGGAATGTAAAATGTTACAGCTTTTGGTACAAATCATTTCTTCATAAATCACACCATCTTGACTTCATTTGTTTAAAGATCCATTAGGCCTCTGGGTCAATGGATCTTTCCAGGCTCAACTTGCCGTCATCCCCTCCAGAGCATCGCCTGCCCTCGCAGATACAGTGGGGGCACAGGTGCCCCTGTATGCATCTATCCTGCCCTACATTATGATGACCTTTTGTGACTTTTCCCCCATTTTACTTTAAGAGTCTCAAGAAAATGGACTATGTTTTAATCATCTTTGCATTTTTAGCACCTAGCACAATTCTTGCTCTGTGAGAAGTGAATTTTATCATTTTAAAAATAATAAAAAGAACAAAAATCACTAAGGTGCAAGGTGACTCAAGACAAACTGAAGGTGACACACCTTCCTTTGACTCACACACGCTGAATTTCCTAAGCAAACACTCACATCTACAAGTCTTCCTATGAAGTGTCTCTGCAGGTAACCCACTTCATCAGCTCTAAATACTTCCAACAAAGGACTCAACTACCACTCTCCAGTTACTGGACTAGTAATAATCTTTCCAAAGTTTTTTCACATATATCACTCTCTGACAGTTTCTGGGATGTTTCTAACTCACCACACACACACACACACACACACACACACACACACAAGATTTTTATTTTGCTATTTTAACAGAGCCTTTATTTTGAAAAATGATAAAAATCTTCATGTTATAAAATGAGCACAGGAGAAGTTCTTACTAAACTGGAGCTTATAACTGCTGCAAATCTGAAGAACATTGAGAGAATCCAATGGTGGATTAAGAGAAGCATGTGGTGGGTTTGATTAACAGGAAGCAGTGTGACATAACATGTTCCCACATCTGACTCATGGTGGGCCCATATAATGTGTCCTAGAGGTGTCTTTCTCCAAGAGTCACAATGAACCCTAAGGCAGAAAACAGAGTTTTCAACTATTAGTCATGGTGATGAGAATAATAGTAAAAGCTGCCATCTTTTGAGCTTTTTACTATACACTGCTCTTTTGGAGCAAGTGATAAAGCATTTGTATTTGGAATAGTCCTAAATAAAGACAGCATTCTGGTTGCTCAAACTGTGCAACATAGAGAGACATCAATTAGAAGCCAGACAGCTTGTTCCCAAGTTGGCCATGCTATCTCTCAATTTGTGTCTTTGTGAATGATTCCCTCTGCCTGGAATTGCTGTACCCCCATCCTGACCCTCCAATTTCCCTCCCTTGCTTCTTTTAGCAAACCACTCCTCATTTCCTCTGGGAAATCTTTCAGCACCTCCTATCTGGAATAAAGTACTCTTTCCCCTATGATTTATAATAAATCAAAAATTGCCTTGGGTTATAGCCATTGTTCTCTGTGTTAGAATCTCCCTTTGGACTGGGGGTTTTCTGAGGGTAGGAAATTCATCTTTTTTCATCTTTTTATTCCCAGTATCTACTATGGAATTTTATACCTATTACTTCTAGCACAGAGTATGTATAAAATAAATGTTAAGTGAATAAATGAGTGGAATAAACAAAGAGTTCCCTTAACATAAGTAGGACAAATTAGCAAATAAATAATAAAATGGAGGAATTGGTAAACAGGACAAGGAAGGTGACATTTTTCTATTTCTGTAAAATATTCCAAGATCTCAAAAAAAAAAAGAGCTGAGAAGTATGTGTAACTTTTATTATTTGCTTGGTATGGACATTAAAAAGTAGATAAATGTTTACCTTTTTAATGGGCCAGCTAGGGACCACGTAATCTCCCTGAGTTCTTTCCCTAAAATGAAATTTCCTTAAGTAGGTCATGACAGGGAGATTTATCTCAGTGGTCAAGTCCTCTTGCAGTAGAAGCAACTATAAAAATGTCCTTTTCTGGATGTGGTAAGCCAAGGTGGGTTGGGATGGTCTGGGAAAACACCATCGACACACCAACTCACTAAAATCTTAAACATGACCAGACTTGCTTATGGCTTATTAGTGTCCTCCATGGATCTCAAAATAATTTAAAAATGGGATTTAATATCACACTTACCCTGGAAGACAAAAGCAAAATCGCTCTCTCAAGGCAGCTTCATTCATACACAATGAGAAATATGACAGGTATACTCCAATATCTGAACATCTATTTAAAAATCAATTATAAACCAAGAGAGTGCTACAGAAAGATATAAGCAGAAGTCTTTTAAATATTGAACTCCCATCATACATTTTAAATAAAATTGAATTTTCAAATCTTTGGTTTATGCCAAGCCCTTCAGGGACATAGTGACTATAAAGGCAGGTATCTATGAGCAAACAGCAATCTGAGGCACCCTCGGGAACATGCTAGGGCACTCAAGGCCAGGTCTACATGTGCTTTGTTCTTTTTTTGTTTGTTTGTTTTTGGACTTTCCTGCACTGGGCCTCCTGGAAAGCAGACAGGCAATACAATCAACCAGATCAGTATTCAAATTCCAGCTTACTCACTTCCTAGATACCTAACTTGGAAATTCATTGAATCTCTCTTAGCATCCATTTCTCATCAGTAAAATGGAGTTAATAATGCCTTGGAGGTAGCCAGCCTCCAAGATGGCCCCAATGATTCCCATCTCATGATTTTCATACCCTTGTATAGTTCCCTCCCACCTTTTACCATTTTACTAGAGTCTATGATCTATGTCATACAACAGAAGTGATCACTTCTGAAAGAGGTTATAAAAGACTGGGTGTTTTCTCTCATTGCTCACACTGAGGGAAGCCATGTTGTGAGCCACCATATGCAGATGCCCATGTGTTATTGCGTGAACCTGGAAGCAGAACTGCCAGGCCAGTCAAGCCTTCAGGGGCTGCAGACTCAGCCAACAGCTTGATGGTGATCTCATGAACCACTAAGCTAAACTGCTCACAGATTCCCAATCCTCAGAATCTGCATGAGATAATAAAATTCTATTGCTTCAACTGCTAAATTTTGGGGTTATTTGTTATGCAACACTAGATAACTAATACAATGCCTTTTGGGAAGAGTTACATTGAGGATCAGCAATAATATGTCAGATGCTGAGTACATGTTTGGCACATATTAGGCACTCAAATGGAGCTATGAAAATTGAAACTATATTATTAATAATTACATTATCAACCAATTATTGTTTTATTATTAACAATGCTGTATGATAAAATAACAAGTATAATTTTATGAGAGATTCATCATGATGCTTTTCCATGGAAAAGAAACTAGCAGAAGGGTCATCAATCCTAATGACAATTTTTTTTTATATTTCCTATTGTTAGCTCAAGGCTTAATCTTTGCACTGACAGTTCTAATTTGCAGATACACATTGGTGTCAAGCATTCTGAGTAGCTGTAGAACATTTAAAAGGTAATAGGGGAAAAAAAGGAAGATTATATTCTCTGAACAACAGATACTACCTTTAAAATAATAATGCCCTCTGTTTGGCTCTTACATCAGCTAATGAGAGTCCTTCATGCATAAATCCACTCTAGGTTTAAAGCCCTGGACAGAAGTTCCTGACTTTGAATCATGACTGACCGCTCTATCGCCTTAAGCAAATTACTTCATCTCTTCGAGCTTCAGTTTTGCCATGTGTAAAATAGGAAAAAACAGTACTTCTCTTGTTGCTTTGAGGATTAAAGAAATAATGAAGTAAAGTTAGAAGAGTAATTGGCACATAGTGAGTGGTCAATAATTGTGTGCTATTTTTCTTTCCATTTTCTGCTATGTGGCAGGAATCATTAACATTATACTCATCAAGGCCCAGTATGTCAAAGGATTTGCTCAAGGTAAGGAGAAAAGAACTCTAGCCTTCTGTTTTTTGAAGGTATAGTCTTGAATAAAATGTAGCCTTTCTTGGATTTACAGAGATTTCAGGGAATATATATTTTTAAAAATGGTGCTGTTTATAGTCTATGGTGATAGACATCAGAAAGTAATTTCCTGGGTTGGGTGGAGGGAGTGAGGATGTGAGGTAGGGTTGACTGGGAAAAGGGGCACAAGGGAACTTTCTGGAATGATGAAAACATTCTGTAACGAGCTTTAGGTAGTGGTTTCACAAGTGGTCACAATTGTTAAAACAGATGGAACTGAACACTTAAAACCTGTCTACATTAATTATACCTCAATAAAAATGATGAAAAATAAAGACAAAAACAAAAAACAATAATTACCTTATATATTCAAAGCTTTGGTCCCCTGTCATGACCTCAAGCCCACTCTCTTCTTCCTTCCATATATTCTTCATGAAAGTAAAGATAGCAACTCAGAGTGGACAGGCATAGCATGCCACCCCCAACTCCCCCAAAATCGCTAAATCAAACAGGAAACAATGAGGCGAAGGAAAGTGGGCTCCTCAATGGGCCCTCAGACAACCTCCCCTCTCTCCCTCAGAGGTGGTCTTGTGCCCACTCTCCAGGGACATGCTCTGAACCACCCACCTGGGCCATTGCCCGACCTGTTCAGGTAGAGACAGAGGCCTCAGTCTCCTGGACTGCCAATCTAGCCTTTCAAACAAACAGGAAATTCATTTGGGAGGAGGAGGGAGTGTGGAAGGGTCATGATCTTTCCATCCTTCTTTAAACAGAGTAGAAAAACATCATATACCCAGGTAACTGTAATAATTCAAAGTTGCTCAAACTTCAACTCCGGCTCCCATCCCACCTGCTTGGTGGTAATGCAGCAGGGCTTAGGGGTAGCTCAGAATTCCACATTTCAGCTGGATCTGTGCTAGTGTGGAGGTGAGTGGTTGAGTTTGGTGGGCAGGGGGGTGGAGGGGGTGGGTGGTCCTTCTACTTTTTAAAATTTAAAATTTAATTTTTAAAATTAAAAAAAAAAAGTCTTTGGGGAGAAGTCCTTTGGAGAACTCTAGAAGGAAAACCTTTCCCTTCCCTAAATCTAAGATAAAATGATACAGCAGGTGGCCACGAACAATATGCAGGAGAAGACTCAGAGACCTCTGTACCCTCTGGGTTCTAGTGTGCCACATGTGGATGTTCGGTTTAGTCACCAGCTACATGACTCATTCTTGTCAAATGCTTGCCTCAGCAGAATTACAAATTACCATGTGTCTTAGACCTTCCCAGATTCTTACCAACAGGTGAAAACAATGTGTGTAAAATCCATAATGCCATGTCCCAAGAACTAGAATGTTGGAGCTAGCAGGAACCTCAGAAACCATTCACCTCAACCAACTCATTTTCCAAAACAAAGTGTATCCATCCCATAAAGAGATATGCTTTCTAACCCACAGGAGGGTTCACACCCAGAGGGATCAAGTCTGCTCTTGCATTGACTCCATATCCATGGGCATCTCCGTGCATCTGTTCCTGGGAGGGAAATGCTTTCAAGTAGCAAACAAACAGGCTGGAGATGCTAAAGAAAGAGACAAGGAGAGGGAACTGGGACCTCCCTTAGATGATATCCCTCTGTTAGATGATGCACCCTAAAATGCTGCTTTCCTTCCTCTTTCCCCCACTGCTATGGGCAGTACCTCTCCAGGGCACCACTGCCCACAGGGCAGCACCTGTGGTCACATTTGTCTTCGCCTCTGGAAAGAAGCTCTTTCAAAGCAAGAGTCATGTCCAGAACCATTACTGGTCCCCCAAAGCCCCAGACACTGTTGTGTATCAACTGAATGATGCTCACCTCCCCGCCTCGTGGCCCAATTTAGACAAAGCCATGAAAGGAAAAATCTGAGCCTTCAGAATTTCTTCTCCTCCAAATATCTTCTTATCTGCTGCCACCACATGGTATCTGGCACTTCCAACCCATGTGCCTGCTTCCCCTCTAAGGAGCCCCAACAAGAAACAATGTCTCCCATTGGCAACTATGCTACCATTTCTGTACCTTTGGTCATCACTAAAACAAGGGGTCTGTCCCACTCCTCAGCACACTAATTGAATACAGCTTTTTGCCATTCATCATCTTCATCACCACCACCATCATCATACAGATTTAACCCTACTCTAAGACACTTTTTAAATACTTTATAAATATTAGCTCATTAAACTCTTGCAATGACCCTAGGAGTTAAGTATTAATAATTTTCCCACTTTCCAGAGTGGAAAACTGAGGCACAAAGAGATTAAGCAACTTGCCCAAGGTTCCTCCGTAGGTAAGTGGTAGAGCTTGGTTTCTAGTGCAAACAGTCTGGCTTAAGAGCCCATCTCATGGTCACTATTATGCTATATTATCTCTCCAGATTACCTTCATGCCTTTTCCTTCCCTCCCTCCAAAAATCAGTCAGGCACTTCCCCCTCTATGTTCCCATATTTGTCAACACTTTCCACACTGAGTATAAACCATCTTTGTAAATGCCTGTCTTCTCTCCTGGACTACAAATTGCTGTGGAAACAGACTTTATTCATCTCTGTCACAGTTCAATAAATATTTGCTGAATCTGAATAAATAAATAAATGAATGACTATGTCCATTTCAAAGGGGGCAATGCTTTAACATCAGAGAGAATAAAGATCCCTGGATTAGAAATAAACCCAAGCATATACAGTCAACCAATATTTGACAAGAGAGCCAAGAATACTCAATGGAGAAAAAACAGTTTCTTCAATAAAGAATGCTGGGAAATTCAGATATTCATATGTAGAAGAATAAAATTAGAACCCTATCTGACGTCACTCACAAAAAGTAACTCAAAATGGGTTGAAGACTTAAATGTAAGCCCTGAAATCATGAAACTCCTAAAAGAAAATGCAAGAATAAAGCTCTTTGACATCACTCTTGGCAATGACTTCTTGGGTAGGACACCTAAAGTACAAGCAACAATATAAAAAATTAAAAAGTGGGAATACCTCAAACTAAAGAGATTCTGCTCAGCAAAAGAAACTATCAACAAGTGAAAAGACAACCTACAGAGTGGGAAAAAAATATTTGCAAACCATATATCTGATAAATGGTTAATATCCAAAATACATAAAGAACTCCTACAATTCAATAGCAAAAAAAAACAAAAAACAAACAAACAAACCCACCAAATAATCCAATTTTAAAAATGGGCAAAAGACCTGAATAGACATTTTTTAAAAGAAGATAAGTGAATAGCCAATAGGTACATGAAGAGATGCACAACATCACTAGTCACTGGGGGAATGCAAATCAAAACCACAATGAAATATCACCTCACACCTGTTAAAATGGCCATCATCAAAAACACAAGAGATAATAAATACATGCAAGGATATAGAGAAAAGGGAATCCTTGTGCACTAATTGGTAGGAGTGTAAACTGGTACAGCCACTGTGAAAAACAGTATCAAGATTCCTCAAAAACATTAAAAGTAGAACTTCCATATGATCCACTTTTAGGAATATATCCAAACGAAATGAAAACACTAATTCGAAGAGATATCTGCAGCATTATTTATAATAGCCAAGACATGGAAAAAACTTAAGTGTCCAATGATGAATGAATTAATAAAGAAAATGTGTATGGTATGGATGGATGGATGGATGGATATATGTGTGTAAATTATTGGAATATTATTTATTTATTAATGGAATATTATTTGCCATAAAAAAGAGAAGGGATTCTTGCCATTTGTGACAATATGAGTTGAGGGCATTATGCTGAGCAAAATAAGACAGACAGAACAAGACAAATACTGTATGATTTCATTTATAAGTAGAATCTTAAAAAAAAATTCATAGGAAAAGAGTTGAGATTTGTGGTTACCAGAGGCAGAAGGTAAGGGGAGGAGAAAGTGGAGAAGGGTGGTCAGAAGGTACAAATTTCCAGTTATAAAATAAATAGCACTAGGGATGTAGTGTGCAATGTGATGACTATAGCTGTACAATATATACGAAAGTTGTTAAGAGAGTAAGTCCTAAAAGTTCTCATCACAAGGAGCAAAAATTTTTTCCTCCTTTTTGCTTTTTTTTTTTTATGAGCTAAGATATGTTGACTAACTTCTTGTGGTAATCATTTCACAATATAGATAAATTATACCTTAAGCTTATGCAGTGATGTATGTCAATTATATCTCAATAAAACCGGGAAAAATATGTAAATAATTGAAATGGTAAAAAAGAAATAAATAATGTTAAAAAAAGAAAAGATCCCTGGACTGTGAGTCAAGAGGTCATGGTCTCAGATCCCATCATCAACTAGCTGTGTGATCTTGAGCAACTTCCTTCACCTCTCTGATCCTCAGTTTCCTCATAGCTAGAGTGACAGGACTAGGCTTAAAGACCTCTGAGTTCCTTTTCAGTTATGGCATCCCAGGATTGTGGCATCAGGGCAGGTCAACAAGCCCATCTTTGTCAGTCCCTCATCTCACTTCCAGAGGTGCAACTCCACCAGTCTGACTTTACAAGTAGTTACCAGGAACAGCAGGCAAGAACGCTAACTGGGAAAGGGTGAGGCGGAAGACTGCATCAAGACTGATGGCACCAAGTTCCACGTGGGAACCACCAGAGAGGGGACAGCCAAGCAGTACAGAGTCAGCTGCCTTCTGGGGGCCGCTGGCCATTGGTGTGAAAAGAATGAGACCAGCCGCTCTGTCTGCACCAAAGCCGCTGAAATGCCTGCAACTCAGGAAGGGATTACTCCACTTGAGCAAAACCTGTGATGTTCTTTTCACTGCTTTTCCCCCTGCTATCATTACCCAGTCAAGCATTCTTGGCAACGTAAACAGATGATTAACAGGCAGGTTTGGGAAGAAACCAGGAGCAGGAGCTGGATCCCAGGAGCTGGTACACAAGCGTGTGCATTTTCTGCTTCCTCCCCCCGGCCCCTGGTCTGAGAACTGTGGTGGGGATAGCACAGCCACACCACCATCTCACCCATGATGGATTGTGAGTAAATCCCATGATGGCTGCCCATCTCATTGGATGAAGATTTCTCCTGGCAGAGGGGGAAGGAGTATCGTGACGGTGGGAACCTCGTTTATTCAGCAACAGCAAGATGAACCTGGCATGAGAAATCAGACTCAGAACCGAAGCTGGCAGAACATCTGACGGGGTGCTGGCGGCCAGAGACAACACGGGTTACGTAGAGTTGCAAATGGCACAGAACGCCCATCAGCAAAAGGACTTCCTCGTGTTGTCTGGCCTTTTCTCTGAGGCCAGCTCATTTCACCCAGTCATAACACAGGTTTTAACAAAAGCTCAGAGCTGGGAAGTATGGCTTTTTGTGTCTTGTTGTCCCGGTTATAGGAATTTTTATAGAAAGGTGCCTTCTTTTCAGGGCAGTTTATATGGGATGTCTTTGATGTGAGTAGCCCAAAAGCAAGGGAAGGGGAGTTTTCTTACAAACAAAAAACAAACAAAATGCTAGGATAAGGATTCTAAGAATAGAATAGGGAAGGGACAGATGAGGGGACAAAAGCCTTGCTGTCATCACAGCAGATCAAGAAAACTTCCCCAACAAGAAGTCAATTACTCCAAGAGATTCAACTTAAAGGTTGGGCTCTAATTTATAGATGTTTATTTCTTGGCTTCAGCAAAGACAGGACGGTGTTGGGATATTCTATTTTTTCCAGAATAAAAGTCTCAGAGTTGGAAGGACCTATGGGCCCAAACCCCCATCTAATATATAATTCCCTTCTACAATCTCCAGCAGGTGCCAACCCACTCTCTGCCTTATCATCTCTGGCAGAGGGAACTTACTATTTGCCCTTTCTACTTAGGAGATCATATCATTGGAGGTTTTATCCAGAAACTGGGCTAAAATTTGCTTTCCAGAAATGTCCCTGCATTTTTTCATCATTCCATATAACATAAACCTAATTCCTATGTGACAAAGAATCTTCAAAGGTTTTGAGGACAGTTCCTGTGTTTTTTTCTTTTTGGGCTTAGCAATCTCAAGATCGTCAACCAAAATACCTCCCCATCCTGGTTATTTTCCTCCGGACACATGCCAGCTGATTTTTACCTTTAAATTCTTTACCAAAATCAACATTCCTTCTGTGGTCTGAACATGATAGACAAGGACAGGATTATTATGCCTCTTTCCAAATACTCTATGCCCACCATTACTATTTTCTCAGTGTGGCCATATCATACTGTGTGGACTAGAGAAGTCTGCAACACAGATCTGACCCTTTTCACATATATTATTGCTAAGCCAACCATTCTTCCATCCTGCTCTTCTACAATTGGTTGTTTGAACCAAAGTACAGAATTTTACATTTTTCCCTATTAAATATCCTCTGGTTGGAGTCACTCAAGCTGTTTGAGACATCTGGCTTCAGATTAAGTCATCCACAGATTCACAAAACTTCCAAACATTGTGTCTTTTACTAATGTGATCAACATGTATGTCATCTTTGTCTAATCAAGTCATTGATACAAAAGTTGAACAGAACAGGCTAGAAGCCAAGGTTCTAAAAGGATGCGAGAGCCTTCTTTCCAGATTAATATTTATGAGGCAAACAGTATTCTATGGTGCTGTCTCCTTGTCCTCCTGGGCTTTAACATCCAAACCACTCATTGTGATCTGGCCTTTGCAAAGCTGCTCACTCTCCCTGTTACACAGCAAAATTTGCCTTTCACCAAATACATCCTATTGTCCCTTGCCTCCATGTTTTTACTTTACCTCCTTTGCCTAGAGTGATCTTTCCATGCTTTCACCTGCTAAACTTCTATTAATTTTCCAAGTCTCAGCTCCAACTTCTTGTGTAGCCATTCTCTGCTCCATAGGCAGAAGTTGGTGTTCCCAGAGCATCCTCTACAATCCTCTGCTACCATGGCCAACATACTGAGCTGCAACTGCCTATCTCTCTCCCAGAAGACAAGAGTCAGCCAATGGGTGTACACCTGCCATGATCCCCTCTGTACCTTCATGAAATTGTACTAATCGATCACTAAGTCCGGATGAAGCCTCAGAATTCTTCCCAACACAACCCACCAGGCAGCCACTGCAATTAATTGATTGGATCTGACACAAATTGAAACCCTATACTATTTTTTAATTTCCTTAAGGGCAGAGACCATACCTCATTCACCTTTCTATTGCTAGGCCCAGCAAAATATCTGGCATAAAATTAACTCAACAATTGTCTGTTGAATAGAATGCCTTTGTTTAGCTGAAATCTAGCATTTAGAAAATGAATTTCCCCATGTACATATAAGATCCCCATGAACAAAATAATTCTGGTAGTAGCAAGAGCTGGCCATTTGCACTGACTGTGATTAGCAATAGAGAATAATAATTGACCAGTGCTTAAAAACATTCTCCACCAGATTCTGAGAAGGCTGGCCTGGTTGGTCTCAGAATCCATAGCCCTCACTTGATACACATATATGGAGGCCTGCAACCAATTTGACTGCCTTTCCAGCTTTATGTATCCTACATATCCATTAGCTGATAGTAATTTTAGGAGGTCTGAATGCCAGGGTTGAAAATGGGTCTGCCAAAGTTTTATCTACAAGAAATCTGTATTATGAAGATTGCTTCCCCATGGAATTCTTCAGAACCAGCCATTTGAACCAAAAAAGAAAAATTCCTAAAGAGACTCATTTATTATCACATGTCAGTGTTCTTAAAGATAGCCCCTGGGATGAGTCTAGGGGCAGCTGTATTTATGTGAAGGTCAAATTAGGGCCATCATCACACTGGGCCAACATCACTACTATGTATTATTTATAATCAGCCCTTCTTAGTGTATCTCTAACTATGGAATGGATATTCCATCCAAGTACTAACCAGGCCAACCCTGGTTAGCTTCTGAGATCAGACGAGATCAGGCACATTCAGGGTGGTATGGCCATAGTGGAATGGATTTTCCAGATCTTAATCTAATCTCCAATATTACTCTGGCAGAGTCACAATGTGCACAGAATTTGTAAATGAGGAGGGTAAGAAAGTTAAGATAGAGCAAAGTTCCCTTGCTTTTCATAAATAACTTTCAGAGGCCTCCTTAGAATTTCTAGTACTGCATTCAAACCACATCTGGGACTTTGTTAATTAGAAGTGGTTAACAGCACTTGGCTAGAGCTAGATGGTCAAAAACAGTTTATTGGATGGATGCATGGAAGGAAGGAAGGAAGGAAGGAAGGAAGGAAGGAAGGAAAAATAGGTGGTATGCAACTCTGTCAATAGAGAAACTACAAAACCAGACTCCTATCTCTTGATTCAACTTCCTAGAAACCAAAAAGACCCTTGCATAATTAACAAGAGAGCCAACACCTCAAACAAAGCTCAAACTAAGTCATAAGTAAACTTATTAGGCTTGAATTCCTTCACAGGGAAAGTATCATTTAAAGAAACAATTTAAAAGATTACCAAGGAACACTTAGATTCAGCCACCAGAGCTAATTATGATTAACAATTTGGACATACACGCATATGGCGTGACTTCCACAGCAGTACTATAGGACCACACAGTGTGGTCCTCTCTGCTTATCATGGAGCCTAGGGTTTGTCCAGCTGGGAAACTATTACCCCTGCTTCTCAAAATATTATCACTTGCCTCAAGCTAGAAAAGACCCCGTGAGAAGAATAACTTGGCTATTGGAAGTTTCTACATATTCTGAGTAAAGGGCTCCAATCTTTTTGTGCTAATTAATTCCTTGGCATAATTTAATCAGCAATATTAATAATAGTTGGTCAATAAGCTCTTACTTTCAACCAGGTACCATTCTCAGTATTACACAAGCGTCATCACATTTAACTTTTAATGAAGCTTATATTCATTACTATTATTACCCACATTTCACAGACTAAGTTAGGTAATCTCCTGTGTCACCTAGCTGAGACATGGTAGACCCTGAATTCACACCAGCAAACCTGTCTTCCTCAGGACAAGATCCCTCGATAAAATGAGTGTGATCCATACCATCTTCATCAAGGGAAGATCTTTGATGATTTTTTTTTTTGAAAGAGAGAAAGAAAGAGAGAGAGCGCACACATGTGAATGAGTGGGGAAAGGGCAAGGGAAGAGGGAAAGAGAATTTCAAGTAGGCTTCATGCCCAGCCTGGAGCCCAACGTGGAGCCCTATCTCCCAACCTTGAGATCATGACTTGAACCGAAATCAAGAGTCAGACACTTAACTGACTGAGCTACCCAGCACCCCTCTTTGATCATTTTTAAAATCAATTTTTGAAAGACTTTGCAAGGTCTATATTTATGTGTGTGCACTATATACTTTCAACACAAGGCCAGGATATCATAAGTAGAGTTCTATAAATGCCTCTGACTAGAGAACCCTTATTCCCTGCAGAACACCTTGAGGTGCCACAGAATACACACAAGAAACTCTGCCCTACAGGGAGGTGGTGCCCATGTCCCTTGAGGCCTTGGCTCTCATCTCAGGCTACAGATAGTCTCCCCGGTTGTCTGCAGTTCTCCCTAAATTATACACAGGCTTAATTAATTTCCATCTCATCTGGCCTTTCCTCCTCTCACAAACACTGGCCCTTTGGCAAAACTACAGCATAAGACATCATCCATCATGGGGGAAAGAGTTGGGATTCTTTCTTTTTCTTTTGTTTTCTTTATGGATTCATTTTCTAATTTTCAAGGCACATCTGCTGCCAGGAAATAGTTATCACTTCAGAAGAGCTTCCTTTCACCAGACGGTGAGAACTCAGTAATCTGTTTGGGTTTCCTTCCCTACTACCACGAGGAAATTAAATAAACAAATATTATGTGATAAATAAATAACACAAGCAAGCATGCGTTGCTCAAAGATTATATTCTTGCTCAGCCTCAAGACTCATTCCAAATTCCTGTGACTTCTATGTCTCCCGCTGATGATTTATTGCCTTTTAAGTAAAATTGTCCATTCACTCTAAGTTTTAATATTTTAGGTTATCAATCCCTTTAAAGAAGGAAGGAATGAATGAATGAATGAATGAACGAAGTTATTCAACAAATGCACGTTGAGGACATGAGATGTGCCAGGTGGTGATGAAACAGGCTATGGTCTCTAACCACAAGGAGTTTATAGTCTTATGGGAGATAATGACAAATAGGAGACTATGCAAGAGTAACCAATGCTACTAGTAACTCTTAGAGAGAGAAAAGGGTGACTGAGAATACTCACAGTGGGGTGGAGGGGTGGAGGAAGCCCCACCTGAAGATGAGATGTTCTGGCAAGGAGAAGGGTGAAACAGTCTACTTCTGACAGCAAAGCAGACAGAAGCCACACCCATGGTGTCCAGCAAGCCAAGCTTCAGTATGGGTTTCAGTCCTTAGCTTATGAGCAAGTGGCAGCCCTTAAAGAGTTCTAAACAAGAAGGCTCATGATCAGATTTCTGTTTTTGAGAAAAGTCATTCCAACAACAGTGTGGCAGACAGATTAGAAAGGAGCAGAGAAAATGTACAGAGACTGTCATGAGGCTGCTACAAGCTTCATGGCTCGAAACTGTTAAGTAAATAACAACTAGGTTCATTTCCAACCAGTTCCTCCTTGCCAAGGAATGCTAATCGTGTTTTCAAAGCCAAAGGGAAATGCAAGAACATAAGAAGCTTGAGAATGCTAAGGTATGTATGGAAGTCAAGCATTCCTAAGTATGCCACAGGAATCCTATAAAGATAAAATCCTGTAAAGATCCATTCCTCTCCCTGGTTCCCCACAGGTGAACCCTGTTACATTTTCCAAGTTGGCAGAGAAGGGCAGTGAAGGTGTTCTGGAGTCCCCAAGCCATACCATTGGTCCACCCTCTTCCTGGATGTGTTCCAAATTGGGGTCAGGGTGCAGATGTAAAGGAGAAAAGGATGGCATGAAACCTAACAAGATGCCAGAGAGATCCTTCGAGGCAAGGGCTC
Source organism: Lynx canadensis (assembly GCF_007474595.2). NCBI lineage: Eukaryota > Metazoa > Chordata > Mammalia > Carnivora > Felidae > Lynx > Lynx canadensis. The sequence continues at coordinate 52,189,518 of NC_044310.1, read as the reverse complement.
AGGAAGCACTCTGCAATCTCAGGAGGAAAGTTTCTGTGGTGAGAACTGAGGTTCAAGGGTAAGAAAGGCTTTACACTCACCCAAAAGCACCAGGAAAGACACACCTGCATACGGCCATGCGGTGTCTCAACAAGAAAAGTCTTTGTCATGGGTGCCAGGTTCATACTAAAGTCATCAGATAGTTTACAAACTGTGACAGCACATATCAAAGTGTCCCAGTCTCATCTTTTAATGTTTCCTGGCCCCATGAAAGGTCTAATAAATGGTTTCTGCTGGATATAGCAGCTCATAAACTTTCCTCGTTACATTGGAAGTCTAAATCTTCCCTAAAAATCAATACCCCATGAATTTTCTTTAGAAGTAGTAAAGAAAAATACAGACATCTCCTCTGGCCCGCAGTAAGAAGTGCTATTGCTCCGTCCCTAGCCATGCTATATCAGGAAGCTCCGTCTTCTGCACACTCCCGTCCCACCTTTCCACAAACTGCTCCTCACCCTACTCCCACCAAGACCAGTCCTGTTGGTGTAACTTTACAAATGAAGGAAGAATAAAAATCATAAGTTACCAACTCTTTCCACATGCCAGGTTCTACACCCCTGCCTTAAACTATCCCTAAATCATGACAGGGGCGCCTGGGTGGCTCAGTTGGGTAATTGTCTGACTTCAGCTCAGGCCATGATCTTGCAGTTCATGGGTTCAAGCCCTACGTCGGGCTCTGTGCTGACAGCTCAGAGCCTGGAGTCTACTTTGGATTCTGAGTCCCCTTCTCTCTCTGCCCCTCCCTGCTATGCTCTCGTTCTCTCTCTCTCTCTCTCTCAAAAATGAATAAACATTAAAAGTTTTAAAAAAATCATGACAGTGTATCAGGCAGTGTGCCTGATTATTATCCCCATCCTACAGGTGAAAAAAACTGAGTTTCAGATTAAGTAATTTGCCCTACTCACACACTGAGTGGCAGAGCCAGATTTGAATCTGTGTTAGATCTGGTTCCAGAAGCCAGGTTTTTAACCACTATGGCCTTCCACCCAGAGGAATTTAACTCTCCTCCCAGAGGAACTTTTCTTTCAACTTTGAGCAAACCTACTAACTCTTTGGGTTGGGTGGCTGAATAAGAACAGCACTAGAGGCTGCTGCTCTTTCCACTACATCAAGCACCCAAAGGAGATTGAAAGCTGGACATCTAAACTAGAGAAGTCAGCACTAATCCCCGCACGCTCTCATTTTGTAAGAAAATTTTTTCAGAAGGAAAAAAAAAATGCTATTTCCATTGCAGAAAAGTCATTGCTTTCTTAGCCAAAGCTAGCTATTTACTTTTTTCTGGCAAGCTCATTGACAGGAGTGCAACACATGAGATTCTCACTAGATGAGCTGTGCAGCCTTCCACATAGCATATTTTGGTTTAGAGGGTGAGGCTATGCAGCACAACCTCATTTCTGCACAGCAAACCTAAAATATAGCCTTGAGAGTGCAAAAAGGAGGAGGAGGAGAGAAGGAGAGATGGCATAAACACATGTTCTCTCACTTGCTTGCTCGCTCTCTCTCTCCCTCTCTCTCTCTCATGAAAACAGTTTCCAATTCATTTCATAATTGCATTGAGTCATCTGGGCTAATACTCAGACCACTTCTCAAATTCACCATGCCCCTTACATGCAGGAAAATAAGGCATTTAAGTAAATTTCCCTCCTTCCCACATAATCTCTTTCTCTTTGGTTAGTTGGATGGAGGTGGCCAGAGAGGGGAGGGAGCAGAAATTTTGGAAATCATAGCTGATGAATTGTAAACGTGTGTAAGTGATGCACAGGGTGGGAGGGAGTAAAAAATGAAATTCCTCTGTGAAAATAACGCACATGTCCCAGGGAAATGAGCCACACATTTTTTATGAATCAAGAGACCAGTGCTTTCTTTATATGTGTGCCAAACAGCATTCCTGGGTAACAGTTCCATATCTCATGAGGTGTAAGCCACTTCACTCCATCTTATTAGAAACATTCAAAACAAGGCAAGTATTTTGAAACCCATAAAATTTATGGAATTCTAGGCACACCAAAGACAGAATGGACGAGGGACTCCTCTGTTTAACTGGTTTTAATTTATATTCACTTTAGTAGTTTAACCCACCTTTAAAATCCAACCAAGATTTGAAAACATTAATAACTATAAACCATTTTTTAATGGTTCCCCACTTTCTCAACAACCTTAAAACTCACTTGCTTAAGGCTTCAAGGACATAAGAAAAATGAATCCCAGAGTCCCTAGAAAATTGGCTATAACCTTTGTCACTCACCGGATTACTTACCCACCTCACAAGCCATTTGAAAGGCGAGAGAGGCCTCCAGCTGGTGACCAGTGCAGCTACCCAGCCTAAATATTCCCTAAAAATTCTAGACAGCAAATAATGAGGAGAGAAGTGATCAAGCAAGTCTATTTATCCTGAAGCCCAAGTAAATTAACCAGTGCATGGTGGCAAACAGAATATGTTCTTCAAAACAATCAGGCCAAATTGCACCATAAACTTGTGAGCATACAGTTTTAAGTAGCTTAGGATTGTTTCATTTTTCCAACTCCCCAAGGTAAGACCCAAAGGGAAAACTCAACTTAAATATTTACTCTTAATTTAGCAGCCCTTATACACATGGTATACCAGGTAGAGTTTAAAAAAAAAAAAAAAAAAAAAAGCAAATAAGTAAACCATGGTCATGGCCATCAAGGATCTTAATTAGAGCCCAAAAGTTCAAATGATAATATTAGCAAGACTTTCTAGGCCACTTCACAAATGCCAACCACCATGCATATTATCTCATTTAATTTTCCCAAGTGTCCTATAGGGAAGATGCTATTTTTATTCTTTTATGCCCTGTTTGCCAATGAGAAAACATAAGCTTGGAAAGGTGAAGTAATTTGCCCCAAAACACACAGAGAGTGGCAGCGCTAGGATTTGAGCACAGCCTAATTCTAAAGCCTCCTGAGATAATAAGACATGGAGGCTTTCTACCCTGAGTTCAAAAAAAGCCAACACAGAGAGCATAGTTTGTTCTGGGCACTGTTGTGAGCACTGGGCATAAATTAACTCATTTGTTCTTTATAATAGACTTATAAAGTAAGTACTACGATTATTCCCAACTTTATAGATGAGGCAACTGAGGCACAGAGAGGTTAAGCAACTTGCCCAGGGTAACAGATTTCACAACTGATGGAGTTTGGATTCAAACCCAGGCATCTGGTTCCAGGCTGTTCTCTATGCCACTCCACTATCCATCTGTCTAAGCATGGCAGCCCCAAGGGGGATGATACATTCTGGTTCCATTAAAAGGATAACAGAATCCAGAACCATAAGAGAAATGTTTCACTATACTTCGTGCTCATCTGATTATATTTGGGGGCATTTCATTCAGGTATCTTTACAACATTTTAACAAAACATTAACAAGTTGGAACTTGTCCAGCAGAGAGCAAGAAGGGGAGAAAATAAGGAAACAATATCCTAAGAGTATAGAGTAATTGCGACAGTTTGGCCTGGAAAGGAAATTTCGAGAGCACATATACACCATCTGACTAAAATGCCAAGAGGGCTCAAACCACCATAAGAAGATCCCTTGGACCTGACTGGTTTGTCATCCACTTGCTCATCAATTTTTACTGAGTAGCCAATAAGTGTCACATGGAAGAAAAGTTCTTTAGCTTAAGAACTCCCGCATTTTAAAAGCGGAAGCTCTGCTCACTCATCAGTGAAATCCACCAGAGGCGGGAAGAACAGGTAGCAGGGATGGTTCCTGCACTGAGTGGAAGACTGGACATGTGACCTCTGAGACTCTGCTATGATCCATTTAGCCTGCCCTGCACTACCACTATCAAAAATGCCATAAAAGTCCTCACAAAATACAACCTTTAATCATCCATAAGAGGCCAAAAGTAGCAGCAGCCCCCAAAGTAAGAAAAACATCTTCCATGGGCTTTTACATTGGGAATTTGACAAGTTTGAACAGGGGTAAGACATACCACACTTTGAAAATAAGCCAAGGGACTACTTGTATTCTAAAACAAGAGTATAATTAGGAAGGAAAAATGCGATTTCTCTCCTCCACTTCCTTCTCCTCAAATATTAACAATCATCTTGTTCCTAGGTGTGTCTTGTCTGTTTTTTTAAGTTTTTACACTGAGCAAGAAACTGTGGCATCAGCATCCTGGGTCTCTCTGGACCACAGAACCAGCTCCTAACACGTCAACGCTGGGCCCAGTTTGCAGCAGGGGAAGGCACTCGCTGTTGGCCCCTCTAGCAAAATGTTTTCCAATTTCTGAGTCAGGGGAAGCATCTGAGGTCAAGATCTATAAACACATTCCAGAATATGAGCACTTCCAAGAGAAAAAAAACAATCAAAACCACGGCAATGGTTTTAAATTTAAGTCAGACAATACTTCCCATGAACTATTGCATTCTTTGTTAAAATGAAGATGTGTACGTACTTTCAGTGTTACTATTAGTGTGATTTCTTAAAGTTTTTCTAATTTCCTTTTCTTTTTTAAACCCTGTATTACTTGGTAAAAAAAAACAAAATGCTATAAATCTTATGCTATCTCAAGGCATTCTTCTAGATAGGATAATGAATTTTCCATAGGTAAAGAATATCTTTCCTGAACCAATTCTGATCATTTTTAGGGATACTTTTTCTTTTTTTTATCTCCATTAATGAGACAGAGATTTGCACAAATCAGCCTAAAACAACAGAAATTAGCCAATCAAAAGGATGGTCATGGTATTCTACTGTAGTATCAGGAAAAGGCTTTGACCTAGCCTGCTCACTTCCAGATGTTTTCTCAGTGCAAGTTTTTGTTTGCTTTGTTTTGCTTTTTAAAGAATGGTTTGGAAGAGTGAGCATGGGGGATGGACTAAGAAGAGAAACAAGATCTCTCAACCAAAAATGTCTTACTCTTTGGTTTACAATACTATTGAAACAGAAACGTCATTCAGCAGTAGCTGGAATCACTCAAACAGAGGCATGTATCCAAACCCACCCCTGAATCCAGGAGCACACATATCAGTGGAGGGCAAAAATCTCCACATAGTACTGATGACCTGAGAACTAAGTGCAAACAGAAATCATAGCACGATTTGTTGAAAGCAGTTCAGAGTGTGCCTCTCTCATCGCTTGCCATATCTCCTATCCCCACTGAGAGAGACTGAGAGAGAATACTTCTCTGTAGGAATCTTCCTAAAGATTAAAATCATCAATAAACCCTGATCATCTTGTTTATAAACGACCTCTCAGATCATCTTCTCCTACTCTCTCCCCAGCTTTCTTTGGGTTTTGGAAGTCGAAAGAGAATATTAAAACACAACACGGGGCACCTGGGTGGCTCAGTCGGTTAAGCGTCTGACTCAATTTCTGCTCAGGTCATGATATCACAGTTTAGGAGTTCCAGCCTTGCATCGGGCTTTCTGCTGTCAGCACCAAGTCCACTTTTGATCCTCTGTCCCCCTCTCTCTGCCCCTCCCCTGCTCTCTCTCTCTCTCTCTCTCTCACAAAAAAATAAATAAACATTAAAAACATATTTAAAAAAACACAACATATTTTTACTATCGTGGGATTTGAGGAGACCAAGAGATTAAGACTGACAAAGAAGGTAATTATGTCTCCATTAGCACCACTAATGAAGGGAAGAAGTGAAAGATAAATAATGGACAATCCAAAAACCATTTGTATCTGATCCTGCAACAAAACGGATAGGTTCTCTTGCAGTAGGCCTGCCTTCCTAATTATTTTCCTCCCTCTGAACCAGTGATAAAATTGGACTGCCTTCAAGAACACACATTAACTGATAATGGGAGAGAAGGCCAAGAAAGGCTGGGTGGCCTTGGACAAACTGGAATTCAATTGAATGATACGCGTACCTTTAAATGGACCTTTAAGCAAGCACCAACTACATGTGAGGTGTTACATTACCTACTTGTCTTATGTCTACTAAACCTTTCAACAGCATTGCCCCCATAAATATCAACATCCCCATGCTGCAGATGAGAAAAATTGAGGCAAAAGGAAGTTAAGGAATTTACCTAAACAAGCAAATGGGAAAGAAGGAATCTGGGACACAGGCCTAGATGTGTGTGGCTCCAACATTTATATTCTTTCTACTACACCTTGCTTCTTCTCATTTTTAAGAGACAATTCTCATAGTGGATAATCCACAGACAAGATCATCAAAAGCTGGTATGTACATCATTTCACACAAGACACAGGAGTATGCAAATTTACCAGGGAAGAGTGGTATTTAGCTGTTTACTGATAGGACCTACTATAGACCACCCTGGTATAATATAAGACATACTCACCGTGAATTTCTTCCCAGATATGATGTTGAGAGTTTCTGTTGAAACCAGGCAGTTTTTTTGTTTCTATTTCTCCAACAAGTTTAATACAGAGGATTTTGCAAAGCCACATCTCAGGTTAGATCTCACACTTTGGCAAACACAGTATAAGATAGGTGTTTAATCTTGACAGCGTCTCATTAGTGTAAATTAGTGACTCAATATTAAAACTAGAAAACAAGCGGTTAAGAGACCCCAGCTAAGACAAGTTTCATTAAAACAATAATGACTTAATACACGCTGTGCCCAGTTTCAGAAAGTTTCAAGCTCCCTAATCATTTTCTGGATGGTTTCCATTCCAACCAGTTTCCATGTTGGTATACATCCATCAATCCCCAGTGAGGATGTGCATGGGAAAATGAACATAATGTTAAGTCTACAGAGACCTTGTTGCAATGTCAAAATCAAGTGATGTCAGTTTAAATTACAGCTAAAAAAAAAGGCACTATAAAGACAAATGTCTCCTGGAGCCTGTCTGGTTGCCTAGAGCAAATGCTCTACCAAGTTGGGTAGAGAAACCGGTTTCCATTTGCCTAGTAATTTTCCCACTGCTTCCAGTTTCCAAAGAGGCAGTTGGCAGTGAAAGCTTGCTCAACAAGCCAGTTAACAGAACTGAGCACTGGGGACTCCACAGTGTATCAACTGCTTGTGTTCTGAAGAGAATGATCACTTGTACCAATTAATCAAGTCATTGGCACATATCATCCTCTATTTACTCCCATTACTACTAGAAACCCACAAGCTTTCATTAAAGAACTTGCTAATTTCCTGAGATGGAAGACCCAACTCTTTCAGCAACAAGGACCCCTTCTGTTATTCTTACTCCGAGGGCACCATGTTTCTAAGACTCTACCATGTGGTTATTACAATGTCCAAACCTGCCTATTTCTCTTAGACTTTGCAATAATACCAAACATGGTTTACAGATCCCATGACTACCTCAGTCCAGGGCTACCTATTTGGAAAGCAGTAAACAGGAAATAACAAAAATAGTAATAACACTTCACGTTTATTGAATGCTTACTATTTATGCCAGGCATTGTGCTAAGTGCATTACTTACACTATCCAATTTAATCTCACCACAACCCTGTGAGGTAGCACTATAATTACCTTCCTCATGGAAATATTCAGAAATGTTAAGTAACTTGCCCAAGGCCACCAAACTAGAACCAGAGCAAAAATTTGAACCATGCTGTCTGACTTCAAAGCCACTGCTCTTCTCCACTCCACTGGTTGCCTTGCCTCTCACTCCTAGATGCATTCCTAGGTCATTCTCACCCCCTTTGGAAAACATCATAAGCATTATGCCCACACTGGGAACTTTTGAAAAGATTCAAATTATGATCTTATTCTCTGATACCACATCCTCAGTCTATGGAGGTTTGCATTTTTACAGATAAGGGACAGAGGGAGGGAGGGTAGGAGGAAGGGAGAGAGAGAGAGAAGAAAGAAGAAAGAGAGAGAGGTTGAGAGAGAGAATGCCTAGAGCATCAGAAGTATTCAAACCCAGGTGCTGGCTCTTTCAGTCACCATTTCCCTGCACCTAACTTCCTCCATCCACAGTAATAATGTAGGGATCTGTCTCCAGGATGTCCCCAAACATCCTCAAATATTTCTTTCTAAATACTCTCAAATATTCCTTCTGAATTCTCTCCTTTGAAAGTGAAAAGCAAAGACGTTTCACTCTGACAGTCAGTTTCTCTAGGTTTCTGATGAAAGCACCAAAGACAGCCTTGGACAATGAACTCTGGGCAGTTCCATCCTGCCACCATCCTGAATCCCCCCCTCCCACTGCAAAGAGAAAGGAAATCATTGGGATGGGGTGGGCTGGGAGTTTCCTCTAGATGTTCAAAGTTTAAAACACAGGTTCTATTAAAACAGCTAAAGGTTTACATGCAGATATAATTAGTTTTGAAAGCGTATGTGAATACCATACGATGCATGTGGAGGGGGTAGCTGGAAAGAGCAGAAAACTAAATGATACCTACAGCACGGTGTCAACTGTACTGTCATGGACACATGGACAGGGACCATTAATAAACCTGAAAACACAAAAAAGGTTTGATTTGTACAAATGGTAAGCCCACACACATTTTTCCTTGTGTTTTGAGTTCAGTTTCTGTTATAATATTTGTGCAATAAATAATAATTTCAAAAGGATATTATATACAGAGTGTATAATTACATGACACAAGTATAAACAAATTAGCTTTATAACATGTCAGCCAAGCATTAACCATTTAGAAAATTCCAAGTTAGGATGCCTATCTGGGGTTACTCACTTACCTCTCTCTCTCTCAAAAGGAACTAGGTCCAGTTGTAAGATTCCTTTGATCATATGTGCTAAGTGTCCAGGTCCAAAACTTATGGACAGCACACTACCTGTTCCTGGAGCTTAACAAATATTCTAGAATGACAGAATGAGGTCTTCCTCAAGTGTCACTTTCCAATTCAGAGAAAGACCAACAAAATTACCACTACGGTGAATGCAGGTTGTGTTCCTAACAACCCAACACCACAAAGCTAAGTTCTGTTCTGGGGGGGGGGGGGGGGTAAAGTGAGGAAAAGCAAGATTCAGCTCAGAAAGTGCAAAGAGGAGTGCACACCATGAGTCTGATTTACACTGAGGACCTCCTATTTATGCTTGTCCAGCAGCACAAAGCCCCTTCTTAGGAGGGCTGGCAAGAGATGTAAGATGCACCGCAAATAAAAATGATGCAAAATTGGTGTCTGTTTGTAAAAACAAACAAAAAAGGTATAAAATTATATAATATATCTTGAATAAACTTTCTTCTCTATTGCCCTCAGCACATTCCCAAATCCTACTCACCTTCCCAAGTTCAGCTCAGATACATGTCCAATCATCAAACTCGTGGTCCCTTCACTGATACTGTTCCTTCACTGCCCTCAAGCTCACACAGGAGTTTATCTGAACCCAGACAGTTATAATAATAAGAGCTGCCATTTATCAATTGCCTACTCTATGCCAGGCCTTTTTCTCAGCTTTTTCAAATACTAAAAGCAACTCTTCCAGGAATGAAATACATTTTTCACAGTTTCAAGATTTAGAAACCAACTTTGAACAAGATTGGATAACCTGACAGGAGCCAAAGGAGGTAATAAGCAAAGATCCCAAGCCCTTTTGCTCTGCATCCTGCCATGTCCCATGGACCAGCCACTCTCTGCCTCATATTCATCTTTCTCTTACCAGGTGACAAGATCCTTGAGGGCCAGACCCACATCTGAGTCATCACACATTCATTTATGAGCTGTCTTAAGTAAACCCTGAAGTATATGGTGAACAGAACACAGAGTAGGTATTTAATAAACACTTGTTGGATGCATGATAAAATGACAGAAAACCCATGGGAACAGGTAGAAAGGACAATTGTCATAATGTTGGCAACAAAAGAGAGCTCTAATATTTCTTTGGGCTTTTAATTACAGAATGTCCTCCTTTTCACTCGGTCCCAGTTGATTCACCCTGACGTGCCACAGCTACTTTTTTATTAGCAGCCTCACCTGAGACCCACCGGGGGCCTCCTGCATGGTGCCAAAGCATGAGGCTCTCTAGGCAATGAGAGTGATAGCTTGTATTTCTAAAGAGAACTAACTACATTACCATTCTCTGCAGGAACCTTCACTCCACCAGCTCTAATATCCCCCAAACAGCCCAAAGAGGGAAAAAGATGGGCAGACCAAGGATGGGGGAATATTTGGCCTCTGCCCACCATTTACATGGTCCAATAGTAACCTATGAGTCTTAATCCAGATTTATTTTTTCTTTTAAAGCATAAAGGACAAGTGGTCAGGAGCAGGCCCATAAATTTGCCTCGGCTTTTATTAGATGGGGAATATTTTCGCCTGAGAGGTCAGCATAACTTGGAGGAAAAAACAAAAAGTTCTCTGAACGTGAACCACCACGTTACCGCTGATATAATGCAGGACTGCTGTCTACTGACAAGTAAGCTGCTTGTGATCACGTGCAGTTAGAACTCCTTCAAAGTCATTAGAATAGGTTAATTTTTCCCATGCTGTGTTACCGGTTACATATTTCACATCTCATACAGATTCTAAGGAGAAAGGAACATGATTGGGACTATTAAGTAACGCAACTGAATTCTTAATGATGAAAGAACACCGGACTCCCTATATAAACCATCCCACAGAAAGATCAAAGCACGGACAGGAGCTCAAGAAGAGGCTAAACACGTAAGAAGAAGTCCAGTAAACCAACGCTAATGTTTTGTTTTGTGAAACCACCTGATCTCACGTTCAGGTTTGACAAAAATGTCTTATCCATCCCTTCATTTTTAAAAAGCATTAATTGTGTGCCTAATGTGGTGCTGTGAACTAGGAATACTGTGATGAATAAGGCTTTGTCTCTGTTCTCCCTAAGTTCACCGTCTAGCAGGAGTGAGGCAGTCTCGAAGTTCCCACATGGTGTAAGTGCAGTAGCAGAACAGCATGCCAGCTATATCGCACCAGTCAACTGCATAACTGGCTGTACAACCTGGTGCAACTAGCATTAATTAAAATAATGGTTTTCACTATGCATACCCAATGACCTCACCTATGTTATCTGATTTCTTCATCCTCAATTACCCCATCACAAGAAAATATTCTTCTTGGGAAAAAAAACCTGAATGATCAAATCCATTCCTTTCAAGTCTATATAATAAAAGAACACCTGGAATTTCACAGAAAATAAATTTCGGTACAGAAAGGAAACGGTTTATGACAAACTCAGATATTTCATGAGATACACCATAGCTTCTCCACAAAGGTTTCTTAATAAAATAGCTCCCAGCCATTGGACAGGCCTAGCCTCAAAGAGTAGACTCCACAACCCTAGCTAATGAAAAGATACTTTCTGATTTGAGAAACTCAAAGAAAATGATTGGAAAACAAAAAATAAGAACAAAAATGGAGGCCTCTGGAACTTCCCTGTCCTAACTTTAACTGACGGGAGGAAATCCAAGCAGTTCTCATCCACACTTGATGCAGGAAAAGTAGAGCTCTTATTTTCAAAAGAAACCACTTATTCAAGATGATCAAGTGGAAGTAACATTCTAAGTCATTTGGGGAGATGTCGTAGACACCTTGGTGGGTTCTGCATTGAACAGCCACATTCTCCTTGCCCATATTTCTTCGTGTTTGATACTTGGATTACCCCAGCAGGAAACGAGCAGTCTTTGAATGGAGGGTTTTGTTCAGAATTCTAATAGCTTCCAGCATTTGCCCCAGACCACAAGAAGTACACCAAATTTACTTAGACATTCAGGCCAGACGTGAAGAATTTCTCTGTCAGATCTAGTAAGCTCCACCAACTTAACATTTTGGCTTCTCATGGGCAAAGAGAAGACAGCCAAACAGCGCCAGTGCCGGGGGGCAATCTGGTGACATGTGGCAGTTCTTGGAAGAAAATTAATGAACGCGACCAGTAACCTTTCTGCCCCTCTCTCCTCTCCTCTCCTCTCCTCATCCAAGGGAGAGAGGCAAAATTTCAGCAATCAGTGTGACTAGGCAACTGCTGCTCCTTAAAACAGCTTCAAGGTTGTTCATTTTTTGTTTTTTTTTTTTTTCCCCACCAGACTTGCCACATTTCATTGTTTGCTTTCAAGATCACCTCGCTATGAAGTTTGTTGACTTGGAGGTAGAGCCATCATTTGTTCCATTCAGCAATTTCATCCTTGTTAATCTAATAAATAAAAAGTTACCACTAGTCTGAATCAGTCACAAAAGCTAACTATGCACAGTCAAATCCAATAAAATATTTGTTTGGTGCCTATGCATGTCCCAGGCACTGTACTAGGCATATTACACATATTAACTTAATGGTGCTGATGATAATATTATATTATATATATATCATAATATGTTATTATACTGACAACAATAGCAATAAAAACAATCAATCAACAACAATCATTTAGCAAGTGCTTACTGTGAGAGAAGCCTATGGTAAATGTATTAACACGCCTGATATCACTCCTCACAACCCTTTGGGCAACATGTAATTATTATTTTCCCCTTTTATAGATGAGGAAAAGAGGATTCCAAGAGATTAAGTAAACTTGCCCAAAGTCACACAGCTTGTAAACAACAGAGCTTGGGATCAGAACCCAAGCCTGTCTGCAGAGGCAATGCCTTCACATCCTTAAAGGAGATCACACTAAAATAACATTAAAAGTTTGCTGTAGTGAATAAAGATAAAATAGATGGTAAAGTTTTCCAGGTTACAGTGAAATGGGCCAGTTATATTACTCATCTGAACCAGAAGCAAAACAAATCTACTTTGTAGTAGAATTTTGTCACCTCTCTACTATCTGGACCTGCATCATATCTGTTATCCATTTTCACCGCCCCCCCAAAAAAGGTCTAGAGTAATCAAGTATAAACAGAGACTAGGAAAGAATAGGTAATATAAGATAACACAGCTATCAAAATCATAACATCCCTGAAAGTTTTTCCCTAGCAGATATACTCAATTTCTGTGAACAGAAGCTAAATTGTCTATGAGTGTGTGTTGTGGGGGGGGGGGGGGTGTATTTCCTGTTGGATTTTCTAGTTGTACCATTTCATTCTTATGTTAGTATGCAGTAAAACATTCTTACATGGTTTTGAAAGGACTTACCAGCTACAACAACAACAACAAAAATCATAAAAGTTAAATGGAAAGTGAACTCATGGGCTGGCTAAGAAATAAAAAGCTTATGAACATCTGATTTCTGAACAAACCTATAAAGAAGAGGTAAAACAAAACAAAAAACCCTCAAACCCTTGGGGTTCCAAAATTTTGAGGGGAAAAAAATGAAAATGCTGGAAGGCTTTAAGGAGAGAAAAAGGCATTGTCCTACTGTACCAAAGTGACAAAGCTCTGAGCAGAAGAGGACGTGTGGAAAGTCTGGTTCTTCTAGGTTTCCACAGCCACTCCATTGTTCAAGGGGTGGTTATGCCCACACTTCCAGCCCAGAATACTAACACAGATTTAGGGCTGATGAGGACCTGCACAGCTAGAATTACACCAGTGGCAGAAGAGAGGGCCCGCTCTGATAACAGGCACGAAACCATCAAGCAGCCTACCCCCACGCACACCAACACATGTGGACACATAAATGCAATTTGCACATGATTTCCAAGGGCTCATGAGTCACCTGAGACATGAAATCCAGACTGAGAACACTTGCACATAGTAAGAACCCTCACGCTTGAGGATCGGGCCAAGTTTAGAGCTGCAAGTAAGATGATTCAGCTGCTTTCTTATTTTGTGGCCTCATAACAAGCGAGTCTGTCCAGTTTCTCAGACATGAGCTGAGAGAGAGCAGCTTTCATTAGGTGATAGTCCAGCCATGAGAAATGCAGCTGCAGAGGCTTCCAATCCTGCCTCTGTCTCTTAACAGCTGTGTAATCTTCAACAAGGGTTACTTACTGCTCTGTACCTCCATTTCCTTACCCCAGGACAGAGGCAGGGGTACTTCAAAATGTTGTAAAAATTAAATGAGTCTTTATATGGAAAACACTTAGAACAATACCTTCCTACCACATAAGCAAACACTAAATAAGTGTTAGCTATTATTATTCTATGGCCTCTTTTAAAGAAAATGGCCTGATATTACAAAGGTTCATATCAGGGGTGCCTGGGTGGCTTAGTCGGTTAAGCATCTGACACTTGGTTTCAGCTAAGGTCATCATCTCATGACTCATGAGTTCAAGCCCTACATCAGGCTCTGTGTTGATAGTGTGGAACCTGCTTGGGATTCTCTCTCTCTCTCTGCCGCTCCCACGTGCGTTCTTCTCTCTCTCTCTCTCTTTCTCACTCTCTCTCTCAAAATAAACAAATAAAAATTTTTAAAAAAAAGAAAGGTTCATATCAGAAAAGCACTATAGAACTACAGAACTGCCGAGACTAGTAGTTAATGCTGGCATTGATTTTTATGCCCCCTATTAAATCATCATCAGATGCCCATTTTTGCTATCATTGCAAAGTTGACTGGTTAATGAAAAAGCATCACCAACTATGTTTCAACACAATGTAGTGTTTCATGTTAGAGAATGTAGTTAGCCTGTGAAATTTATCACAAGTAATGATTAAGAAAAACATGCCATTAGTTTGTGAAGGCCTGGCCAGCACACAGCTTTGGAGTCTCATAGACCCACAGATTGTGACAGATCAGAAGAAACCTCAGTGATGGTGACCATCCTGCAAATCTAGCCCAGTGGCCTCAGTGGGCAGTTGGGAAACCTAAGCCCAGAGATGTGCGTGACTTACCCAGATAGACCCTGTGAGTAAGCAGCAGAGACAAGAACTCAGATTCTTAGATGTCTGTCTGCTCGTCTGCCTCCTTCCACTAGACTGGAAAAACCTAGTCATCTACGTCTTCCTACCTTTGTACCAGCCCAGCACATGGACACACAGACGGCAACAATAAATGAGGGTTAAAATGAACTACAGTGATGCAGTGTTCTTTGCTTCTTCCGAGGTATTATTTTAACCTCCAAAAGGATATTGTTATATCTCACTCACTGAAAACATGAAGCAAATGATAAACTAAAGCAGACAGCAAGCCTGAGCATTCTGCTGGTCTGTGAGTCAGGAGACCTGAGCTCCTGACCTACTTCTATCTGAACTTGCTCTGTGACATTGAACAACATTTAACTTTTCCAAAAGAAAATGATGAGACAAAATGCTACCCTCAACAGAGCTAAAAGGAGTAAAACTTTATATGGTCACAATAGTGACCTTATAGTTAATTATCTGTTGCTTTACATTTATATCACACTTGATAATTCTTAAAAGGCTTCTTTGTACATCATCACTTAATCCTCATGTTAACCTTGAAGTAGGTCAGGAAATATAGCCCCATTTTATAGATGATGACACAGAACCAAAGAGGGGCCACATGTTTATGTCAGTGTTAAATGACACGTGTCACCTACACCAAAGGGCAGAATTCACACTAAGAAAGAAAAAGAGATGTCCATGGCAGGTGAAGGGCCCAAGAAGAAGCAGTACTCAGCTTCAAACTGGAATAAATAAGACACTGTGGAGCCTGGCCATCACTCCCTAACCGCCAGCTATCTTTATTCAAAATTCTGTTTTCAAAGATATGCCTCTTCCATGGCCACAGGAAGATCAGATAGCTTATGGAAGACAGAAAGTCAAGACGTTTGGCAGATGGATCAGATACAGAGGGGGAAGAAAGCCCCTTGAAATGTATCCTGCCTATAATAAAGTAAAATGTATTTCTCAGCATTTCATTGAAACTTCACAGGAAGAAAGATCCTGAAATGCAAAAAGTGATTAAGTGGAAACTATCTGATACTTTTATGTATTGCTTCAGCTGAATTAAAATATCAATAATATTCACTTTCGTTATAGAATATGCCATTTTAATTTTTTAATGTTTATTTACTTATTTTGAGACAGAGAGAGAGAGAGAGAGAGAGAGAGAGAGAGAGAAGGGGAGGAGCAGAGAGAGAGGGAGAGAGAAAATCCCAAGCAGTTTCCATGCTCAGCGTGGAGTCCCATGGGGGGGGGGGGGAGGGTTGATCTCACGACTGTGAGATCATGACCTGAACTGAAATCAAAAGTCGGACACTCAACTGACTGAGCCACGTAGGTACCCCTAGAATACACCATTTAAAATTTTTATTTTAGTAAACTTCAGCAAATACATAAAATCAACCCTAGACTTGTCAGGAAGGGCTTCTCCACCCCCAAAGCCCTATATTGTTGCAGAAAATCCAACACCAACCTCCTGGCTAATTGGAGGAGACATTTGTCTTTCCAGATTTCCCAGAAACCTTCTGAACATCTTCTCAACATCCTGGTAGTTTCCCACTTTATCGATAAGGGCCATCATCTCAAAGTAGAATCCAAAAACACTACATTTCCCAGGTTTCCTGTAGCAAGGCAATCATAAGCCCCTCTGCAAAACACGTGGGTTTAAAAAGGGGTCAAATGAAGCAGAAACTACTCTCTGGAACACAATCTTCCAGCAAGCTTAATGGTGAAGGGGACTGTAGGGAGTTTCTGATATCTTCCTCTTGAGCAGTCAGTTCAACGTGCTGGACACAGTGGCAGTAGTAATTTCTCTAGAACTGTCTCACAGTGTAACTGGGCACTGCTACAGAATGTCCTTGGCTATATAGCATCCAAAACTGGTTTTCTGGCCCTCCTGAAGATTCAAAACTCACATAGGCTGAGACAGAACAATAGCCAAAGGTGAGAGAAAGATACAAAATGCAAAAGAAGACCATTTGACTATTAGTAAAATGAAAACTGTTACCCTCCATTTGCATATGCAGCATTTAATTGTTTCTCCCACAAACTCAAGAGAACCATAAAGAGAAAAGTTCTGGCAGCCACTTCTCAAGTGTGCAGCTTTGTTTCATTCAAGCTTTAATAACGTCCTTGTTCTGCTGGTGAAACACTGGGGGTCATGGGGGAAAGACGGAAGCTCCTGGTCTCAGCAGTCCCAGATTCCCCCTGGGAAAGCTGTCTTCTTCCCCAGAGTCAAGTTCCTTTCCAAAGAGAGAAGAGCTTTTATTTTCTGGTATAGCCATTTTCAAGACAACCTAACAAAATTCACTCAAAACTTCATCAGGCAAAACAGAATCCTTTGGCCGTGACCAACTTTGTGTCAGGTAAGGGAAGAGCTGGCAGAAGGACAAATTATTTTTTTAAACTTTAAAGATTGCACACCTTCCTATCTGTTTGTCATTATTATAAGGGATGGCCACATCACTGAGTAATTCATCATCTCTATTGCTTTTGCTCAAGAATACTATCTGCTGGCCAGAATATTTTCAAGTGTTGTCAACTGCCACACTGTTTTTGCAATTCTTTTTAATTTCCTTCCAACTTTCCCATACGGAATCTCATTAACTGGTTTGCTTCTGTGGCTGCTTTTTTATATTGTTGTTACTTCCCCCATTTTAAGATATTATTTTATTAAGCATTTCCCTTTAGAGACGCAGAGTTACCTACCTTCCCACACACAAAATCCAGAACCAATTAAACCCAATAAAGTTTTATTGAAGAGCTACAATGTATATTAGTCTGTGCTAGGCAGTATGGTGAAGAAAGGTATAAATCTTAGAATAATAATAGTAATAGTAACAGTAATTAATAATAGCTGTTTACTCTGACCTCGTGTGCCAGGGATCTTAACATATTTAGACACATGACATAGCATGATACTACCTGATGAGGAGGAATGTGGCTTCTGCTCTCTGACAGGCCTGGGTTCAGCTTAAAGCTCTACCATTTAGGCCATTTTTTCACCCTTCTGTGCCCCCAGGTTCCTCATCTGTAAAATAAAGATATTAACAGGATGCACCTTACAGGGCTATTTTGAGGAGTCCACAAAATCACAAGTATACAGCACCCAGCCCAGGACCTAGTTCATAATGACATGTGGCAACGACTCTATTATCCCCATTTTAAGAGGTGGGAACTGAAGGTCAGAGCTAGCATATGAAGCAGCTGGGATTCAAATCCACATCCACCCAATGGGAAGCCTTTTCTCTTTCCACTGTCTTATACTGACCAGGACATTGAAGGAGGGCACATTAGAAGCCTAGAGTGTAGCAACTGGGAGAGCCTTGAATAGACTATGCCACCTCCTCCACCGCATCTCTGTCCAGTGAACTGGCAGGTGATTACCCTGCTGTTTGTATGCAAGTTCTAAGTTCTATCTGTTTCTGAATCCCCAGACCTGGAGCAGTACCTGCAGAGGGGACATTTGCTCGGTGAATGAATGAATGACTGAAGTGATTCAAATAAAGGAATAATAATAACTAAGTACTCTAAGGACTAAGCAAGAAATATGTGCTAGGCACCATTCTAAGAAATCAACATGTGCTAACATTTGATTATATATTTAAATTTTAACTTAAAAAATTCAATAGGCTTTGTAGAATGATTCAAGGGATCAGGGTGGGGGGTGGAGTAGCATTACTTCATTAAAGAGTAGCTACTTTAAAGTGGGCTTTATTTTTTTTAATGTTTATTTATTTTTGAGAGAGACAGAGAGCACAAGCAGGGTGGGGGGCAGAGAGAGAGGGGGATAGAGGATCCAAGCAGGCTCTGTGCTGACAGCAGAGAGCCCAATAGGGGGCTTGAACTCATGATGAACCGTGAGAGCATGACCTGAGCTGAAGTTGGATGCTCAACCGAGCCACCCAGGTGTCCCTAAAGTGGGCTTTAAAGAACTGAAGGGATTCTACACAATGTGTAGAGGTAGTGGAGAGCATCCAGACACAGAGAGCCATGTGGGTAACAGCCAAAAGGTACGGGTAATGAGCCCACTGTCATCAACGGCCTGAGGAGAAGAGCAAGGCCAGGTCAGGGGGCGTCTGTGGAGGAATGAAAGAAGTGATTAGATATCTAGAGCAAGGGCCACTATGAGTAGGACCTCAAACACCGAGATGGGTGACTCGCCTTGACTCCATGGAAATGAGAGAAGCTCATAAAGCTGCAAGCAGCAGCAAGGCATACAGCATTCTTTCCAGTCTTCAACAGACAAATATCACAGAGAAGAATGAATTTGAAATTGGGGAGGCAGACAGAAGTTCCCAACAATAGACTGGAAGGATCCTCATCCTCATTGGGCCTGCTCTTCAAGGAAACATCGACTAGGATAAGGACAACTGCTCTCCTTGAGACCATGTGACACCAAAACCCATAGCCAGTCAGAAAACAAAGGTCAGAGGATCCTTGCACATCCTTGCTGGTAGTGCTCTGTAGAAGGGCACCGAACCCTGAGAGCAAGTGAGGACAAAATTCCATCTAGAAGGGCACCTAGCTGACTCAGTCTGTCAAGGATCCGACTCTTGATTTCAGCTCAGGTCATGATCTTATGGTTCATGAGATGGAGCCCCACATTGGGCTCTGCAATGATAGTGTGGAGTATGCTTGGGATTCTCTCTCTCTCTCTCTCTGACCTTCCTCCACTCACGGATGATCTCTTCATCTCTCTCTCTCAAAATAAATAAATAAACATTTAAAAAAGGGGGCACCCTTTCTAATTTGTATAAAGTCACTAAAAGGCTTTATACCATTTATGGCCATTCTAAATAACAGTTTAATTTCTTATTCAGTTATCCCATCCCAAATCCCAAGACTACATACATTTAGACCAGTAACCTAGAGACTTTTAAAGTAGTAACTATGTAAATATAGTTGACTCATTCACTTACAACACTCGCACATTCATAATTTCTTTATATAGACAGCGCTGCGCTGATTATAGTGAGCGATAACAGAGCTTACCATCTAATAGACATAATGACAAGTATCATAAACAGTAGGGCAAAAGAGAATAAATATCTTAATGAGCATTCTTGACAACATCAAGAAACTTGCTGCCTAGGTCACAGTCAGGGCAGCTGTACCACATCAGCAAAGAAAAAGGTTCAATACCTTCATCTAAACAAGACAAAAGGAAAAACAACACTATCATCAGATTTAAATACAAAGTACACTTGAAAGTTAAACTCAACTAGTAGTTTTGGAGGCAACACGGTTTATTCTTTAAAGCAAAAGTTCAGATTTTTAGAACTTGCAAGGTCTAATCTTGGTTTAGCCACAGAATCACTGGGCCATTCTAGGAAAATATGCAAAATACACCCAGTCTTCATTTGTGCGTCAGGGAGAGGGTTTAATCAATAAGTAAGAGGTAGAATGAGAAATCTACACTAGCTAATGCAGAGTGTTTCTGTAAATTAAAGCCACCCCCTGCCTTGGCTGTGGATTAGAAGGAGGAAGGACAAAGGTAGCTTTAAACAACCTGATCACCAAGCAAAGCAGTAAAACAAAGAAAAGCAGAAGACTGTACTTTAAAAACAAAGAAAAGCAGAAGAAAACACCATTTCAGGAAAAGAAGCACGTGGCCTAAAAGTAAAGGGACCTCACATAAAACCTTCAAGGAAAAGCTGATAAGAGATACAGATAGAATAACTCTATGTGTCTATATATTGGTAGCCAGTCAATACAGTTCAATGTTAGAGGCAGAGAACTACCTTTTAGATTGGGGGGGGTGGGGGTGGGGAAGGGAAGGAGGGCCTATGTGTCTGGAACTATGAGAGGCAACTTACATTTATTATTTCATTTAATCCTCACAGCAAACTGCCAAGTTAAATCTCTATCCCTACTGGACAGAAAACTGTTCTAGAACACAGCCTCAATCTACTTCCATCAAGCCAACTGGGCAATGGGGATGGCAATGAGGGAGGACTCCAGAGGCACCTCCTGTAACCAAGACCTGCTGAGGAAACAGAACAAGATAGTTTTAAGATGCTTACCAAATATGGTTCATTCTACCAACTCTAAAAGACCCAAATATAGTATGAACTTGCACTTGACCATAGCCCTGGTGGCACATATCCACTGCCAATTGTCTCCAGTTGATAAGAATGCATAGACTCATAGCTATTTGCAGACCAGCTGAAGTTTACTCAGATAACAAATATCCAAGTACATCCAACATGGAAAAGCCACTTGAGATAAGAATACCACCTCAACAAATTTCAGACTTGGGATAGACCACACTTGAGAATCGACCAGAATGGGGGTTACCTAAAAGTAAGTCTTCATTTAGCTTGTCTATAATATGGTTATTCTATTCTTAGGTTCTTTACTTTCCCATTTTATTTAAGAATTAATTAGGTGGTTTTTATTAACACCTTCTAATGAGAGGCTACAAAAAAACAAACAAACAGATAAAAACCAGGTCTAAGCCATCAAAAGCAACTGATTATCCAAAAAGTTAAGAGACTTAAACTGTACGTATAAAACTACAGTCTATTTTCTGTTAAAAAAAAAAAAAGCTCATGAAAGTTGTTCATAAACTGATACTTTGAAAATTGGATTCCATTTGTTCATTCATTCCACAAATGCTTATTGAGCAATTGTTAAATGCCTAGAACTACTACTTTAGGTGTGGGAAACCAGAGATAAAAGACATTTCCTTTCCTCAAGGAAATAACATCTAATGGAGAAAGAATAAACAACCATAATAACAATGCAAGGAGGTGAGCACACGTGTGATGGAGACATAGAGAAAGGGCTCCTCACCCAGTCTCATGGAGTCAGGGATGGTGAGGTTTGGAAATTGTGAATAGAGGATAAGTCCAGGTAGAAAGAACAAAATGGATCATTTCCACTTCTCGGCACAGTGGAATAACAGGGAAAGTTGTCAAGACCTCAACAACAGGCAGCAAAGGGCAGGGACCTCTCAGAGAAAAGGAACAAACAAAGTGACTCCTACAAGCCCCCACTTACTACCTGAGAGGGTCTCCAGGGGGGGAGGTGTGTGGGGGCAGGGAGAAGGCAAGTGGACATCCTGACTTGAGTAAACGAGTTAACAGTCACGGGAGACCAAGGCAACTAGAATCTGTCCCATGGACAGAGCCAAATATTCCAAGAGATTATGTAGATTTAAGAGACCTGGATTTTTATATCTTCTCAATAAATAAAAGCGTTAACTGGTAAAAAGAAAAGAGAAGAGAACCAGAGAAGGAAGACCTGCACAGAGACCCAAAGGAAGTTCTCCTCAATCTTCAGTGGAATACTGCTCAGGGCATGCACGTAAGGCCACTACCCAAGGCTGGGTGAAAAAACAGCCAAAAGGATCGTTCCAACTGGAAAATTCTATGATTCCCCAAACATTGGGTAGAGTACATAGAAGGGTCTTGTCTCTGTCATGAGGAATGATTAGTCCTCGGCTGAATATTGTGCCAGTCTTGTCTCACAAATCTTAAAAGACCCAAAAGAATCGGATTGCTTCTAAGCAGCTTCAATACATCCCGGAACAAATAAAATTTACAGAAATACAAAAATATCTAGCATCCAACAAGGTAAAATTCATATCTTATAGCCAATCAACAATTACTGGGCAGGCAAAAAGCAAGAACACAAGACTCCTGAGGAGAGAAAAATAAATCAATCAAAAGTGACAGAACTGACAACAGATGTGAGAATCAGCAGACAAGGACATTAAAACAGTTTTCGTAACCACATCCCACATGTTCAAAAATAAGTAGAGACACTGAAGATATAAAAAAGACCCAAATTAAATTCCTAGGTGAAATCTACAACGTGTAAAATGAAAAATATTCTGGATTAGATTAACATCAGATTAAGTGTTGCAGAAAATAAAGATTAGTGAACCTGAAAACACAAAAATCGAAACTATCCAAAATGAAACACAGAAAATACAATTTAAAATATAAACAGAAAAATTGTAATATTTAATTATTATTAATAATAAACATCAATATAAATAAATTTTAATATTTAATAAAATGTAATATTTATCTGTCATCTATTTATAGCCTTTATGTGGAAACAAATTACAATAAAAAATAAAGTCATAAAATAATTGAAAACCAGAAAATATAAAACAGAAAAAAAAATGTCATGAGGCATTACATAATTAATTGCCAAATAGCACACATAACTGTTTAGAGGAGAGGAAAAGATAATTTCAGGCAGGGAGATCAGGTTAAGAATGGTCAAAGGGAAACATCTGAATTTTATGTTTCATAAGTGAGTATTTTCATATAATTTAAAGCATTGTCATTAGTATACATATAGAAATGCAACTTTTTTCCTTTCTTATTCATTCATTCACCATTAAGCAGCATCCACATGCCAGATACTAGCTAAACCCAGGCATGTTCTGTCGTACCCTGATGAGTTTATAATCCAGAGAAGTGAAAGAAAAATGGTTACTAACTAGCCTTCAAGATAAACTCCTAATGGATGTGTGTTCAAGTGCTGTGAAAAGGGGGCACTTCACTCTTTGAGAGAACGGAAGCAAAGAGAGAAGAAATTCACGAGACAGACAGTTATCACCCATTTCTAAAATCTCCATCCTGTCCTGCATCCAGATTTGGCTGCCAGAAAGTGCTGCTGGAAAGTAAGTGAAAAGTCCACCAAGTAAAGAAGGAAGAAGCCAAGCACTTTTTCAGTGGATTGCAATTCACTAATCAATGTGAGGAGGAAGTCAGGAACCTCCTCCTTCTAGGCAATCAGCCACACCTAAATGGTGCTAAGATTTAGAGAAGCCCTGACAGGTTTGTTAGAGAAGTGACTTAAAAGAGATGGGCAGCAGACAGTAATATGTCCTATATTCTTAGCTTCTGTGAATAAAAAATTTAAAGCAGAAGATTGTCATGAGATTAGGTATCTGTTATTTTCATTAAAAAACAAAGACACTGGGGGTCCATCAGCAGCTCAGTTGGTTGAGCATCAGACTTTTGATTTGGGCTCAGGTCATGATCCCAGGGTAGTGGGATGGAGCCCTATGTCAGGCTCCGAGCTCAGTGTGAAGACTGCTTAAGATTCTCTCCCTCTCCACGCCCCCTTTCTCCCCCTCTGCTCCTCTCTCCTGCTTGCACACTCTCTCTAAAATTAAAAAGAAGGGGCGCCTGGGTGGCGCAGTCGGTTAAGCGTCCGACTTCAGCCAGGTCACGATCTCGCGGTCCATGAGTTCGAGCCCCACGTCAGGCTCTGGGCTGATGGCTCGGAGCCTGGAGCCTGTTTCCGATTCTGTGTCTCCCTCTCTCTCTGCCCCTCCCCCGTTCATGCTCTGTCTCTCTCTGTCCCAAAAATAAATAAACGTTGAAAAAAAAATTAAAAAAAAATTAAAATTAAAAAGAAGAAGAAGAAGAAGAAGAAGAAGAAGAAGAAAAACAAAGACACTTTGTTTCCTGAAGCTAGCAATCATTAAACACTATGCATTATGAAAATCTAGAAGGAAGTTTCATGATCCGAATCCAACACCCACATTTTACAGATGGGAACACTGAGACCCAGATCGCATTAGAGGCAAGACCAAAACCGCACAGAAGGTTAGGGACAACACTCGCTAAAATTCATGTCATCCTACTTCTGAGAAGCTGGCAATCTTTATACTAAATCATGTTGCTTTTATCTCTTAGGGTGAACCAATTCATGCTGGGATTTTCATAGAGAATTATACTAATATAAGAAAAGGTATATTTGGATGTGGAAACAGATGCTTTATAATAAGCTTTAGGTTAATAGTTTTCTAAGAATGAGTGTCTCACTAAGAAAATCTCATACTGGGAAAATTTTCATTTAAGTTCCATTTACAGTGAAAGACTCCTTAATGTGTCCCCAGTGCACTGTTTAATGTTCAATTTATAGCCTATTTTGCCAAGAAAGAAACAAGGTATAGGAGCAAAGTGTGAACAAAGATTCTTGCTCTGCTACACACAAAATCCATGACTTTGGGCAGGATAATTAACCTCTCGTTTTTCTCATCTGTAAAATGAGGCTAATAATAGTACCTACTTTCTGAATTTTGAGAGTTTGCTGAAATAACATGATGCAAAGCACATTGCCAGCCACATCAGAAGCGTTTGAGAAACATCAGAAACAGTTGTTGCTTAAGTTGATGATTGTGACGGTGGGGGTAGAGGGGTCATGGTATTATTATATTGAGGTTCTTGCACACTGGATAGCTTTTTTCATTCTGGATCTCAAAGAAAACTCAGGTGTCTATATGCCAGGCACTGACAATTAAGCTACATTTATCCTTAGAATTCCTCACCCTAAAAGTTTGTGTTTTTCCATAAATTTAACCTTACTCAACATTTGTCACAATTATTTAGCTTATAATAATAATAATACTTTTCTAAGTCTGGGAGGCACAAATTTCGTTGCCACTTATGCTGTAAACACTGGGTCGTCGAGCTTGGTAATAAAACATAAGAGTATCACGCTTTTTCCATCTCTGCAATGTTCTCACATAAAAGCTGGGCTCTATTACAAGTGTCAGCCTGAGTTTCCCATGGTGAAACTATGTGGTAATGCTGAACTGTCATGCTACAGATTTGTCCTAAAAGTAGGATGTGAATTCTACCCTCTCCTAGTGAAAATGATCTGGTTCATTTTTGAATTTTTTCCCTTCCATCAATACCCAAAGGAACTGGTTTGCATTAGTGAGTAAGTGCCTACAAAGGTTTCTTCCTCTTCTAGACAATTAATTTATATCATGGAAGACAAATATTGGCACATCTGGACAAACTCAGCATGAGTCTAAAAACCATGAAATTTCCCAAGACATCTGTGAATAAAAACACCTCTCCACGTTTTGCAGAAATGACAGACTGAGGCAGGGGGTGGGAGGAGGGGGTGGTTGGAAAATGGGCACAAGAACCCTCTTCAGTGATGTGAAGGGCTGTCATGTGAAAGAGGGCACAGGCTTCTGATGCTGAGTGCTCAGGAGGGCAGAATGAGAATAAATAAACGTGTGGAAAAGGTGCAGAGGGACTGCTTTCCGCTCTATATAGGAGAGCTTCCCAGGGCAAGGGTGCGCACATGCCTGTCCCAGCACAGCGCAACAGACTGGGGCAAACGCAGGCAGCACCATTGACTGGCCCCTCAGGTGGGGCAAGTTTTTTAACCTATCTGAACCCTCCACTATCAATCACAGCAGTTATTTCTACCTTCCATTGTTGCCCCCACATTGAAAGAAAATGAAGATATTTGATACCCAGTGTAATAAACATTACGATTATTCCCAGTCTTATTGTTGCCTCTGACAAATAGTATGGGTTTGTCAGATGCCTTTGGAATAGGATAATCTGCATGACCTAATGGTTAAAATCTTCCCGGTTGTGCTTTCCACCTCTTTCTTGGTCTTAAAACCTAGAGACGGTAGGTTGAATTGCTGTATACTCAGCTTTGCCACTGCTTCTATGTAAGATGCCGGTCTAGTTGTTTTCCATCTTTCCTGGATATTTCTAATGGCAGTATATAAAGAAAGACACTTATCATCCACCAACTTTAACCCAGGAAAGGATTATAGGAATTATCTAAGAAATTATTACAAATCATTTTTCATATACAGGTGTTCCCCCTTTGCCCAACACATGTTTTGTGTAAATCAGATTCTTTTTTCCAACAAATGAGCTTATAATTGTTTGCATATGTTTATTATTTTATTCCAAGAATATTACTATATGACCATAAAAGAAAATTCATAAAACAGAAAAATCAGGCAGTGAGAGCAATTTATATATTGCTGTTCTGTCTCCCAAGTTGTCTTAATGTAAGTGACAATGATCTTTCTCTACATAATTTTAACTTCGATTGCAATTTTGAAGGTGACTTCTTAGCATTTTTATCTGCTCTTCACTTAGTCATGGCTCCTGCATAAGTTCCTCTGTTCTCAAGACAAACTGAGTACCCGTGACTCAAAAACCATTTTAAAGCACCAAGGGGCATCACTATTTAGAAACATGGAATTTTGAGACCAGAAAAAAAAAATTAGCATTTGAAGAAAGAATGAGTAATGCCACCTCTCATTTTATGGATGAGAACACGAAAGCCCAAAGACAAGCTGACAGCAGTCTCTGCTACAGCAGAGACCCAGGTCGGTCTCTTACAAGGAATCCACCGTAGGTCAGGCCATAGTGACCATCACTACCCACCTCCAAACATGGATTCTAGGAGTTTGATTCTGCACTTTTATTTTCCTTTGGAAGGTCCATAAGAACGTGTTCTATGCATGCATTGCAAGCTAATTAAGGCCAAAGTAGCCTTTGAGGACGATGACCCTACCCAACCAGAAACTCAAACCTGCCTTACAATAGAGCTAGAACAGAAGGAAAAGAAGAAAATTCCCCAGCCTTTTCTCAACATCTTTACTCAACTTTTGGCATATCTTTGTGCATCCCAATTATCACAGTGTATACCCATCGAATAAGCAAAAACTAAAAGTACTTCTAATACAAAGAGTTGGAAAAGCTGAGGAGCATAAAGGAATGCTAAGTAGACAGGAGTTCTCACTGGCATGGGGCATTTGGAACACAATTCAGTGATATTGAGGAAGGACAGAAACACTCATACTCCACTGTACTCCTAGGTATATGGCCTGGAGAAATGTTTCCACAGGTTCACAAAAGGTCAAAATGTTTCACAGCAGCATTGTTTATAATACCAAAAAAACAAAAAACAAAAAAAAAAAAAAACCAGAAGAATGAATATATTAATTGTTAAATGGTCATATAATAGAACAGTTACTGTATGTCAGTTAAAATAACTTTCTAAATTAACATGAAGTTCCTAAATTAACAAGGTTAAATATCAAATGCTTAAAGCTGAACAACAAGAGGAAGCTGTGAAAGATCAGGTACAGTAAGTTACCATGAATATAAAGTTTAAAAATCAGTAGGACAATGCCATGTATCATTTGTGGATTTATACATACTTAGCAGCAAAAGTATAGAAGCATGCATGGAAATGAAAAGACACTAAATTTAGCTGAGAGATGACCTCTAGAGAAGAAAAGAAACAGGATTTAAGAAGGGTACATGGAGAGCTTCCATTGTATCTATAAAATTTTCTTTCTTAAAAAATATCTAAGGGGCGCCTGGGTGGCTCAGTTGGTTAGGCGACCGACTTCGGTTTGGGTCATGATCTCACGGTCTTTGAGTTCGAGCCCAGCGTCGGTCTCTGTGCTGACAGCTCAGAGCCTGGAGCCTACTTTAGATTCTATGTCTTCCCCTCTCTCTACCCCTCCCCTGCTCACACTCTGTATCTCTCTGTCACTCAATAATAAATAAACGTTAAAAAAATTAAAAAAAAATATCTGAGGCAAATCAGGCAAAGTGTTTGTATCTGAAAAGGAATTTGTCTGTTTTTTTTTTTTTTTTTGCTTTTGCTTTTCTTTTTTTTTTAATGTTTATTTATTTATTGGGGCGGGGAAGAACAGAGGGAGAGAGGGAGAGAGAAAATCCCAAGCAGACTCCATGCTGTCAGTACAGAGCCCAACATGGGGTTCAATCTCACAAACTGTAAGATCATGGCCACCCAGGAACCCTGGTTTTGTTTTTCTGTATGCCTACAATATTTCAAAAATTTTAAAAAGAAAACAAAGCATGATGACTTAGCCATGGATTGGTCTAGATATCCAGAAGTCTGAGAAGGTATGAATAACAATCATCCACCCACTATTTCTGGCATAGTAATAAGTCTGATGGCCATCACTACCTTTGATTCCCTATGCCCCAGCACAATGCCTAGTCAAAAGCAATACACACCAAATGTTGAATGAACAAATAACCAAATGAACTCAATGGGTTGTTATATATGTCTTTGATTAATAAAAATGGGGGAAAAAACAAATCACTATTGTTAATAATTTGAAATTCAAACTATTTCTAAATACGGGTTATGGAGAGCTCTTCTAAAAGGCATCATTAGTAGAAAAAATATTGAAAACAAGTAGACAAAGTAATCTTTGAAGATCTTTGTATCCCTAAAATTCAGCACTCTTTCCTTATTTCAGAGGCAGGCATAGCACACTCACCACATTCTACTCATCTAAAGGATCAGGAGTTCATTGCCATAACAGACCCCAGGATACGGCAAATAGCCTGAAATACAAATAAGTCGTAGGGTAAGTCAGTCAATTAAAGTGCTCTTCTGAGCCTTATGTGAAGAATTCTCAGAATTTCTGTGCCTTGTTTACCAGGTGCGTTAGGATTCTAAATCATTCCATCTTCATGAATATAAGTTGTTCCCAAACTTTCCTAAAAATGCTAGAATGTAACAAAAAATTGCCTGTGTGATCATCATGATTTCAAATGCCCCCTCATTATAGGGGAGTATACAGACTCAGTGAAATCAAGCAGAAATCTGCTACCATGCATTTTTGCCATTGTTTTTTCACAAAAATCCAAGTGAATTTAAAAAGAACCAAAATAAGATACATGATACACTCACCCAAGCCTAGTAATTAAATTCAAAAACCAGTTTAAAATAGTGTAAGCAAACAGAATAATTTTAGAAAGTACCACAGACCTCTACTATCAGAAATGAGGTGGATGTTTTCTACTGTTTTCTTTATGTTATTAAAATATTAATTTACTTTTAAATATAATCCAGGAGCTTCCTTCAAAATATCTTCCCCATGAAGGGGGGAGCATATAGTTATAGTGTCCCTTTAAAGTTTAACAAAAGAAGGATTCAAATGGAGTTACCTTCACTCTCAAAAGTTTTTTTTCAAATGTGTAACAGGATCTTACTGCAGTCACTGGGTCTGCTCTCCACACAAAGAAAGGCTGGAAAACATTTGTGTTATGCTTCTGGAGTTAAAAATGAAGAAGCCTTTTCCTTTCCATCAGTTCTTTGTTATTAATAAGGTGGCCACACTAAGCCAGAAATTATAACCATCTGCTTTGGCCATTAAATGCAGATTCAAAGGCTTAATGATAAAGTGACCTCTTTATTAATAACAGAAAGCGACAAGTGGCCGTTTTCTCAGAGCATGCAAGGAAATAAATCAATCCATAAGTTCAGGTTGATGGTCTACCTCAGCAAAGTTTTCTTTTCTATTTGGCCTTCATGTTTTTAATCACTAGGTAAACAAAATGGGAGCTCTCGAAAGCTTTTCCAGGAGTTCTATTTACCTCTACTATTGATGAGATGCCACTCACCACCTCACATAATTTGAAGACACTACCTTTTATTTCCCCATCACAAAAGATCATTGGATGCATCATCCAACCAATGAGTAGACACATGGGACTTATTTCCTATAAAGATTATGTCTGAATCAAGGCCTAAAACAAAGGAGGTGTGTGGGAAAGCCACAGATCTGTAGGAGGAAACAATAGTAGAGTCACGACAGCTGTACTTTAATATTTCAGTAACACAGAGCCATGTTTTCTTTAATTCATAAATTAGAATTTTAATTATCAGCTTGCTACATTATGGTGGCTTTCAGCTGAAGTGGGTCTTACCCACCCAGCCAGCCTTGTAGGACAGACAGAAGTTCTTTGTTGCACTGCCAGACGCACAGAGACGCTGGCGTGGCAGCTTTCACGTCCTCTGCCTCAGATCCTTCTGGCAGGAAGCCTCCACCACCACCTAGAGCACAGGAATCTCTGGGAGATGAATCTCCCTGGCACTTGTCCAAGGGGCTTTAGTACTGGAAGGACCAGAAAGACCTCTTTACAAACCTCATCTTTCCCCTAATCCAATCCATAGGCTATAACCCCTCAAAACAGCAAAAGAGTGAACCGGTCTATCTGAGCTAGGTCACGAAGGATAAGTAGGAGTTCTCCAATGAAACACTTTGTAAAAGATGTGGAAAACACTCCTTTCCTCCTTTCCTCCTTTCCTACCACAGAGGGGATTCTTCAAATCCTGTCTTCACTGCAAAGTTGAAATCCTCTAAAAACCCATATCCCAAAGCAAGCCATCAGCACCTCTCCCCTGCCAGCACTTCTTGCGTCACTCCGTTGCTTCCTCTCTCCCAGGTTCCCCTCACTGGTTCCCTCACTCCCGCCACACTAGAGAAGGCAGTCCTATCTACCAGGGAAGAAGATGACCTCTGCAGGACTGAGAGGGCAGAAGAAAGAACACCAGACTGAGAATTCAAACAGAGACCCTTGGGAATCAAACTGAAGGGTCATCAGGGAACTCAGTCTGTCTATACCCTCATCAAAAGAAAGAAACTTCCTGGGGCGCCTGGGTGGCTTAGTCAGTTGAGCATCCAACTCTTGATTTTGGTTCAGGTCATGATCCCAGGGTGGTGAGATCGAGCCCCACATTGGGCTCTTGCTTAAGATTCTCTCTCTGTCTCTGTCTCTGTCTCTGTCTCTCTCTCTCTCTCCCCCTCTGCCCCTTCCCCACTTGGGTGTGCTCACTCTCTCAAAGAAAGAAAGAAAGAAAGAAAGAAAGAAAGAAAGAAAGAAAGAAACTTCCTTCTCCCCAGCCAGAACTAAACATGACCCACAACACAAGAAAGAAAGAAAGAAAGAAAGAAAGAAAGAAAGAAAGAAAGAAAGAAAGAAAGAAAGAAACTTCCTTCTCCCCAGCCAGAACTAAACATGACCCACAACACAAGGAGTGGGAGAAAGGATGCTTGCCTACCAGCCAAATCCAACAAATCCACCCTGGAGACTGAGATAGGTCACCCCTCCTAGGCTGAGGTCGGGAATCCAGTGGAGTCCTTGCTCTGCAGTAACAAGCCATGTGACACTAAGTCTCATTATCCTTCCCCATAAAATAAGAGAGCAGGGCGGGGCACTTGGGTGGCTCAGTTGGTTAAGCATCCAACTTTGGCTCAAGTCATGGTCTCATGGTTCATGCTCTGATGCTTTAATGTTCCTGCATCAGGCTCCACAGTGGCAGTGTGGAGCCTGCTTAGGATTCTCTCTCTCTCTCTCTCTCTCTCTCTCTCTCTCTCTCTCTGACCCTTCCCTGGGTGCACTCTCTCTCCCTCTCTCCCTCTCAAAAATAAAGTTGCAAAAACTTTAAATAAACTTCAAAAAAAACTTTAAAAAATAACAGAGTTGGGGCACCTGGGTGGCTCAGTCGTTTGAGCGTCCAACTTCGGCTCAGGTCATGATCTCGCAGTCCATGAGTTCGAGCCCCGCGTCGGGCTCTGTGCTGTCAGCTCGGAGCCTGGAGCCTGCTTTGGATTCTGTGTCTCTCTCTCTCTCTCTGCCCCTCCCCCACTCATGCTCTGTGTGTGTGTGTGTGTGTGTGTGTGTGTGTGTGTCAAAAATAAATAAACATTAAAAAATTAAAAAAAAATAACAGAGTTGGGTGAGGTCACGCCAAAAGTTCCTCGCAGCCTTGGTGTTCTATAATTTTCAGTCCTTTACCTGGTACCTCAGTTTCCTCAAGTATAAAATCATGCAGTTGGAGTAGATGGTTTTAAGGTCCTTTCCAACACTGAGGCTCTATGATTCAGCTGACGAATCTGGATCACAAACAAGGATTATTATATTAATCTCAGTGGCCCATTCTTTGCCAAATAATGATAGGAATGTGCTTCAGCTGAATGCCCCCATCCCAGCTACCAGTACATCTGGTTGGGAAACATACAGCTACTTCTATCTGCCCACTTGCCAACACGGAAATCTTCAAACACAGGAGGGATGATTAATAGCATCTTTAATAGGGCTCCCACCTTGACATTAAATCTTGGGCTGAGGTTATCAAAAACAGCAAACACACAAAGAAGTTACTCACAGCCTTGAGAGCAAGCCAGAGAGAGAGGCAGAGACTGTGCAGGTGGCTAGAAGGAAAATTGACATGAATTACAAAGAAAAGGTGCATTGAGTTAATAGGATATAACTCTGGTATAAGGGTTGGGGGTTGAAAACAGATGTGAGGGGCAGTCCACCACAAGGAATGAAAGCAAGGGTCACAACTTTTCTCAAACATACACACACACACACACACACACACACACACACAGCATAAGAAATTTACTATGTTGACCAAAGAGTGTAGCTTGTGATGCCATTGGAGGGATATAACAGAGCCAAAAGCTGATCAGACACAGCCCCTAAAAAACCAATATTCCAGAAAAAGTTTGAAACTAAGTAGTGTGAAGACAGGGTGGCGATTTCACATACCAGAGAGGGTGTTGGGCATAAAGACTGTAAGATCCACTTCTACCTTCGTGACCTTTTACAGTTATTAAACCCCTTGACCAAATGGGGGGGGGGTCTATAAGATGAAGATTAACAAATATTCAGTCTATCAGAAAACAGATTTTTAAGGTGTTTAAAATACATACAAGTATTTGGGACACAGAGGATGCTCTAAAAAATTGGAGCTTATTATCAAGATATATGCAGGTATCAAAGATCAGAACACAGTGATGAGTCAATCCAGAGAGACTAACAGAAATCAAGAAAGGACAGGTAGTGACAAGCAGGCAAAATGGTGGGTCAAGGGCTGAAACAGCAGGCTACGAGAAATTCTTCAGCACCACCACTTTTAATAAATATCTACTGATGTTAAGGGGGGAAAAGCAGATTGCCAGATGAGTGGTAAAATATGACCCCACTTATGTTAAGAGAGAGAAACAGAGAAGTAATAACATAAAGCAAAGGAAGACAGACTAGAGACATAGTATAAATACTAAAAGTATTTATCACTAGGTTTGGATATCAGGTTATTTTAGGGGCTTTTATTTATCAATATTTTCCAAATACACACACACACACACACACACACACACACACTTGCTTCAGCTTTTATTTTTAAAAAAAATTGAAAGTTGCAGATTAGACATTTAATACCATGCATTGAGAAGCTACTATTGCAGGGAACATGAAGTCCTAGAGATCACTGGCATTCTGAGACTAGGGCTGTGTTCTAATTATTCAAAAGTTGTTATCGCATATCTGGAGTATCCCAGTCAGTCAATAAATATATATGCAGTGACTTCGTAATTCAAAAGCAGAATGTTACATATTTCAGGAAACAAATATAAATTCCCAGAGTCTTGATCTCACTAGGGAACTAGATATGTTCACATAAAATTATAACTAACAATTTAGGGTGCACCAGGGGGATAGTAAATTCAAGGAAGGTGATTTGAGCCAAGTCTTGGAGACCTGGGGAACTTCAGAAAGAGAGATAAAGTCACTTTCTGTTGCAGAGACGATTTAATTAAAAAGAAGTTCCATTCTACCCATTCCACCAGGTAACAGAGAATTCATTGTCTTCTGAGGAATTGAAAATCTTACAAGAAGGCAGATTGCATGACCTTTCACTTGCAATAGCTTCTTTTAGGAAAGGGAATAATTAGAATCACACAGAAGGGACTGCTTTCTCTCATTCAATAGATAACTTTAAACAGGCTTCCTAACCATATGAACTTACTCAACGAGCAAACTTCCTGCACTAGACTCCTGTAGGACCTAATTTTCACCTCAACCCAACACTTACTCAGATTCCCTTCACTGTTATTAAGCTACTTAACTGCCTTCCATCCCTCATCCCCAGCCTCCAAACACCTCAGTAGACTGTGAACTCCTTTTATTCTTTCATTTATTCATTCAACATTTTTTCAACATGTGCTATGGCCGGCTACACAAAGACACATAAGACAGCCCATCCTCACAAAGCTCATAGTCTAGAGGCAATAACTGACTCGTTAACAGATACCTCAAGCTCAATAGCTGAGACATACATAGCAAATTCAAGAGCTAGGAGAGAGGATGCGTCTAACCAGCCTGAACTCAGGCAATAGGGATTGGGGGACAGCAGGGGCAAAAGCACTACCTGTGGTGAAAAGCAGCACTGAATGAACAGAAAACCATGTGGCCAGATCTTAATGAGTGAGAAAGAGTATAAAGATACAACCATAACAGGCAACATTTACTGAGGACTTACTATGTGTGAGGTTGACTCAAGCCTCATGATAACCCGGGAGGAAAGTTCACCATCCTAATGTTACAGATGGGGAAACTGAGGCCACATAGGTAAGTAACGGGCAGTAATGGAGGCAACCACTGCGATATGCAGCCTTTCCCTGAGACTAGAAGAGTCTGCTCTGAGAACCCCATTTGTGTCATGGTAAGGAGCTTGGGCTTTTCCCACAGACAATGAGGAAGACGTAAATGGTTTAAAGCAGGAAAGTGGCACAATCAAATTTGTCTCAGGAGGCTATCCCAGCATGGTGTGGGGGACTGATGTGAAGACCTAGGGAGACCAGTTAAGAAGTTTTTGCAATACTCCTGGGAGAATTGGTTGGCCTGATCTGATGGTACAAGGAAGGTACAGAGGAAACAGATACAAGACAATTCTCCACAGGTCTCTTGAGTTTCTGTACATACTGTAATCAATGCACTGGTTGCCCTTGGTTCCAGATTATCTTTGCAAAGATGTTTATATGGAAAACAGCTTTGGAAGATCTGGTCCTCCTCTGGAGCAAAGGGAAAGCGTGCTTATTGTCCAACATAAAAGGTTTGGGTTCCCTAAGCTCAGGTTCCTCTCCTGTAACACAACGCACTGCATGTGTAGGTGTCATCTGGCCCTCTTCATGATACTGTATGGGAACTGGTGCAAGAGAATGCTAACACTCCGGCTACTGCTATCACTAATAAATTCCTTTGTCTCTAGCCCAGGAATCTCATGTCTTCTGCCAGCATCCATGAAACTGTGGCAGGCTAACTAATTTATTTGCAAGTGGGATAAAATCTCAAATCCTTCATGGTTCTTAGGATTTATTTTAGCTGGGAAAACCAGCAGGATTGATGACTGGCTAACTTAGTAAGGCAGGAAAAAACCCCAAAGATTACTTCTGGTGTTTTAGTTTGGATGAAGGAGAGGACAGTCATGCCACCAACTGAGATAAAATATATAACAGATACAAAGTTGGGGCACAGGAGGTGCTGGGAATTAGTTGATAAATTAAGTTTGGAGGCATGGAAATTAAGTTTGGAAACATCCATGTGGACATATCCAGCAAAGAGCTGAGTAACTGAGCTAAAAGGGAAGGGGTTGTGTTAAAGATATAGTGGTCATTAGCATGAGAGGGTAGCTGAAACCAGGAAAATGCATAAAATCCTCTCTCCAACAAATAAAAAGATTGCTGGACCTCAGAGAGCCAAAGGCAGAGCATTCAAAGGAACCATCATACTCATCCTTAAGCCTTTAGTGCCCAGCAGAAGACTTGACACAATGCATATGCTAAATACATGTCTATTAAACAGATGGCCAAAACCAGACCTACAATTAGTTATAGCCTTTGTTTAAACTGAAGTTGCTTCAACAATTACCTATATAATGCTCATCTAGATTTTCTCAAATCAGGATCTCAAATACCGAGTCCCTAAAATTGGTTTCATATGAAATAGTTTCATATGCAAAAAATTAAAAATCTATCATTTTATCATGTGCAATGTTCTGTCCAGAAGCAGAACACAATTCTAAGACTCATAATTTCATGGTCATTAAAAAACAGTACTTCTGGTTTTCTGTTGGAGAAAAGTTCCAAGTTCTCTTATCCACAGGATCACTTCTTCATTCATTCATTTTTAAAAAACAAAGAACAGGGGTGCCTGGCTGGCTCAGTCAGAGGAGCATGAGACTTTTGATCTCGGGATCATGAGTGTCAGCCCCACGTGGGGTGGAGCTCAATTTATTTTTAAAAACTTAAAAGAATAAAAAACCAACAAAACCATTTGCTAAAGCCTTCCATTGTTCAGGCAACTGCACTAAAATTCTGTAAGAAATCTAAAAGTATAAAAGGCTCCTCCTTAAAAGAATTAACAAAAGCAGAACAGTGGCAAATAAGCCAGATAAGAATTTAGTTCCTAGATCCATATTTAGCAATTTTATGACCCTGAGCATGTTACTTATCTTTATTGGCTTTAGTTTCTTCACCTGTGAAAAGTGGATAATAAAAAATATATACTTCTTAAATGGTGACGTGAATTATATTTCATAATACATGGAAAGCACCTGGCATAAAGAACTCCCTCAAAAAGTGGTAGCCAGTTATCAAAAAGTGGTATCATTATCATAAGCCAGTTGGGGAAGGAGTGCTCAGAGAAAAGCCACTCACTGAGGAATGTTAGGAATGCCACTAAAGTTGGTCTAAAGCCCTCAAAATGCAGAGCTCCAGGAGCCTGGTCAAAAAAATAATACTGTAATAAGCACTATTGATTTCCTCCTGGTTGTAACTTATGTAAACCATCCCAACAAACCTATGAATGAGTAGTTTTATTCCCATTTTCCAGATGAGAAAATTGACACCCAGTCTAATCCAATAGCTTGCCCAAGGTCACCCTGCGGTAAGTGGTGGAAGAGGAGGTCAGCCCCAGCTGTCTTATCCAGACTCAGGATTTATCCAGAGTCCAATGCCAAGTTGCTTCCTCAGGGAGAAGAAGAATGCATTTTTTATTACCTAAATTTTTAAAGGAAAAAACAAGGAGCATTGGAAGAATTTACCTTCAATCTACAACTATAAATACTTTTCTACTCCGTACTGAAAGATTATTCATAAATATCTAAACAGGCAAGCAGACTTTTCTAGATTGACTGGGGTCCTATTTCACAGATTTTGCAAATTGAGTAAGGAAGACTTATTGTCTCAATCTGAACAGTCTGTAAGGCAAAATCACAGTGTATCATGGACTAACCCATGAAATCAAAACTGACTCAAAATTGAGGGATCTGGGGCTTAAATCTCTGAGGTTCCCTCAGAAAACAAAATGACTCCATTTACCAGCCCTCATTTCTAACTGATCTGTCGGCTGTTCATAAACACTTCCTTAATTAGAGTTTAATATGGACTCATAGACGCAGAGGGGTTTTGTCTTCACATTTCCATGTGAAAAATGTAATAGACTATTAAAATATATAGCCATTTTTCTGGTCCATCCTGGACTTCAACCAAGTTTTTTTGCTGTTGCTTTGTTGTTGTTTCATTTTCAAAAATAGTGCAGGTGAAATACCCTACGTAATCCAACCATAGAGAGACAGCTAACTAAACAATTTGGGTTGTGCCCACTCAGTGTGATATCACACAGATATAAAAGACAATATTTATAAAGACTTGGAAAAAATAATATTTTCATGTTAAGTGAAAAAAGCTTGACACAAAATAATATACAAGATGATCACACTGATGGAATTTTTTAAAAAGTATGCATAGGGCAAGAGAGGCTGGAAGGAAATATACCAAAATGCTAAAAGTGATTATTTGTGTTTGTTATATAAGCTTAAGGGAGACTGGATAGTTTCTCACTTTCCCAATGTTTCTCTATTTTATTTAATAGATGTACATTATTTGTACGTCTTTAATTAGAGTAAACTTATTTAAAAACTATTTAAGAAGACAGGATGCCTGGGTGGCTCAGTCGGCTAAGCATCCAACTTCGGCCCAGGTCATGACCTCAGTTTATGGGTTCAAGCCCTGTGTCAGGCTCTGTGCTGACAGCTTGGAGGCTGGAGCCTGCTTTGAATTCTGTATCTCCCTCTCTCTCTA